>NC_136061.1:406158744-406758744 GCF_964261635.1 Lissotriton helveticus
TACTCCTGCCTTTCGGAGGTATTGGGTTGGGAGCTCCCCTACACGCTGCGCTTGGCCCTGCTGCATGTCATGGAGGGAGTGGGTGGCAATTGATATAAACGCCATCTCTTGCTACTGGGCCTCACGCTAGCAAAAAGGGATATTGCCAGGGCCTGGAAGGCGCCCCGGGCTCCATCCTTGGCCGCGTGGAAAAATGGGCTAGATTTTTGTATGGGGCCTGAGCAGCCTGTTTTCTTTGCCAGGGGGTGCCCACGCAAACATTATAAGATATGGAAGAGGTGGGCGGACTACCGGGGATTAGAACTGGACCCGCCACGGGAGGTGGAGGCACGGATCCAGGTCTGAGGCTTTCCATCCAATTCTGCCTGACATCAGACAACTAGGTATCATGAAGCAGTTGGGATGATCTTCTTCAGATGCTTGACACAGCAAATCTACAAGGAGGAAGAGGCCTGGAGGGTCAGGATCGGCACTGTGAAGGCGGTCTTAAAACGTTGTTGAAAGCTTCAGAAGGATTAGCGTTGAGACAGCTGAAACAATTATTGAACAGAGAGGAGGAACCCTCAAACCATAAATTGTACAAACATTTGGAAAAACGAACATTGTTTAATTGTGGCCTGTTTTGAAAAATCTCAAATTTTAACAATCTTCAAAAAAAATGTCTTTTAAAACATGTAATGTGGTCTCGATTACGAGCAAAAAGATTAAGAATGACCTGTATCAATGGGTGATTGGAAACACACACTTCCTCGCTATGAAGATATTGACAGACTTGAGGCACTCTTGCCATAATGAGCAAGTAAACATTTACACAAAGTGAAGACAAGTGAAATGCTGAGCAGGTCCACAAAGGGTATCTGAGCTGCCAACCGTGGGACACTGACGTGCCAACACTGGGGTACTGCTGAGCTGAAGCTAATGCAATAGATTTGAGTTGATGACAAAGACTCATAACAATGCTGATTTATGCCAAGGCTCAGCTGCTGATGATGCTATGCAGATGACTAATGGGCAATGCAGAGATTCTGTCAACGGGCTATGCAGAGATTCTGTCAACGGGCTATGATGAGACGAGGGGGCAATTATGAGTGGATAAGAGGCTAAGCTGATTTTGAGGAGGCAATGCTGAGCTAATCAGGTGAATTGTTTAAAGACCTAACCGTGCAAACAAATATCACATGCATACATATTTACAGTGCTGGATTAAATGTAAAAGTCAGTTTAAGATGTGGTTAATGGTTTCTTATAACATGAGCTGTTTCTTAAGAGAAGTCTTGTATAATCGGTGGGTCTACACCAAGGTCTGTCATAACGGGCCATAGCTCGGCACTTTACAAGTCCTTACTGAGTAAACTATGATTTGGAGGAACGTGTTTGACTTTTTGAAGGTCTTTGTGGAAAAGATAAGCATGAACTGTAAAAAGGTCAGATATATCGGTCTATAACCATTTTTACAGAACTTAATAATAAGTCTTTGTAACTCCCCAAAATAACCTATGTTTGCAATCCTATAACAACACAGGAATGAGAAGAAAAAATCAGCAATGTTCAACATGTGGATTCGATTGCAGCATTTAAACAGCACTTTGGGGCACTGTAGCACTTACCCACATGTGTAACAAGCTACGCATTTTAGGGTGAAAAGTGTTGTCTTTGTTTTGTGATACTGTGTGGGTACTGTTTCCTTGTTGCGAGTGTGCACCACAAAGGTGCAGTTAGTGTGTTATTTAATTAATTAGATGAGATCTTGCTGCTGTGGGTGTGTGTTTTTGAGGGCCTACGTGGGCCTGAGGGTGTATCTACTCTGTACGGTCTTTCTCGCCCACAGAAACCGGATAATTAACAGTTCACAAGATCATGCTGCCTTGTGACTCTCCACTCAGACCAATCAGACTAGGGCAGAAAATAGGCTGGGCAGTGGGCACCAAAACGTAATAAAGGTGCCCCTATTATTGCAGAAGTTAATTAAAAAGTGACCAGAGTCATTTTTGCAATTTGTGGCAGGTTTCAACTTGTTAAAGACATGTTGTGCAAGTGTTTTGCAAGGAATGGAGAAGTGTGTGAATCTGACTTACTGAAGGCAATGTTTGTTTTAATAACAGGGAAACCAACAGTGAAAATAAGGCAAGCAGACCACAAATCAGGCCCACAAACAGCCCAAAAACAAAACCGTGCACAAAATGACCTGACAAACCAGACCTTCGGGCACAATCTGATTGCCGTAGGGGCCAGTCCGACTTTGATTCAGAAACGCCTTTGAACTACTGCCTGCTGGTGCAGCCCGTACCCCTCCAGGCCAGCCTGGCCAAAGAACACACAGCCAAAGTGGTGAAGCACTGACCTAGCAAATTTAACGCATTTGATGGGAAATGCATTCTTTTACATTGTTACGGAACCTACAATTGGTTCATGCAATCACTGAATTTTGTCCGAAATGTTGCAGTGGTGGATTGTGACTTCTCTATTATAGTAATACGAGATCCCAGTATGCGACTGAAAGCACTGTGAACGTGCACATTGCTTCTAAATTGTATGGCGCGCAGTGTAACATAGGCTGCAGATTTAGTGTTCATTATAAAGCCAGGGGTAACCTTCCATTCCAGGGGTTCTGCAGCCAACGTCACAATATTGTTAAAGCTTCTCATTAAAAAAAAGGTGTCATTTCTGATATTTGTCCCTTTCCATGCACATCATTATTGGATTTACTTGCGAGTGTTTAAGTGTCACAAATTTTGCAGTTCAATGTCACTCAAGTGCACTGAAACTATGGTAATGTCATACATAAGCAAACTGAAAACTTGGCAGCTATGCTAGAAAACGTGGCAAAACCAAGGACGTATGAGAAACTTCAGGAGATTTGAGAGATTGGAGACAAATGAACTTCAAGAGTTTCTTTATCCTCCGATAGTTGCTCTATTCTGGAGTATTTTGCACTTAATAAATATTGGATTGGACTAAAATGCGGTCAGGCATCTAAAGCAGGCAACGCCCATTCTGCTGCAGATTGTGAATTTGGAAATATCAATGACAGTACAATTATTTGATGGTATGGTAAAATAAACCACGTTTTGGAATACGCATTAGATCAGAATGTAAAATTCTTAATCCTTCATTTACCTGCAGGCGTGTCTGGTAACATTAATGCCTGCCTGAAATTCCCTGTCTGAAAGAAAGTAACTTTTAGAACCGGATGTTTGAGGCAAGTCACGGTCATAGACTCGAACAGAGGTTCAATTAGATATCTGATGAGAACACCCATTTTAAGACCTATTAATAAAAGTGTCCAACTGATTTGTGAAACAACAAAGCAGTGGCCTTGGTCCTGATCGATCATTATTATTGAGATACACATGCACTAACTGATATAAAGTGTATTTCCTGTGACATTGCCGGTAGACAAAACTGTGGAATTATTGTTTTTTCGTTAGGGTGTAGTGTACTTGAGACTACTCCCTAAGTGAGTGGAAATGGAATCCACTGCAGAATCTAGCTCGTACTCGTGTAGGTTATCCTGAATGTCTCCTGAGGGGGGGGGCTACCTTGGCATTGCTTCCTCAGTAATTTAGGGCTGCCAAGTGTACTCTGTGCTTGACCGCCTATTTACTTACGCCTTGCAGTTTGCACATAGCTCGTAAAGTAAATGACGTATTAGACTGCGCAAACATTTCTCCAGCAAGAGCATGAACACATTTGTGCTGGTCAGCTTCTTTGGAGAATAGACTTTAAAAGACACATGGGCGAGTTGACTGCGACTCTCGCCACGTGAGTCTTCCTCTCATAACGTCATCCCCTGTCTACTCTGCCATCGCTTGACCCCCGGACTCAGGGGATCACTTAATTATGTTCCCAGTTACAGCACTGTGTATGTCTGATACTTGAACTCGGCCTATGAATGGGCAGCGAATTTGCCCATTCACTTAAAATTGTGTGACGAATTATGAATCACGCAGAAAAGATAAACAATAGCAACTTTATTGACTGGGGGAAACTGGAAATATCTACCCGAAGTGTGGAGAAGTTACGTTCACACTATGTAACCAAGTAACAGGGGCGCCGCTGTTGGCAAAAGCTCCTAGAACGAGACCGAATGCCTGCGTGTCCCGGGCACGAACCTTACCTCCTCCCGCCAGAGCCGTTCGATTGCCTCTGCTTCGATTTCAACTGACGCCAAAGGGGGCGGGGACATTCGCCAGTTTAACTTATTATTTAATGTTGGGGTGGGGTAGCTTCAGTTTTTTCAAAGGGATCTTTATGGCACTTCCTCCCTATTAAAGATTCTATTTTTATCAGAAAAATAGACCGTCCTGAAAAGAAGGTCCAGCCTCCCAGGTCCTTGCCCTGTCACTCCGGAAGAGAAAGTGAGTGTGCGCTCGCTCTGTTGGGCCGATGTTTCTACAACGATTTGCTTCTGCCTCTCACGCACGTGTGTTAGTCCATGCGCATGCGTCTAACGTCAGAAGCGCAGCGCTGCTCCCCACACGAAGAAGCCCACTTGGAAAATCCGGCCTGGACTCCGTAGGGTCTGTAAAGCGGCTGACAGGAGCGGTAGGTATTCAGTGGTGTTCGCTAGCTTTGGGTTTTGTGAAGCATACTCTCTGCTCTGGCTGACGGCTAATAGGGGACTTGTATGTCTGCTACCGTTCAACGCTGCTTTTTGCATGTCAGAGATCAGAGGTGGTGGGAGTATGATGCATCCTAACGGCATCCGGTTGTAACTGCACCATGTGCTCCTTTTTATTACGCACTTGCGAATATGCTGCGTGCGTGGGTGTGATATAAACGGTTATGCAGCCATTTCAACATGTAAATCATGTTTTTCTGAGTGTGTGTGTTGAAATGAAAGTCAGGGTCAAGGTGAAGTATGAAGTAGAAGTTTATTAAATCAGCCCCACACCTTAAGGCGGTGCGTAGGTCAGTTAGTCAGAATAATAATGGCAGTGGGTGGCAGGGGAACGGAACCTGGACAGGATGGAATGTTGGAGAACCAATGGGAAGGGTGGGGGGCAAGGGATGCTCTCGCGCAGGAGAGCTGGCACACACCACTTGTCATAGGGTCCCGGGGGGAAACCAGAACTAGGTTACAACACATCTTCCTCTCTTGAGGGTTTAGACAGGTATGTCCAACGTGTGGCAGGAAGAACTTTAGGGGTGAGTGAACTGGTAAACATTGGTCACAAAACAGTTTTAAAAACATTAGGGATCAGGAAGACTCTCCCTGACGTTCTATTTGCCACGGGAGATGAGGAACGCACTGTGTGTCAGTCTGGGATTCCGTGTGGATTCTGCCCACCCAACGCTGAAGCAGTGACCGCCAAGCTGGCTTCAGAGACAGAGTGGGAGTTGCCGTACAGCTCCGTTTGGTGAACGGAGTGCGTGGGATGGCCCCCAGGGACTGGTCTGAGTGATTGACAGTCAGCTGAGTCAGTGGCAGGTGGGAGATGGCGTGAGCTGTGTTTATGGGTGTGGGACAGTGTCCAGCTTGGTTGTCGTCCTCAACTCACATATCATAGCATGGAACCTTCAGGGTGGAAACATTGTAGGTGTTTGGGTGTGACCCATTCCACATCATCAGACTTTGCATCGTTCATCGTGGCAGGGCCTCACACAGTACAGTCATATTCCTAACGTGGATGGTGAGCTTCCGTAAGGGCTCGCTGGGTCTTGTTATCCACAGGTATTATGCTGGCCCGCAGGACCTGTATGCATCTAGTCCGTACCTATGTTTACCACAAGGTGTGGGCATGGTACTGGTCTGAGTGCCCTCTTGTTCCCTTTCTCTGATTCCTCATCGTTCTCTCCACCATGGCACTCCCTTATAGTATAGTGCTCCTGTCTGCTGTTACTAGAACTGACTTCTCCACCCTGGTGAGGGACCACGGCTTTGGAATCCTTTTTCTTGGGATATTTCCAGGACCATAATGTGCCGCGTCTGCGCTTACACTTACTCATACCACAGGTATCCCTCACGTTGTCACTCTCAGGGATGGTTCTGACATCACATCTCTTGTAGTACTCTGTACCAGTGTCACTTGTACTTTCTTTTCCAGCAACTCTCATGCCTTCGATACTTGCATCCGCAAGGACCTGTTCTTCCTCTAATTTCATCACGTGAGTTCCCCTAAAGGATGTGGTTGTGTCATCTGTGTCTCTAAATTTACATTCACCCCAGCGTTCCACAAGCCTCTTGTTAATCCTTATCTGTGCTTTGGGGTGAGGATCTAGTACGTGTTTGTGTGCGTTTTTACTTTCATTCTCTGGCTCTACATCATATAACCAGTCATAATACTCTCCTTGCATGTTGCATTTCGACTCTACCAGACACTGACCATCATTTTCTTCTAGGTGACGGTCGTCAGCGTCATTCCTTCTTGTGACGGGTGTTGACTTGATTCTTGCTGTAGAGTGCGACACTTCCACATCTTGGTGGCGGGTAGATTTACAATTGTACTCCACTGGTACCGTGGACAGAGATACCATACACCTTCCTCCATGGGTCAGTTCGCTTTTATCTTCCAGGACTTCTTCACTTATATTGTCCTTTACCTCATAACTCGTGAATGCATTATGTTTAGTTTTGAATTTGTCAGTGACTGCTTCATTTTCCCTTTTCTTACTCCATGCAGCCTTTGTCCATCCCCTTTTGGTCATGGAAGATGGCTTCTCCTCACTTAACGTCTTGGAGCTTGAACTGAGATTGTTGTTGATTTGTGCCAGCCTATTCAAAGGTTCAATACGGTTGGAATCTATCATTTTGTTACATTTCTTCTGTTCTTCCCACCCCAGTACCGAGGGTCCTTCTTCTGAAACATAAACCGTACTCCATGTGCTTCTCTTCATATAGCTCAATTTCGTTACACTACCCCCTGTTAGGTTGATGTTTTCTCCTGTGTATGTTATCGGGGACATTTCAGTTTCCATCAATTCATTGCCTTGTGTCACAGACAATTTACTTTTCCATATATTCATGTTTATCAATGTGCAGATCGAACCTGAATCAGCGATAACGTCAATCCCAACTCCATTTATGTCTATGGTACTCTCAGGTTTGGTTCCACTCATGTTACATTCATTTTTGCAAACACCATTTTCCCGGTGAATTGTGACATTTTGTGTGTTGGCCAATAGTTTTTGTTTGAAATGTTCACTTAAGTCATCCATCACCTCCTTAAAAACATTACTGTTCGCTTCCTTCTTGGTTTCTTTTCCTGGTGGGGGTAAAATGCACATTAGGTTTTTATCCATGTTGCAGTTGCAAACCTATTAGACTTGTATAATTTCTCTTTTGTGTGTTTTATCACGGAAAGTTTCACAAACTGAGCGTGTGCCAACGCGGGATTAGAACTCCCGACACCGATTCTAAACTCAGCGCTGATCTCCCCGTATGGCGCCTTACACTGCGTTCCAGTGACGTGGCACGCCTTGGCGCATGCGCAGACGGGTACACAGGAGGGGCGTTTATGGCGCGAAAATCCCCTGACAGGATTTTCTTCAATCAGACTTGTACAGGAAGGCCAGAAGGGGCTGACGCATACTGGTGCAGAAAGGTCTCTTCACAATGTGCTGCTGAACTATTAAACAATCATGGGTTTACACCGTCGCACTTCAAATCACTTAGGACACGGCTAAACAGTTGTGAGAGGCACTAATCTTTGACGCTGTGGAGAACTCTATGCATTGGGATCCTTTAAGTGCTTATGCACACGATCATCTTGATGACCAAACGAGTTCATGAAGTGTCACCAGGTGGAGTAGATTACCTTTCGCGTTTACCCTCTATTCACATTGGGGGAGGGTTAAGTCTAGGAAGGGGAGCAACACGATCCGTGTAATTGCAGCAGAAACGTGTGTTATTTCAGTTGGTGTTACCCATCTAGAACTTTCACGTTATGCTTGTAGTATTAGTAGCTTTTTGTATTTAATTAGTGCACAGTTCGCAATCACAACGTTGACAGGATTGAACACTGACTCATGGGAGGCGTGAGTGGGACGCCCTTGTTTACTTATTGCTCGAAATGGCCTCCAGCGCAGCGTTCCAGTGACGTCACACGCAGTTGAGCATGCGCAGATTGGCTTGAGGAAGAAGCGCGAAAACAGCTGACTGGAATTTGCCTCAGGGAATATGCGCATGAAGCGAAGGTTCGGCCGACAGAGAAAACTTCATCGATGACTGTGGTCCAACTTAGGCATCCACAACTCGAGACACTCAAACCTCGGCACCAGAAGTTGACACCAGCAGGTTCTCACACCGCAGAGGATCGGCACACACCTCCGGCCTCAGTGAGTGATGTCTTCATCATTATTCCACCACAGAATGTCCATTTTAATTCATAAGCGGGAAGGCTTCACAAGGTATCACCCTTTTTTCATTCGGACAGTTACAACTTACGGATTTGCGCCGCACCTCACTTTCACCGAAACGCACTTCACTTTAACGTAAGACGCTGCTCATTAGACAAGCGCTGCACTGATTTTCAGTCTTGTGGAGAACTTTGCACACTAACTCCTTTCAACGCTTATCAACTGGCAATTCTCTGTCTTTCACACAGCGTTGTCTCGTTTGGCTTGGGTTTGCGCTGTATGTGAAGAAGATCTCACTACACACGCTAACGCGCAGCTTAAATCACCACCACCCGGCTGCCCAGGCTCACCTCCAAGACTTGTTCAGGATCCAGTGATCATCCGCTTCGGGTCTAGCGTTTTTTTCCTTTGCTTTACTAGCTCCACAAAAGCGCCCAGAGTTTCATTAGTAATCACCGGTTACATTTACTTTTTAGAAAATCCACGGTTCATTTACCACTGTCACTATTCAATTACACTTGCCGAGATTGATGGAGGCTGCTCAGTTTCCTCACTGTACTTCACGGCTCACCACTCACTGGTAGCATAAATCTGCTATGAGTCCATGGATGAATTCACATTCGACCCACTCAAAAGTCGATGGCTCCTTTCACGCTCGACTTGCTCAAAAGCCGGCTTGCCGAAATCACAGAGCTGTTCCTTGCTTCTTTCACGCTCGACTTGCTCAAAAGCCGGCTTGCCGAAATCACAGAGCTGTTCCTCGCTCCTTTCACATTCGACTTACTCACAAGTCGAAGGCTATTTCACACTCGACCCGCTCAAAAGTCGACTAGCCGGAATTACGGAGCTTTCCTTAGCTCTTGACCTGTTGCACCGTGCCTTTAGAAGAGGTTGCTTCCGCATTCAAATTGGAAGGCAGTGGGTTCGTGGTGAGGGGCTGAGGTCCTCGTCGCCACTGTTGAAATGAAAGTCAGGGTCAAGGTGAAGTATGAAGTAGAAGTTTATTAAATCAGCCCCACACCTTAAGGCGGTGCGTAGGTCAGTTAGTCAGAATAATAATGGCAGTGGGTGGCAGGGGAACGGAACCTGGACAGGATGGAATGTTGGAGAACCAATGGGAAGGGTGGGGGGCAAGGGATGCTCTCGCGCAGGAGAGCTGGCACACACCACTTGTCATAGGGTCCCGGGGGGAAACCAGAACTAGGTTACAACAGTGTGTTTCTATGTAGTACTTGCTTCAAGCATCAAAAATTATAGGAATTTTGTGAAGTGCTGCCCAGAGGGCACTGCTCGGGGCAAAAAAACGGGGAATACGGATTTTTTTTAGTGGAGGCTGAGGTCAGAATTCCCTTACAAAGCCAATTGGTGGTGGGGTGGGCCTGTGTAGGGGAGGTTGTTTAATTACATCTAAGAATACTTTAGTTCATGTATTTAATTGTCCAAAACAACAAGATCTCTCTAATCTTAAATTTGGCCGCATCGTGATAATTTTGCCTAAAAGATATCTTTGTGAGGTAACGCTCTCGGCTGAAATGCTCTGATGTAATGGGATGAAATAGTTAGCGTTAGTGCCAACCTGCAATGTTTGGTGGGCTGAACAAATAGGATACAGGAGATAGGGTGTTTTTAGGTTGCACTGGCACAGTTTCAAAGGAGACGTGATCTATGAAATGAGGTGCTGGCAATCTATAGACATACAATAACAGATATGCGATTGAGCGTAGGCGGCTATAGTCGGAGGAGGCATGCTGAGGATGGAAACTAAGAAGAGATGAATCGAAGAACGGAGAAGGCACAGACGAGCGTTTTTTAAAGCTCTCCAGTTGCCCGGTCTCCGAAAGAGATGAATGATTTCAAAATATAAAGCGTTGATCTGTAATGTGAACTCCAACTACTTTACAGATAAAATAAAATCGGCCAAAAAATGGCCCAATATAATTATTTGCCACTGTTCAGAAATTAACGAAACTACCAGAGAAAAAGAAACCTTCTGCAACGCTGTAGCATTTTTCTATCGAGAAAAAGTCGGTGAAATTTAGGACGCTGTCTGTATGAATCAAAATACCAGAGGTCTGTCTGCTGATACTTTATTTCCTTCCAGCGGTGGCGGCTGCATCGGAAGCTTACAGACACCCCCTTTCAGTTTGCCGGAAACTAACTCAGCCACTTCAACAACGCCGTTTTCCAAACCTGAGTTCCCCAGAGAACCAGGGCTCGAATGGGGTAGATCTGCTCACCCCACCAGATTTTAGAGGCACTAAGGTATTTTTCTTCAGAGCCAATCCAGGCATGATAGGCTGAAGTAACAGTCTCCGGATCACTGATGATCATAAGCCAACTAAGGTAGCGAACGAAACATTAAGGGGCATATTTACAAGGGCTCTATCTCCACTTTTTTGGCTTAAAAGGCCAACAAAGTGGAGATAAAATTATCACCCTATTTACAAGAGGGTGCTAACCTGCACAATCGCATGTTAGCACCCTTTTTCCCAACGCCTCCCTTTGCATCTCTAATAAGATGTAAAGTGGGCGTCACTGAGTATACCCCGGATGGACAACCTTGCAAACATCGCTGATGTTCACATCGCGATATTTACAAGGCTGCCCCAGCGTTTTAGCACACGTTAGTTTTTGGAGAAAACTGCTGTTTTCTCCAAAAACTAAAGTCTGCTAAAATGCAGACTTACCTATCCCTAACATTGGGGTGGATTATGTTGATACGACCCTGTGGGTCGTATCAGCAAGGTTATCGCCGTTTTGCAGGGAACATCTCTGGAAAACCAGCGATGTTCCCTGCAAAACGGCGATAACCTCGCTATCTCTGCAATTTTTATCGCCCTGGAGTAACACGTTGTTAATAACGTGCTACCAGGGCGATAAATTCCAGAGATAGCCTGCGAAAATAAAATTATTGCTAAACCCGGCCAGCGATAATTATCGCTGGCCGTTGATAATATGCCTCTAAATTCGTCAGCATCCGTGGTCTGGCAAAGGTGACACTCATGCTTTTCCGCTGGTGTATTTAACTTCACGTCACCTTTTATGCCCAGACCATCCGCTGTTTTTGTTTTTCGTAAAATCCCTAAAATATGGCTGTTTTTCAGGCCATAATCTGCTAACTCTTGCCAGTTTGGTTTATCACTGATTAATATCGCCAGGATACCTCTTTTGTTTGCATTTTAGAGGTTTACTGGGGCATATTGTCAAGGGATTTATCTCTGACTTTTTGGCATTAAAAGCCAAGAAAGCGGAGATAAAATTATCTCCCTATCAGCAACAGGGTGCTAACACGCAAATTTGCATGTTAGCACCCTTTTTCTCTACGCTTCCCCTTGCATCTCTAATGAGATGCAAAGGGGGTGTTCCAGTGAAAAATAATAGGAGAAATGTTGTTAAGCGACATTTCTCCTATTATCAAGGATATCGCTAACCCTGTTAGTGATTAAAAAAGCAGCGCTAACCGCGGTTAGCGCTGCTTTTTTTTACACCTGGTATTTTCCTGACTTTGCCATGATATCCTATGGAAGGTGGATATCATGGTTAAGTTTGTGAGCGCCTATCATCAAGCTAACGACAAACTTCGAGAGATTATCGTTGGTTTTCCAGCGATAATCTCTCATTTGGCAGTTAGCGCGAGGATTTTTATCACTTCTGAGATAAGCGTTGCTGATAGCACGCTATCTCAGTGATCCACGCTACGTGGCGATAATTATCCTAGCGCAAAGTGCCACAGTGTACAGTAGGGCAGTCGCCCTCGAGTCTGGGGAACTGTGATGGAGTCTCGGCAATGACGCTGAACATCCTGTGCAAATCACTTAATGTCCTGTGCCGTACAAAAATAAATGTGTGTCCTCATGTAATGCAACTGGTGCAAATTAGTCTGTCCCTGGCCCAGTGCATCATGGGAACAGGGCAGACCAAACTACCAAGCCAATTCTTTACTGGAAAGGAAACAAGCTTCCGGGGACCGGTTTCTGGCATTACAGCCGTCTTCGGCCCGGCTTGCTTGAATCCTGATGGTGCAGTGAGCAAGGGACTCGCATCTGAGAATACCCTTCCACGCTTGTGGTGGCCAAAACGATTCAAAAAGGGGGGTGGTGATGGACAGAGTATCTGAATTAAGCAGAACACTCCTACCCAGTCAAAAGATCAGGGCTTGATCCATCACCGTTTTTTAGCTCACTGCACCATCCCAGTTCAGAACCTGCTACATGCAAATTAGTCTGTCCCTGGCCCAGTGCATCATGGGAATAGGGCAGACCAAACTACCAAGCCAATTCTTTACTGGAAAGGAAACAAGCTTCCGGGGACCGGTTTCTGGCATTACAGCCGTCTTCGTCTTTGCATATAGCCAGGTTCTGAACTGGGATGGTGCAGTGAGCTACAAAACGGTGATGGATCAAGCCCTGATCTTTTGACTGGGTAGGAGTGTTCTGCTTAATTCAGATACTCTGTCCATCACCACCCCCCTTTTTGAATCGTTTTGGCCACCACAAGCGTGGAAGGGTATTCTCAGATGCGAGTCCCTTGCTCACTGCACCATCAGGATTCAAGCAAGCCGGGCCGAAGACGGCTGTAATGCCAGAAACCGGTCCCCGGAAGCTTGTTTCCTTTCCAGTAAAGAATTGGCTTGGTAGTTTGGTCTGCCCTGTTCCCATGATGCACTGGGCCAGGGACAGACTAATTTGCATGTAGCCAGGTTCTGAACTGGGATGGTGCAGTGAGCTAAAAAAACGGTGATGGATCAAGCCCTGATCTTTTGACTGGGTAGGAGTGTTCTGCTTAATTCAGATACTCTGTCCATCACCCCCCCGTTTTTGAATCGTTTTGGCCACCACAAGCGTGGAAGGGTATGCTCAGATGTGAGTCCCTTGCTCACTGCACCATCAGGATTCAAGCAAGCCGGGCCGAAGACGGCTGTAATGCCAGAAACCGGTCCCCGGAAGCTTGTTTCCTTTCCAGTAAAGAATTGGCTTGGTAGTTTGGTCTGCCCTGTTCCCATGATGCACTGGGCCAGGGACAGACTAATTTGCATGTAGCCAGGTTCTGAACTGGGATGGTGCAGTGAGCTAAAAAAACGGTGATGGATCAAGCCCTGATCTTTTGACTGGGTAGGAGTGTTCTGCTTAATGCAGATACTCTGTCCATCACCACCCCCTTTTTGAATCGTTTTGGCCACCACAAGCGTGGAAGGGTATGCTCAGATGTGAGTCCCTTGCTCACTGCACCATCAGGTTTCAAGCAAGCCGGGCCGAAGACGGCTGTAATGCCAGAAACCGGTCCCCGGAAGCTTGTTTCCTTTCCAGTAAAGAATTGGCTTGGTAGTTTGGTCTGCCCTGTTCCCATGATGCACTGGGCCAGGGACAGACTAATTTGCATGTAGCCAGGTTCTGAACTGGGATGGTGCAGTGAGTTAAAAAAAACGGTGATGGATCAAGCCCTGATCTTTTGACTGGGTAGGAGTGTTCTGCTTAATTCAGATACTCTGTCCATCACCCCCCGTTTTTGAATCGTTTTGGCCACCACAAGCGTGGAAGGGTATGCTCAGATGTGAGTCCCTTGCTCACTGCACCATCAGGATTCAAGCAAGCCGGGCCGAAGACGGCTGTAATGCCAGAAACCGGTCCCCGGAAGCTTGTTTCCTTTCCAGTAAAGAATTGGCTTGGTAGTTTGGTCTGCCCTGTTCCCATGATGCACTGGGCCAGAGACAGACTAATTTGCATGTAGCCAGGTTCTGAACTGGGATGGTGCAGTGAGCTAAAAAACGGTGATGGATCAAGCCCTGATCTTTTGACTGGGTAGGAGTGTTCTGCTTAATTCAGATACTCTGTCCATCACCACCCCCCTTTTTGAATCGTTTTGGCCACCACAAGCGTGGAAGGGTATGCTCAGATGTGAGTCCCTTGCTCACTGCACCATCAGGATTCAAGCAAGCCGGGCCGAAGACGGCTGTAATGCCAGAAACCGGTCCCCGGAAGCTTGTTTCCTTTCCAGTAAAGAATTGGCTTGGTAGTTTGGTCTGCCCTGTTCCCATGATGCACTGGGCCAGGGACAGACTAATTTGCATGTAGCCAGGTTCTGAACTGGGATGGTGCAGTGAGCTAAAAACGGTGATGGATCAAGCCCTGATCTTTTGACTGGGTAGGAGTGTTCTGCTTAATTCAGATACTCTGTCCATCACCACCCCCCTTTTTGAATCGTTTTGGCCACCACAAGCGTGGAAGGGTATGCTCAGATGTGAGTCCCTTGCTCACTGCACCATCAGGATTCAAGCAAGCCGGGCCGAAGACGGCTGTAATGCCAGAAACCTGTCCCCGGAAGCTTGTTTCCTTTCCAGTAAAGAATTGGCTTGGTAGTTTGGTCTGCCCTGTTCCCATGATGCACTGGGCCAGGGACAGACTAATTTGCATGTAGCCAGGTTCTGAACTGGGATGGTGCAGTGAGCTAAAAAACGGTGATGGATCAAGCCCTGATCTTTTGACTGGGTAGGAGTGTTCTGCTTAATTCAGATACTCTGTCCATCACCACCCCCCTTTTTGAATCGTTATGGACTATTCAATAAGGCCGCAGTGATACGGTGGAGGAGAATGTACCAGTAGCATAAAGGTCAGCTGTTTGTGGGCTGCAGTTTAGCTATACACCACCCATTTGGGTGACTTTAAAAGCAAAGCATGCTCAGGACTGCAATTGGAACACTGAATGGCTGCGGTGTCAGCCTATTCTTCAAAAGCGGTATGTTCCCAAAAGCCCACTTTCTGACATCACTGACACCAGTTGGTGTCAGCAGAATACTGAACACAAGCAGCAGGGTATGATCTTTATTTATAAAGTGTGATGAGCCGTGAGTACGAGGTCTGACAGGACATGTATTTCCTACCTTTGTTTTATCATGCTCAGTGCATCCAAAAGCACTGTTGCAAGAGCAAGCACGCATACCTCCCAAGGGCCATGATGTTAGCTTTTGCCACAAAACCTATTAGGGCACAGTTCTGCAGTTAGATCTGAGGAATGAGCCTCTACAGCATGTTCTTCTTCTTCTGCACAAAGTTGAATTATGTATGCCATCCATAAATTGCACCGACCAAAGTAAACCATTTTGACCTGGAAAAACCTGCTTTCAACATTTGCTGAGAATCTCCTATGTAGTGCATTGAAGCGCACAAGGGTGTGGTGCTTTGTGTGTAAAAAGCAGAACATACCAGATTTTGACATTGGCCTGCCCTACATAGGTTGGAGTAGTTTGTTTTGTAAAAGGCCCACTTCTTAATAGAAGTCACCTTTTTCGTGGGCCAGCTCTGGGAGCAGTAACAGAAAACATTTACTGTTGGAATATTTATCTGGCATCTAATTCAATACCAATACAGAATTTTGGTAGCTATGCTCCCAAGATGACTTTCTAAAAAGTGGTTTACATTTGCTGAAGTCAAGGCAGCGCTAGGATTTATACCTTTCTGAGTCTCTACCTCTAACAGTGGCACTGATCAGGGAGCTGTTCACAGATTAAATGTAACAGATCCCCGGCGAGGGACACATGAGAAGGACTGTTTTCGGTAGGGCAGCTAGCTTGCTGGAAGATTTCTCGAAGGCCTGAGGAATGTGTGGAGTGTGGGGAAGGGAAGTGCAGTAGATATCAAATTGCTCTGACAGGAACTTTGGAAGATTTCCTGCTGATAATAAAACAGCAAAAAACACAGTTGATGGACAGAATGCAGAACAATGTCATACATTCACCCCAGTACAAGGATCTGGGCCTAAATCCATCGTTTTTTTGCACTCCACACCACCCTGGGTTAGACACTGGCTATATGCAAATCAGCTCTGACCCTGTGCCTCATGGGAACAGTCCAGTCCGAACTACCAAGCCATGTTTTTCCCAGACCGGAATCAAGCATCCAAGGACCGGTTTCTGGCTATCAGCCTTCATTCAGCCTGGATAGCTAGACTCCAGTGGTGTGGAGAGCAAAAAAACGATGGATTTAGGCCCAGATCCTTGTACTGGGGTGAATGTATAACATTGTTCTACATTCTGTCCATCAACTGTGTTTTTTGCAATTTTCACCCCGAGTGGGCTGGGTATGCTCAGACGTGAGTCCCAGGCTCTCCACACCACTGGAGTCAAGCTATCCAGGCTGATGAGTGCTGATAGCCAGAAACCGGTCCTTGGATGCTTGATTCCGGTCTGGGAAAGATATGGCTTGGTAGTTCGGACTGGACTGTTCCCATGAGGCACAGGGTCAGAGCTGATTTGCATATAGCCAGTGTCTAACCCAGGGTGGTGTGGAGTGCAAAAAAAGATGGATTTAGGCCCAGATCCTTGTACTGGGGTGAATGTATGACATTGTTCTACATTCTGTCCATCAACTGTGTTTTTTGCAATTTTCACCCCGAGTGGGCTGGGCATGCTCAGACGTGAGTCCCAGGCTCTCCACACCACTGGAATGAAGCTATCCAGGCTGTTGAAGGCCGATAGCCAGAAACCGGTCCTTGGATGCTTGATTCCGGTCTGGGAAAGATATGGCTTGGTAGTTCGGACTGGACTGTTCCCAGGAGGCACAGGGTCAGAGCTGATTTGCATATAGCCAGTGTCTAACCCAGGGTGGTGTGGAGTGCAAAAAAACGATGGATTTAGGCCCAGATCCTTGTACTGGGGTGAATGTATGACATTGTTCTACATTCTGTCCATCAACTGTGTTTTTTGCGATAATAAAACAGCAGCAATGCTGTATGGACCAGTTTTTGATGTGGTGGGCCTCGGTCAGATTGCCTCTTACTGACCAGTGTTTCAGAGAGGCACAGAACTTGCATAGGTAGTTTTCCCACTGGTATGCAGGTGAAGATGTGTGTTTTTTTTTTATACACCTACCAATGGGCGGACAGCAGAGCTTTTAGGGTGAAAGCAGTCAAGGGAACGTGGCTGAATGTTGTGCAAAATGGCCTCACGCTAGCATAGCTACCTGCTGGTAATCATCAAGCTCCTGTCATCCGACGCCAATTAGACAAAAATGCATCAACAGACACTTCCAAACAGTGTGCTAATGAACGAGATCCAGTTGCATGATAATGGAACAGCAGGAGGCACTCTGCAACAGAAAAATGTGTATGTGAACACTGGACCTCTATCCTCTCTTGGGGAGAGGAGCTATAAAAAAGTGGTCTCCCAATGCTGGGTGCAGCCAAGGAGTTTAGAGAAACAAGTCCATTCATGTTGGGGGCCTCAGAACAATAGTAGGAGAAAGCAGGACTTGGTTGTGCATAATAGGAGGCGGCCTCACAAGGCCACCGCATGAAGAGGGTCCTATGGAAGTCTCCGCTGCGGCGCCGGGCCTAAGAAGAGCCCAGCAAAGGTGATTAAAAATAGTCCCCCACTCCTCAACTATCAGGAGTGCTGCAGCGGGCGAGTCGCATTCCCCCCACCCCTCTTCACATAGCTTCCAGAGTAGAAGACATTCGGAGTAAGGAAGCAGGAGAGTAGATAGATACCCCCAGAATATACAGGTCAGAGGATGGTAGTGGTGGATACACAGGTCGCAAATCAAAGATTGAACATATTCAAATGGGTTTTTAGCTACCAGGAACAAGTAAACAAAGGACACAAAAAACAGTTTCAAGTGGTGCCACTCAGGGTAGAGAATACCTCACTACCTCAGGTGCAAAGAGACGCAGATAACCACTGAGGTGACCTGTGAAATTGATATGCAACAAGATTTGCCCCGGCACTCTTAGAGCATAGCATTCAAATATATGACATTGTTTAGTCAGGACTACTGTAGCTTAAGGTATACTTTAGCAAAGGAAAACAGCAGAGATTTTGCTTATCAAAAAAATGTTAATCGGTTTATTCCATACAAAATTCAAGCTTTGCTAAAAGCGTTTTTATCAAAGCGTTACAGGACTGAGAACACTGATGGTTCTAACAGATGGTTACAAGATGAGATGTCTTATGTTGTAGTAGCGTGAGAATAGGCCGTCCGCAGCCGTACCGGGCGTACTTGGGTCCCCGGCCGCGGACGGCCTGCTCTCAAGTTGCGGGGCTTATCACTGCTCTTCGCGTCAGCCAAGAGTCACTACAGAATACAATGTTCCACTGAAATGTTCCGGCAGCGACATTTATAAAATGGACCTATAATAGTCCTGCAAGTGTTACGTAAATACCAGAAAGTGGGTCAACAATTGTGCCTTACCGTATCCATTCTGGTACTAGATGTGAATCATATTCGGAATATTGATCAGACTGCACTTCTTAGGATTTGCCAAAGGCGACCAAAGACGTTACAGCTGTCATTTGGAAAAATGACTTTCAAGTTGAATAATATTTCATCACAGGAATCTACTGGCGAATTATCACCCTGTCATAGCGTAATATTATCTTCATAAGCCTTGAGGAAGTGACGAAACACGTGTTGGCTGTACTCCAATTTTCCTACTAGGACTGGATCACGCTACTACAACATAAGACATCACATCTTGTAACCATCTGTTAGAACCATTAGTGTTCTCAGTCCTGTAATGCTTTGATAAAAACGCTTTTAGCAAAACTTGAATTTTCTATGAAATACTGATGAACATTTTTTTGATAAGCAATATCTCTGGTATTTTCCTGTGCTAAAGTATACCTTACGCTACAGTAGTCCTGACTATACAATGTCATATATTTGAATGCTATACTCTATGAGTGCCGGGGTACATCTTGTTGCAGATATCCCCCAGAAGCGGCACAGGAATAAGAAGGCACAGAGACCTGTAGAGGCACTACGCTTTTACATCAGTGAAAAACAGAAGTAAGAAGATCGGGACAGAGAGTGATGAACAGCATAGGGGTGAAACAGAAGAAATAGCACATGGCAAGGGAGCGGACAGAAAAATAAAACACCCCCCACTTTGAGCCACATGGAACGAAATGTTGTAGCAAAGTGAGCGATCCCGATCCTTTCTATTAAAGAGATAGTGTGCATTGTTGCCCAGAGGAAAAAGCTTCAGAATGATGCATTTTACAGCATGATTTGAAAATAATGTGGCCAAACACTGCACATTTACTAACATTGACTTCTTTCTTTCTTTGTATTCTTCCCTTTTTTTCTCCATTTTTCTTTCTGTGTCTTTCCTCCCTTTGCATTCTCCTCTCATTCCGTTTTTCAATCTTTCTTTTGTTCTGTCCATTCTTCTTTCAGGTGTCTTATGAACTTTCTGTCCTTCTTAATGTTCATGTTTAATCCTTCTTCCTTGTTTAAATCTTTCCTTAGTCCCATTCTCACCTACTTGTTCCTTACGTTCTATCCTCTCCTGTTCTTCCTTTGCCCCTTCTCCCATCCCCTTTCTTCATGAATTCCTTCCATTTGCTAAATCTTTATTTTCTTTTGTTCCACTGTCCTTCCACACATCTCTTATTTCTTCTTTCCAATATTTCATTCTATTGTCAGCTTTCCTTTAACTCCTCCTATTTATATTTTGATGTTTCTTCATGCTACCCCTTTTTAGGTTTCGTAACCTGGCGAGGGGCGAAGCCACTCCCAGATCGAAATCTGTTGTTTCTAATAGTGAGGTTAGGACAGCCTCTGTTTCCAATTGGCTAGCTCCATAAATGGAGGCTAGCCATTGGGAGGCAGAGGCTGTCAATCGCGTTTTCTCTCGAAAACGCGATTCGGGGGCGTTTCTGGTGCTTTTTTTAAGCCCCGCCCCTTTGTCCCGGGCCGCGCTGCGATTGGCTGCCGGCCCGGGACACCCCCGTGACGTCATTCCAGGGCCGCGCTGTGATTGGCTGCCGGCCGGGACACCCCCGTGACGTCAGCCAATCACAGCGCGGCCCGGGACCTGACTTGTTTTTTATCTCAACTCTTTATTGCTTTTTCAAAAAGAAACAAGTAATGGTCATAATTCACATACAATCATATGAATATAAAGTACACTGATGATACAAAAAACGAAAAGCTGTTCTGCGTCTCCTATGCCTCTTCTTTCACCCAGGGTTCCCCCTGGTCGTCCCTCCATCACTTCCGTTTCGCTGACGTGCTCCCTTTCCCAGCATGCCTCGTTCGCCCCCTCCCCGGTGTGTGATGGCATTCTGCTAGATACAGACGCCCCCTCCATCTCCTCCCGCGGCCTGGTGCACGAGAACCCCCGCCGCCACCATGAACAACTTCCACGACAAGCCCCAGCAGCAGGTGCAGCAGCAACAGCAGCATGGCGGGGTGAAGCCCGAGGAGTTCCCGCAGGAGATCTGTGAGTCCCTAGGCCGCGTGGCCCATTGTTCTCAGGCGTCTTCCCGCGCTACACTGTATCAGATCACGGCGCTGGAGAGCGCGCGCCTGGATTAATCCGCGCGCGGCAAGTCGGGGTTTTCAGCACTTGGAGGCGGTCATTGCAGGGCTGCGTGCGCGCGCCGTATGCTTCGCAGCCTGTGAACTCATTCGTGCCTGGAAAACGGTGTCCGTCGTGCACGCTATGCTTTCAAAACGACTGCGAACCATATGCACTCAATCCTAAAATTAATATCAACTCGTCAGTTCATTTGTACTGTAGGAACTCTGTTGTGCACACTGTATTCAACCATTGTCGCAGTGCTTGACCGCAGGGAACTGGACAGGTATGGCCAATGTGCGCCCTTAGGGGGGAGTTTGCCCCCCCCCCCCGTGAAAACAGGAGTACGAGCTTTGTGCGCAACAATTCAATCTACATTGCCTTAAAAACATGTTTATCTTGCACAGTATATTTGTGCAAACATGCTGAGTTCCAGTGTTTGTCCAAAAGGAGGGGGCGTGGCCATGCTTGGTGCTCCCTCGGAACTCATCCTAAAGCCTGAAGGCTCTTTAAAACTGAGTCGTGCACACTTCGAATTAATATGCCTGAATATATATAGAGTTTTTCCTCAAGGCGGTGGAAAGGGCTGTGCAGAGTGCGCGCTCGCAGTAGGAGTGATTTCAGTCGTGCCACAGGACTCGCTTCTACCGTGTACACTGTAGGCGCCATTGGGGTTTGATGCTTACCCGCAGCGCACGCGCGCTTAGGCAAGTTAGCTCAGTGATTTCTTAGATAAGTTCGGCTGCCGGCACATGCGGTGGATATTTCGTTCGCACTTAGTATTTGAATCTGCACAGTACGGAGTGTGAGCACTGGGACAGTATTCTGCAAGTGAAGGTTGCTTCGTGCCGGTTGGGAGTGACGTTTTGGGGGGAACGATAAACAGGCTGAATGCGCACCAACCCCTTGTGGAAATGCTGCTTAAATTAATATATGTGGAGCGAAATGACCGCGTTTTAGGCTACGTGGGGCTGTGGAAACTTCGGTCGAGATTGTGGTTTTGCACAATGTGCAGTTTTCAGAATGCTATCCCCGCGATTATCAGTAAATTATATATTTTTTGTTTTTTTCGACTGTTAATTTCGCGCCTTGCATTTTGTGCAACAAACTATACAAACATCTTTCTCTCCCCCGTATCATGGCCTGCACTTTGGAGCCTCATGTTTGACAACCCCCTTCAGCAACAGATGTCTCCGTACCCCATCCGGTTTCTGTTAGTTTGTCGCTGTGCGGTCTGGGCTCCTGCTCTTGTTAATATGTAACGTCTATCGGCTCGCTCTTGAATTGAGAGATTGCCGAATACTTCTCTCAAACGACAATAATCTCTTTAGCTCTAGTGCTGGGAGTTTTTGTTGTTGACATTTTTCCACACTAAAGTTAAACGTCTGTGAGATTCCGAACTCCTCCTATTATTTTTTTAGGTCTGGCTTGATAGCACATTTATGGATTTACTCTTTGTGAATACTTTTAACAGTATATAGTTCGGGCTTTGGCTCCAGCCAGAGAGTTACTCTCATTTCATGCTAGTTACCTGGTGTTCCATTCCACCCCATATTGAGTACCTGCCTTTAATGGAGACTGTTGTACAACTTAAAAGTGCAATCACATGTTCGTTTTTATGTTGTAAATGCACAGTACAGACGACATAATTTGATCATATATATCTATTTTTACTTCACTAAACTCTTTAATGTTTTTTAGTCGGGATTTCAAATGTCTTTTACGGAATTAATACCAGCCACAGTAATTTCTAGGGAGGAAAAATCATTAGTGTATGTTTTGCATACAATCATCGTATTAAAAGACGTGGAGAAGAGAACCCCGAAATGGAACACATTGATGTGTTAGGGGGGGGGGCAGGCTTTACATACCGTAAGTGCGCACCCCCCCCCCCCACACACTCTTGTTTTAACAGGGAACGTTGTTTCTGAATGGTTCGATTTTGCATCTTTTATTTGCTGTTGATGGCTTTGGTAGCAAATAAGGCATGTACGCATACCCCCTAATATATTGGAAGTTAAAATATTTAGATGTTCTTTTTCGTAACGTTACCTAATTTATTTATTCAGTGATCTTCCCCTTGCACAGCACTCTACACCACTGTGCTCTGCACCAATGTATGCCACTCTATTCTGTACTATACTACGCCACTGCACTGTGCACCACTCTAAGTCAGTGCACCTTAGGTCACTCTACTTTGCACTGGGAAACAACTGTTACATCACGGTTATTAGACCGCGATGCCTTTACAACGACCGCGTTGTTACAACGCAATGCCATTACTACACAAGTCATTACATCGACTTGCAGTAGATGGCGCTGTAACATAAGGAATGTATAATTTAATATTCCAACTCCAGCCTACGCAACAGAAGGGAATGTGTTGGAATAGTAAATTATAATATTTCCTTATGTTAGAGCGCCATCTTCTGCAAGTTGATGTAATGACTTGCGTAGTAATGACATCACATTGTAACAACGTGGTCGTTGTAACAACCTTGTTACGGAATGCGATGTATTTGCATGCGTTGTAGCATGCTATATTCCTTTGCATCACTCTACCTTCACTGCACTCTACTCCCTCCTGTGCACTGAACACCCCTCTACTCTAAGCCTCTGCACTCTACGCCAGTCCACTCAACTCTCCCACTCCACACAACTCTCCCACTCCACACAATGCCCGTCTGCCCACGCCACACCCTGCCACCCTAGTCTACCCCACACCACTCCACGCTGCTGTACCACATGGCTAGAAGACTGGTAAAGCCGTTAGCATTCGCATAGACAAACTTACTGACTTTTCCAATGCTTGATCTCTAAAGCAGTGTTTCCCAAAGTAGGTGTGAGCTGTGTTTTTGTGGGCCATGAAAGTTAAAGCAATAAATAAACTTTTACATTTGGTCTTTATATTGTCACATTTGCCAGTGCTTCAAAGCCTGAGGTCAAATGTCAGGCAGGCTATCTATCTCTTCTGAAAAATTATTGCTTTTTCTTTAAACATGGTGATTGGTGTTTACTTTTCTTTCTCTGACTACAAAGTAAGAGGAGTTTTAAAGTGAATTATATGACGAAAGGCTATAAGATGCATTTTTTGCAACACACAACAAAATGCAAATACCTGTAAATGAACTGTATGCATTCAGCAGTTAAGAAAGCAAAATAGAAGCCCATTCTCGGGAATTCTGAAGTGTGCCAGAATCAGAAATGAAGAGAACCCCAATTTTCACACATTAACATTTTGGTGCTATACCGTTTTTCAGTAAAACTGCATGTCTGTGCAGTTTTACTGGACATTTCAGTTGCTGTCTATGAATGACAATGAGCAACCACATGATGCTTTCGTTAGATTAAAAAATCTCCTGCTTCATGTACATTACAGGTAGGTGGGTTACAAAAAATTATCGTTCTAAAAAGTGGGGTGTGGTTCTTACAAGTTCTGAAAGCACTGCTCTAAAGTACAAAATCACGCATGACATAAAGAGTTACTTGCATTCTCTCCTTTACTGAGCTTTGATGCTCCAGTAATGGGATTTTTACCTAAATGAAAAGCTTTGTGCGCCACAAGCGTAGCGTTAAATTCTGGAAACTATGCTGATGTCAATCAAATTTAGTCCAGAACTATATTTAAATATCAAATCTCCTTCTGGGGGACACAACAACGTTTTCTAAATTGCTCAATATGACAGGGTGTGCTCTGTATAAGAAGCCTAGGCAGATTGTTGTTATAGGTGGTGGTTTCACTGAACCGTTTCCCATAAAGAATACTTTGTGAGGGTGGGCACCTGGGGTGCACGTGTGCTCTCCTATACCTTGTGCTACGGGTAAGGTATCTACCTGTAAAGGTGATTGCATAGTGGTGCACTATGTAATTTTCTCTATTTAAAATGCAGAATAGCTCTCTAAGTTGCACTCCCTATCTTTATAACGGAGTGTAAAGTTGGGCATGGTAATAGAAAAAACAAGCATTTACAATGCAACGGTTTCGCCTTTGGAAAAGTTTGAGCTATTGGCATTGTAAATGACAACATTTGTATTTATGTGTTGGTTTTGAAAACAGATAAATAAATGGCATTGTCCTTTACATTGCCAATAGCTCTAACTTTTCCAAAGGCGAAACCGTTGCATTGTAAATGCTTGTTACAAGTTACATTCTTTTCTTCCCTCGACAATTTTTTCCCTTTCTGTCCTTCTCTCCTTCTTTCTATTCTTCTTTTGGGCATACGTTTCATCATACTTCCTTTAAACCTTATTATTTCGGTTTTTATTAGCATTTTTCTGTCCTTCCTTCAAGCTATTTCATTGTATTTGCCTCTAACTTTTTTTTCTTTTATATTCATGGAAAAGACGACCTCCAGTAATCAGGCAGGCGGCTGACCTGGACGCAGTGAGTACCAAAGGAGAAACGACTTGGCCTACTACCTGTACTAACCAACCGTAGAGCAACTAATGTCCTTTTTTCTCTGACATTTCCTTGTTTACACTAATCGAGTTTGACAACAGGCACCATCTCCCACCGGGATCCATGTTCCGAAAAATCTTTGTAACTTAAGTAGGCGGTTCCAAATCTGTCTCAGTTATGATTGATGTACATACTGAGAACCCTTAGTGGTTTGATCACGTCAGCCTTGTTTTTTCCTGCCTGAAAGACGGACTTGTCGGTACATTGTTGTGTGCAAATTTGATAAAAATAAATGGGCTATTTGGTCGCCTGTCGGCACATTTGGTGTGCTCATATCTTCTAGATGAACATTTGACCTGTGTCCACTGTAAAATTCAGGGTAATTTAAGACAAGTAAGGACGTTTTAGATTTCAGACGTTCCTTACACCCAACTATATAGATTGCATGTCAGACAATGCGATAAAAAAGCTCACAACTTCATTAGTTTGGGATTGGGGTACATGCATTGACATTTGGTCACCACCGCCTTTTGCCCATGGATGCTGCTAACCCATATGTGTCTCCTTTTCTCTTGCAGAAAACATTTTAAACTGATGGTGAATTTTGTAAGTTTCGCACTCACTGCACCTACGCACACCTTAGCTTGTGTGCATAGATAACCCTAGCTCTGGGCAGAACTCACCCTGAGCCACTGGTCCTGAAGAAAGCCAATGGAATTGGAACATATTGGCTGTAACATGTAGACCATTTCACTCTGCCCATTTTCACAATTTCAGGGACATGCAAGATTATTTCTTCTCACTCAAGTCCAATTACTCTTTTTAACCCTACCACAGGAACTGCATATTAAAGAATCTGGGATCCTGGAGGCAGTTTTAAAATGTTCACATTCACGTTATTCACTTCTTCACTTCAAGTCAAACCTGTAATCAGGCGTCGAAGTACACTTATGAGGCACTCGGCCCCCATGGGTGGGAACCCAAAGATGAAGCATGCCACCAGCTAGGTTGGTGGGGGAGGGTTATTTTATAAACCTAATGGGTTTTCTGTAAGGGGGACTTCTTTGATGACCTTAATTCTATGGTCAATTCTAGTTCAACCTGAGCTCGTTCTTATTGTTTGTTGATTCTTTTATATTCAAAACATTTCTCTTCCATTCTGTCACAATTGTAACTTTTTTTAAACTCCTCCACCCCTTCCACATCCCATAGTTGTACCACTGTAATTTATGTATTTTCTTCTGCCTTGCAATGACCTGCAAGCCAGAGGTGAAAGTTAAGAAGCGCCATAAAACTATTTTATCTGCCTCAGGCACCCTATTTATGCTAGCATAGCAGTGGCTTTGCTATGCCCGTGGCACATGGCTAAATGTTGCAAGCAACTGCAAATCTCTTGGTGCTGTGAAGAGAGGTGAGTGAGGAGGCTAATTCAGGACTAGCCCCCACCCCTAAAGAACAATAGTAGGTGAATATAAAGTAGAATCACCAGGTTGGGTGCTGCTGCATCTAAGTGAAGCAACAGCACCCCACAGGTTGCCAAACATGGGACAAGAGAGAGGGTTCCGCTTGTCTCAGCAGAGTATATTCCATGTTTTTTAGAACTAATCATGTAAAGATACCCTGCGAATAAGAAGGGGGGAAATAGAAGATAGCAAGGGCACCCAGAACCAAGCTGGCAGAGCTCCTCACAGTGGTATGTCTTTTTTTATGAGGGTGAATGTATCCAAAAGTCACCGGAGTGCTGTGTAGGGGTCAAAGATAAAATTACAGCCAGTGAGTAACAGGAGAGGTACCTGGTTTTTGGTCTTTTTTTATGCATAGTGATGTTGTGTTCTGTAAAGAGATGTATCTTCAACTCTTTCCTTAATTGGAGCAGCATTGGGGATGTCCTGATGAACACAGGCATGGCGGTCCAGATCCTGGGTGTATAGATGGAAAAAGCGTGCTGTCTTTTTTCTTTCTTTCTTACAAGTCTTAATCTGCAGTCTGATGGTGTGGCAAGAACCACCAGCTATGGCAAGCTTTTCTGCAACTAGGGTAGAGGTGGTGGTTATGATGGCTTTGTGAATGATTCAGCAGGTGCTGACGATGGTGCAGGCCAGCAAAAGGAGCCAATGAAGTGCCATCCTAATGGGGGTGATGTGATCATATTTCTTCAGGCCCTGCATGAGACCTGGTGCGGCGTGCAGTATGCCGTAAAAGGTGCCATTGCGTAGTTAGGAGACCACGAGCCAGGGTGTCTAAACAATTCTGATGGTAGAGAACAAGAGTTTGAACAACAGATCTGAAGTTGTATCTTGAAGAAACGGTTTCACTTTCATTAGAAGAGAGAACTGGTACCAAGCCTTTTTTGTGATTTTGTGCAATGTGTTCCTTGAGGGTAAGGTGTGTGTCCAGGATGAATCCAAGCAACTTGGCATTCAATGAAAGCTTGAGCCCGGAGCTGGATCAAAGCATGGTGCACAGTGGCTCTGAAGAAGAGAAGCAACAATGTACAAATGACCAAGTTGTAGGAAACAATTGAAGATAAGAACATAGAAGGAGGAACCCTAAGAAATGTTAGAGAAGGCGTAGCTCAGAACATACTGGACGCAGACATGGAGACAGTGACATGCTGAGAACACAGGAGATTGAACCCAGAGACTTAAAATAAAATTGCAAGAGGACTCCAGGAGAGAACTGGGGGATATGAACTGGTGACCTTAACAGTTGGTCAGTGCAAGAAGATTTCCCCTTCCTTCAGCAATCATGCCTACATTATATAAGTAGGACACCTGAATGATAGGTCTGGTTGTGTTCATGCACATGTGATGGTGGATTGAAAGAAAAACAGGAGCCCCAGATATGAGGAGGGAAGAGAGTGAAGTCATATAGAAGCTGGGAAGAGAAAACTGAACATTAAGCCAAATAAAGCTTTGACAAAAAAACAATACGTACTGTTAGTAGGGAGAGATCTTGATGGTTTGGAGGGTCAAAAGAGAACAATTCAACCCAGCAAACCAGACTGATAAACTTTGAGTGTGAGGTCACATTATAGTGTAATATGTTCTATAGTGGATGGCGACAGAAATGTCCTAATTAGGGTGGTGTATAGTTTTGAACCTAGAGCAGAGCGGACTGGCTGGTTTTGGTAGAGAGGGGGAGAGAGAGAGAGAGAGATTGATGAATCAGTTACATAAACACGAGAAGCAAAGAGAATTCAAACATGGCCTTAAGTGTCAAAATAGATATTAGAGTTGCTGGGCTTAAATAAAATGATACCACACCATGGGGGACTTGAGATACTATTCTGAGATGTAAACTGTATGAGTAATAACATTAAAAGGGGAACCATTTTATCAAATGCTCCTGTGTAGTAGTCCTACAGGTACATTTAACAGACAATACATGTACGTATCTGTCCAGGGGTAAATATAAATGACTTGTTCATGTTAGGTTTCCCCTGGGAGTGTGAATGATGGGAATTCTGGTCAAACAATCCATTTGATTCGTCCTCACAGAAAGTTGGATAGACCACAATGGCTGCTATGCAGCTGTGGATGGGATGGTGAAATTATTGTGCTGGAATCAATATACCATGTAAAAAAAAAAACAAGGGTGCCCCAATATTTGAACCTGGGGTAGTTAATAGTGCTTGGGAGGTAACAATGGTTCAGTAGAGGCCAAATGGTCCTTAAAGGAAAGGCAGCTATTGATTTATGAGTGTTAATCACTTAGCCTATGGCATGAGGCATATTATTGAATAAATACCATAAAAAGAATCCACAGTAGACAGTTTACAATTGTACAAAGGAACGCAGGTTGGGCATTGACATAATAGATTATTTATTTAAAAATATTATATCAAATACTTTTGAAATATAGTTCACGTGCTCACAAGGAAGTGAAAAGGTGCGTGATGTGACGAGTGATAGTGACATTTGAAAATATATACATCACATTGACAACATAAACAAAAACCTCTGGCAATAATTTTTAACAATAACGGAGTTTTTTGTTGTAAGCGAGGTCGACGGCGTTTTGATCTCAGTAATTTTAGCGCATCCTCAGGACGAAATATGCAAGCATGTGGAATTTGTCAACCGGAAGAGGGCCGGTGAGATAATGAATTGAAGCGGGGGTGGTCGATAATTTGTTTGGAGCCGAGGGTCAGTCTCAGAAGTGAATACGTTCCGCGGTCTCCAGGAGCCAAGTAATTCAGGCAATTATGGGAGAGAGCGGTTGCTCTGGGAAGCGAGCATACACTGCTGCAATGGCGGTCTCAGAGTTTGTATCGCTTAAGAGCACACCACCAAGTCAGCGTGGGAATTTAAGTTTAGTTGAACCGCATACGTCAGTTCATGCAAGGAAACAGGCAGCCGCTCTGTCTCGTGGTGGGAGAACATTTATGCATTCAAGCACTATGAAATCAATATATTTGCCTTATACATTGCTGGGGGTTACGAGAACTAGATTGAGTAGGATTGTAACACGATTTACAATCAGATTATTTTAATTTCACCTTTACTGATCAACTAGACAAACACCAACAACTTGGACATAACAAACATTTGTTAAAGATTTATGTTCACACACTGGGCCTAGATCACACTTGAGTGGGGACTTCTGTCATCACATTTTGTACTCTGGCACCCATAGAACACTGTCTAAATTATTTATTCACCAGACCTATGTAGATTTTCAGATTCTATGTCAGAATCGGAGGCTCTGATTATGCTTCTCAATTTTCTTTACTGAAAATTCTCAGCAGCCAATCAGATAAAGTAAAACAAAAATACACACTACAATACCCATAAACACCACTGGGTATCACATGACAACCATTGAGTAGACCCCTATAAAAGGAGCATAAGAGAATATCACATCCTCTTTCTTTGCTGCTCCGCAGCCAGTTAAGTGCATTACCTGTCCCATTATTCATATTGTTGGCTTTGTGGTTATTTGCGCTTTATTTATTTATTTACATTTTGTGCCTCTGCGCATTGCGCTACATTGCCTTCTCTCACCTGTTTCAGGCGGTAGCCTTTTGTTGTTTCCTGTTACTGTTTGCGCTGCTCGTGCTCTGTCGGTTGCTCCTGCTGTGAGCCCCTAGCGCTGTCAGTGCGCTCGACTGCTTTGCCTTTTTGCATTCTCGTGTTGATCGCGCATTGTTTCTTGCTTTCTTCGGCGGCCTTTTTGTGAGTGTGTTTGGGACCGGGCGCTGTGTGCCCTTGTTCATTTCAGTGGATCGGGAGACGAGGGTGAGGATGCGTGCCGTTCCGATGCGTAGTCCTCTTTCTGGCACAACTATCTGGCCGTTCCGTGCATGCACGGCGGCCATTTTCTTCCCAATATTGCCTTTTTTTCGGGTTTAAGTGACCGCGGGGGCAGCGTGTGCAATTGCTCTTCACCCACCAGTTTGTGCCAGCCCTCAACCGACGCTCAGGTCTACAATTGAGACTTGGGCTGTATAATAAAGCATAGGCATTGCCTAGAGTGGTGTTACTAGGCAGGTCCTCCCTCCACATTCAATTATTGCTGCACACAGTGGGTCTTGCGTCCTTGTGTTGCTTTGCCTTGCCTGGGGTTCGCCACTCCCCCTTACTAGATCACTGTCCGTCCCTCCAGTGTATGCAGTGCCTTTTTTTCAGCACAGACAGTGCATATCTGCTTCATTATTCCTCTGGTGGGTATACCAGTCACCTATGAGTGGCAATATGTCTGATTACTACTATGATGAGGAATATTTTGATGAGGGCCCCTCTGGGTCATTGGAGCATGAGCTGGTCGAGGCTCTTGATGTGGGAGTCCAGCACTCCGCAAATAAGGCCATGGTCAGGGCTATTGAACCCTTAAAGCGACATTTGTGTAATTATGCCCTATAGCAGGGCTGGCTTCCCTGCTCTACGTCCCGTTCTACCTCAGGCGGAAAGGGTTCCAAAAACCCGCACTCTTCAGACTTTTGCAAAATTGGCTAAAGGTGTATCTACTGACCATTCTTATGGTTCTTCAACCAAGGATACTTCTTCTAGCTCGCCTCTAAGACATGATGGTAATACCTCCTCTGATACGGCGTCTGAGCCAGAGGCTTCTCCTCCCCCTGCTAAGAAGCAACGCAAAGAGCCTTTTGTTGATGCTCCATCCCATCCAAATTTACTTAATTTTGAACCCGCTGAAATTGTCCACCCTAACTCCTCCTCATGGCTTCCCTCTACTGAGGTTGCTGAGTATGTGCAGTCACACCTGCCTCAGGCCTTTGATAAGGATGTCAGAGCGCGTTTGCGCTCGGAATGCCCAAGACCGGATTTAGCGGACAAGGTGGCAGACACTCCGGAAGTTGATCCCTCCATGCTCACCTATCTGAAGAAATACACGAAAGATCCTAAAAAAGGAATTGATCGTGCACGGAGATCCTGTCAGGATACGTTACTTGGTTTGACTGGTCCCCTAACAAAAGTTTTGGACTTGGGTTTCAAATCTAAAACCTCACGGCAAATTATAAATCCTGATGATCTGATCGGATGGGCTCAGCAAGCCATCTGTCAATTGGGCAATTCCAATTGTGCCATGTCCTGTGAGCGCCGCCGCTCTATTCTTTTGAAGCTCGACCCTAAGTTGCCAGAGTTATCTACCTCTGAGTCAGACCCTTTGGCACAGGGTCTTCTTTTTGGTCAGCCTTTTCTGAAAGAGCTGACTAAGTTAGTCGCTAATTTCAGTGGCTTTGACAAGGCGCAGGGTTCCTTATAGCAGGCTTTTTTTCCGTTTTTTGGCCGGGCCAGACAGTGGGGGCGGTTGTTCGGCCGCGGTTGCCATCAAGGCGCACAGCGGGGTTATAATTCCCAACGTGGAAAGTATCAGGACTCCAACTCTTCCGTCTCCTTCTATCCAACACGTGGATCCCGCAATAACTACAAGAAAGGCCGTTATGGTGGTAAGCAAGGAGGTCAACGTGATGCCGCAACTTCAGGTGAGCCTAATTCCCTTTTCAGAAGTTCAATTGGGGGGCCGAATCCAGTATTTTCTCAACAATTGGCAAAAGATCTCGCAGGATGTGTGGATCCTGGATTCGGTGCAAGGTTACAAAACAGTTTTTTCATTCCCCCTCTCAGACTCTCCCTCCTCGTTCGATGGTTTTTTCCCTTCAAGAGCAAGTGTTCATTTCCAGCGAGATCGAGTCTCTGCTTCAAAAAGGGGCCATAGTGCGGACGTCTCGTCATCCTCAGGGCTTTGTCAGCACCGTCTTTCTAGTTCAGAAGAAGGGGGGTGGATCCAGGCTTGTTTTAAATTTCAAGCAGTTCAATGGATGGGTTGTATATCGTCACTTCAAGATGGAGGGGATCCATCTTCTTCGCGATCTTCTTCAGGAAGGGGACTGGATGGTCCGCCTAGATCTGAAAGATGCCTATGTCATCTTTCAGATGCCTAGGCCAGTGCCCATTTACAGACCTCATCGTCGTTTTCTTCAATTCCAATGGCAGGGAATCTGGTAGAGTACAAAGTCCTTTCTTTCGGCCTCTCGTCAGCACCTTGGTGCTTCACGTAACTTCTGAGGCCTGTGGTCGAACTTCTTCGAGCCCGAGGCGTTCGCCTCACAATTTATCTGGACGACATTCTCATCATGGGTCAGTGTCCTCGCCTAGTAATACAGCATCTTGCTTGGACCATAGATCTGTTGCAGAATCTGGGCTTCTTGGTCAATCCTCAGAAATCAGTGTTGATTCCGTCTCAGTCTGTTGAGTTCCTGGGTTATCTAGTCAACTTCCTCACTTGTCAACTCCTCTTGCCCAATCAGAAGATGAGATCTGTCAAGAGAGAGTTGAGATTGATTTTGCACAAGCAGATTGTGTCCTTGAGGTCTGTAGCACGGATCGTCGGTTTGTTAGCTTCCTGTATCCAAGTGATCTTCCCGGGTCCCCTTCATTACCGAGCAACGGCTCAAAATATGGCATCTCCAGAATGGCCTCAAGTACTCCGATCAGATTCCTCTCACAAAGGAGGCGAGGTGGGAGATGTTGTGGTGGCTAGAGCATATGGAGCCGTGGAACGGTCGAGCCCTATTCGGCACCACTCCGGAGGTGGTGATCTAATCCAATGCCAGTCGATGGGGCTGGGGAGCCCGTTGCGGTCAAGTGTTTACAGACGGCCGTTGGTCTCCAGGGGAATTGAATCTCCACATCAATTGCCTGGAACTTCTGGCGGGTTCTTTTGCGATTCGCTGCCTCTTGCCCCGTCGGATGAATTGTTGCATTCTTCTCCACATGGACAACGTGTCAGCGGTTCATTATGTAAACAAATTGGGTGGGACATGGTCCCAACTTCTAGCGAAGATTGTCAAAGATTGTTGGCACTTTTGCCTTCAGAACAAACTGTTTGTAGTGGTGGAGTATCTTCCCGGGTGCAGCAACCAGGTTGCCGATTGGGATTTCAGCGATTTACAGGCTTCACCCTCGAGTTCTCCAGTTGTTGAACCAGACATAGGGCACTTGTCAGACTTCCCTGGTGAACCGGAAACTTTTCTTCCCCTGCACTTCATGCTTAGCTCTCCCAATGTGAAGCACTTGGTGTCGGGTATGTACGGTAGCATACGGGCACAACGATGCGGGTGGAAGGTTCAACCCGCATGCATTGGAGTTAAGATTTAGGACAGGAGGTTACTGACGACCAATGGAAGTATTGCTGTAGCGTCACAGAACATGTATCGGCTAGTTGCAGATTCAAGGTCATACATTATAGGTTCTTGCAATGTATCTATTACACCCCTGCCAAAAAGTACAAATTTCAGCTCTCAGATAATGATAGATGTGACAGGTGTAAAAGGGCTGGAGCGGGCTTCTTGCATCTGGCGTGGGAATGTCCGGCGGTATGGGAGTACTGGCCGCAGGTGCATAAGGCCCTTGCAAACATGCTGGGTACCACGTTGGAGAGAGACCCGTTGATCATGCTGTTGGGATATACTGCACAAATACCCAAACGCAGTAGAAAATTCCTAGATATTGCTCTATTAATGGCCAAACGCAGGGTAGCATGCCGCTGGGGTAAGGGGAGGGCCCCAAAATTTAAGGAATGGCTACGGGATGTTATATATATTGTCAGGAGCAAACATCTGTTTATGCTGAAACACAACCGATACAAAAGGGGATGACGGACGGAGCGTTCGAACAAATCAAACACTCACCCCAGTCAACTGATCTGGGTTTAATCCATCACCATTCTTTAGTTCACTCAGCCACCCCAGTTCAGACATGGCTATATGCAAATCAGTCTGACCCTGTGCCTCATGGGAACAGTCCAGCCCGAACTGCCAGCCATGTCTTCCCTGGACCGGAAACAAGCATCCTGGGACCGGTTTCGGATTCATAATCCTCATCAGCCAGGCTATCTTGAATCCAGTGGCCAAGTGAACAAGGGACTCACGTCTGAGCATACCCTGCCACACTTAGGGCGAACAAAGCGATACAAAAGGGGATGACGGACGGAGCGTTTGAACAAATCAAACACTCACCCCCAGTCAACTGATCTGGGTTTAATCCATCACCATTCTTTAGTTCACTCAGCCACCCCAGTTCAGACATGGCTATATGCAAATCAGTCTGACCCTGTGCCTCATGGGAACAGTCCAGCCCGAACTGCCAAGCCATGTCTTCCCTGGACCAGAAACAAGCATCCTGGGACCGGTTTCGGATTCATAATCCTCATCAGCCAGGCTATCTTGAATCCAGTGGCCAAGTGAACAAGGGACTCACTTCTGAGCATACCCTGCCACACTTAGGGCGAACAAAGCGATACAAAAGGGGATGATGGACGGAGCGTTTGAACAAATCAAAGACTCACCCCCAGTCAACTGATCTGGGTTTAATCCATCACCATTCTTTAGTTCACTCAGCCACCCCAGTTCAGACATGGCTATATGCAAATCAGTCTGACCCTGTGCCTCATGGGAACAGTCCAGCCCAAACCGATGGCCTCTAGACCAAGAGATGTGTGGGGTCCGCTACAAACATTTCTCACACGAGGGGAGGATCTGACTCATCCTCAACTAATGGTGAGTAACCGGTCGATGATGAAGATGGATCACCCTGGTACCCTGGTGGCTTCATACTGTTTGGACATTGCCTAAGTTGATTATGTATTTGGATGGTTCATATATTCATCTACCTTACTGATGATCAACAATGCACTGATATGGTGGGCATCTCTGTCATGGTCTGTGATCTTCCTAATATCCCTATGTTTCCACGACCGTGCTTTTAGTATTGATGCATTGTATATTGAGATATGCCACTACTACTGGTGAGCAATGTGGATATGATATGCTGCCTCTAATGCAACTACGGAGAAGGTATGAATACAACGTCATTGTCTATGGTAACTTCTGATATACATGTCACGCTGCATGATTATGTATTTCTCTTTCTGTCTGAAAAACGATATAAATAAACAATTTAAAAAGAAATTCTGTAAAGAAAATTGAGAAGCATAATCCTCGCCTGCGTGTCCTTAATAGAATTGAAAATTCTTGTCACGTATGTTCGCAAATTTTGAATTCTACTATTGTGGTCCCAGAACTACATAACCATTCTTAGATTTTCACAATGCTGACAAATAGAGATAGAGGACTGGAGAGTATACACCTGCATGCTTAAGAACAGAGCTATTTAAACTTTATTAGCAGGGAGCAGAACAAAATATTTTACAGAGAATAAAGACTCGGTTGCATCCAACATATCCCTGTGGGAGGCCTATAAAGAAGTATACTTTCCCAAACCACAGGAATGAAGAAAGCCAGAAATGAACAAGTGGATCACTTATAATCTGAGGTACTTGGGTTAGAAAGTATGCAAGAGAACTATCACAAAAGGCACTTTGTACTTTGCCGACTTTACAGCAAAATGCCAGAGCATTAGCTGATGAAATGGTAAAAAAAATTCCTCTTTTTGCACAGATACCTGTTTGAGGTGAGTGATTGTAATATGGGTGGTGGTTTCCATTCAACTATGGCCACTGAAATAGGAGACCAAGCAAAACCCGGGCAGAGCGCTCTAGACGCTCGAACGCCCCCTTGCTGACATCACAGCTGAGAAGTATTAAGGGCGGCGATGTGAGGAGGCGAGGAGAGAGATGCCAGGTGAACACAGAGTTGTGGGAGAGTCACAAGAGAACAAATGACAGGAAGGAGGAGACGTATCAAGGACCTGGAGAGCGGGACCCCGAGCCATCGAAGTCTGGAGAAAGAGCTACAGAAGGATGCAGCTGGGCAACAACAGCAGTCCTCACAAGAGAAGACAAAGAGACAGAAGACCGGCAAGGGTGTGTCAGTATTCAAGCCGAAGAAATTCAGGATGCCACGGCTCTGACTTCGAACTGTGGCCAGAGGCAAGTCCAATGTTGGGGTTTCTGGAGATGGTGGTTGGGTTGTCGGCCTGACGGGGACACCCATAACTAAACAGGAAGCGAGAAGGGTATTAGAGAAGTGGAAGCATTCCATCACAGTTCCAATTGTGTTTGTTGTGCACGAATGGTGATGGTCCCGAAATAATGCACTGAGTCTCAACTAATCTCTTTCTTTATTTCATCCTGAGGCAGCCCAGTGGCCTGAACCTGAGCATTCAATCCAAGCGGATCGAATCCAGTTTCAACAGAGGACCTCATTGCAACTGAAAAAACAGTTCTAAGGACTCTATTCTAAAAGGTTTCCTTGTATTAATATTACATAAATTCCCTTTACTCTTAGTGATGTTATTATATTCACAACAAACCTAGTATAAACGTAGCAAAGGCCTTCTGGCATCTTTACTCTCATTACAGTAATAACGCTTTCCAACTAGAGAGGAATTAACTAGATGGCTATAAAAAATAAGAGACCGAGCAGGAAACAAAACAAAGGGAGGAATTATCCAGATATGTCAAGAAACATGAGGGGTATATAGAACCCAGACACCTCATAGAGAAAAATGAATGGAAAAGTTAGTAAAAAAAACTTCCCACAATAGCACTAAATGCAACCTACAAAAATGATTCAGAATGAGAGGATGAGGAGAGTGCTACTGTCCTAGCCCAGTTACAGAGTGGTAAGAACTGGCAGAACGATTAAATGCATAACTACAGATATAACCAATCACTTACTGTCATTTTACAAGGAAGTGTATGACTCAGGGGAACTACTCCCAGACTTAAGTATGATTTAAAGGAACAAGGGTCCCTACCACACACAGTTAGAAGGATTACTGGAGAGATAGTTATGACCACATGCAATATCCATGAAAACAAATACAATCACATCTGTTTAACAAAGAAATCCGTATATGTAGTTGGGGACACAAAATACAGAAGACATAACATCATATAAACAAACTCTGCAATAATGTGTGGTGCAAATTAAAAAAACATCAGTTTGTCACAAATACATCTACAGCAGCTACTCTGCCATTGTTTTCATTATTTTATACATTTTATAGGGTTAGTGCATGGACCAGTGCTTAATTGGTAAAAAAAACAATTACGTGCCCGGGCCCTTCTTGGAAGTCTACTGCAGCCTGTACCAACCATACCATACCCTGCCCGTGCGGCTATTGACTGTACCAACATAACACCTAAGTATCGACATCCTACAAGTTTGACAATTCAGATGATTTCCGGCCACACAAAGCTAAAATAATGGCATGAGAGGCTGGTTTGATTCGTTTTCAGTATATATTGACTTGATAAACATGACTGCTGTGTTCATCTCAAAATTAAAAAAAGACAACACCACCATATGGTGGGGTGTCACTGGAGCTGGAAAACACAGGCACAAATTAAGCACTGGCATGGACCACGTTTTCATGGACATTGCGTCTGGTTATGACTGTCTCTGTAAAACGTTAATTATGTATTATAGGGGTCCTTGTTCCTTTAAAGCATTATGTAACCCTGGTCCCTATTCATCCATGGTTTTCCCTTGTATTTTTCTAAAAGACCTAAGAATGGTGATAGTCACCAAGATAAAGTTCATTGCCAAGAATTGCCTGCCTGGTAGGAGACAGAACCTCTTTCCTCCTAGGAGATTGACATATTGAACCGTTGATTTTTGAAAGAATACAATAGCTGGTCTTCTGTGGTGAAAAGGAATGGATTACAAAAGATTTTGCTAAAAGTTCAAAGGAGTTGAAGTGTAGTGATAGTTCGTCTTTTGACTGTCTGTCTGCTCTTGACAGATCTATGTATCCTGTGCTCCAGCCGAGGCAGCTCTGGTCTGACTCTATCTGGTATGGAACATGGAACAAGACCAAAAATGTCCTTCCTGTTCCTAGCTGCCACGTGATTGAGGCACCACTGTAGTTCCTGTCAAATGTCTGCAGTTCTTTAGACTTGGTCGAAATAAGACCGTTCTGTAAATGAGCTGTCATTCATTTCTGTAGTATCCGATACTGCAGAGGGCTCTTAAAGGTTGCCTGGATGGAAGAGGCCCACTAATCTGACAAGCCAGCAAAGAATCTTGTGAAGAGGAAGAGGTAAGGTGGAAAAGATGGTGTCTATTGCAAATCCCAGGAAAGACATCAGTCTGGATGAATTAGATCTTATTTGGGATAATTCGGGATGAAGCCCAAAGCCTCTAAGAGAAATGGTGAGATGTAGTTGCTGCTTCAGAAAGTGGCAGGCCAAAGATATCAGAGGTATGTTATCTAAATAAACCAAGGTTAAGGCCCCTGGCTCTCAAAAACTCTGCAATAGGTTTTAGCAATGGGAAAAGCAGTAAGAAGCAGTGGACAGTCTGAAAGCACGGGCCAAAAATGTTTATATAATTTGGTGACCCTGAAATTGTAGAAAATGACGGTGAGGAGGAAAGATAAGGTTTTTCAAGTCGGCATTTTTCAGGTTCGGTATGACCAGGAAGTCGCCTTTAATTAGAAGGTTTCTCAACAGGTTTATACCTTCCATTTTGAAAATCCTGTAATGAATCCAGGAATACATTTTTTTAGAAGAAGACCCAGGCAAAGGCCCCCTCCTTTTTTATTGACAAAGAAGATGTTGAGCAGGAAACCACAGGGATGAGGCTGACAGTAGATAAGACGTGTTTTCTTAGTAGAGATTAAATCTTCTGATCTATGAGTTGCTTCTGCTGGTCTGAGAAAAGTTTTTGATTGTGGGGAGATGTTTGTTAGGGAAAAGCAAAAACCTCTTAGTGAAACCCCTAGACATTCTGAAGAATCCACGCATCTTGAGTAATTTGTTCCCAAACATGAACAAAATGATCCCCTCTTTCCCCGGATTTCCCTGGATGTTCTGGATTGAAAGAAGGGGAATGATTTACTTTTGAAATTTGTATTTGCCAATGAGCCTCTGAAGCCTCCATACTGGAAGCGGCCTCTAACGCCCCTAGCTCTGAAGCACTCCTAGATTTTGTTTACTCCATTTTAATGATATACACCGCACATATATGACCCCTGCAATGTTGGACCGCCTGAATACTGACGCTCTGAGCTGCTGCCCCAAGTGTGGTGATCCTGAGTACTTATTTCCATCCGGTCTGGGAATGTCCTCAAATTGCCACATTCTGGAGGGGGGGGGGGGGGGGGCAGTGTGGTAGTAGCTCTATACTCAAAACATTTGTCTCGAACTGTGCCAGGGTCCCCACCAGCATGCTTATTAGGTATAGATGTTATCAAAACCCAGTGTAAAATAAAGCAGATATTTGTGAACTATAAATCATTATTGGCTGGGCACCATGTGGTAGTCTGCTGGCTGAGCTTGAAGGCTCTGGAAATCCACAGATGGATACGCAATGTGGCAGAATGTGCAACAGCGGAGGAGCTCAGAATGTTACTGGTCAGAACTGATGATAAGCTTCAAGATGATCTCTAACTGTGGAAATCCCTAGCGTGTGCGCTAATCTATCCCCCCCAGACCAATGTCCCCCATGAAAGTATGTTTCATCACGTAATGCAGATTTTTGCACTCATTTGAACAATAGCCTGCTGGAAGGGTCTATGCACACTACTATGCCTACCATGTTGTCGCACCTGGTTTCCTGGGCTATTAAATGTTTAAACTATGATATGCCATACTATGTGGATCCCATGTATGTACCTACTGTATTACAAAAACCAACAAAAAGACTTTAAAAAAAAAAAAGTCCCAAGCACTTAAGCGGAAGAAAGGGGTTTTCCTTTAGCTGTCTTTTCAGGCGGTTTGGCGTCAAGAATTGCCTTGGTAAGATTGAGCCTGGTAGGCTAAGCAGCTGGCGGAGCAACCCCTGCCTCTACCAGACCCGGTGAAAAGGTATTGTTGGACAACCCTCATTAAGGCGTTTGGGCTTTGTCAGGGGATGTACAGGTATTAACAAAGGGATCACCGAACAAACGTCAGTCAGTCAAAGGTCCTGATTCATTGGTCACCAATTCACAGACTTTGGGATCCAGTCTTAATAAGATAGAACAGAAACGTCCTGAGGAAAATCACAATTTACATTGTACAGGAGGCAAACAGCACTCTGAACACACCCTGCCAAAATATTATCCTGGCAAGCTTTCCAGGATCTGTCAATACCTTTTTGAATCCTTTACAAACTTTCCTAAAAAGGTAGATAATTTAGGGTCAACGTCCGTAATCAAAGCTACTTTCCCTTATAAAGAAGGCGGGGAGCGCTCTGCCTAAAGTCTGGCGTAGCTAGGCCTTAGGGCGACCGAATCGAATGTAAGAGCAGGGGGTGGGGTGGTGGCAGACTTTATTACACATTTTTATAAATGTACAAATATTCCTCATATGCATTCGATCCATTAAGTTACTAAGGGCCTCCTTATGATGTGAGTCGAAAAGCCTCTGACCACAGCTCGGAGGCTTTTCGAATCACATTGTAGGTCTTACCTTCGACCCTCGCATTACAATTCCGACGGTCGAAAGTGAAACCGGCTGACGGTCATTCCGGCTGGATTCCGACGGGCTCAAGGAGAACCGGCACGTAATCCCTCTAGGATGGCGTTTCCGCTGTTGGGATTACGATGTAGGTTTCCAACAGACTTTCCAAAGTGAAAAGCGTGTCGGAAACTGACGTTTGGGGTCCCCTTCTCCCTACGGCCTCCATTTGGGGACAGAGGGGACACTTATGGTGTCCCCTTTAAATACCTGCACCGTATGACAGGCACCTTCAGTTGCAGGGATTTCACAAGCTCCCATAGGGAAATGGGAGTACGTGACTGCACCATGTGAGGTCGCATTGTAATAAGTTATGGGGAACCGCCGACCCATGGTCGGACGGTTCTCATACCGATACAGTGCATCTGCCCGACATCCTTTATAAGGCCCTTAGTGTCAAATTCTAAAATGTACTTGCTTTCTAACATTCTGAGTGCCTTCTCTGTATTTGCTACTCTCATAGTACATAGAATCCCATCTATAACACTGTATTTCAATAATGATTTCTTGCCCTCTTGGCTGACCAAAAATGTCTAGCAACCGGATATGTATTATCTTGGTGTTCAATTGTTTTGAGATGTTGTGAAATCCTTTTGTGCACAGGTAATTTCGTGCTTACAATATATATGTTTTGGCAAGGATAAACTAAAACGATCACATGATCATCCCAGGCACAGTGTTTATTAAGTACTCTCTTGTCATAATTTTTTGACCGTGCTTGCCAGCTTTGCACTTCACACACTTATAAAGGCCTCATTCATTTCAAAGCTAACTGCAGACTGTCTCTGTCTTAATGTCGCTTTGTACTAACCTATCTTTCCTGAACAGGGGTTTTCTAAATGTTAACAATGGTTTATTTTCAAGCTTTTTTTTCCAAGACAGGATAATGTTTTTTTATTACATGTCCGTATTTCTGGAGGATTCATCGTATAGACTTTTGTTGAGCGTTATGAGTAGTTATCAGCCTGTGTGTCTCATACTGATTTTCTGTATCATCTCGCTGCTTTGGTGATGCAAACAATAAATCCTCCTGTTTGTTATTCTTTACTCTCTCCAAAGCTTTAGTTATTGCGTGTTACCTAAAGTATCAACTCTGGCTGTAATATATGCATTCTACTATATCTTTTGAACTTTGAATTTTGTCAGAATACATATCAAAGTTATTGAGACCTATAAAATATAATTTTGGTTTTTGTTCCTCGTGGTAAGGTACACGCACTCTAATTTCAGTTGATGACAGACTTCAAGAGTTGAAATATTGTTGAAAGTTGTCAGTATTTCTTTTATGGTTCTTGGTAGAATTGTGGTGTAGTTAAGAGAAATGGAAATGCAACAAAGCGCTCGTTATCGTGATCAAGGGTGCTAGCCAAAACACATCTTCTGAGTAAAAAACAATTTTGCACTTGGCACTTTGAAGTGTGCCGTGCCTTTCTTTGACTCAGAGGAGAGAAGTAATATATTACCAGTGGCAGTTGGCACTTGGCAGTTATAGTTAGATCAGCATTTCCATATTTGTGTTGTAACTAACTTTGGCATCGTTTGCCTAATCTAATCTAAACTTTCTAATAAAGTGCTCTTTTTAGGTCTTGCCTACATAACGCGCATGCGTTGCATAGGAAAAAGACCTATAGAAATCGCTTTGGCTTTTTAGCCAAGCACGTGCACGCGTTCCATTGCCTTCAATGGCAACCCGTGCACGTGAGGAGATTCCCCTGCGGGAGCCCGCTTGGCAGCGTATGTTTGTAATTAACTCACAAACACATGATGCCCCTGGCTGGCTTCCGCAAGGGAATGTCACTTCGAGGCCCAGTGCGCGCCTCCGGATCAGTGGTTCTCGCGCCTGTTGTCTGATTCCTCGCTGCTCGCGTTTCCTCTCTTATACTCCCCCCCCCCCTACCCCCCCCCCCCAGCACCGCCCTTGCAGGAGAATTACTGGGGGGGTGTACTGGGTGCATCTGTGAGGAGTAGACGTCAGTGATCACCCGGGACGTCTCCCGTGCTGGGCTTTGTCAGCTGAGGGTGATTTAGTGGCACGCGCCGCGGGCTCCACCTCCCCTCGCGTGCCTGGGCTGTCCCGGGGACGGAAGCCTGCCTGCACCGGCTCCTGCTGAGGGAGGTCAGAGCTCCACAGCCCTCCCTCAAGCACCAACTTGTTGAACAATCTCTCGGTTACCCTTCAGTGTTGCAGCACAAGGGCTCCGGTAGGCCCTGGTCGCCGCTGGCTGAACCAGCCCCTACCCTTCCAACCTCAAGAGGCACTCCGCCTCTGACTCTAGTGACAAGTGTGTGGATAGAAGAACGCTCACAGAAACGCCTCCCGAGGAAAATGAGAGCTGGCACAAAGTCGTCGGGTTCCCTCGGGGCATTCTGCTCCTCTAGGCACTTGCCTTCGGTTGCAGCGCCTCGACACCCCGGACCCTAAACACAGCACCCAGACACATCCAGAGAGGCTGAGTCTTACCGGCTTCAGCTTCTTTTTTACACTCCTCGTCCGCACGCTGGGGCAGGAGAGAGCTGCTGGGAGTGAGACCCTCCGAGCAGTGAAGGCAGAGCAGGGCTCCTCCCCGCCCCCTCCCTGTGTGCCCACGAGCAGCCCTCCATCACAGCTGGCACCCTGCGCATCTTCCGAGGGCAGAGATGCGCTCATCTTCTGCACATGGGCACAGGCGCAGTGCCAGCCGGCCGTCTACAGTGGGTGCCCTGGGGACGCAGGGGAGGCAAGAAAGTGTGCTAGTGAGAAGAGAGAAGTGAAGCAGGCCTTAAGTTGCAATGCTGCTGTCTGCACACCTGAGAGGCAGAGGGACTTTCTATCACTAGCACACCCACCAAGGCCAGCACCAGGACCTAGTGCCGGCCCACCTGAGCGGACAGGAGCTCCTCTCAGGGCTTTGTGTGATGAAAAAACTGGGCGGGGGGGTTCTGTCATCGGGGCGTGGCCAGTGTAATTAAGAGCGTGGCTTAAACACCGGTAAGCTAGAAATCTGTGCTTAGCATAGTGTGCCGACCGGCTGATATTTTGCTGCTACTTCACTCCACTCAGCTGTAGTGGTTTGCCTATGGTCACAATTTTACAAGGGATCGGGTGGAGAAGCTGGGATTCGTTACTCGATTTCCTAGTTCCACAGTGATATCATCGCATAAATACATTTCTTCCTAGAAGCTGCACTGGTTTGAATTCCTGGAAGAGAAACATTAACATTTCTCCCCAGCAATAGTTACCAAGAACACATTATTTTATTTATGTTAATTTATGTAGCACGTCTTGTCATTCTCGTCGCCTAATTCAAAGTAAGTTCGGCTTGAATGAACATGTTTTGAAGTTGAACCGTGCGTGCACATAGAGTTGTAGCAAGTTTAGCCGGCAGTTGTAGCAGGAGAATTGGCACACACATGCCACTATGGACAGCCAGCCATTCGTTATCTACGGCGGACCGCATGTTTTTATAGCCTTGTGTACAATATCAAATGATTACTCACCACCTTTTGTGAAATGTGAAGGCTGCAGAGGCTGTGTGCTGTACAGGCTGTGAGGGGTGCAAAAGTTATAGGGGGCTGTGTGTTCTGCACGTTGTGAGGCGGTGCAGGGGTTGTGTGTTGTATAGATTGTCATTGTGTTGCAGGGGCTGTGAGTTTGGCAGATTATGGGGTGGCTGAATGTGTGTCGTGTGGATTGCGATGGTGTTTCAGTGGCTGTGTGTTGTGCAAATTGTAATGGGGCTACGGAGGCTGTGTGTTGTGCCGATTATGGTGTGGCCACAGGGGCTTTGTGTTTTGCAGATAAAGGTAGGACTGCGTGTTGTGTAGATTGTGTTGATGTTGCAGGGGCTGTGTGCTGTGCAGAAAGAGAAGGGGCTGTGTGTTTAGATTGGAACGGGGTTTGAAAATCTGTGTGTTGTGCAGCTTGTCATGGTGAATTCAGCAGCTGCAAGAGTTGTGTTGAACAGATTTTGATGCAATACAGAGGATGCAAGGGTTGTGTTGAACAGATTGTGATGGGATACAGAGGATGCAAGAGTTGTGTTGAACAGATTGTGATGGGATACAGAGGATGCAGGGGTTGTGTTGAACTGATTGTGATGGAATACAGAGGATGCAAGGGTTGCACGTTTTCATGGTAAATTCAGGGGCTGAAGGGGTTAGTTGTGCTTTGCCAGACTGTGATGGGATGCTACTGCTATAGGAGTTGTGTGTTCAGATATTGCAGGGGTTGTGTGATTGTGATAAGGATTCAGGGGTGTGTGCTTTGTACATACTGTGACAAGAAGGCTCATACAGTTGGTGCGGATATAGATTGTTGTAGAAAATGCTGAGTCTACAGGTTTTTTTAATGTTCGATTGTGCTGCAGAGAGTGTGTATTGTACATATTGTGATGGGGACGCAGGGGCTATGTATGTGCAGATTGTAAAGGAGACTGCAGAGGCCGCAGGGTCTGAATTGTGCACAGTTTGTCATGTGGCTGCAGGATGCATGTTGCGGTGGTGAAAACTGGCTGCAGATGCTGTGTGTTGTATGGATTTTGATGGGAGTTGCAGCGGCTGTGTGTGGAGTGTGATGGGAGCTGCAGTGGCTGTGTGTTGTATGGATTGTGATGGAGGCTGCAGTGGCTGTGTGTTGTATGGATTGTGATGGGAGCTGCAGGGGCTGTGTGGATTGTGACGGGAACTGCAGTGGCTGTGTGTTGTGTGGATTGTGAAGGGAGCTGCAGTGACTGTGTGGTGGTGGGAGTACTGAGGCTGTACGTGTTGTGTGTTGAATAGATTGTGATGAAAAGGCCGAGGGCTGTCTGTGTATTGTTCAGGGTGTGATTGGAATACACAGAACGTAGGGAGCTGTGTGCTGTACAGATTATGGCACGGGTATGGGGAGGGGCTGTGTTATGATTGACTCTGCAGATTCATGATGAGGGGCAGCTTATGACAGGGCTGCGCACGTGCGCAGGAGATACGCAGTATTTCTGAGTGAGACACAAGCTGCCTTGGGGAGAGCCGAGCCAAGTCTTTGGTTTGGCTCCAAGAGCCAAAGTTCCAAAGGAGCCACCAATAGGTGTAAATCAGTCCAAAATGTCATGAACAATTATGAATAAGACTTTAAAATGCTAAAAAGAAAGTGTTCATCATTTTTCTGTGTCCCAATTAAGTACATACAAGTATACCATTAATACAACTCACTGCCACATAATTACAAGCCACATACTTACACTCTACTCAATGCAACATAAATACACTCAACATACCACACAGCGCCACATAATTATATGCTACATAATTACACCGCTCAATGCAACATACACTCCAAATCCCACTCAGTGCCACATAATTGCACACCACATAATTACACTCTACTGAATGCAACATACACTCCACACAATACCTCTCAGTGCCACATAATTATATTCTACAAAATTACACTGTACTCAATGCAACATACACTCCAAATAAAACCACTCAGTGCCATATATTTACACACCACATAATTACACTCTACTGAATGCAACATACACTCCACACAATACCACTCAGTGCCATATAATTATATGCCACATAATTACACTCTTCTCAATTAAACAAAAATACACTCCAAATATTACCACTCAGTGCCACATAATTACTCTCTTCTCAGTGCAACAAATACACTTCACATAATACCACTCAGTGCCACACAATTACACGCCAAATAATTGCACTCCACTCAATGCAACATAAATACACCCCACATACATGCACTTTATGCCACATACCACCAATCAACATAAATGCACTCCACACCGACACAATTTCACTAAGCATAATTTCACTCAACACCGCAGTTCCAGATCACACAATTCACCTCCACACATTTCCGAAACCCACAACATAATTACACACCAAACAACATATTTCAACTCCAATATCCACAACGTACCTCCAATCCACACCATATACTGTCACCACCTAAGCTCAAACATCATTCACCACCACCATTTTGCATCAGCGCACCACCTAAGCATCACGTCAGTCTGCCCTTGCAATCTAGCATCTGTTGATTCTCCTAGTGTCCGTCCGCTGCTCGTGCTCTAATTAAATTATTGTTTCCCAACCTCTACTCCCCCGTTATTTATGTCCCGCTCCCCCATAACAAAAAAATTTATAACAAACAAGCATCAGAACAGGCAGGAAGAAGTTGCCAGCAATGAAAGTACAAAAAAAACTAGAAGACATTTTTTATGTTAAAATCTTTTTTTAATCAGGTTTTTCAGTTGTATATAATGTTGTCTTCGTTTGTATAAAGGTAAATGCCTCACACTTTTTATTATAACTTTTCAACATAATGCACTGCAGCCGCAATGCTCTACAACATAGCCAAAAGTTCTGGCTAAACACATAAGGTCCCAAAGGCAAGACCTATTGGCTATGCCAATGCTTGTTTGCTTAGTTTGTGCACAGAAAGGTTTGCAGTGATTTGTCAAGTAGGGGCCGAGACAAAATGAGGGTCCCAAACACAAAATCTTCTTGCATTTTCAATAGACTTCTATCTGAAATGCTATCGCAAAAACTGCTGACCGGAATTATGCCATCTTCGACATTAAACTAGATCTTGGTCCGCAGATTGTGCCTTTTGTGATTTGGTGTAAATCCGTTTAGTAGTTTTTGCAAAAATAGGCTTTTAAAATTGTATATATATATAGACGGTTGAGTCCGCTAAAGGGTCGCAAGAATCTCGTAGGATGGCAAGAGCGTTCTGATTGTCACAGGGAGCTTTTTTTTATCTTATGCCAACTGGCAAGCGCTCTGATTGGCTGCCAGCAACATGAGAACAATGTTTCTGACAGTCATTACAGTACACTGGCATTTAGGGCAGATGTACAAAGCATTTTTCTGGTCTCAAACAACCCGATTTGTAGAATAAACCATGTGCGACCGAAAGAAATGCCTTCTTGGATGTGCAAAATGTGATTTGGTAATTTGTTACCGACTCGCAATTTGCATTTGTGATTTGGTGTTTGGAAGGGGAGTGTTTTGGAATATTGAAAAAATGTTTTTTAAGAGCAGGCAGTGGTTCCAATTAAATTTGAAAGTTTTAATTTTTTTCAATGCATCTTGTTCTCCTTTAAGGAAAATGGGCTGCATTTAAAGAAAAAAAGATTGCTTTATTAACAAGCATTGGCAAAGCCAATAGGTCTCGTCTGTGAGATTTATTGGCTTTGCCGTTGTATCTTAGCCATGTTGCAACATGGCTGAAAGTAGAGAAAAAAGCTTTTGCTGTAATGGTGAACATGGGCACACAACACAAGTATAATTTATAGAATTGATAGTTTTGTAAAATATTGTATCTGCATGCCCTCTTATTCCTGACACATTCTTAATATATTAAGAAATGAAAACCATAGTTTTTCCGGTGCAACGTTGAACTCTTTCCGGTAGTTAAATGCAGGTACTGCTGGCGCTTTTTATATTCTGACATGCTTATCGTGGGAGTCCTATTTATGTATATTTATTCAAGGACAAATTACCAATGTACATTTCACAAATTTTTTAGAACACCATTTTTTGGGGATGAGGGAGTGCATGGGGTGGCCGGGAGGAGGGCTGTCTCAGCTTCCGTGGCAGACCTTGCAACTCTGAGCTCCACCCTGTACTCATCATGTGTCTTTTTGTAGTTCATCATTATGCACATCAATGAATTCTCCCCGGCTCATCACGGTATGTAAATACCCTAAATAGTGTGCAGATCAGGAGCTGTTGTAATCTCCTTTTCAGCACCTATAATCCGATTTATTTTTGCAGACAACTTCATGGTGCTATGTTTTGTTTCAGACAGGTGACAAAGAACAAATGGCGATCGCTGCCAGAATTCATATCAATGTGAGAGTTACTATACTGGTGTAGTAGAAGCTAGCCACGAAAACCCCTCGTCTTCTATGCAAAAAATAAAACAAAAGGAACACAATAGTGGGAAAATCGACATGTATGTTAGAAGAAATAGCACATAGTGGTAACAAAAGAACATTATCTTTTAAGACATTTAAAAACAAGTCCAAAATGAGCTAATCTTTTGTATGCCTTTGTCCTGCTACCTATGCAGTAACTTTGTCCCACGAAAGAAAGACAAAATGTTTTGTGCAGCTGGAGAATGAGATGACCATCTCAACAGGCGTGTCTAAAAAAGAGGAAAAAGCAGGCTTCATAGGTAATGTAATCTGCATTCCTCTGTCCTGTAAATGCTCTCACTTTGAAGTCAGCCAAAAGAAAAGTAAACAGCAAGCTCCCTCGAAGACACAGCTTGACATTTGACCTTCGTCTTTGAATGCACAGCAAATGTGACAAGATAAGAACAAGATTTAAAGGCCTTGTCACAGAAAATACATTTGTGGAAGAATACAGTGAGCACGGCTTTGGCAATGGTGAGGACGTAGTGAGCCTTGAGAGCCCAATGCAAATAAAGTCTTAAAATGTGATTCATAAACGACAAAGCCAATGGGCAGAATGCGTTCCAGGCTCAACTTTATGAAACTCGCAAAGTTGTCTTTACCAAACCAGACAGCTGCGCTGTCTCTAATGCTGCGACCTAAAAAGCAATCACAGATATGGTGTGGTGGTCTACTGAGGTTAGAAGGCCACTATTCCTGTGATGGCTGCAATTCTGAATGTGTCGCATATAGCAACCTACCTCATAAACATCCATGAGGCAGATCAATTTGCAACCTACTAGGAATTGCTATTTGGGGACAAGAAGTTAATCGCAATTAGGGAATCGGTATTTCAAATGTTTGTACATCGGGTCCTTAGTCCCCTGTCCTGAAGTTTTACAAAAATAAAGATATATGGGCACAGGGTAGGGCTATTCTGCCCCCTATGCCTCATGGGGGTATCCAGAGGGAGCCCCCCCAAACCCTAAATATTTGTAAATCTGCATTTTTTTCCTTTCATGCAATATGGTGGGACTAATGCATGGAAAATATATATTGGGAGGGGAGATCAGTAAGACCCCCTCCCCAGCCCGTTTATGGCCTGAGGGACACCATCTCCCAGGGCCAGGTATATTTAAGGGAAGGAGGTCGCCCCACCCCCTCCCTGAGCAGTTTTTGGCCCCAGGGAATCCATCCTTCAGGACCCAATCTATAAAGGGGAGGGGGGCACCCCCCCCCCCCCCCGACCCTCTTGAGCAATTCTCTACCTGGGGGGGGGGGGGCTCCATCCCCTGGGCCTAATTTAATGTGTTAGGAAGGGGGGTTTGCAGCCCCCTCTCCCCGAGCCATTTTCGTCGGCCAATCTATTCATAAAGGAGAGTGCTCCCCGAGCCGTTTTTGACTGCTGGGGCCCAATTAAATTCTTTAAGGAAGGGGCGAGTGACCCCTCCCACCCCCGACCCCCGCATTCTGCTCCAGGGACCCCATCCACAGAGCCCAAAATATTTAATAAGGGGAGAGGAGCCACTCGCTCTGCCCTTCTCCCCAAGACTTAAAAAGGCCCTAGGGACCCCGTTACACAGGGCCATCATTTTAACAAAATGAAGGATGGCCGCACTGGTGCCATTGAGCCTACTTGTGGCCCCCAACATGTGATTGGTGGGTGCCATGGGTAGGCACCAGGGAGCCCACCTATTTAACTATAACTGGTGAATTTCTTTGTGTGTTTTTTCTTTTTTTTTTTGTTCAAAACGTTCATGTTTTAACTGACATATTCACCCCTCTCTGTATGCCGACTGGCATTGTTTCTCTAGCTTCTCTCTGATCCTCTGTTGCTCCCTCATTTATTCCTTTTTCTTTGATTACTTTAATACTATTGGGGGGCCTCGCAGCTGCAATTTGCTGCTGGGCTCTTCTTTTAAAAACGTGCTTTTTGCACACCTTTTATTTAATTATTTTAATTGCTGACTCAAGGGCATCCACCATCTTGGAAATGGTAATTTTAGCGAAACATTGCAACCATGAGTGTTCATGCAGTTGTATATGGATGGCATCATGTGGCCTCAATAGATCTTCATCGGCAAAGACAAAAGGTGAGACGGATTGGCTTTGCTATTGCTTGTTCGACCAAGCTTTGCAGATTTGCGGAGGTTGAAAAAAGGGGTTTCAGTGGACATATGTGACAGCAAATCTGTATTCAGACTCTTACCAGTGCACCCGGAGAACTTCCATTGTGTGGGTTTTACATTTAAAGACTCAAGTAATTTTTGGGAGAGGATGTCAAGGTTGGTGTATAGTCCAATTACATTGTTCACTGCCTAGATAATGTTCTATTTATTGGTTCCACAGGGTCATTTGTTTGTCCTTTCACTTTTCAGGGATATTCATTAGGGATCCTCTAAGCGTTGGTAAAACTGAAGGTCCAGCAAATATACTGTCATTTGTAGACATAAAGATCTATTCAGCATAGGCACATGAAATCTACTTGTAGTTAAATTGTAAAAATTCTAGTTGGCCTTGGAAACTTGTCCCCAAAAAATCCCCAAAAGGAACACAACACCAACTGCAAGCCCTAACAGGGCAGCTTGGTTTTGCTTTACTGGTTATCTCATTGTACAGGGCCACCTCCATAACATATTGCTAGTCATGTTGAGGCTCTTTTAAAAAACAGCATACAAGGGAATCTATATACGTCAGGAATTAAATGAGATTTTGAGTTTGCTTCTTGCAGGATATTAATGGCAGTGTCATATGGCCACAGCCAGCTGCCTCCTAATTGAACATAGTGTTGTACAGTGATGCAAACAAGGGGTTTGGGTCTAGGTCATTATTCAGACAAAGTCGTGTATGGAGTTCTGGTCAGCAGAACAGACATTTTTGGAACTGTTCCTGATAGTTTAGCTATGAAAATCTGGGGAAAACACTTTGCAGTTCGATGTATTGCATTCTAGTCATATAGACTGCTATCATTTAAAGCTATTAACAATTAAAGCACCCAATACCCATATGTTCTTTGGCTTCTAAAATAATAGCTCTTCCAGTGTCTATTTAGTAGTATGTATTGTAGCGCGGTGCATGTTCTAGTGGTGAGTAATGTATTCGAGTGGCAATGTTTCTTTTTGGCACCATTAGTCATCAATTATTAATAATCAGCGACAGTCACTGAGAGCAATGAATGCAAGCAACTTTGCAAAAAGAAACTGTAGGATAGTGGGGTCTGCAATCCCATGGCCACCCCAGATTTCTGCTTTTTGCTTCACTGGTTTACGACTTTCCCTGGCAGTGGGCCTGCTAATCAGACCCACAGCCTATCTGTTCTCTCTCTAAATTGACAAGCATGTACCTTAGGTGCATTTACCAATTGGTACTGGGCCACCTTATCAGTCCCTGTACAGTATACCTTAGGTATCCAGGGCATAGGTGTACCCAGGGCCTACCAGGGGCTGCAGCATGTATTATGCCACCCCTGGCTGGCCACCCAAATCTGACACAACTGGCTGCACGACAGCTGGGGCAAGGTGGTGTAATCACCCTTTGCTTTAGATATAGTATTCCTATATCTAACCCTAAAATGGACACATAGATTCCTATCAGTCACTCCTATGGCAGGCCTTATCAATCCTGAAGGCAGAGTGCTTGGAATTATGTGAGATGGTGCTCTGGCATGAGCTGAGCCCGTTTGCAGCTTGCGGAACCAAGTCCTTATAGCTGTTCCAAGATAACGCTATACCATATACTCTTAAGTGCATTATGAAACTCGCGGTCAAATGCTAACTTTGGCATAGCATTATCAAAACATGTCGAGTAAGGTGTCATACGAATTGGAATACTAACCCCTCGCCAATTCTGGCGACGGGGTTAGCATTCCACCCTTCTAGAGGGGCACGACATGTGTGTAACTGTGAACCCCGGTTAAAGTTAACTCAAGCCTCAGCATCACAAAATGGATGCTGCCACCACAGACACAAGTCTGACCTCCTGCTGCTGGGAGTCCTTCCAGCGAGAGAGGCCTGGACAAAGGGTTTCCTGTCAGGGGCGGTGCCAGCACCATCCCAGACAGGATTTTGTGTATCCCAGGTAGGTAGGGCTGAGAGGAAGGTGACTACAAGTGGCTCACTGTGCATATGCCGGCTCAAACCAGTTCCAGGGGCACACCAGCCCTTGAGCTGGGGAGAGACCGGACAAAGGAGAGGGGTGTAACCACCCCCCTCCTGGTCCCACCCATGGGCAGGACCTAGTCGCGTGCCAGCCCCTTTTCTTAGAATAAAGGTAGGAACGGGCACCCTTCCCAAATTAGATCATCTTGAAACTTGAACTACTTTCCACGAAAGGAACTCTTGTCATTCTCTGAAGACTCTCCCTTGTGGCTAAGGAGTAGCCACCCTGCATCAGCAGGCACCATCTAAGCGCTTGCGGTTTGCTGCACGTCCATCCTCCGGATCAAGACTGCCCAGCTCGACGAGACCCGGATTCCCTGCCATCTCTGACCTCTACCTGCATCTTCAGCCCAGCTGAGATTCGTGGGTGCGACGAGACCCGAGGGACCGGCTATCTTCAAGACCTGCACGACGCTTAACCAGCACGACCACCGAGGGACTCTCGAGTGAGTGCACTGGGGTTTGAGAAGCCCCAACCCTAAGCAGCTCCAGCACCGAAGTCCAGCCCCCCAGCATCCACGAGATCTGCGTGGGGCCCTTCTGCTTCTTTGCTGCTTGCCACGTTGTCCGGTCACTTGTCCGTTGGCTAGTGACCCTCCTGACGACGTACCACGACGTTTTCACCGCTGGTCTAGGTCCTCTAGACTGGCCCCTGCTCCTTGTCCAACAGGAAGTGCCCTGGACCCTCCTGGTCCACTCCAGATGCCATTTTGACTCCACCGCGTGGGCTTGCCTTTGCCAAGGTTTGTTGCTCCAATCTTGGATCCAGCATCGCCGACAGCAGACACCATCGTGGGACAGCTCGCACCTCCAGCCTGGACGCCGACAACGCCTCCTGCCCCGTGTGACTGCAGAGTCCAGCGTCGCCCACTCACCTGATCGCGGTGACTTCATCCGGTGCCATCCTGGTGCCCACACAATCACTGGCTAGTGATTAAGAACTGAGTCCCCTCTGCTTTCAGGTCGTCTCCTTCACTGATCCAGCCTTGGATCACACCGAACATCTTCACTGGTCGCCTGCCAGCAACATCTTCTTTCAGGCTCCATAGACTACAACGAGGATTCCCGACGTCTTTTGAACCCTATGCAGCCGCAGCTCCTGGGCTAGGTAACTCGAGCATTTCGGTGCTCCAGCACAGGTTCACTATCCTAGCGTCCAGATCCTTTTTCGTTTTTAGTCTACCTAGTCGAATTCGTCCGGAAACAGTAACTTAAGAAACTGCTAGCATCCATAGACTTTGTCCCGCATCCCGCGTAAGAGTTCCCACTCTGCAACCGGATTCATTAGGCCTCCTGCTCCTAACCTGAGGGTTCAGTAAGGTAGTCCTAGCGGTCCTGAAGCCTCTGGATCGTGTTACTTACCTGCTAGTATTTCGCATTCCACTTTTAGAGTATATGGTTTTTCGTGCCCCTCGGGCATTTGTGTAAATTGTGCAACTTGTAGTATTTTCGTAAGAGTTTTGTATTGTGCTTAGCTCCCTGACTCATAAAGAGTTCAGGGTAGACTTGTTATTAATAAATATCCTTTATTTTTATAACAACTTGTGTGGTGTCCTTTCACTTGGTGTTCAAGGGGTATATGTGATGGTAAAACAGCTGGCTTAACACGCCCTCTAGAGTTTAGCCTAAAGACTGCTCTTGTCCACGCTACTAGGATAGCTGGTCTAATAAGGTTGACTTACAACCAATCATCAATAAGGGTCGTTTGGAATGATACAAAGTGATCACTAGAATAGTGAGCACTATATATCAGGCCAACTTCTCACATTGGTGAGCAGCGGTTGGGATTTGAGCTTGCTGTTGTTTTACCATACACGTATCCTAAGAATATCATTTGAAAGATCACATAAGTACCAAGGTACATATCACTTAACTTAGAATACTCTGAGTTCTACTGAACCAGCTGTTGTAGTGTAACAGGGCTTAGCACACCCTGACTACAACTCTAGCAAGGGATCAGTAGGCAAACCCATAGTGTAGGTAGGTGCATCACTTACACCACACTAGAAGCATGTCTACCCATGGAGAGTCTGCAGAGACTCCCCTAGTGGTTAGTGACCCTCCACAGTTCCTTTCCAGATATGCAGCTCTCAGTTTCCAGGAGATGAGACAATTGTGTACCTCCAGGAAATTGAAACAGGGTTCTAACCCTACCACTCCTTTTCTGTTAGGTCTCTTAGAGACATATGATGCTAGGAAAGCTACTCATACAGATGGGAGCATGCCAGCCTTAGAAGGTACCCGTGGTGATCCTGACCTCCCTGAAACTGAGGAAGTAGAGGAGGAGGAGGATGAAGAGGTTCTTTCTGAGGATGGGGCAGACAATGGTCCTGAGCTAGTCAGCAGACTTACTAGGGCCAACTTAGACCTACATAGGGAAGGATCTGGGGGACCCCCAGTACTGACCCTAAGCAGGCCTAACTTTGGAGTTAGAAGAGATAGGTCTCATTCTAGGGACTCCAATAGATCTGTGCACTCTCATGCCTCTGCTCAGAGGAAAATGACTTCTCCCCAGAGGAGAATGACTTCCCCTCAGAGAAGAGAACATGAAGCAAGGATGAAACAGGCTACTCTGAGGATTCAGAGGGAATAACTTGCCCTTGCCAAGGAGAATCTTGCCTTTGCTAGAGAGCAACAGTTGAGTGGGGCAGTCCCCACTGGTGGCAGCAATATCCCTAAGGATAAAGACAGGAGTTTTGATACTAGACACCTGAGTAAGATAGTGCCCCCCTTTAAACAAGGGGATGACATCCACAAATGGATGACTGCTCTGGAGAGGGCCTGCACTGTCCAGTGCATCCCCCAGAGTCAGTGGGCAGCTATATTGTGGCTCTCCTTTGAAGGTAAAGGTAGAGATAAGCTCCTCACTACTAGAGCTGAGGATGCTAACAATTACCAAGTCCTGAAGAATACACTGATTGATGGGTTTGGCTTAACAACTGAACAGTACAGGTTGCTGTTCAGAGACACCCAGAAAATTCAGTCTCAGGATTGGGCTGACTTTGTTGATTGCGCCACTAAGGCTTTTGAAGGCTGGTTACTGGGAAGTAAAGTTACTGATTACACAGGATTGTATAATCTAATTATGAGAGAACAAATCTTAAGTAATTGTCAAAATCAGTTGTTGCATCAGCACCTTATTGACTCAGATCTGACCTCTTCCCAAGAATTGGGAAAGAAGGCAGACAGATGGGTCAGGACAAGGGTCAAGCAGCAGAACCAGAACCAGGGTGGTGGCCAAAAGAAAGCAGACCCAAGGGTAATGAGAATAAGCAAAATGACCAGAAGTCTTCAACAGGGCCACAACAACCTAAAGAGGGTGGGTCCCAGAATTCCCAAAAGAAGAAGAATAATGGTCAGAAGAAACCATGGTGCCAATACTGCAAAAGTAATACTCACTGGTTTAGTGAGTGCACCAAGAAAGGCCCAACTCCTACCACTACTGCCCCTAAGGCATCTGCACCCCCTAGTACAGTTAGTAGTGGTAGTAATCCTCCCAAGGCTATAGTGGGGTTAACCCTGGGAACTGAGGCGGGTTCTGACTTAGTCAGGATACCTACTCAGGCTGTTCTTGTTTGTACTGGGGACATGGATATGACCCCTACAATAAGTCCCAGTACTCTGGGCAAGTACAGGCAGACGCCTTTAATCAATGGAAAAATGGCTCAGGCCTACAGGGACACTTGTGCCAGTGTCACTATGGTGACACCAAACTTTGTGGACCCTGACCAGGTAATACTAGGTTCAGACTACCTGGTGACCAATGCTAGCAATGCCACTACCTCCCATAGTATGGCACTTGTTAATTTCTCCTGGGGAGGGGTAAATGGCCTCAAAAGGGTTGTTGTTAGTTCAGACCTCCCAGTGGACTGTCTTTTGGGCAATAATTTGGAATCCTCCTTATGGTCAGATGTGGAGTATAGGACTCATGTGGAAATGTTAGGTTTGTTAGCACATGTCCTTGCTGTGACTAGGTCACAGGCCAAGAAATGCCCAGCTGAACTAGTGCTGGATCCTGGAAGAATGGACCAGACACTATCCAAGAGAAAGAGCAGTAGGGGTAAGGTGGACCCTTCCCCCCTGCCTCAGGTGGAGGATCAGCTCTCACAGGAGACTGACCCCAGAAGGAACTGTCCTAGAAGAACTTGAGCCTGAACAGGTTGAGTTTCTTGGGACAGGGGGACCTTCCAGGGCAGACTTGAGGCAGGCACAGTTAGACTGTTCCTCTCTTGAACCCCTCAGACAGCAGGCTGCTGCTGAGGCTGCAGGGAATGCTACAGGTGCCCATAAGGTATATTGGGACGATGGACTCCTATACTCTGAGGCAAGAGACCCCAAGCCTGGTGCTACCAGGAGGCTGGTCATCCCCTTGTCTCTGAGAGGTTTCCTTCTCACCTTAGCCCATGAAATTCCCCTTGCAGGTCACTTAGGCCAGAACAAGACTTGGGACAGGCTTGCCCCACACTTTCACTGGCCTCATATGTCTGAGGACACTAAAGACTTTTGTCGCTCCTGTGTCACCTGCCAAGCCAGTGGCAAATCAGGTGGCACCACAAAGGCCCCCCTGATACCACTACCTGTGGTGGGGTTCCCTTTGAGAGAGTGGGGATTGACATTATTGGACCAATGGACCCGCCAACAGCATCTGGGCACAGATTTATACTGGTGGTAGTGGATCATGCCACCAGGTATCCAGAAGCTATTCCCCTTAGGACCACTACAGCTCCTGTTGTGGCTAGGGCCCTGGTTGGAGTTTTCTCCAGAGTGGGGTTCCCTAAGGAGGTTGTCTCTGACAGAGGTGCAAACTTCATGTCAGGATACTTGACTGCTATGTGGAAGGAGTGTGGTGTAAATTACAAATTCACCACACCCTATCACCCACAATGCAATGGGCTTGTTGAAAGATTCAACAAGACCCTAAAGGGATGATAAAAGGGTTACCTGAGAAGCTTAGGCGAAGATGGGACATCCTTTTACCCTGCCTTCTGTTTGCTTACAGAGAGGTCCCACAGAAGGGGGTTGGTTACAGCCCTTTTGAGCTTTTGTTTGGACATCCTGTAAGAGGACCCCTATGTCTTGTGAAGGAAGGATGGGAGTTACCTCTCAAAAAGCCTAAGCTTGACATAGTGGACTATGTACTTGGTCTCCGCTCCAGGATGGCAGAGTACATGGAGAAGGCATCTAAAAACCTGGAGGCCAGCCAAGAACTTCAGAAAGCTTGGCATGACCAAAAGGCTGTCCTAACTGTTTACCATGCAGGACAGAAGGTGTGGGTGTTGGAGCCAGTGGCACCAACAGCTCTCCAAGACAAATGGTCTGGACCCCACATCATCATTGAACAAAAGGGAGAAGTCACCTACTTGGTGGACATGGGAACTCCCAGGAGCCCTCACAGAGTACTTCATGTGAATAGGCTCAAAGCATTTGTTGACAGGGAGGACATGGGCTTGCTCATGGCCACAGATGAGGGACAGGAGGAAGAGAGTGACCCTCTCCCAGACCTGCTCACTCAGAACCCTGATGATGGGTCAGTAGATGGTGTAGTCTTTTCTGACAGCCTCTCTGAGCATCAACAAAAGGATTGTAAGCAAGTCCTTCAATCCTTCAGACAAATGTTTTCTCTGACCCCCAGTCAGACAAACTGGTGCACACATGAGGTGGACACTGGAGACAGTCTGCCTATAAAGAGTAAAATCTACAGGCAACCTGACCACGTCAGGGACTGCATAAAAACTGAAGTACAAAAGATGTTGGAATTGGGAGTCATTGAACCCTCAGAGAGCCCTTGGGCTAGTCCTGTAGTTCTAGTGCCTAAACCTCACACCCAGGATGGTAAGAGAGAGATGAGGTTTTGTGTAGACTACAGGGGTCTCAATGCTGTCACTAAGACAGATGCCCATCCAATACCAAGAGCAGATGAACTCATTGACAGATTGGCTTCTGCCAAGTTCTTGAGTACATTTGACCTGACAGCTGGCTATTGGCAAATCAGGTTAGCTGAGGATGCCAAGACAGCATTTTCTACCCCAGGAGGTCATTATCAATTTGTGGTGATGCCCTTTGGTTTGAAAAATGCACCTGCCACTTTTCAAAGGTTGGTGAACCAAGTTCTCACTGGGTTGGATGACTTTTGTGCAGCATATCGAGATGATATTGCTATCTTTAGCTCCACCTGGGAGGATCACCTGATCCACCTAAGGAAAGTTTTAGAGGCCCTGCAAAAGGCAGGCCTCACTATCAAGGCTACTAAGTGCCAGATAGGGCAGAGTCAAGTTGTATACTTGGCCCACCTTGTGGGTGGAGGCCAAGTTCAACCTCTGGAGAGCAAGATACAGACCATAAAGGACTGGGCTCCTCCAACCACCCAGACACAGGTCAGAGCTTTCTTGGGCCTGTCTGGTTATTACAGAAAATTTGTCAGAAATTATGGAACCATTGTAACTCCACTTAATGACCTGACAAGTAAGAAAATGCCAAAGAAAGTTCAGTGGACAGTTAGCTGTCAGAAGGCATTCGATGACCTAAAGCAGGCCATGTGCACTGCACCTATTCTCAAGAGTCCAGACTACTCCAAACCTTTCATTGTCCAAACAGATGCTTCTGAGTTGGGTGTGGGAGCTGTTCTATCTCAGCTGAATATTGATGGTCATGACCAGCCCATTGCTTTTATAAGTAGAAGGCTGACCCCTAGAGAGAAACGTTGGTCAGCTATCGAGAGGGAGGCCTTTGCTGTGGTTTGGGCCCTGAAGAAGTTGAGGCCATACTTGTTTGGTACTCACTTCAAGATTCAGACCGACCATAAGCCCCTCTTATGGCTAAATCAAATGAAGGGTGAAAACCCCAAACTTCTTAGGTGGTCCATTTCCCTACAGGGGATGGACTTTACAGTGGAGCACCGCCCAGGGACTGACCATGGTAATGCAGATGGTCTCTCCAGGTACTTCCACTTAGAGCAAGAAGACTCACCTGGTCAAGGTTAGTTTAATGTCCCTAAGTTTGGGGGGGGGGGTTATGTAGGAGAGTGGGGTCTGCAATCCCATGGCCACCCCAGATTTTTGCTTTTTGCTTCATTGGTTTACGACTTTCCCTGGCTGTGGGCCTGCTAATCAGACCCACAGCCTAGCTGTTCTCTCTCTAAATTGACAAGCATGTACCTTATGTGCATTTACCAATTGGTACTGGGCCACCTTATCAGTCCCTGTACAGTATACCTTAGGTATCCAGGGCATAGGTGTACCCAGGGCCTACCAGGGGCTGCAGCATGTACTATGCCACCCCTGGCTGGCCACCCAAATCTGACACAACTGGCTGCACGACAGCTGGGGCAAGGTGGTGTAATCACCCTTTGCTTTAGATATAGTATTCCTATATCTAACCCTAAAATGGACACATAGATTCCTATCAGTCACTCCTATGGCAGGCCTTATCAATCCTGAAGGCAGAGTGCTTGGAATTATGTGAGATGGTGCTCTGGCATGAGCTGAGCCCGTTTGCAGCTTGCGGAACCAAGTCCTTATAGCTGTTCCAAGATAACGCTATACCATATACTCTTAAGTGCATTATGAACCTCGCGGTCAAATGCTAACTTTGGCATAGCATTATCAAAACATGTCGAGTAAGGTGTCATACGAATTGGAATACTAACCCCTCGCCAATTCTGGCGACGGGGTTAGCATTCCACCCTTCTAGAGGGGCACGACATGTGTGTAACTGTGAACCCCGGTTAAAGTTAACTCAAGCCTCAGCATCACAAAATGGATGCTGCCACCACAGACACAAGTCTGACCTCCTGCTGCTGGGAGTCCTTCCAGCGAGAGAGGCCTGGACAAAGGGTTTCCTGTCAGGGGCGGTGCCAGCACCATCCCAGACAGGATTTTGTGTATCCCAGGTAGGCAGGGCTGAGAGGAAGGTGACTACAAGTGGCACCCAGGTGCTCACTGTGCATATGCCGGCTCAAACCAGTTCCAGGGGCACACCAGCCCCTGAGCTGGGGAGAGACCGGACAAAGGAGAGGGGTGTAACCACCCCCCTCCTGGTCCCACCCATGGGCAGAACCTAGTCGCGTGCCAGCCCCTTTTCTTAGAATAAAGGTAGGAACGGGCACCCTTCCCAAATTAGATCATCTTGAAACTTGAACTACTTACCACGAAAGGAACTCTTGTCATTCTCTGAAGACTCTCCTTGTGGCTAAGGAGTAGCCACCCTGCATCAGCAGGCACCATCTAAGCGCTTGCGGTTTGCTGCACCCCCATCCTCCGGATCAAGACTGCCCAGCTCGACGAGACCCGGATTCCCTGCCATCTCTGACCTCTACCTGCATCATCAGCCCAGCTGAGATTCGTGGGTGCGACGAGACCCGAAGGACCGGCTATCTTCAAGACCTGCACGACGCTTAACCAGCACGACCACCGAGGGACCCTCGAGTGAGTGCACTGGGGTTTGAGAAGCCCCAACCCTAAGCAGCTCCAGCACCGAAGTCCAGCCCCCCAGCATCCACGAGATCTGCATGGGGCCCTTCTGCTTCTTTGCTGCTTGCCACGTTGTCCGGTCACTTGCCCGTTGGCTAGTGACCCTCCTGACGACGTACCACGACGTTTTCACCGCTGGTCTAGGTCCTCTAGACTGTCCTCTGCTCCTTGTCCAACAAGAAGTGCCCTGGACCCTCCTGGTCCACTCCAGACGCCATTTTGACTCCACCGCGTGGGCTTGCCTTTGCCAAGGTTTGTTGCTCCAATCTTGGATCCAGCATCGCCGACAGCAGACACCATCGTGGGACAGCTCGCACCTCCAGCCTGGACGCCGACAACGCCTCCTGGCCCGTGTGACTGCAGAGTCCAGCGTCGCCCACTCACCTGATCGCGGTGACTTCATCCGGTGCCATCCTGGTGCCCACACAATCACTGGCTAGTGATTAAGAACTGAGTCCCCTCTGCTTTCAGGTCGTCTCCTTCACTGATCCAGCCTTGGATCATACCGAACATCTTCACTGGTCGCCTGCCAGCAACATCTTCTTTCAGGCTCCATAGACTACAACGAGGATTCCCGACGTCTTTTGAACCCTATGCAGCCGCAGCCCCTGGGCTAGGTAACTCGAGCATTTCGGTGCTCCAGCACAGGTTCACTATCCTAGCGTCCAGATCCTTTTTCGTTTTTAGTCTACCTAGTCGGATTCGTCCGTAAACAGTAACTTAAGAAACTGCTAGCATCCATAGACTTTGTCCCGCATCCCGCGTAAGAGTTCCCACTCTGCACCCGGGTTCACTAGGCCTCCTGCTCCTAACCTAAGGGTTCAGTAAGGGAGTCCTAGCGGTCCTGAAGCCTCTGGATCGTGTTACTTACCTGCTAGTATTTCGCATTCCACTTTTAGAGTATATGGTTTTTCGTGCCCCTCGGGCATTTGTGTAAATTGTGCAACTTGTAGTATTTTCGTAAGAGTTTTGTATTGTGCTTAGCTCCCTGACTCATAAAGAGTTCAGGGTAGACTTGTTATTAATAAATATCCTTTATTTTTATAACAACTTGTGTGGTGTCCTTTCACTTGGTGTTCAAGGGTATATGTGATGGTAAAACAGCTGGCTTAACACGCCCTCTAGAGTTTAGCCTAAAGACTGCTCTTGTCCACGCTACTAGGATAGCTGGTCTAATAAGGTTGACTTACAACCAATCATCAATAAGGGTCGTTTGGAATGATACAAAGTGATCACTAGAATAGTGAGCACTATATATCAGGCCAACTTCACACAGAAACCATCTCCCGAATCACAAATTTTGTAATGATTTATACAACGGTTGACATATATCAAGACCACCTATAAAGAACATTATGTCCCAAGTGAAACAGAACCACCCCAAAACAAAAATGAATTTAAACCCAGAGGAAAAAGACGCGTGTTCCGGAAAACACAAACAGCCATGACTCTTCAGTCCTTAGACTTGAGGTGCCTCAGCCTGTTCCATAATTAGGCTTATCATGTTTGTAAATACAGTGTCTGCCTTTTCGACCCTTGTGACTTGAAATAGGGCCTCATCAGGACAAGATGATAAGGGGGCATCCTAAAACAAAAATGTAGGAATATTGTTAAAATAAAAGAGTGATGCCAAAGGATATGCATGGTAGAATTGGCTTATATGTGACAAACCTACCTCTCATGACAGCTAAACAGTACATCTGTTGTCATATAGCTACTATATATCTTTATAATGCGTTAAGTTAGCATAGGCACATTACATGTTTAAACGCCATTTTTCCTTTTGCTGCTTCTGCACACGACACTTAATTGTTGATTTAGCTTTCAACCTAGTAGTTCATTGTGGTTTACATGAGAATAATATGTTATTACTCTGATATCAGCTTTTCTTAATGAACTATGTCTGTACAGAGAGTGCTGAAGCTTCAGGAACAACAAGATACTGAATTGTTATGAGGTCTGATCTTCGCGCCTTCATAGACATAACATAAGTGCAGCTTCTACCAATTTTGGCTTTTAGGCGGGTTTTATATTGCTTTGCTACACACACAAACACACTTGATGCTGTTCGCATGCAGAGAGAGCTGGTGTATGCTGATGTGATCCCTTCATTCTAGGACACTGAGGTATGGGCCCGCCCTAATTCAACCCAAAGAGACCTTCTTAGCTATTAATATAATATGCGAGTTAGGGAGGGTGAGAAATAAGTGTTGTTAACCCTTATTAATTTACAGCATGGTAACATGCTGTCACCGTTCGCTTTCTATGGACTAGTAACTATGCTTGTAGCTTTGTTGTTGATAATATGTTTACTTGTATTATCTAAGATACTGCGCCTGAGAAGACGGCATTAGTAAATAAACATTTCAAATGCTCACGTGTTCTTCTTTACTCCCTGTTCTGGTTTGTAATGATTGTATAACGAAAGAGTGCTCATGTGTTCCACGTAACCTGAGGTTGGTGAGTTCATGTTCTGGTTTGTCTAAACATTGGGAGTAGGTTATGACCAATGAGACACTGTAGCTAGCTCGGTAAGGGGTTTGTTGGGTACTAAGGTGAGTTTTGGGTCACCCTAATTCGCTGAGGTTCCAATCCTCTGTGCACAGTTCTGTGGGAGAACAGAAACCCTGCTACATGGCGCCCAACATGGTGCCTTATATCATGACACTCGAGTAGTATATCATTCACACCTTAACCCCTTCACTATCCTTTCCGGAAAACGGTGGTGTCGGTGAAACCTACCTGTTTTTTGAAATAGGTCTTTATTCAAGCTTGATTCTTTCTAAACGGTTTCCTTGATTTACTACCCAGTTGTGCTACAAAGTTCCCTTTGTTTTTCAGTAGTTCTGGTGGAATCATGGCTGTAGCCATTGCGCAGCATAGTCGCATTGCGGTGCGCAACCATTTACAAACTTACCAAGTTCCTTTGGAAGGCATGGCTGTGATTTTGGTGGTGTGTGCAGATCCGGCGTACCCTTTCGAGCTCTTTTACTCGTGGGTCACATTTCCGGAGGTGGACGCAAATTCTCTAGTGTTCCACCACTACACACCCTCCCCTGTACCGGCTGAGTATACACCGTACAGGGCACTGGAAATACCTATTGATCATTGGCAGCATCGCGTTTGGTTTGATGGCGCCCTCCCCCACTCTTTGTCAGCTGCGAGGTTAGGTCCACTTTCCATTCCAGGTACAAATTGGCCTGCTTTGGGTGGATTTACCCCGCACCCGAATCACAACGCTTGTCCCCTTGCTGATATTCGCAGACTACACGTTGTCTCGATTGCTGTGATTCGTGCATTAGTGCAATACATAGGTCGTCATTTCCCGGGTGGTCCACCCGGGGGTGCAGCCGTTCAAACGCAACGTGGCGGTTTACGCCTGAATCCGGTTATGGTAAATTCGGTTTTTGGTCAGCGTCCCGTTGATAACGATGACTTCCCTTTCTGGCTAGCCGAGAAGTTTGACCAACTGGAGGCTGTGTTTCCGAATTCTACTCCTGCTGATAAACATAGAATGTTGACGATTACTTTACCAAGGGATTTAACTCCTGAGCTTGTTGACTGTGAAAGCTGGGGAAAGACTTTTGCGGCCGTTTATACAAGGTGTTTCGGCACCCCGTCTATGACCGCACTGCCTGAGATCGTTAAACGTGTTCAGGATGATCACGGACCGGAGGCAGCGGTTGAATTGGGTATGCGCCTGTGTGGTTCGTTTGAGATAGTAAGTGATCTCATACTCTCCAATATTAAAGGAGATGCGGTGAACTTTCAGGTGTCGAATGCTTTGGCTGCTCTGCCCGATGCCGATAAACCCCGACAGTTAGCAAAGATAGTTGTGGCCGCCTATAAGACGATTGGCCGCACAAGTAGAGGTCTGAAATATTTTCCTGTCAAGGAGAAAAAACAACCAAAAGGTCAGTCTGCTGCGGCAGATGTCCAGCCCAAGTCCAAAAAACAAAATTGGCCTAAAAAACAGACACAGGGGAAGCAACAAAAGCAGACTCAGGATTCTTTTCCTGCAACACAGGTTCCTGCGCCGACTGAAAAAGTTTATGATTTGCGCGATCGCGCGATGATTAAATCGCCTGATCGTTTTCAGGTTTCTGATCAACGCTCTCCTCGTTCCTTTCAGGACTCATCGGCCCGAAAACCGGTGGAGGAGGAGGCGGTAGGGGACGTGGTGGCCAACAGGGACGTGGCCAGTCCCGCCAGACAGACGGCGCGGCGAAGCAGGAGGATTCTACGCCAAAAAGACCACAGTTTGCGAAAAAGAAAGTCGCGGCCTTAACAGCGCATAGATATGCCACAGATAGTGAGAACGCGGCTTCGGAATCTGACGTGGGCTCTGACCTTGCTGGACAGCGCGGCGGAGATTACCATAGTCAGAGAGGCGCTGCGTCCACTACTGAGGGTGACAGCGACTGATGTCTACGTTGTAATAGAAACAGCAGATACGAGACTTGCTCCCCCTGAAAGACTTTATGAAATTGTCCTGTTAATTGAAGGTGACATACAGCGCACCGTTAAAGGGGTATTTTGGGAAAATCTGTCTTCTACGTATGATATTTTGCTTTCGGAGGCTGACTGGCCCCCACCTTTTGTGCTCGCGGCGCCGCGAGGGGAGGAGGTAATCCTCCCCAGTTTCGCGAACACTGTCTCGAAAGAGCATGCGCAGCATTTTGCAGAAGAGTGGTCTCGGGCTCTCGCACCGGCTCTGTACCATAACCAATGTGGTTGGGATAAATTGTCGCCTTGCCACGAAATTCCGTTGCGGTCTCAGTCGCAGCCTCAACCTCAATATCCCATTCGGCGTGAAGCAAAAACTTCCGTTGCGGAAATCCTTGAACAATTAGAATATCAGGGAGTTATTGAAACTTGTGTGTCACCAATGAATAATCCTCTTTTTACTGTGACCAAGCCTGACGGATCATATCGTTTGGTATTGGATTACCGGCATTTGAACTCGCATTGCCGTAACTGTGCAGTACAGAATACTCACGGCTCTGCCCTTGTGGATAGTCTCGTGCGTAAGCGTTTTAAGACAACGCTTGACATATCCAACGGTTTTTATGCCCACAGATTGGACAGCTTTAGCTCCCAATGGACCAGTTTTACGTGCGCTGGGGTCCAAAAACAATTCCGGCGTCTCCCAATGGGCTATAAGAATAGTCCTGGTATATTTACCGCTCGCATTGTCTCTATTCTGGAGGCACTCGACCGAGATGCTTGTTCGTATGTGGATGACATATATCTCACAGACGACGATATTTGGGAGCATCTGTGTCGTGTAAATTCTGTTATTTGTAACTTTGCAGACATGGGTTACAAATTTAACTTTGCAAAATCGCACATTGCTGAGCACACAGTGTTGTTTTTGGGCTATGAGCTCAACAATGAAGGTAGAGGTTTGGCTCCTCACTTCTTAGAGAAGTGCGCACAGTTGCGCGCTCCTACTACACTGAAAAAATTACAGTCTTTGCTGGGTTTCTTAAATTTCGGAAGAACATACATTCCGGAATATGCCCAGCGTATCAAGCCATTGTATGCTTTGATACAACCAACTTTTTCGAAATCATGCTGGCTGCTTGAGCATTCAGCCATTTTGCAATCCTTGCAGGCTGATTTGCTCGCTTCTAAGTTCTTACTGACTCGTGACAACCATACCAACCTGGTGATAAGAATAATACCAGGGACAGTGGGTTTCACGTACCTCACTTTTAATGAAGGAGACACAGTACCTATTGCTTACAAGTCACACTTGTACACTTCGGCTGAGATGCGGTTTCCCACTGTGGAAAGGTTTTAACAGCTGTACAGATGGCTATTCTTAAAGAACGGGCTCTGTCACAAGGGAAACGCATGTTGGTTGTAACACCCTGTCCTCACTTGGAGGCAGTCACGAAAGCCAGTGTACCAAATTCAAAAGCTTTGCACCCTCGGTGGATTCAGTGGGCTGCGTCCTTGACGTCCACGGATGTCACGTTTATTTTTGACGCCTCGTTGCGGTCGCAGGAGTACTTGCAGTATGAGTTTGTTCACCCTGCTCCTCTAGCTATGCGACCTTTGGAGGACTTCCATTGCATCATTTACACTGATGGTTCGGCGCAGGTTGCGCATGGCTCTAAACATGCCTACGTTTCCGCATGCGCCATTGTGGTCGGTGCTATGTTGAACGATGAGTTCATATCCAGGGAAGTGCACACGTTGCCGCTTGGAGATTGCACCGCACAATTGGCAGAGCTTCGTGCTCTTTTACTAGCGTTGGAGTTCGCAGATCCTAGTGTTACTACTCTTATTGTTAGTGATTCTTTCTACTGTGTCCAGTCTTACAATGAAAACTTGTTCTTTTGGATTCAGAATGACTTTCGTGATTCCAAGGGTAGCACAATAAAACATAAATTGATCTGGGTTCGAGTGGCAGAGCTTAAGGCTTCGTTGCCGCTCGTTTTTGTAATTCATACTCTTGGCCATCAGCGTGTGGGAGTCCACGCTGTCGGTAACTCGCTTGCTGATGAAGCAGCGAAATCAGCAGTGTCTACATACTTAGTTGCAGCAGTTACACGGTCCAAAAGTAAGATTGATAGTGACATCTTGGCAGCTGTTGCTGCCACTGAGAAGGGAGGTAAACATCCTTCGGGATTCCCTTCGAAGTACACATACCACTTAAGTCCCGAAAAGGTTCCTTTTGTGAAAATACCTGATGTTGGTGAACGTTTGATTCCCAACTCGGATCGCAGAGCTGACTTGATTACAGCCGCTCATGAAGGTGTGGCGTCTGCGCATGCGGGCGTCTCAGCCACTGTAACTCAATTACAACAACGTTTCTGGTGGCGGGGACTGTACAAACAGACGCGTGATTATGTCCTTCTTTGTGACATATGTCAGCAGATTAAACCTTCGACTGCTGCGCGTCCACCACAGACTCAGTTGTACATTTCTAATAAACCACTGGGTTGTGTTTATTTAGATCACTGTGGTCCTTTTTCCTCTGATACTGCGTATAAGTACATCTTAGTTGCAGTTGATTCATGCACACGCTTTGTGTGGGTCTGGCCCCATCGCAGCGCTGATTCACGGACTGTCATTAGAGATTTGCGCATCTTTGTAGGGATTTTTGCCTGTGGTACCTTCCATTCGGATCAGGGTCCGGCTTTCGCCTCTAAGGCGTATAAGGATGCCATGCATTCGATGGGGGTCCAAGTCAAGTTTTCGTCTCCCTACAGACCTGAGGGTAACAGTGTAGTGGAGCGAATGAACCGTGATTTAAAGCAATCTTTGACAGCTCGAGTTATAGGCACTGGCAGAAACTGGCTAGCCCACCTCTATGGCATGCAGCGTGCTCTTAATAATCTCCCTAGAAGGTCTCTGGGTGGGCGGACCCCATACGAAATGCTCTTTGGCATCAAAATGTACGTCCATGACCTTGACGGTCTAGACTGTGTGGTTCGCGCCACTTCCTTTGACGCAGATGAACATTGCAATGTTTTACAGAATCTACAAAAGACCAGAGACGGTCTTGCAAAGGAACATTTGCCCTCCACGTCGGATGTTGCGTTGCAGATCCCGGTAGTCGGCTGGCTACCACAAGTTGGAGAACTGGTTCGAGAGAAGATCGATAACAAGAAAGAATTTGGTCCGTCCTATCGAGCTCCGGTTCCATTCCTTGGAGTGAAGGGCACGAGAACAGTCATTTTACCACCGCTTCCTGGTCGTAAGGAAAACAGGTTTATTTCAATTGACAATGTCAAGATACACAGAGTGGCCGATTCTTCTTAGTATGACACCAGCAGTTTCCTGTCCTTCCATTGTGAGACATTCGGTTGTGCCCACTGCTTTTAATTATGATTCAGAAGTGGCCATTGAATTACCTGCAATTTCCAGTCCTTTATTGAGTACTTTGCCAGGTGCGGATTAAAATGAAATAGACTATGCATATCCCACTGATTTGTCCATGCCTGACCTGCAAGCACGTTTAGCCACGGAATCCAGATTTTCATTTGACTCTGTTTCCCTTGCCTCGAAGAAACCCTCTCGTTTTGCAGTTTATGCTACCTTATTCAAAAAACATTTTTTGATTCCCCCTTGGACATATATCTGGCTGGTGCTTTTTTCGATATATCTTTTTATGTCAATTGGTTTTGTGTTTTATTTTTTCTGGTTGGTAAATGGACACTATGTCGAGGAAAGAACATGCATTCGCCGTCTCAATGGAACTTTGGCTCCCCTTTCCTCATCACATTCTGCACACAGACTGAAAAGAGACTTGACATTTGTTAACATCACTGCTTGGCCTGTCCTTGATGGGATCGTGTGGGATGCCGTTCGATGTCAAATTCATGGCCCTACGGAAGTTGTTAATGTCCCTAACGTGCTTAGAGTTAATATGGGGGATGTGGTGAAACAGAACATACGTTCTGATGATTGGGATGTTCAGGCCGTAGAGTCTTTATTTTCTGATTTGAAATATTATGCTGCCTTTGATGCTGAAGATTTATATTTAGAATCTGCTAATTATGGTGATTTATTTTGCTTTCAACATTTTGGCAATCACTTCTTACATAAAACAACGTCCAGAAGGAATACTGTGAATTATACACAATGGGAGCATTGCCCAGCTCCTTTACAAGGCAGTTCAAGTACTTTTTTGAAAAAGTACACATATTTTACTGACTTCAATCAGTCTAATCCCGAGTCCTTTTATTTTAAAATGACGCAGAAGCCTATGTCCAAGGTTAGACTTACCGATACCAAACTATTGTATTCGAAGTCCTTTCTAGATCAGCTGGCTATTGGCGGTTATGAAGTCTGGAAGGAAATAATTGACCTAAAATCAGTTTGGGGTTCTAAGGACTGGCAGGTACAAGGCGCTGAGGCTTTGCACCGTGCATGTCTCATCCCTAATCAGATTTTGTTTTTGAATTCTACTATTTCACAAACGACATGCTTTGGATTGGCTACTGCTAAAAAACTAAATTTTCCCTCTATCCCTGAGTTAGAGGAATATTCAGGCTGGAGTAATCATACTCAATTTTCGATTAGAGAATTACAGACCCTGTTGCTGAATTCTTCCTTTAACATCTCCAGTATAGACCCAAAAGGTTGGCTGGTGTGGCACAGGAGTGCTGATTCTTGCCAGCGCCGTTTTCTGGGTTTGTCTGACGGCTTTGCTCTGCTTAAACCAGATTCACGTTTTGAAAATGAGCATTCTGTCACAACTTACTCTGTGGGTAAATTATGTCAAACCTGGCTGAAACATTCTAAATTGTCTGCAGTTAAATTACATCTTGCAAAACTAAATGATGATGTAGATTTAAATGATTTCGTAAAAGGCCCGGCTAGTGGTAGGTCGAAAAGACGGATATATGCTGTGTACAATGAAATGTGGAAAACATCGCAGATTGAGGCTGCAACACGACTTAGGGCTATAGATCAGGCAAATCTGGAGAAAGTCCTTGCAGTGGTGGACAATAGTATTAACATGCTTTCTTCACGCATTTACACTTTAGATAACATTGTGTCTTCTGTAGTGGATATTGTGCATGATGAGGTATCTGTGTTGTACCATGGTCAGAATCAATTGCGTTCTATCATGCAGTTTGCATGGACCCTGCAAACACTTAAATCTGGCAAGGTGCCATGGGGATACATGAACGTGTCCTCTCTTTTTGCACCCTTTAATTTGACTGACAAACAACGCTTGCTTTCTATGCGTGATGCTTCTTTTTCTATGTTACATATTGAGAAATTGGAATCCTTGCCTTTTTCTGTGGCAGAAGCCTCAGCTGCAACGTGGCTTATCCACGGTCTGTTAACATTACCTTTTGCTTTGTATAAATTTACTAACTGTATGAAATATGTTGCCATAGGTCGCTATGAGCCTTTGGGTAGTGGTTTTCTCCATGAAGTATGGTCCCTTCCTTTCACTTATAGATGTTTGAAGGACGGCCAAGAAGTTTATCTTAATGGGGAGGAATGTACAGAAACTCCAGATCATTCGTTAATGTGTAGACACATACAATTACACGGTTCTTGCAATCAGGACCGACCAAACTTAGCCTGTGTTTTAAAAGGCACTCCTGTACCAGCAATTATCCCGACTTTTACCTTGTTAGGGAATGGAAGTTATTTACTTTTGAATAATGAAGATTGTTGCGGGTTAATTAAAGGTGTAGCTTATGTGGTAACAGTAAGTGAACGTGTCGTTTGCTGCAGAAATGTCCTGTACCCACCCACACATGAAAATAGGGAGGTTTCCATTTGGCTACGCATACCAACCTTGAAGGCAGAGTTCAACGGCATGACTAGACTGAGGGCTCTATTGTCCCAGAAAGAAGTGGCCTTGAGTTCGGCTCGGGAAACTTTCGTGCTTCACATTGCTAACACCCGGACCGAGGTTCAGGCCCTTTTAAATACTGATTTACCGTTGCATTTTGGCGAAATGATACATTCTATCTTTAACGCGTCCTCGACATCTGGGCTAGCGCATTTTTTTAAAGCAGTTAGCAGCGGCCTTGTGACTTCATTTGAAAAAATATTTGGAGTAATCCCTAGTTTCTTTCATTCCATTTTCTCGAGTCTGTTTGGTGGATTCCCGGTTTTACTGGCACTAGCGGCAGGCGTCCTAGTTGTTCTCTGCTTCCTTAAATATGGATGCCCCGAATGTGGAAGAAGCGGCCCAGCCTCTGCTACCGCTGTTTCGCAACCGAATGCGTGAATATTTTGGCATGCTGCCGCTTGCGATTTTAAGCACGGCATATGGATTATCGTTTCGATTTTCCTACTTCACCTGTGTCCAGCCTGTGTTTCACTGCCTGAGTTGTGATTTTGATTGGGCCATTGATTTGTGTCTCTGCGGGCCGGTTTCTCCTGGCGTCGATTTTAATCAGCTGATGAGTCCTATCACTACTCACGAGTTGGTTTGTTCTGACGAGAGGATTATGGCAATAGCAGCGGTGCATGGACTAATGGGTCCCTGGGATATATTCACGGCAGCGCAGGATTTCTTGGAACTGAGCTTTCTGGAGAACCCACCGAGTTGTCCTCTGATGGTAATAGAGGCTCCTATACTTGGGGAACACGTATGTTCTTTTCCACTTTTGAATTGGATGGCTGAACTGTTTTCTGATGAAGACGGTGATTTCATGCTGGAGGCTGTTGCTGCATATTTTGCTTATACGGTCTTGTCCTGAAAACTTTTCTATTATTTCTTTCCGGACATTTGACTTTCAGCTTGCATATTTTGCGATTTTTCGTACATTGATCAATTTCCCAGACCTATTGACTTGAGCAAAATATTAAATTTTTTTTACAGTTCATTCATGGCTCACAGTTCTTGAACTCTGCTTTCATGAAGTTGCCCTTATCTTATCTTATCTTATCTTATCCGTCCTCGGATCATGGGGGGGTGTCATATAGCTACTATATATCTTTATAATGCGTTAAGTTAGCATAGGCACATTACATGTTTAAACGCCATTTTTCCTTTTGCTGCTTCTGCACACGACACTTAATTGTTGATTTAGCTTTCAACCTAGTAGTTCATTGTGGTTTACATGAGAATAATATGTTATTACTCTGATATCAGCTTTGCTTAATAAACTATGTCTGTACAGAGAGTGCTGAAGCTTCAGGAACAACAAGATACTGAATTGTTATGAGGTCTGATCTCCGCGCCTTCATAGACATAACATAAGTGCAGCTTCTGCCAATTTTGGCTTTTAGGCGGGTTTTATATTGCTTTGCTACACACACAAACACACTTGATGCTGTTCGCATGCAGAGAGAGCTGGTGTATGCTGATGTGATCCCTTCATTCTAGGACACTGAGATATGGGCCCGCCCTAATTCAACCCAAAGAGACCTTCTTAGCTATTAATATAATATGCGAGTTAGGGAGGGTGAGAAATAAGTGTTGTTAACCCTTATTAATTTACAGCATGGTAACATGCTGTCACCGTTCGCTTTCTATGGACTAGTAACTATGCTTGTAGCTTTGTTGTTGATAATATGTTTACTTGTATTATCTAAGATACTGCGCCTGAGAAGACGGCATTAGTAAATAAACATTTCAAATGCTCACGTGTTCTTCTTTACTCCCTGTTCTGGTTTGTAATGATTGTATAACGAAAGAGTGCTCATGTGTTCCACGTAACCTGAGGTTGGTGAGTTCATGTTCTGGTTTGTCTAAACATTGGGAGTAGGTTATGACCAATGAGACACTGTAGCTAGCTCGGTAAGGGGTTTGTTGGGTACTAAGGTGAGTTTTGGGTCACCCTAATTCGCTGAGGTTCCAATCCTCTGTGCACAGTTCTGTGGGAGAACAGAAACCCTGCTACACTGTCAAGAATAAAACACAGTGGTATGGTAAAAAATCACCCCGTGTGTGACACCAAAAGTTTATGTGGAATAATAGGATACTTACTTGGGAGGATCCACCGAGGGTAGTTAAACAAAAAATGCAGAATAGTGTATACAATCGACATGATTCTCAAAGGACCTATGGAAACTTGACCTCTATTTACCCTAAATTGATCACGGAGCAGCAACCTCCTCAAAAACGAGAAGAAGGCTTATGAGAATGTGATGCAATACTTTTTTCCTTTTTTTGCGGACCTACAGGCAGCAGAAAAAAATTGAGGCATTCACTCTAGGGGATGTAATCTGATTCACCGAGACCCAAAGAGTGACGGGTAAATATTTTGGTGCGATGAGAAGGCTGCTAGCTACAACTCCTTTCTTCATCCATTCTAAAATTGACATGAGATATGACAAACAAATTCTTGTCTGAAAATTAATGCTGTGTTGGTACCGATTATGCCCAGTGACACCCGCTGTCAGGCTCCTCATATACATAGATACGTTAGAAAATTGATAGACACAGCCAGAGCTGTGGTCATTATTTTATGAAGTGCTACTATCCCAGAGGCCATATGCGCTGACATTGATATGACATACTTTGTGTCAGAAGAAGGTAGTTCGAGATGTGGTTAAGGGTATAACAAGGCAGACACTTGTCTCTTCAAGAGTGACTTGTTCAAAATTACAAATAAAAACCATACAAGCAAAGGAATGGGTTATTTCATATGTCACACACACCGGGTTTCACATTTGCCTCCTTAGGCTAGCAAAAGAGTTTTGTAGATACGACCAGGAGGGTGCGTCTCAACCTTCTGATTTACATAGGTGAAAGCTACTAATCTTCAACTTCATTAGGGTCTTTCACATAGCTAGAGTCAAACGAAGGGAAATTGTTGAGGGCTTCTCTTTGCACTTAAAGATTGTGTCTGCAATGTAAAGGTGGGACGTTGAGCATATCACAGTTTTGAATAAGTTATTCAGCTCCATCTAATTCAACAGGAAACCACTAATGTGTTTTTCTGGCGAAGTTTTCTCCCATTATCCCGAGAGTAGTCTACCAGAACCAGTACTGGTAAGGGATCATGTGTTTGAGGCTGGATCAGTTCCCTAACAAGTTGGAGAAAATCCTAGCGTCTGCAGTATTTTGATCTGCCTCCTGGTCGGCAATGATGTGCCCACTCCTTAAATGGAGACCTTTGATCTGATTGGGGTTCTCTGACAAGGGCATGGATGTTTTAATAAAAATTATTTTGGGGGCAGTTGCTGTGAAAATACCATACAAGGCGCCAGGCAGGAGGTAGGCTGCGCAAGCCCAGTAACCAACTCACCTTTGGCGGAAAGTCTGAAATTACCCAGCTGGGCAAGCGAATGGCACCTTTCAGATGTACTATGCAGTTGCATACATCAAGGTGCTTATTTCGGAGGAAGGAAGTGGGTAGGATCCCCTCCAAAAATCATTTTGTTTTCTACTGAGTCACTTTGAATCTGGAAAAATGGACGGAACTTGTGTGCAAATATTATTTAAGTATGTTTAAAAGATTGCACCCGAGTAATATGAGAAATATTTTGGTGAAATCATTTTTATAAAAAACATTCCGTTTTCTAGACTGTCTATTAAAATAAGCTATGGCCATGTAAAAAACACAAACTTTGATCTTGTTTGTACCCTGACTATTGAGGTGCCTGTCCAGAGAATGTGGACTATCACCTTTCTTTATGCCCCTCTTGCTGTTTCTGTTTCCTTCAACCTTGTCTTTCTGCCTCATCACTTTCTTCTCCTACCTCACCCTCTTCAACTCCTCTGACTCTCCATTGCTTTTTCTTTCATTATGCATTTCTCACACTCTCTCTGTGTTGCCTTTCTTCTCAGTGTTTCTCCTAGCGCGCTCTTGTCTGTCACTCCTACCAGATATCTAAATCACTAAAGCAGGAGTTGGTAGCACAAGCAGAATTGTTGAAATTGGACCCATGCCGCTCGCATATCTGTCATAGATTATAAGAGGGATAGGCCGCCAGTCACTTCCTAACAGACACTTTACAGTGATAACAAAAAATCACTTTTCACAGGTGACAGAAAGGCTCTCACACGGAGCCGTTTTAAGACATGGGCAAAGGTGACAGAAAGCTCTCACACGGAGCCGTTTTAAGACATGGGCAAAGTGGGCATTTGCCCACGGCATCCACATTCTGGGGAAAGTGAACTTTCTCTATGGCTAATTTCTGTTATATTTGTATCTTTTTTCCATTGTCTGAGGTTCCGTTTTATTTTTGTATCTTATGTTTCCCCCCCCCCCCCTTAGTTTTATATAGCTAGAATTTGACTCAAAGGTTTCAGATCGCTTTACATGAGCAACAGTTGCGTTACACAAGAGCACATTCATTTTTTTGTTAGGCTCGGGGAGATTAATTAATTTGCCCAGAATCACAGGATGTTGAGCGTCCCTGCCGAGACTCGAACCCAGTTCCTTATCGTCGAGGTCGGCTACTCTGGCCCTAAGGCCACATCCTCTCCCCGTTAATCTCATACCTTTAACGTATAACTCAATATTGTTAGGCAACATAGGACTTGAATTAGCAAAAAATGGTTGATAAAATTCAAATTTGTTCCAAACAGGGCACCACAAAATATTTGTTTGGCATAAGCCCCTAAACTCCTTAAGATGAGACTGGTCACACATTGGATAGGATAAAAGGTTCGACCCGACTCCAATCTGTGACCGGCTGGTTAGTTAAATGCAGATGTCTACAGAAGATGTATTCACCCACTGATTAGCTTTATTGATTGAAATGTCCCTGAATCAAGGTTGGGCACAATATATCACTAGTTGATGTATAACCGAGGTGACAAACAAAAAGATATTCAATGTTGCAACTAAATTGGCACAGTCGGCACTCAGTTAATTTTATGGCAGCCTGCTGGTTATAAAATCTCTGTGTATGTATATTTACTGTCTAGTGCCCCACTGTGAAAAAGGCAGGTAAGAATTTAATTTTGTGCTTGAATTATTAGTAATTACTTTAGGGTTTGTGCAGATCTCTGTCGAAAAACATAGCTGTGGCCTAACATTTCTCATTATCGGTTATAATTAGAATTAGCACACCGTCCATCTTGGTCTCATATCCGGTAGCAATTAAAAACGGATATTAAAACCGGTCCCTAACAGGCTGTATGTTCATGCCATGATTACAGGCAATAACCCCAAGTGATTTAGAGTTTAAATGTGAAAACTTTAAGGTAATCCATCAGTTATTTAAATCCTGATTTTTGTTTCACGTTTTTACCTAATATTGGATTCCCTAAGAGTTTTTGCTATTTTTAGTATGTTGTGTTCCTGTATTTTTTGTGTGTGATAAATTACTCTTGGATACTTTGTACTGAGTTGCCTGTAGGTGTTTTTAACAGCCCATGATTGAGAGCTCTGGAGTTGAGGATGAAGGCAAAGTGAGCTTCTCACGGTACCTGGTAGTGATTCAAACAGGAGTTCAGAATACATGGTCAGTCAAATCATTCTCTGCAGAGCTCACACTGCAATGATCACTTATTCTAGTTGCAGTTGTCATTCTGGGCAAATGTGGGATGGAGGTGAAATGTGACAAAATATTGTCCAGGCAAAAGAAAATGCAGTGTTACAGGGCGGTGGGTATGTAGTGTGATTGGGGGTAGTAAACTAGAAGCAAGGAAATGCATTCAGGAGAGAATGAAAAGAGGCGCTGAAGAGGAACAAAAGAAGTAAAACATGGATGGAGGAGATGTGGCTAGAAAAATGGTGTACAAGTCTAAGATAGAGTGAACATAACAGGCTTGGTTGAGACAGTGTGAAGACCATTACCTCTTCCACAAGCCTCAGTAATATTTATTTCATAGTCCTATAATCAAAATCATTGACAAAGCCAAAAGTCCTAGCTGGTTTTAGGTATATGTCATGTTGTGCAGTGTATCTCGAAGAAGTAACAGAAAGCTCATAAGGGCACCGAAATGCCGGTCAGATGGCACGCTATAGAAATCGGAGAAATGTAACTTATGTGTTTAAGCAACTTGCCCATTTTAGATACCCCACACACACTTTTTTCATCCCACCTAAATCCCTACCTCCAATAAATGTACAATACACTGGGATTTATGTTCCTGTTAATTTAGTTAAACAAGCTTTTTCAGCAATATAATAAAGACCAGCACAAGTCAGTGGAGTAGCAAGGATACCAGGGCATAATTTACCAGTCCACCAGTGATTCGACTGAAAGTACCTTTAATTGGGGGCGAACAACAGACTTACAGACAGATAAGCCGTTGACCCTTGCCTATAATCATGTCACCGCGTAGCTGGGGGAGAGGGTGTAAACTTCCGAAAGAAAGTATACCTTAGGTATCTCCCTTACATCTGCAGTAGGCTTGCATGATTATTGCTCTCACTAGAGAAAAAATAAAGGGCTTTCCAGAATGGTACAGATTTAAATCCAAATGAGTGCTTGGCCTTTCTTCAATTCTCAGTCACACACACAGCATTGTTTTAAGGTATGGGCAAACAGGACTATGGCCCAGGGCGCCAACCTTTCAGCAGGCCCCCTAGTTAAGGTGACTAGACATCTACTGCTATTTGTGCTAACCTTATTGTGAGTGTCAACAAATACAAAGCTTTTTGAGCAGCTGAGTGATACCTGCACTTTTGTGCCTCACTCACTATACAATGCGTTGTTACCGCCAAGATTTTCACTTTGCCTTTGGGCGTCTTCCTTGTAGAAAAGGCATATCTAACACACTACGAATGATGAAAAGTTCTAATGCCAGTTAAAGGTTACTGTTACTAAGCTACCTCTTTAAAAAAATCTTTATTTGCTTTTGTGCATTTTAAACATTCTAGTACATTCTGCACATTATTATGGTTGTACTTAGTTGAATTCGAAGTAGTGGCCATGGATAACTAAGTTAGAATAAGAAAAAACAGTGTCCTTCAGAAAATGCCTATAGAATAACCCTGATAAGCAAATTCCATAGAAAACACTTCATACTGGCGCATCTACTACAGTACCTTACTTGACTATGTTGGTTTGTTACAGCTTCGATGGTCTGTTACAAAGTAACTAGTGAAGTGATAAACAGGGAGAAGGCAGGGTAGGTAAGGGGGGAGGTTAGAGCGGTCAGGTAGCAGGTGAGGCGTTAACGGAGCAACGTTTTCGATTAAGTTTTTGTTGAAAGCAGTGTATGATAAGAGTATTTAAATCTCCCCCTTTTTAATTCGGTCTCTTATCTAGTTTTGCTCTAATAGAAGAAGAAGCTTTTAACATTTTGTACTTATTTCCATTGCTCAAATTGTTCATTCATGAATTGTACCTTAACTATGTTCTGCTCAATAAAAAAATGTATTTTAAAAAAAAAAAGAGCATCTAAAGCCCTGGGTGTTGCAAACTAGCTAATAAGATAGACCGGCTTGTGGAACGATTTGACGCTGTGGTTTCAAGGGGGGGGACCAGCCTTGGACATCAACCCTTTCAACTGCTCTAGCTACATGACCCAATTTGCTGCGATGGGGCGCTTGCGGAGACCCCTGCACCCCTCTCTGCTTAATGCAGGGCTCTCCGAACCAGCCCATTTTAGAAGGGTCCGGGAGCAAGCTGCTATGGAGGGTGGACATTTTGACTCCATTGGGAAATAATTGTTCATTTTTCTAGGATGAGTGCCTCAAACCTAGCTCTCTCTTATTGAATACACATTTATTTTTATTTTATAGTTATTTTTTGGGATGTACGTTTCCTGGTCAGTTACCTGTTGACACTTTTACTGACTTTAAAAGAGTTTTTTTAACATTGTTAGTTCTGCATGACATTCAGAAGTAAAGGTCAAAAGTATTCACTGCATCAAAAGGTTTGCCCTTCCTTTCTGTAAAAAGAGCTATTTATGTTCAATGTAATTGTCCCGAGCTATTAATATTATTAGTGATGTAATTAGTAGCCACCGGGCAAAGTTGCCAGCTGTAATGTAAGAAAATGCTTTCGTCAACTTGCAATTTCTCTACATGGGTAATGCTTTTGTCAGCTGTAGCTGTATTGCCCAAGCATTAGCGTAATAACATTACTAATAGATCTCCCTAATCAGAGATGCATGATTTATCACTCAAATTGCAGCTTTAAAAATATTTGGGAAATTCAACAATTTTTCTCTTGACATCAGCATACAAGTTCTGCAAATCCATAGTTTTCACCTTGGAATGCACACTTTGAAGTTTACTAAACCTATATTAATTCAGCAAAGCACAATCTTCTAATTTAGTAGTCTGGACTGCACAGGGGAGAGCAATTTACAGGTAGCCTGGAGAGCTATGTTAAAAGCCCAGGAGCTACTTGTCAGAGAAACGTGCTCTATATTATTTTGTCCTTTTTACACTTTAACTAATACAAATGGAAACATGCAAACTGAGGTCACGGTATCCCACAGTTTGTAGTGGTATAAAGCAATAAATGCTTTCATCTATTTTTATATTAGGCTTTGTTTCTGTATAAAAGTAAGAACCTTCAAAAATTCACCTCCCTGAATGGTAGCTCACTGGAGTCTCACAACGGACGACATTTCATAAAGTCGGCTGTAGAGTTTTCCATATTAATCAGAAACATAACTTGCAGCTTGATGGACCCGTGTAACTTGACAACTCTTCATTCAGAAACTGAAGCCTGTAAGATAGGACAGCTCTACTGTAAAGTGCCTGGGCCAGTAAATTCTGTGAAATTTTAAAGATCGATCTGATATGTTAGATTGAACCGGTGAGTTTTGTGTCATCAAAGTTAAAAATTTTTCTCACAGATATCTGATCCTCTAAAACAGGGTTCTCCAAAGTCGGTCCTGGAGGGCTGGTTCCATGCCAGACTTTTAAGATACCTACATTTACCTAAATGTGGATATGCAAACATTCTGCCATGGACCAGGGCCTTTAGACCTGACTTTGGGTAACCCTGCTCTAAAATATGCTTAATCCAATGAATGGCTTTGCTGTCAAATGTATAGACCTGTACACATTTTGAAGCCTAATGTATAATTGTTGTGTTTGAGACCTCAGCCTCTAAAATCTTTCTACACCAATGGGAAGCTATCCTGTCAGAACCCTGAGCCTGGAAATTATCTGTGCCCTGAGGGATACCTCTGCTGTATGAACCTGAAGCTGAAAGAAATCTGGATAGCTTTTCTGCCATTGGCCTGAGCCAATAAATTCAAACATGCATAGTTATTATTATTTCTATTCCATGCCAAGGCTGTGGAGTTGAGTGGGACTGCCTCTGTGTTGGCACCTCACAAATTCAGACTCTTGGAGTAAAAGGGAATATTTCTAGTAGGGCACTGGCATAATGCCCACATCGGCAATATGTTCCTGCATAAAACATTAAGGGCCTGATGTAGAGTTTGGTGGCTGGGTCCTCTGTCACAAACCTGACAGATATCCCATCTGCTTTATTGCAAGTGCCATAGCATATAATGCACTTGGAATAAAGAGGGCGGGATATCTATTATGTCTGTGATAATGTAACCCGTCCGCAAAACTCTGAATCAATGCGTTAGTTGTTTAGTGTAGGTGGACAGACATTCCAGCCTGCCTTGTATGCCTTTGTAGTTTCTATCTTTTTTATGTTGCACATAGTATGCCCCAAAGTATGTCTTTGCCCAGAAAGCACAGAAGTACCCCTTTCCATGTCTTTTCAGAAAGTAAAAAAGAGGCTACTAACTAATACAGTGCTGGTAAGTGGATGGCCTCCTGAAAACTTCAGCCAGATCTTACACTAGTTTGGATGGGACTGACTGTGTGGATCTACAGCCATCAAATAGGTCCTATTCTACCTGCTTTTCCAGTTTCCATTGATTTGATAATTGATACACAAGATCTTGTTACCTCAGAACTGAGGTTAAACTGAAATCAGTTACACATTAACCTTTTTATATTGATATACTGTACACGCCTATCATGTGCAAACAACCTTGTTTTGATTGTGACAGCCCTGGGCTTGAAATCAAGGGTCACACTCATTTATTGACTTTTTTTGGAACTTTGAATTTCTTTCCCCTTATTGATAGTGCCAACGGCTTCTTAAACTCAGTTCAAAAGAGTTAAAGTATGCCTGCCATCAAAGGAAGATAACACCTTCCAGTACTTGCTCTCATAAGACCTGTACCTAAATGGACGGGTAGAGGAATGCAGCAACATGTCAACTGTGAGGAAAAGGTGAGGGAAGAGAGAGGAGGAAAGAAGGAGGGATATGCATGGGGCTAGAAATAAGACTAGATCAGGGACAGGTAGAACTAGAGCAGGGGCAGAACATAAACAAGTATTCGCAAATCCTTTTGGCCATGCATATGAGCGATATTGGCTTTGGCAATGTTTTGTAGTCGTGCTGTACAGCAGCGAAAATGCTTTGCAGTGTGGCCAAAACAAATTTTAAAAAAGCACTATAGCGCAGCCAGGTCTAGTGTGCTTTTTCTTTTAAAGTGAATAGACACCATATGCATAATAGTCTTTGTTTAACCCCTCCCATGCTGGTGACGGAACCGCTCCGTCACCAGCCATGGACGCGCTGTGCTGATGACGGAGCGGTTCCGTCACGGCCCGCTCGCGCGCCTGTGCGGCGCGGATTAGTCACTGCGCTGGACGTTCTGTTGCGTGGGCGGGGCCGTGACGGAACCGCTCCGTCATCAGCACAGCGCACCCGAGGCTCGTGACGGAGCGGTTCCGTCACGAGCATGGGAGCTCCGCGCGGCCCCCTTACCCCCATAGCGCTGCGGCGGAATTGCCGCCGCAGCGAAGGGGTTAATTCCTATTTTTAGCCATCCTACAGAGCAGCCACGCTGCTATACAGGATGTCTACAAATCGTTGCCAAAATCGCCAATGCCCGTGCTGTGGAGCGCGAACAAAAGGCAATGCCACAATCAAAAGTCTCAAAGGCAAGACTTATTTTATTTGCCAATGTTTGTTAGGTCTCTGCACAATGTCCCCCACCACCCCTCCCCCCCGTGAAGTCAGTTAATCTCCGCATGCATATTAAAAATAAAATAAGACCTTTGGTAAAAGAAAATCCTATCACATAAAGGAAGCAAATGCACCCATGTCCATGTCTTAATGAAAATACATTTGGAAGCAGATGAAATCTTTTGTCACAATGAAAGCAAATAACATCTTCTGTCATGATAAACATCTATTTCATAGGAGAAAGGGGCTTCTCTGAAGTTGTGTGGCATAGTAAACCTTAGCTACTACAATGGCAAGAGGTTCGACAAGGATAACAAGGAAAAATAAAAGTAGTTCCTCAATCACAGCATGGTAAGCAATCAAGCTGAAATAGTCAGCAACTGACCCCGGCTCCAGTTGAAAGAAGAGGAAGTGAAGCCAGGATGTGCTGGCCAATTACAAGTCAGCAAATAAGAGTAACATAGAAGACAATGAATGTTAAGCAATGGGCAGGCTGCAAGGCCCTTGTTTTATGCACTATCTCGCAAGCTAGAGCACATTCAATGAATGCGCTGTCGCAGACAAGACCTAAAAAGGCAGAACAGGAGGAGAATGAATGAGATGATGCCAGATCTGCACCTGTTTAGCAGGAAAAAAAATATTTGTCATGGTGCTAGTTAAATTTAGTGAGTTTTTATGTTGTTTCGCTTAACAGTAATTATGTACTAAACATCTATAGGTGACCTATTCCTAACCAAAAATCATCCCCATTTTAATATTGTAATATTACACGGCGTGAAGGTGATAGCCAGCAAGAGTGCGGGTGGAAGTGAGGAGAAAACGTTAGAAAGACGTGGCGAGCAGGACTGAAAATCAACAAATTTGCTCTAAACCCAAAGGTCAACATTTTTTAAATGAAGTAGCTACTAGATTTACTAAGACTTCTTTCAGACATCCTTTTTAGGTAGGAGTAATATTTATTTTGAATGCTATCCTAATATGACCGACCTTTTCCCAACTGCACTTATCTCATTCTGGCATATGAGTAATTCTGATCCAGCCCCATAAATTCTACACTTTTTCTTTTTTCCAATAAAAATATGGCTTTCCAAGTCCGAGCATTATGAGTGCTATTAACTGAGGAACAGGTAAATTAGAAACGGGTACTTGACTGCATTAGGACATCTAATATTTGTTGCGTTACGTTTACCCATTTTGGTATGGGCTTTAATACTGACAGGGGTTGTATGTCAAAACCAGCAAATTTGAGGCTAAGTAAGGATGTGGGCCATCGTTCCTCAGTCCTTGCGTTGAAGGGTTGATAGAAGAGTGGTTTGTTTGGTCAGTGTACCTCTTTTCGCAGAAGTTCAGGAGGGCATTTATTAGGACTAGCATATGCTTTGGGGTGTAGTGAGGTGCGCTGGAACTGATGTGTACCTATTGTAAAGATTTTTGTCTATCAAGATCAAGTCTTCTTAAGAATTGATATTCAAACTTGATCAATTTTAATTTAATTCATGCTTTGTAGCTAAACATATTCCAAAACTCATTGTTTGTCATGTAGTTCACCATCTATTCCTTTGGGGAGAAGCATTAAACACCATCTATAAAGTTTTATATACTTAATTCCAACCGGTATTTACCAGTCTTACTCCATTATGCCCTGCAATGTACCATTTGCTACTTTCTTATAAATTCCTTAAGGGAATACAGAAATGCTATTCACTTTCAACCAATGATAGTGGTCCAGTGTGCTTTATGATTCGTCATCTGCATTGACAAAAATCCCTGGACTAGATACCCTAAATCCCCTGTTCATAAATTGTTAGTTAGTTGAGTTTTAACCAGGGTGGCAGAGAAAAGTTGCAGTTATGCACAGAAATGGCCACACCGACTTACCCAACAATTCCCCTTGGAGACCCCAAGCCTCTTATGAAGTTGTTTGCAAATTAGTTTAGTGTTTATTTGTGTTCTAGAATGCAATTTATGACAAGATTTCGCTGAAAAAATCGAATGGGAAATACTGTCATAGTGAAACATTCAAATGAAAATACATTTCGAGCTTTAAAATGTCACCAAATTGGCAGCATTTTTTATAATATTTATGGAGATATGTATTTATTACACTATCACCTAATCGTGTTTTAAGAGCTTGGAGCAATGTCGAATGCATTAGAATACAGTAGCTGCTATATGGGAATGATTTGGCATGTAGAAGTGGAGAGGGTTGACGAGCTTTCAATGGGATATACAGCATGCAGCGTAGCAAAATAATGACGTAAGTGTATGGGCTAATATTAAATGAGGAAATTGAATATTTCCTCAAAACTCGAAAATAGCACTTCTAAAACTTAACACCTCCCAGTTCTAAAAATAAATACTTCGAAAAGGGAACATTTCTCAAAGTTTTGGTTTCCGAAATACATAGTATATCAAGTTAGTGAAGTGTGTAAGGGAAGAAGAGTTTAAGAGTATGGGATTGGAGTTGGGGATAAAGGATTAAAGTATAGGGTAAGGGCATGGGGCATCAGACTGAATTAATGTTCATATGTAAAAAAAGAAAAAAATAATGTTCAAGTGTGTGGTTTGAAATTTAAGTGTAAGAGGTAACCTGAAGGGGTTGGCTGGAGAATTCCATGTAACTCCCTCTTCCCCCCTCCATAGGGGTACCCTCTGGGTGCACGGAGTGTGTCGCCTCTTTTTTGCACACACTTCACTGCCTCAGGACCTCCTTGTCTATGCACCCATGTCCACAATGCGGTGTGGGCGCAGAGGCAAAGTACTGCCCTGATTCCATGGAGCCATGCTAATATAAGCTCTCCCTACAAGATACTAACTGTATTACAGAAGGGTTCACACAAGCCCCTTCTGTAATACAAAAAGTGCTCTTGGGGGTACGCCCTCAGGTACTTTACCAAATACAGTCCCTGGTGTTTCATTTGCGATACAGTGTGCTCCATTATATTTATTCTGCTTCTGGGAACATAGCAAGCCATTGTGACTTTCATTGACGAAGCTGCGAGGTCAGATCAGCATTAGATTGAATGAAACTATTGGAGACAATGCAGCACAAAGACACTCCGCGCATAGAGACAACAGACACACTGGACTGCCTCCAACACTTCTTCAAAGACATAATAAAAATGAGCACAAACCAGACTCCCCAGGATATTGTGTCATACCTTTACATATTTTGCGGCACAAAGATTGACATTTTGCTGCATTATTGCGGCACTTTATTTTACTTGTAATCATTCATTTGCAGCCTTAAATCAATGGAAACTGTTTTAGTAGAGTATTCCAGATCTCTACAGAAGTGAGGCTCCAGTCCCACCCTGATGAGAGAGGGCCCTATTTCTCCCTGGGATGTTCTAGCACCCATGTATGCTCCCCTGCCAGGGCACCGCAGCCTCCCTGACCCATGAGGCATGACACCGCTCCCTCAGGCGCCCTATGGCGCAGGATCGTAGTGGGTGGAGGTGCATTGCCACATCTAATGTAACCACATTAAATATTGCTCTAGACTCTAGAGAGATCAGTGGCTTTGAGGTATGTGTTAGCCCTTTCACAATACAGCCCCCACCTCAATGTGAATTACAGGTGCCGTATGTGCTGTCTAGACCCCAACTATGAGACTATTGCCACCGCAACTCCTCTACGAGCAACCCCCCCATGCAGTGGAGTACCCCCGCACACATAATCAAGATCTGAGGGGTTCATGTAATACTGAGCTTAGCCCGCGCCTGACTCGCCTCACCACTTTGACATGGGTTTGGCTCGTGAACATGACTCGCGTCTACATCACGAGCCAAAGCCTACAACTAATATTGTTACCTTTCAAAATGTATATACACGAGCCACGGCCCGTGCTTACTATGTAATGATTCAAATTACTTCCCTCGCGCATGGACGCCTGAGTCTTTCCGTTTGCCATTGTAACCACCGGCTTCACGGAGACCAGACGTTCATGACGGGTGGAGTTACCTTTAAGAAGAATAAACTTCACATATTGAATTAAGACTTCTTCTTCATTTATAACAGTTCATTACTGTCCATGCACTTATTGTCATTAAATTTGAATACACAACTCTCAGACTAAAAGGTGCGCTGGACATTATGCAGAGTTTAAATATAGTTTTCTCCTTTTTCTGTGACAAAATCTCTGCCCTAGGAAATGAACTTAATTCGGCAACGCACTCCCAAACCACATTGGCTCCATCTCTTTTCTCCACGCTGCCTTCCCAGACTTCACCCAAAAACCTAGCGCACTGGTCCAACTTCAGAGTTTACGATGAACATTCTGTCTAAAAAATTCTGTCTTCCTTAAACCCGAACAACCACTACAACGATCCTCTCCCCTCTAACTGTCTAGCCGCCGCATTTCAAGGTATCATCCCCTCTTGGACTGCAATAATCAATGCATCCCTCCTACAGGGAACGATACCTGACTCTCTTAAAGCCGGCCAAGTCGTCCCTATCTTAAAAAAACCTACGCTGGATCCTACATTCCCTGACCACTATAGGCCTATATCCAACATCCCACTCCTAGAGAAAGTTCTTGAGAAATGCGTGCAACAGCAGCTGAGCCAACACATAACCAACTTCCACCTACTGGATGACTTCCAATCCGGTTTCAGATCTAGTCCCAGAACGGAAACCACAATCCTACACATCGTTGACGATTCCCTACAAGCCCTTGACCAAGGCAAAACATATCTCCTAATCCTCTGCTTTCGATACGGTTAACCACAAAACACTCCTTGAACGCCTCAAACTCAGGATGGGATTGGATGGCACTGTTCTCAAATAGTTTAGGTCCTTCCTCCAGAATTGTTCACAGAGAATCCTAATCAACGGTAACTTATCCGCTCCCACTCAGATCACAGTTGGAGTTCCCCAAGGACCAACCCTGTCCCCAACCCACTTCAATCTTTACCTTGAACCGCTCACAGAGGTGATTCGTACCGCCAATATCGCATACCACATGTATGCCGCCGACAATCAAATCTACATTAAATTCTCTTCTTCGGAGGACATTCTCTCCCTGAATGAGGCCTTGAAGCTGACTGTGCATTGGCTCACCTCTAACTAGCTCAAACTTAACGCAATAAAAACAGAATTTCTCCTCATCTCCCCAAACAAAAACAACCCTGACATTCAAGAATGGATCAAGGCTACCACAGTGTTAAACTGCATCCCTATCAGTGTAGACTCGGCCAAATCCCTTGGAATAACCCTTGACGGCTGCTTAAATATGCGTGGCCATATCAATTCGATGGTCAAAACCGCTAGATTTCACCTGAGCTACCTAAGTAACCTGAAACCCTTCCTCGACACTCCCGACCTAAAAATGGCAATCCAGGCGCTAGTCATTTACAGACTAGAATATGGATGCTCCACCCTCACAGGTCTACCCAAGAACTGGTTAGCCCCACTGAAAGCCTGCCTCAACGCCGCCGCCAGACTCCTAACAGGTTCAAAGAAATTCAACCACATCTCTCCCCACTTGAAAGCTCTAAAATGGCTTCCTCTAGTGGCCAGGATCCAACTTAAGCTGGGTTGCATCACTCACAAGACTCTCTACTCCCAATTCCCTGGCATTTCTGGCCCAGAAACTCGTAATATCCGGAGGAGCCAGAAGTTCCTGATCTGCCTGAGACCTTTTGCTCCAACCGGCACGCTTGGGGGGGGGAAAAAACTTACAATCAGGCCTTCTCTGGGGCCGCTCCAGGAATTTGTAATTCACTTCCACCCACCATCAGGAGACTTCCCTCTCTGGCTCGCTTCAAAAAAGACGCCAAAACCTTCCTAATGGGAAAATTCCTCCCCTAAAGCTGACATTACATGCACCTCAGTGACCCTGTTCCACCCTCTATTTCAGCATTACCCATGGTGTTTCTGGATGATTCCGACCTACACTGAGACTAAATGTTTTCACCTGTTTTTTCCCACAGGTATCCTGGGATTAAAACCGCCTACTTTTGTATAATGTACCTCCCTGTTTTCATCCCAACTGTTTCTCCTAAACCCTTTGTTTACCTCCTATCATTCCTGTAAAGCGCTCTGATACCCTCACAGGTCTGGTTCGCGCTCTATAAAACTCTAAATAAATAAAAATGAACAAAATTGTTGAATTTTGTAAAACTCCTGTAACCCTGTCCCCTTCTCGAAAAGTTTTTGTTTGTGACTTTAACAAGTGGAGCACCATGTGGCGCTGTGCGATTGTCACATTAACAGAGCTGCTAGAGCCATAGCACACATTAACTTAAATGCAGCTACCCCAGCCCTCCACTGATAAAGTTTGGCAGGACAAGTTAGTAAAGAAAACAACTTTTGCCAGTTAATGTACACACTCACCAGCTTCTCTCGGGTCCCATCTGTCGCCACATACCTGTTGTATTGAGTTATTTGTCGTTTTGTACAGTGTTTTCCTAGGACAAAAATACTGTGAGTGCCACCCCCTCTTCTTTCCAAACTGCAGCTCTCCGTCTGTTCACAAGGAGGCAAGAAGATTAAGAGAAGTGCAGGCGGAACAGAAGTGAGGGCAGAGTCTATTGGGGATTTGATAGGTAAGCAGGAGTATCATTAAATGGTCCATTCACTATGGGATTACCCTGTGATGAGGTGCTTCTTGAAGAATGGCTCTTTCCTGAAGTGGAGAAAGGATATTTAAAAAATATATTAGAGCTCCTTTTGTATTGGGGCAGAAGAGGTACCGTACCGCGGTGGAAGTTGAAAATGAGCCTGGCTGCCGTTCGTCAGTTGTTGCTGTAGACCGGAACCTAAGCACAATTTGATGATGACCGTGATGAAGTGTGGGTCTGATACTGCAACCAGGGTCATCCTGGTCAAACATTTTACCTTCTGACTTTAGTCATCCACGTCCCAATCCGCTACAGGAGTACATTTCTAAAGCTCTTCAGTACCTCAGGGAGGCATTTAGGTACTCACAAGCTATCGGGCAGAAACAGCAAGGTCCAGTGTAGGTCCAGTTGCCATTGGTCAGCTGAAGTGGATGTCACGTTTATGCATGGCACAGACCTGTGGGTTGAAAGGCTTTCTGGGCATGCCCTAACCAATGGGGGAAAAGTTCCTCGGGCCAATCCTACCCACTTAGGGCATTTGCAATTGACAAATGTCTTCAACCACACTAGACAATGGGCCCTGAGAGCCATGGGTGTGTATGGGAATTTTACTGTGGTAATCCTAGTGTCCTCCCACATCTAACACCCAAGTTTGAGGAAGCCATTGCACCCCAATAAACTCAGAAACAGAAGTCTGGTACGACAAAAGCAGAATTCTTCAGCAACCAAACTGTGGATACACAAGAATTGCCACTGCATCCTGCTCCCTTCCTTTCAACTGCACCCCCAGTGTTGTATGTAAAACACAGAGACATAAGTCTGGTAGGACAAAGCAGGATTCTTCAGTCACCAGACAGTGAATACATAACAATCGTCTTGACATGCTGTTCTTTTCCTTTCAAATGTGCCCCAAGTGTTCTAGGGGCACCGAGCAGACCCATCTAGCGGGATTTGACACTGCAGTGTTGAAAGGATTCCCACAGCCCACACCCTGCATATTCTGTGAGTTTCACAGGAGTCATCCTATTGTTTGCTCCTGGGAGGCATTTCACACCTATTCAAATACTAATCACTGGCTGGGAGAAGTTGGATAGCATTTGCAAATCAGCCTCCAGGAACTCAGGCAGGGGAAATGGAACATTATAAAAGTTACTTGTTCCTTAATATTTATTAAAAATCTGATTCCACCATTCAATTGGGTGTTAATAACTATTTAATAACCATTAAAAATACTTGTTTAATTATTTTGTTAGTTAGTCCCATTCCTGAGATACAGTATTATGATTGTAATACTTACTCTGGTTTTATACATAGGACTGCTACGTCTACTACCGTAAACCAATAGTTTTTGGGTGTTAGAAATTTTATGTTAACATGTCCTTGCAATGACTACCTGTCCTACTTTTTAATACCATGCACCCTGCCTTGTGGGGTACATGTTCCACATAGGAGTAGCCTATTAATATTTAAAAGGGATGTTTTGTGTGCTTCAAAAGGATTCATTGTAGTAGGTCCAATTGCAGTTTGTGCACTGCTATAGTCAGGATACATAGAGTAGGTCAAAACAGCACCCGACTTTTATGCCTGCATCTATTGGGCACTATAGGAAGCCCCCCCAAATGCAAAGTGGAGACATAACGATTTGTTCTTTCATTGCGTGTTGCTTCATTCAATAACGTATGTGACAAACATTGTGTAGGATGGTAGATCCTCACGCACATAGTGTGGCATGCTAATTCATCTGATGCACCCATCTAGCATTGGGGAACATCCTTTTGTGTTTTCTGGCATTTGTATAACACACAAGAGAGTTTCCAGGTAGGTCTGATTGTGTGGTTGGAGAGGTGTATGTTTGTAATATGAGTATATGACCTACGTGAATAGTGGTGGGTTTAGTCATCTGTGTGTCACTCCTACCTTGATCATCTACTTTCTAGCTGTAAAACACCAGTCTAGATTAAGCTTTGACTACATCTTCAGGCCTGTGTCTTGCTTAGAGTCCTGACTGAAATTCCTTATGTCTCCCCAAAGTAGTCTGCTTAGGCTCACAAGGACTTGTCATTGCTGCACCTTTAGTGTGCTTGGCAGAAGCCCTCCTTGGAGTGGAATTTGACAACCTGACTGGTAATATAACTACCAAAACTGCAGTTGACAATTGCGAAATCCATCTCCTTCCACTGCATGGTGGTAAATTGGGGGTGTCGGAGGATATCCTTCTGACCCATTCCTCGTACAGCCTGGGCATACTTACATTTATAAACTGTGGTAAAAGTCTTGGAATGGACTCTCCTGGGTTCCCTCAGAAACATTTTTTGAAAAATGAAGGATACCATAGAAAGCTGAAGATTGCATTTTTGCTTGGTACATGCTCATGGAACCTGAAAGAAGGCCCCCTCCTTTTCTAAAATTATACGGCAAGAGTATCTGTGAAATGTTAATTATCAATGTTACAATTTTTAGTCATCTGGGTATGCCTTTCTTCTCTGGGATTGATTAGGAGTCCTGGATAATCAAAATCGGGTGCTATCCAATTTGAATTTATACAAAATGACATGCTTTTATACAGTTTGTTTGCAAACAACCCATTATTTTACTATTTTTGTAATCAATTTAGTGACTTTTATGCTCACAATGCTGCTCAAAGTTGACAAGGGCTATCTCTGTGTGTGCTATCAGTTTCTATCATCAGCATAGAACATCCTATTCACGGTTTCACGTTCAAGTATGGAATATCAGTAGATACTGGGAGTAATCAGAAATCGAGTTACTTAATAAAAAATATAAACTATCAAAGGAGCTAAAGAGCAACCCTTTCTGACCCCCTTGTTTCTCTCCTTAGTAAGTTTACCTTGAGGTGAACCTTACTTTGGCCGAGTTGTCTAAAAATAATAAAAATATGAGGTGTATTAGGCAGGATGGGGGCTGCCAATTTGCTAATCTTTACATAAATGATGTGCCCTACAAGCTACTGTTATCAAATGGGACCACCCTACATCGGAGGAGGAATGAATCCCAAGCTATTTTGTAAGTTAAGGATCAATGGTATGGTGCACCCCAGCAGGATACAGAAGTTGCCCACTATATTTTAGCGTGTCTGCCATTATTAAGGTCTCACTATTGAATAAACATTTGTATTGGTTTTTGTAGTAAGTTATGCTCCAACACGGGTAGAGTTGCATAGAAGATTTATTCAGGAGCACAGCAGGATATAGACCCAACGCCTGCTGACCAGTCTGCAAACTGACACAGCAGAACCATGAGCCTAGCAAGTCAGAACACTAATTCTAGAATCAAGACAGTACATAGAGAGGAGAAGAATCATAGAGAGGAAATACAGAAAGTAACATAATATAAATTTACAACACATCTTCCTCCTTTGCAAAAAAACAAAACACAAAACATTAATTGCAAACATAGTCATTTAGATAAACAGGTGGTTTACGATACCTTGGAAGTTTGGAACTGGGATGACAGGAAGATACTTGAGAGGAAGAAGAATCAATGATGGTGCTTCGAAAACTAGGAAAACCAGAATCCGAGACATCACCACCACCATCACAAATCCTGGCACAGGGAGAAGAGAATGAGATACATTCTTCTGGAGAGGTAAGCATATAACCACTACCCCTATCTGTATGAGAAACATTAACAGAATCTTTCAAAGGAATTTCAGAGGCCAGAGAACCATTTCTTTGATATATGGCGACCTTCCTCAAATTCCATTTCTCCCCATTTGAAAGGACAACATAGTGAGGAAAAACATTCTTGACATAGAAAGGACCCCTGAACTTTGTTAACCCCTTGGAAACCCTGCCAGGTTTGACCTTTACCAAATCACCTGTGGAAATTCCGCTACAACCTTTCACAGCAACACTTTCTGTCCCCACAGTAAGACTTTTAGTAAATAGATTTTTCACCCAAGAGGGAACCAGCTTGGTCCCCGGGACTCTGCCACGCATAACCTCAAAAGGAAAATTGGTCTTCCCACCATGAACAGTGGTCCGATATGCACAAGCCGTTTCTTGAACAAGGTCCAAAACATTTCCCCCTCTCGAGAGAGCCAGTTGTATAGTGCCCTTCACCAATCTATTAATCCTCTCGCAAAGACCATTCCCCTGTGGATTATATAGGGAGGTGCGATGATGAGACACACCACAATGACACAGAAAAGAACGCATACTATGTGAGGCCAACTGTGTCCCATTGTCTGTGAGAAGAACACTGGGATAACCTTCCACTTGAAAAAGAGACTTTAAAAATCTGATAGTGGTGTCTGTAGTAATATCCTTCACAAACTCAATCACCAACCACTTACTGCAAACATTCACACAAACTATTGCAAACCGTTGATGTACATTGAGTTCCACCATGGGCCCAATAAAATCCAGACAAATAGTATTCCATGGTGCATCCGGAGAAGAAATCTCGCCCATGTTCGAACCAACAGCCACCTTCAGCCTTTTTTCACCTTCCTTACAGGTCTCACAGCATTCTACCCACATAGCAACCTGAGAATCCATCCCAGGCTTTAAGCCTCTGTTGAGTTAAAGTCTGACCAAGGTGTCCCTCATGAGCAATAGAAATAAGTTTTTTCCTGAAATCAGAAGGAGGAATGAACTTCTCATTACGCAACAACATCTCATCACCACAAGTAGACAATTCATCCAAAACCTTAACATATGGACGAACAGGAACTTGAAGACAACTTTCCCTCCTAGAACCATTTTTGACCATATTTATGACCTCCTTTAGAACCTGGTCATTTTTCATAGCTTCAAGCCATTCCTCTTTCGAAAATGAACCTTCACTAAAAGCAACCACATCTTGAATCCAAGCAACACTTTCATCCATAAAATCAAGTTTTGAAACCTCCTCATCTGTTTCAATAGCTAATCTTGAAAAACAATCAGCCTGAAGATTCCGCCAGCCCTGAACATGCTGTATGTCAAAGTGAAAATCTTGTAACTTCGCTGTCAATCTTGCCAATCTAGGCGATCCTCTGACCGCACCACCTGGAGCCAAAATGCGAATCAATGGCTTATGATCCGTTTTGAGAATAAAACTGGTCCCCCAAAGATACGTACGAAAATAGTGTGCACCCCACACGGCTGCTAAAGCTTCTTTCTCTATCACACTGTAATTCCTCTCAGAGACAGAGAGTCCTAGAAGCAAAAGCAACAGGGCGTTCACCTTCACCATGTCTTTGTAGAAGCACCGCACCCAATCCATATGGACTAGCATCAACCATGAGTAGAGGAGTACGTTTAGTGTCAAAGGGTGTAAGAACACCTGCCTCACGTATGTCATTTTTAATCTTACTAAAAGTAGACTCTTGTTCAGGTCCCCACACAAATTTACAACCCTTTTTAAGTAAAGCTCTCAAACAAATTGTCTTTTCCGAAAAGTTTTTAACAAATTTAGAGTAATACTCTATTAACCCCATGAATGATCTTAGTTGGTCCTTATCTATGTGAGGGGCTGAGCGTATCGCTAACAACAGATCTTTTTTCGGCTTAATACCAGAGGCCGAAATCTCATGACCCAAATACTCAATCTGTTCCACAAGAAAGGCACACTTCTCTTTACACAATGTGAGACCTGCATCCCAAATCCTATGTAAAACCTGTCTAAGTACTTCATTATGGTCAGAAACAGAATTGCCAAAGACAAGGATATCGTCTTGGAAGTACACCACCTTCTTTAACCCCTTATATAATTCAGCAACCATGCATTGGAACACACTAGCGGCTGAAATGAGACCAAATGGCAAACGTGTAAATTGGAAAATTCCTTCGGTGGTGATAAAAGCAGTGAGGTGTTTGCAACTGTCGTGTAACCTTATCTGATGATACGCACTCTTGAGGTCCAGCTTAGAGAAAAATCTGTCACCATCCAGAGTGGATACCAAATTCACCTATATTAGGTAAGGGGAACGTATCAGCGATGACACATTTATTTAAAGACCTGAGATCAACGCAGAATCTTAACTTGCCATCGGATTTTTTAGAAATCACAACCGTAGAAACCCATGAGGATCCTTCCACCGGTTCAATAACTTACTAAATTTTTCATAGAGAGGAAATACAGAAAATAACATAATATAAATTTACTACAGTTTTCAATTCAAAGGCGATCACATCATTATCAGTATTCATAGTGCAGCAGCAATGCATTACATGTGGAGTGTAGTGAAGACAGCAGAGCCACAGTGGAACCAGCAGAGAAAATGAACTGGCACAATGCAGGTACAGATACAGTGGTGGAACCATCCCAAATTGGTCGCACCATTTACCCCACATCCAGGCATGCTTGGAAGGGCATCCCCAAGCCTCTTGCACCAGCCCCTCCTGTTCGGCGCACCAGTCCATTCAGCGAGGCTTTGCCTATTTTTTTTTAAACAGTAAGAAGGGCAGTTAATCAAAGTATAAGACAAAAACTCTGATTGTTTTGCATAAGTGGTGTTCATTCTACGCTGTATAAGATATTTCTAATGAGTAGAATTTGCCATGTGTGACATCTTTACTGACTCGGGCAGACATCTAGGGATGATCATCCAAATGGTTTCGAAGCTTCCACCTCAGACCAGATACTGACAAGGTTTGTGGAGAGGAGCTGGGAGTAAGGGTGGCGTAATGTGTAAAAAAGATTTACCAATATGACAAGGATCCCCATTGCTTGAAGTATTTATGGCAGAAGACACTACAACTGCCTTGCATTGTGCTAAGGTAACACCTTCACTGAACCACATGCAAGGAAAGGGGTTTATGCTTCCTTTCAGGGCACGAGTCGGGGGTTCACACGGGTGGACGGCATCCACCCACTATTTTCACAGGGTGCACGCCGTCCACCCTGCCAAGAAGATGGGCCCCAATGAAAAATATGCTGAATTCGACACAGTGTAATTTGCAAACACCGGGACATATTCAGCAGCGCCTGCACGTTGTTGTCTGCTTTCAATTACAACAAGGTGCAGGCGGAGAGGGGGCTTTCTTAGTTCAGACTCCTGCTGGGCCCATAACAAAGGTCCAATTTGAAGGGTCATCCGGCCTCCTTTTGTTCGAGTCTCCTGGCTGGGAGCACCTCACACCTAGATGCACATGAAGTGGAGGGAAAACAAAGGCTTACACCTTGTTAGCACTTCACACATACTTAAGAGAGGCAGCTTTTCACTATGTTCAGTCCCTGTTTAGGAGTTATGCATTCAGTGTAAGAATGTCAGATGCGTTGGTCTTTCCCTGTGTTTACACAAAATAAATGTAATTTATGTAGTGCTGAGGAGGCGTAGAAATAATTTAAGTACCACTATTTATTCTTGTAAAGCCCTATGGGTAGAGGAAGTTTATGCTGACAAAAGGCAACATTGTTTTATGTGTAGCTTTCAAAAGTGGGAATCTTCTGCCTAAATCAGGAGGGTTTCCCTGTATACTCGAAATATGCTCCAATGTACTCATGATAGGCATGTTAAACATATATGTGAGGGCTTAAGATCTGATGTCACTTATGATGCCACTTCCTGTGATTTCACACGCCATGAAGCCACTTGTATTCTGATTAACTAGGTTATTCCCCCCCACTTATTTTTTTTTAGGACTTATGCCCTGCTTCCTTTATTCCAAAATGTATAGAGCCCGTTATCCTCTGTCATACCTCCTCGCATCTCAGGTTCACTGCCAACAAGAGCTATCGAATCCTGAGATCCGAACAAGATGACGACCTCGAGGACTGCATCAGCAGCGCAAGCATATACAAATACAACATTACAATTTCAGCACTATAACACAGTGCTCAGTTACAGCATTACAGCACTTTGCTCAGAGCTACATGGGTGTGACAACACTAGCAAGCTGTAACACCCTCTTTTATTACCGGGCAGTATCCTTCATACGCCACTTAACCTTGAATTGTGGAGTCAGTGCAGTCAACAGGAAATAAGCCTACACCAAGTATTCTTATAGTCAAAACATTAGGGGACAAGCTCCGTAAGAAGTAGAAGAAGGAAAATGTCGCTTAACTAGTCGTGTGTTTTGATATTCAGATTCCAGCTATTTAACTGATCTAACGGAAATATTCACAAAAACATTTATTTACATGTTATTTGTTTTTCATAAATATCTTTCATTGCTTTCATGAAATAATTAAAAGATACAAGCGACCAACTCACCACGGTACTAGCGAGTTCTTTAGTCAGGATCTCTTCTCCCTCATGTGTTTAGTGCACATAGTTGAGGAAACTGGAGAGAACCTAGGCACCACCGGCACTAGTGAATGAGATTGGTGTGTACCAGTGTCATTGTGGTAATACGACCATGTTAAAGGTGCTAAATCTACATGTCTCCATGACAAAAATCAAATCAAAACTAAGTATGTAGACTCTCCAACTGAGAGAGGCAGCAGAGCAATTTGTGTTTTTGAGTGAAATACTTATTGACTCGATTTTAGGGGCCTTGGAGAAGACACATTTGGATCTTCAGCACATAGAAAAATAGATAGGAAATATAGAGAAACGTCTATGGACTTTGTTTAGAGGTGCTTTTGTTATCATTTGCAAATTCGGCCCAAATATGTTTCTTGCAGCTTCCCTGGTTAGAGAGTTTAAGCCTGGAGCTGCTGGAAAAAAAGGTATTGCTATACATAGTTAACACTTTGTTAGATGTCCCGATGCACCCAAGCTTCATTGGAAATGGCAGATTTGGTATAATCAAATATATCAACCTGACCACAATCAGTGCACCCATTCAGTTGCAGTAAAGCAGTGGCTTGGTCCTAGTGGAGTAATAGTGATAAAAAGATATTTTTGGATGTGATAATTTGGCCTTTCCAAAATAGAGGCCGACTAATAAATCTGCAACTTGGCTGCCTTTATTTAGAGCAAAAATCCAATAGCATAGTTTGTTTTTAATTCTGCAAATTTACACCGACCCTCTTGTTACTGTACACAGCAATGGCTTCTCATTGCATGTCACCATTTAAATTAATAGCGCAAAGTGTCCTTTGCTCATCGCCCCCACACCCGCCACCCATTGAATCCCCAACCCTCCCAACTTCACCACTGGCTGTAAAGCCATTGAATTTCCTTGTCCACAGGAAACATTCTGAGTAGTGTATCTACTTTTATTCTCACTGGACCATATTTAATCTATTTGATAATTATATTGTGTTGAATATCTGTAAACCAGTAGTAAATTTACATCACTTTTGGCAGAGATGAGGCCAGCCAGTGAAAGCTCCTGTTTGAATATTAACTGCACTAAGTATGACGTAGTTAGTCAGTGAATTGGGTTTTAGAGCATCAAGACTCCGTGAAATACCTGTAACCTCAATGCCACGATAACCTCAAATTATGATGTTGCAATCAATTACTTGAACCAAAAATAATGGATATAATTGCTGTTCTTTTTGATTGGAAGATCCTCATTAATTAAAACGATATCTTACCAAAGTTTCATTACCTGTTTCTGATCATTCCATTTCGTGGCCCCAGTAGCTTTTACTATGACCTTGTACTCTGTTATGAATCTTGCCTGATCTTCATCATAAGCCAAGGTTGCATGAGGTGCATTGACCATTCCATTTAGAATGGAAATACTGGTCTAGACAAGCATATACATTGTGTATATATATACTCCACCCCTGAAGCTGAACAACCCCAAAGTCCTTAATAAAAGACTAGCTGCACTATCTTCCCTGAACACAGTAGTTTGGGTATCCAGGGAAATCTACAGTTAAGGCCCTCATTACCTGGACTGCGCAGATTATAGATGCAAGGTGTAATAATTAGACAATGGGCAACTTGCACCAGATAATGACTTGCAGTGTGTGCATTAATTTGTTCTCTGGTGCATAAACCAAAATTGAGAGGACTTTGAATCCATGTTTTATCTGTGGCATATCATAAGTGCAAAGTCTTGCATCAGGTACAGTTTGTTCCTGACTTGTAATCCGCTGTGGGGTTTAAACCTGGAATGTGTGCCAAAAATGTGATTTGTTTGAAGGGTTCTTACTAAGTTTGTTTAATTTTCTTAAATTAATGTCATGTTTGAGAAGGTCTTACACGGTATGATATTTGAAGATGTGTACATTTAGGAGACCTATATGCGCAAATGCATAGAGGCTCGAAGAAAACCAGTGCTCTGGGGCATGATGTACAAGAAAAAGTCTCACTGAAGCAGACCCGCTCTCCATTGCAACAGCTATGGCTGCCTTATATAGCTGAGAGCTTTAAGGGCATGATAACACTGTATAATCCAATGAACATTTTCATATATATCTTCAGTCTGTCCAACCCAGCCCCCAAGTTCTCCTCGCATTGTCTATGTATCCAAAGTTTCTCTTTATATATAGGTCACAACCTAAAGAGTGTATTAACTAAAGTGCTTCTAGAAAATATTAGGAAGCCGTTTTCTAACTATTGGTTTTTTTCCTCCCCAGATATTTAGAAGAAAATGGCAAAAACACTGTCTCCAAGAGAATCTGGAAAATTCATTGCAGAAAATAGCAAAGATGTCTTTATTGATCACAATGGAGTGAAGTCATTTGCAGAAACACTGTTGGATAAAGTCTGCAAGAATCAGTTTTCTGTTGCCGGCTGGAAAGCCCTTCATGAGCTGAACCCACGAGCAACTGATGAAGATGCCGTCAACTGGGTGTTTTTGACAGACACGCTCAACTTTTCCTTCTGGGCTGAAAATAATGACCACAAGTGTTTGGTGACCTACAAGGGGAAAACTTACAGTGGCTTCTGGGCTTTCTGTGCTGCTGTCAACAGAGCACTTGATGAAGGTTTGTGGGCCATTCTCCTCACTGCTGTTTCTCACAATCAGTTCAGCCTATAACCTGTCAGTTTTCATGTTGAAATTGTTCCAAACATTAGAATTGCTCGAAAATCAATCACACTTCAATGTGCCGGCTAATTCTGTGTGGAATAGACTTGTAGGTAGATGGATCATAGAGGAATCTGAACCGAGAGAACATTTCCAAAGAGGTTGGAGGCTCTGAAAGGGTTGTGGGTTTCACCACTCAGTCACCTACCATGCTTGCCTTACATATAGTACAAAAAAAGAGTCATCAGGTGTATGTTAATATAACAATAAAAAAAACCTTATGGTCGTTAATTTTGCCATTACACAATAGTGGTATCCTAATAACAAACCAAAGAGAGAAGGAAAGAAATCATGAGAAGATGAAGACAGTGCAGAACTATACAGTTAAAATGATCACGCGTGAAGAGCATTTTCCTCGCAAGTTCAAAAATGGTTCATGAAAACTACACCAGATAGTTTTCAAAAAATGTCTAGAACTTTCCATCTAGTAACCACTGATTTACCCTTAGCTGCTAAAGCAGTAAAATCCAGTCCACCACATTTAATTATTTTTTAGAATCCCAGGATTTTGAAATGTCCTTTTTCGCACTAACTTTGTAAATCCATGATACCGAGGTGTATAAAATTGAGCTAAATCAGGAGTAGAATTGATACTAGCCTGATGCAGATCTTGGAATAGTCAGATCATTAACCAAAGTGATTTTTTGCAACTTTACATTCCCAAAGTCTAAAGTGTCAGGACATTACCAAACAGTAAATTTGTCATTATAAAACTAGTTCAGATATTTTAAAAAGAGACCAGCCGATTTTAAATATGACATGCTGAATTGTGTTCTGAAAGTTCAAATTGAGATGCATACATTTTACCATTCAGAATCACATGTATGTAAGGGTCCTAAACACAACTTTCCTGAATTCTTGAAATACTCAGATAAAGTTTTGTTTATTTAAATCAATGTTTATAGCTCTGAGGCAGAGGCATTAGTAGAGCTTAAGCTTTTGAATATACCAGGATGTTCTGGAACACTAAGATACAGCATTTTATTCAAACTATAAAATAACAGTTTTGTTTTTCCTATTATTTTTCAATAGCTTAAGTTTCAATGAAAACAAATCAATTTTAAATCATTTTTAAAAATCACTTTTACATCATATAATTTTGACCATATTGATCCCAGTTTCACCCCAGAATTTTCAGTGTTGCTTTTTGTTATGGGTCATGGTTTTGGAATTACCCAAACAGATGTATTCGTTTGTGAAAGATCATTCATACCTTTCCTTGACTAATTGTCTTTCCAGATTTAGTTGCTTGTAGTGTAATTTAATATTTTTTCCATCCATCATACCTGAATGGATTTCTGCACCTCTATTTGAACTTTCCATTTATTTATTGAGATTAAATTCAGAAATGAGGAGCAAAAAATAAATATTTGACAGTTCAATGAGTTAAGCCTACTGCTCCCAATTGTACATTCCTTCATAAAGAATCTAGTCATTTTGCTCTCTAAAAAAAACTAAAGGCTCAATACTAAAGATCAATTCTAAACCTCTTGCAGACAATAGCTTGGGAAACTCCAAAAATGTGCAACAAAGCTAGATATTTCCATCTTGTCAGACTATCATTAATAGTTTCAAGCATATGCTTAATATGAATTGAAATAACATTCTTTGCTCTTTTCTTGAAGATTGTTTTCTCTCTCTCTCTCTCTATCTCTTTTTGGAATTAATATTTGCACTTGGTGTGTTTTTTTATTGTGGTAATTGCAGGGTGAAATGGATGTATTTTTTATTTTTTCTATGTCTATGATGACGAGCACCTATTTAAAACAAAAAAACAAAGATGGAGTGTTCCGCACTTTGATAAAGGCTCAGGCCGAAAAGCTTTAGTGCGTCTTGAAATAAAAAAGTCTTCAATCGCCTTTTGGTGTGCCTGCTGTTCATTCGATCGTTTGACCAAAGCTTTGTGTATGTGTGAGAGTATGTGTATGTATATATATATATATATATATATATATATATATATATATATATATATATATCCATCACTTGCAGGTACCCTTTGAAAAAAGCCACAAGACGTTCTTAGTACTTCACTCGTTTTAATGGCAACTTGCAAACAGGTTCACATCCGAGGCAAACTTTGAAAGTTCTAAACGCCAAACGCGTTTCGGGAGTGATCCCTTCGTCAGCGGCGTGCTTGTCAGGAAAGATGAAAGCATGTTTGTTCGCGCACTCTTAATAATTAATTAGTCCCTGCCCAGTGGGCGTGGCCAACACTGTGGCCTTGTGGGATATGTAGTGCGTTACTTCGTAGTCCTCAGTGGGTATGCCTTTCAAATTTGCAAATAACAACTTAAAATCCCAAGTGGCTCAAAGTAAACTTCGGGCGGACACCTGTCCCGCTTTGTAGATGCCATTAGGATGTGTTCCTGGCAATCCCCTGCTGAGCGCCAGGTTCTCCTTTCCAAATGCTGAGACCCCTTGGTACCAGCATGGACCCGCAGCTGCGGTGGGCTCTTATTCACGACCGGGCTGGCCGTCTTCAACATCCATCACTTGCAGGTACCCTTTGAAAAAAGCCACAAGACGTTCTTAGTACTTCACTCGTTTTAATGGCAACTTGCAAACAGGTTCACATCCGAGGCAAACTTTGAAAGTTCTAAACGCCAAACGCGTTTCGGGAGTGATCCCTTCGTCAGCGGCGTGCTTGTCAGGAAAGATGAAAGCATGTTTGTTCGCGCACTCTTAATAATTAATTAGTCCCTGCCCAGTGGGCGTGGCCAACACTGTGGCCTTGTGGGATATGTAGTGCGTTACTTCGTAGTCCTCAGTGGGTATGCCTTTCAAATTTGCAAATAACAACTTAAAATCCCAAGTGGCTCAAAGTAAACTTCGGGCGGACACCTGTCCCGCTTTGTAGATGCCATTAGGATGTGTTCCTGGCAATCCCCTGCTGAGCGCCAGGTTCTCCTTTCCAAATGCTGAGACCCCTTGGTACCAGCATGGACCCGCAGCTGCGGTGGGCTCTTATTCACGACCGGGCTGGCCGTCTTCAACATCCATCACTTGCAGGTACCCTTTGAAAAAAGCCACAAGACGTTCTTAGTACTTCACTCGTTTTAATGGCAACTTGCAAACAGGTTCACATCCGAGGCAAACTTTGAAAGTTCTAAACGCCAAACGCGTTTCGGGAGTGATCCCTTCGTCAGCGGCGTGCTTGTCAGGAAAGATGAAAGCATGTTTGTTCGCGCACTCTTAATAATTAATTAGTCCCTGCCCAGTGGGCGTGGCCAACACTGTGGCCTTGTGGGATATGTAGTGCGTTACTTCGTAGTCCTCAGTGGGTATGCCTTTCAAATTTGCAAATAACAACTTAAAATCCCAAGTGGCTCAAAGTAAACTTCGGGCGGACACCTGTCCCGCTTTGTAGATGCCATTAGGAAGTGTTCCTGGCAATCCCCTGCTGAGCGCCAGGTTCTCCTTTCCAAATGCTGAGACCCCTTGGTACCAGCATGGACCCGCAGCTGCGGTGGGCTCTTATTCACGACCGGGCTGGCCGTCTTCAACATCCATCACTTGCAGGTACCCTTTGAAAAAAGCCACAAGACGTTCTTAGTACTTCACTCGTTTTAATGGCAACTTGCAAACAGGTTCACATCCGAGGCAAACTTTGAAAGTTCTAAACGCCAAACGCGTTTCGGGAGTGATCCCTTCGTCAGCGGCGTGCTTGTCAGGAAAGATGAAAGCATGTTTGTTCGCGCACTCTTAATAATTAATTAGTCCCTGCCCAGTGGGCGTGGCCAACACTGTGGCCTTGTGGGATATGTAGTGCGTTACTTCGTAGTCCTCAGTGGGTATGCCTTTCAAATTTGCAAATAACAACTTAAAATCCCAAGTGGCTCAAAGTAAACTTCGGGCGGACACCTGTCCCGCTTTGTAGATGCCATTAGGATGTGTTCCTGGCAATCCCCTGCTGAGCGCCAGGTTCTCCTTTCCAAATGCTGAGACCCCTTGGTACCAGCATGGACCCGCAGCTGGGCCCACTGGGCAGGGACTAATTAATTACCATACCCACTGAGGACTACGAAGTAACGCACTACATATCCCACAAGGCCACAGTGTTGGCCACGCCCACTGGGCAGGGACTAATTAATTATTAAGAGTGCGCGAACAAACATGCTTTCATCTTTCCTGACAAGCACGCCGCTGACTAAGGGATCACTCCCGAAACGCGTTTGGCGTTTAGAACTTTCAAAGTTTGCCTCGGATGTGAACCTGTTTGCAAGTTGCCATTAAAACGAGTGAAGTACTAAGAACGTCTTGTGGCTTTTTTCAAAGGGTACCTGCAAGTGATGGATGTTGAAGACGGCCAGCCCGGTCGTGAATAAGAGCCCACCGCAGCTGCGGGTCCATGCTGGTACCAAGGGGTCTCAGCATTTGGAAAGGAGAACCTGGCGCTCAGCAGGGGATTGCCAGGAACACTTCCTAATGGCATCTACAAAGCGGGACAGGTGTCCGCCCGAAGTTTACTTTGAGCCACTTGGGATTTTAAGTTGTTATTTGCAAATTTGAAAGGCATACCCACTGAGGACTACGAAGTAACGCACTACATATCCCACAAGGCCACAGTGTTTGCCACGCCCACTGGGCAGGGACTAATTAATTATTAAGAGTGCGCGAACAAACATGCTTTCATCTTTCCTGACAAGCACGCCGCTGACGAAGGGATCACTCCCGAAACGCGTTTGGCGTTTAGAACTTTCAAAGTTTGCCTCGGATGTGAACCTGTTTGCAAGTTGCCATTAGAACGAGTGAAGTACTAAGAACGTCGTGTGGCTTTTTTCAAAGGGTACCTGCAAGTGATGGATATATATATATATATTCACTGAAAAAACCATAGGTTATAGACCATATATAGTTAGGAATTTGCATTTACAAAACCTTGAAAATTCACTGAAAAAACCATAGGTTAGAGACCATATATAGTTAGCTGGACATTTTATTGACATAAAACCAATGAAATTCCATATATAGTTAGTTGCACTAACTATATATCGCGCACCCGCAATCCACTGCTGATGATGTCACATATTACATCATTCATGACATGGTCAGTGACATCACTGATGACATCACTGATGACATCTCAAATGACATCACTGATGACATCATCTAGTGTCTGTGTGTTTTTGTAAAGTTTAAATATGTTTTACATATTGAAGAATGAGTGAATGTATGGAAGACTGAGTGTGTGTGTGGCTGGCTGGGAGGTGTGTGACTCTGTGCATATCAATGTGTACTTGTATCAGTGATTGTATAAGAGAGTAAGTATGTGTTAGTATATGTGTGAAAAGTATGGTGTTCTGTGTTTAACTGTATAGATGAGGAAATCGAAGTGTGATTGATTCTTCACAGGACTGACTAGGTGTATGAGTGCATATGATAGTGTTGTAATAATGAGTGACTGTATGTATGAGTGATTGTATGGGTGAATGAGTGAATGTGTGTGTAGACGTAGGAATCAGTGAGTGCGTATGTAGTAACTGGTATTGGTGTGTCATGATGTCATCAGTGATTTCATTTGAGATGTCATCAGTGATGTCATTTGAGATGTCATCAGTGATGTCATCAGTGATGTCACTGAAGTATGGTGTTCTGTGTTTAACTGTATAGATGAGGAAATGGAAGTGTGATTGATTCTTTACAGGACTGACTAGGTGTGTGAGTAACTCCATGGATGAGTGGCAGTGTGTGAGTGTCTGCATAGGTGTATGAGTGCATATGATAGTGTTGTAATAATGAGTGACTGTATGTATGAGTGATTGTATGGGTGAATGAGTGAATGTGTGTGTAGACGTAGGAATCAGTGAGTGCGTATGTAGTAACTGGTATTGGTGTGTCATGATGTCATCAGTGATGTCATTTGAGATGTCATCAGTGATGTCATCAGTGATGTCATTTGAGATGTCATCAGTGATGTCATCAGTGATGTCACTGACCATGTCATGAATGATGTAATATGTGACATCATCAGCAGTGGATTGCGGGTGCGCGATATATAGTTAGTGCAACTAACTATATATGGAATTTCATTGGTTTTATGTCAATAAAATGTCCAGCTAACTATATATGGTCTCTAACCTATGGTTTTTTCAGTGAATTTTCAAGGTTTTGTAAATGCAAATTCCTAACTATATATGGTCTATAACCTATGGTTTTTTCAGTGAATTTCATTGGTTTTTTAAAAGCTAATATCTATAGCTGTAAAATATATTCTTTATTACGTGACGTATCACGTAGCCACGTGAGACGCCTCATGGCGCGTCGCATAACCGTGACGTATCGGCTCTGCAACGCAAACAAAACCCGTAACGTAAGCGTGCCGGAGCACGCTTACAGATATATATATATTTTTTAACCTTAATTAGACAAAATCCACTCGTGCACATATCTTGAGGCCTTGCAAAGGCACATCAAACAAACAGTTCCTACAATTTTGCCAAGTTTGCTGGAAATCTATTCCCTTAATTTTTTTTTTACTGTTTCTCTTGGTTTTCCCCTTGTTACGCTTACCGGGACGCTACCCGGTACGCGAACCGGACGCTCCAAAAACACAAGATGGCGGACTCCCGTTACACTGCCGGTTAGCTGCCCGGTTCGCGTACCGGGAAGCGCCTCTACCGCGAAAAATCGCGGGGGACTTTAATATCCCCCTCATCAATCCTAGGGGGTCAGGAGGGGTTTACCTTGCCCCCTTTCCTTCATTTCCCCCTTCTTTTTTCACCACATCTTGTCTCTCGAACCTACCGAGAGACAAGATGGCGGCCGCTCCGGACTGTTTACAATGTTGACAGCTACGCTGCCGGTTAGCTGCCCGGTTAGCTACCCGGTGAGCTGCCCGGTGAGCTGCCCGGTTCGCGTACCGGGACGCGCCTCTACGGCGTAAAATCGCAAAAAAAAAAAAAAAATTCTTTTTTGCCCCGCGGGGCACTTTAATATCCCCCTCATCAATCCTAGGGGGTCAGGAGTGGTCTACCTTGCCCCCTTTCCTTCATTTCCCCCTTTGTTTTTCACCACATCTTGTCTCTCGATCGTACCGAGAGACAAGATGGCGGCCGCTCCGGACTGTTTAGAATGTTGACAGACACCGGAGAGCCAATCAGCTTCGCTTCGCGAAGTTCCGTTACGCGTCAGGTACGCGAACCGGGGCGCTAACCGGAGCGCTGTCACAGATATATATATTTTTTTAAACGTTAATTTCTCAAAATCCACTGGAGCACATATATTGAGACATAGCAAAGGCACGTCGGGCAAACCATATCTACAATTTTGCCAAGTTTCATGTAAATCTATTCAGCCGTTCGAGCTAAAAGTGAGTCCAACCGCCCTATGGAAAAATGAATGGGAAAAACGAGTTTTGGGACCCCCCTTTTTTCTCGGCCCCCCTTGACGAAACCCCCCCCCCCAAATTTTCAGGGGCTGCTCAGAAACAAAATGTGCCATTTTCCTGAAAAATTCAGCCAATTCCGTCCACAAACGCCAAAGTTATTAGACATAGAATTTTCAGAAATCCCATAGAGAAAAAATCCTAACTATATATACCCACTGGCTATCGCCAGTAGGTAATATACATTATAAACATATATAATCTGCATATCTATATAAATATAAATGCATGCATACATATACATATATGCATACATATGCATGTTATTTACATGAAAGTTTTAAAAACACTAATAAAAGCAAAGCTAAAAAGCCACCTCATTACAAACAGAATGGCTTTAACTTAAACGAGGGCGAGATCTATTGCATTTTCAATGCTTGTTTACTTTGGTTCTACCAAGAAGGCATTCAGATGTGTCACACATTTGCCATAAATTCTGAATGTTAGCACTCTAGTTGCTCATTAGATCACTGTAGTAAAGCTAGTGCTCACCAGGGAAGTCTGCTGCTAATCATGGTTTGCAGCCATTTTCCCGCATTTTTTATCCCGCAGACTTTCAGTCCGCATACCATTATCCCGCAAGGTCATTGACCTCGCATACCATTATCCCGCATTGTTTCAAAACGCATGTGCATTTATCGCGCATGCCTTTACAAAGAATTACGTTTTAAAGGCATGTATGGTAAATGCATTTGCGTTGTGAAAACCACGATGACGAGAGAGGTAAGTGGGTTTGTGTTAACTTTTTTCGTGGGTTAGTGATTGTGTAGTGTAGTGTAGTGTTGTGTAGTGTAGTGTTGTGTTAGTGTAGTGTAGAGTTGTGGTGGTTGTTTAGTGTAGGGTCATGCTGGGGGTAGTGTTTTAGGGTTTAGGGTTGTGTTGTAGTGTTTGCGTAGTGTAGGGTCATGCTGGGGGTAGTGTTTTAGGGTTTAGGGTAGTGTTGTAGTGTTTGCGTAGTGTAGGGTCATGCTGGGGGTAGTGTTTTAGGGTTTAGGGTTGTGTTGTAGTGTTTGCGTAGTGTAGGGTCATGCTGGGGCTAGTGTTTTAGGGTTTAGGGTAGTGTTGTAGTGTTTGCATAGTGTAGGGTCATGCTGGGCGTAGTGTTTTAGGGTTTAGGATAGTGTTGTAGTGTTTGCGTAGTGTAGGGTCATGCTGGGGGTAGTGTTTTAGGGTTTTGGGTAGTGTTGTAGTGTTTGCGTAGTGTAGGGTCATGCTGGGGTGTAGTATTTTAGGGTTTAGGGTAGTGTTGTAGTGTTTGCGTAGTGTAGGGTCATGCTGGGGGTAGTGTTTTAGGGTTTTGGGTAGTGTTGTAGTGTTTGCGTAGTGTAGGGTCATGCTGGGGGTAGTGTTTTAGGGTTTTGGGTAGTGTTGTAGTGTTTGCGTAGTGTAGGGTCATGCTGGGGTGTAGTGTTTTAGGGTTTTGGGTAGTGTTGTAGTGTTTGCGTAGTGTAGGGTCATGCTGGGGTGTTGTGTTTTAGGGTTTTGGGTAGTGTTGTAGTGTTTGCGTAGTGTAGGGTCATGCTGGGGTGTAGTGTTTTAGGGTTTTGGGTAGTGTTGTAGTGTTTGCGTAGTGTAGGGTCATGCTGGGGGTAGTGTTTTAGGGTTTTGGGTAGTGTTTGCGTAGTGTAGGGTCATGCTGGGGGGTAGTGTTTCAGGGTTTTGGGTAGTGTTGTAGTGTTTGCGTAGTGTAGGGTCATGCTGGGGGTAGTGTTTTAGGGTTTTGGGTAGTGTTGTAGTGTTTGCGTAGTGTAGGGTCATGCTGGGGGTAGTGTTTTAGGGTTTAGGGTAGTGTTGTAGTGTTTGCGTAGTGTAGGGTCATGCTGGGGGTAGTGTTTTAGGGTTTAGGGTAGTGTTGTAGTGTTTGCGTAGTGTAGGGTCATGCTGGGGGTAGTGTTTTAGGGTTTAGGGTAGTGTTGTAGTGTTTGCGTAGTGTAGGGTCATGCTGGGGGTAGTGTTTTAGGGTAGTGTTGTAGTGTTTGCGTAGTGTAGGGTCATGCTGTGGTGTAGTGTTTTAGGGTTTTGGGTAGTGTTGTAGTGTTTGCGTAGTGTAGGGTCATGCTGGGGGTAGTGTTTTAGGGTTTAGGGTAGTGTTGTAGTGTTTGCGTAGTGTAGGGTCATGCTGGGGTGTAGTGTTTTAGGGTTTTGGGTAGTGTTGTAGTGTTTGCGTAGTGTAGGGTCATGCTGGGGGTAGTGTTTTAGGGTTTACGGTAGTGTTGTAGTGTTTGCGTAGTGTAGGGTCATGCTGGGGGTAGTGTTTTAGGGTTTAGGGTTGTGTTGTAGTGTTTGCGTAGTGTAGGGTCATGCTGGGGGTAGTGTTTTAGGGTTTAGGGTTGTGTTGTAGTGTTTGTGTAGTGTAGGGTCATGCTGGGGGTAGTGTTTTAGGGTTTAGGGTAGTGTTGTAGTGTTTGTGTAGTGTAGGGTCATGCTGGGGGTAGTGTTTTAGGGTTTAGGGTAGTGTTGTAGTGTTTGCGTAGTGTAGGGTCATGCTGGGGTGTAGTGTTTTAGGGTTTTGGGTAGTGTTGTAGTGTTTGCGTAGTGTAGGGTCATGCTGGGGGTAGTGTTTTAGGGTTTAGGGTAGTGTTGTAGTGTTTGTGTAGTGTAGGGTCATGCTGGGGGTAGTGTTTTAGGGTTTAGGGTAGTGTTGTACTGTTTGTGTAGTGTAGGGTCATGCTGGGGGTAGTGTTTTAGGGTTTAGGGTAGTTTAGTTGTTTAGTGTATGCTAAAGGCATATTCGTTCTAAAAGTTTTCGTTATTTTAATTTGCGGCCTAATAGTACATGCGGGATTTCGTCATATATTCGCTAATCATACTTTCTATGGCAAAATGAACCCCCTCATTTTGTTCCTTTTTAAATTAAATGTTTTAAGAGTTACCACTTTATTCCAATCAAGATGGCTTCAGGTGTGCCATACCTTTGTAATAAGTAGTACTGTTAGCACTCTAGTTGTTCTTTAGAACACTCTGGGACATTCTGTCATTGGGCTATAGTTGGGCTACATCTGGCTGATATTTGGGCTACATTTGTTTTTTTTGTCTCTGGTGGCCATCTTTGGGCTACATTGGGCTACATTTGGGCTCCAACATATATATAGCCCAATGTAGCCCAATATATATTTTTCAAAGTTAATTTTCGTAAAAACCACTGGAGCCTATATCTTGAGACATAGCAAAGGCACATCGGGCTACCAGTCCCTACAATTTTGCCAAGTTTGGTGTAAATCCATTCAGCCGTTCAGGCTAAAAGTGAGGCCAACCGCCCTATGGAAAATTGCATGGGAAAAACACGTTTTGGGACCCCCCTTTTTTCTCGGCCCCCCCTTGACGAAACCCCCCCAAATTTTCAGGGGCTGCTCAGAAACAAAATGTTCCATTTTCCTGAAAATTTCAGCCAATTCTGTCCTCAAACGCCAAAGTTATTCGACATAGAATTTTCAAAAATCCCATAGGAAAAAAATCCTAACTATATATACCTACTGGCTATCGCCAGTAGGTAATATATATATATATATATATACGCAAGCACACACAAATGAACTAAACATTAATTAGTTAAAGACTCTTACGCCATTTTTGTCCTGATATGCAGATGGAGTAGTTTCTTACCTGTAACTCCAGTTCTGTAGTAGGGGTATCTCTCTGATAGTCATAATCTGTGAATAGTCCCATCCAAGGGCGGGGACCCCGGAGCAATCACCGGAGCAATCAAAATAGTCTCTTAAGTTGTCTTCTTCTGCAGTCCTGCATAAACACTTAAGAGAAAATGAAAGACAAATAATGCGGCCTGACATTAACAAGGCTACATTGGCCAGCAATTCATCCTGAAGTGAAAAAAGGATAGCCAAACAATATGTATAAATTTACACATTTTAAAGAGTTTCACACATCGAGAAACTCCCCTTCACAAAAATCCTTTGTCACGATAGAGAGGAAGGGTTGGACAGACAAGCCCCATAGGCTGCCATTATGTGTCTGGAAAAGGGATACCGTGCCTTCAAGGAACCCTCCAGAGACCCTCGGTATCCCATGATGCACAGCCAAAGACAAGTTACTTTCAGTTCTTTTTGAAGGTCTCTTAAAGCCAGGCCTGTAGCATCCAGGAAAACGTTTCTTCCACCGGGGAGGAGGGTGGGTCGCTTATGACTATCACAGAGATACCCCTACTACAGAACTGGAGTTACAGGTAAGAAACTACTCCTTCTGTAGTAGGGGATCTCTGTGTATAGTCATAATCTGTGAAAAAATAGCAAGCCCATCCCCAACAATAAAACCCAGCGGTGGAAGAAACCTAGAAGAAAATCCTTACTGAGCAAATAATTTCCTAAGCGAAGCCTGCCCAACTTGCGCATCCGTCCTGGCATCAGAATCCAGGCAGTAATGTTACGTAGCAAAGCCGCTGTAGCCGCTTTGCCCCTAGTTGAATGAGCCTTAGGCTTACCCCCTAGAGTCTTGTTAGCCTTCTGGTAGCATAGTTGTATACAGGACACAATCCACCTACATATGGACTGTTTGGAGGTGGCAAGATCAGTCCTGACTGGACCGTAATTAACAAACTTCTGATCTGACCTACGAATGTCTTTGGTCCTATCTAAGTAGAATTTCAAAACCCGTCTCACATAAAGTTGCATGAAAGGACCTCTCCGCCGGAGAGGAAGGATGTTGAAAAAACGTAGGTAAAGTGATCGTCTGGTTGACATGGAAATCCGATATCACTTAAGGGAGAAACGTAGGGTGAGTCCTCATGACAACCTTGGAAGCATGAAATACAGTATAGGGCTCTTGACAACACAGAGCCTGAATCTCACTCACCCTGCAAGCCGATGTTATAGCCACAAGGAAAGCTGCCTTCCAGGATAAATGCTGTAAAGAAGCCTTGTGAATGGGCTCAAAAGGCTCCTACATCAACCTTGACAGCACCACATTCAGGTCCCACGAAGGCGAAAGATGCCTAACGGGGGGAAATACCTTCTTCAAACCCTCCAAAAAATCTTTAATTACAGGTATTTGGAAAAAGGATGTTTGTGATGGGCATTTCGTATACGCAGTTAATGCTGCGAGGTGAACCTTAATAGAATGGAAATTAAGGCCAGATTTAGCTAAATGTAGTAGGTATGGAAGGATGACATCTTCCTTGCAGGAGGTAGGGTCAGCATTCTTGGACGTGCACCAAATGCAGAACCTCTTCCACTTGTAGGCGTAGGAAGTCCTTGTGGACGGTCTCTTAGCCTCCTTGAGTATTTCCATGCAGGCAGGTTTAAGTGTCCATACTGCACTATCTCAGGAGCCATGCTGCCAAACTCAACGAGGAGAGGTTGGGGTGCACCATCTGCCACCCGAACTTCGTGAGAAGTTCCTGCCGACATGGAAGCTGCAGATGGGACTGGAGAGACCGGTGTAGCAGGTCGGTGAACCATCACTGCGAGGCCACTCCGGAGCAATGAGGATCATCTGGGCCCTGGATTGGGACAGCTTGATCAGCACTGCTGGAATCAGGGGAATGGGTGGAAAAGCGTACAGAAAGCTGTTCGACCAGCAAATCCACAGTGCATTCCCCAGAGTCCCCGGTTGGTAAAACCTGGAGGCAAAGTCTTGGCATTTGCTGTTGTCGACGGTGACGAACAGATCTATTACAGGAGTGCCCCATCTTGCGAAGATGTTGTCTAACACCTCGTCGTTTAAGACCCACTCGTGGTTTTCCTGAACGAGCCTGCTGAGTGCGTCTGCCTGAGCATTCTGCACACCTGGTAGATGGGTAGCCGTTATCGTCAGTCCCCTGGCTAGCAGCCAGTGCCAGATCGCTTGCGCTTCTTGAGACAGTGTGCGCGATCTCGAACCCCCCTGCTTGTTGAGGTAATACATCATTGTCGTGTTGTCCATCTGTACAAGCAGGGAGCTGGTCCGGAAGGATGGATGAAAGTCTTCCAGCACCAAATGAACAGCTCTGAGTTCCAGAAAATTTATGTTATACGTGGATTGCGCCTGGGACCACGTGCCTTCGATCTGTAAATGGTCATAATGCCCTCCCCAGCCCTGGAGAAAAGTATCCATCACAATAGTCTGTATGGGAATGTCCTTGTGGAATGGAACCCCCTTGAGGAAATTCTCTGCTGAACACCACCACTTCAGGGCCTGCTGAGCGTGATGAGAGAGTCGGATCCTGTCCTCCCAGCTCCCTCGTTTCTGGTCCCATTGATCCTCGAGACATTCCTGCAGCGGTCTCATGTGGAGGCGTCCATGTGGTGTGAGAAAGATGCACAAAGCCATCGAACCCAGTTGAGAAGACACCTTCCTCACTGTCGTTGATGGAATGGACATGAGAATCTGAGCCTTCTGAAGAATCGATAAGCGTCGCTCCTCCGAAGGACACACGCTTGCTCTGAGAGTATCGATGGAGGCTCCCAAGTACTGCAGACACTGAACAGGAGTCGGGACAGACTTGGACATATTGATGTGCATACCCAGTTGGTTCAACAGAACAGCCGTCCTGTTGAAAAGCAATTGCGCTTCCTGGAAGGTGGATGCTTTGATCAACCAGTCGTCCAGGTACGGGTAGACAAACACCTTGTTCTTCCTCAGGTGCGCTGCCACCACAGCCAGGCATTTCGAAAACGTCCTTGGTGCAGACTTCAGACCAAACGGAAGTACGGTGTACTGATAGTGATTGGTGCCGACTAGGAAGCAAAGGAACTTCCGATGTTCCTGTACAATGGGCACGTGTAAGTACGAGTCCTGCAGATCTATTGCGCAAAGCCAGTCTCCTCGATGCAGCTGAGGATAAATCTGGTGCAAGGACAGCATACGAAATTTTTCTCTGCGAATCCATTTGTTTGCTTGTCGCAAATCCAGAATGGGCCTGAATTAGTTTTTGTCCTTTTTGCGCACAAGAAAGAACCTTGAGTATAGACCCTTCCCTCTTTGAGACAGAGGGACGTCTTCTATCGCCCTTTTTCGTAACAGGGTATCAGCCTCCGCTTGGAGTTCGCACATCAGCTATTGTGAGCAAACCAATGGAATAGCTGGAGGAGGGCTCAGAAAACATAGACTGTATCCATTGCAAACAATATTCAGCACCACTTGTCCTGAGTAATTTTTCTCCACTCTGCCAGGTAGTTCTGAATGCTTCCCCCCACCGGAGTGGATAACAGAAGAGGGGGAAGTAATCCCTCAGGGTTTAGACCCAGCGGGGCCCTTATTCCCACATGTGGACTGCTGGTTACCGCTGCCCCTCTGACGATTCTGGAAGGGCTGCCTCTGATATTGCTGTTGCTGTTGCCCAGCTTGGCGACCCTGCCCGCTCTGGAACCGCTGGGAGGATTAGCGCCGTTGGTAAGAACGGAAAGTCTTCCGCTGTTCCTTTTGCTTCTCCAAGCCCACAGCCTTGAGTGTCTCAACTTCAGCCTTCATACGGGCCATTTCCTTGTCCGCATGGGTCACGAAGAGCGTGGAACACGAAAAGGGCAGGCTGGCAATCCGCTGTTGTGCCTCCGGTTTCAGGGAGGTAAGTCGCAACCAGGAATGGCGTCTCAAATTCACCCCGTGACAGTACCCATGAGCTGCCAGGAGAGAGGTGTCCGCAGCCGCACTGATGATTTGAGTGGAAACCATCATGCCTTCATTTAAGATCTCTTGGAAATCTTCCCGTCTGTCCCTTGGGAAGAGTTCAATGAACTGCTGGAGAGACTCCCATAACGAACTGTCATATCGGCCCAGAAGTTGAACTTGCTGCTTTCATGGAAGTGGCTGCTGTACTGCAGACCTTCCTTCCTACCGAATCCATTTTGCGGCTCTCCTTGTCTGGAGGGACGATGGATGACGGGCCGTAGAATGTTGCTTCTTGGCCGCTACCACAATGACCGAATCAGGTGTAGGATCCATTCTCAGGAATGCAGGATCCGAATCTGGGGGCCTGTACTTCTTCTGAAGCCTGGATGGAGCAGACTTCACCGATGCAGGCGTTAGGAACAGTTCCATGGCCGGTTCCTCCAAACCTGGTACTAAAGGGAGGAACGGACGAGAGAGGTGCTTCCGTTGCAGTGTTTCAAAGGTGACAGAGGTGGACGGGGTAGGCACAGTCCGTGCGGTCTCAGCTTCGCTGCTCTCCTCAACAGCATGTCCTGAAACGTAGCGATGTCATCAACCGGCGAAACCCTCATAGGTGGGGAGTCCGACAATGTAGGTGAGTACATCCTGCCACTAGAAGAATCCGTGTCCCTTGTGTACCTGGACCGCGACCTCTCTGTGGCGACGATGTCGTGATCTAGTAGAAGATCTGTGCCCACTGCGAGAGTGGTGTCTCGCCCGGGATCGGGACCTTGGTCTTCTGGGCACAGCCGGAACCACCGGTACAGGCGGTTGTGGAAGAGGCGGCGGCTGAGACGGAATCAGAAGCCTTGGCGGAGGTGGAGGCGGAGAAGGAGGGGGAGGTAGAGGAGGAGGAGGCATTGGTGTTCCAGGCCGTGAAGGTGAGTAGGTCCTGGAGTATTCCGAACCTGGAGACCGAATTACTCTCCTCTTCTTACGAGCAGGCCTCGAGGAGGGTGCTCTGGAGGTCGAATCCCCTGATGAAGAGCGCCGGCGCCACCGCGACCGGGGACTCCGATGTGGAAACACTAATCACAGAGGACGTCTTCCACTTGACGCGGTCCTCGATGTCGACTTTCGCCGCGATGTCGACTCTTTCCTCGACGTCGGCATTCTCCTCGACGTTGACCTTCTCCTTGACTTCGACCTGCTTCTCGACGTCGATCGTGTCGACCTTCTTGACGACGACCTTCGTCTCGACGTTGACGGCGAACGGCAGTGTCGCCTCAACGGCGAGCGCCGATGTCTTTGGGACTCAGCTCGACGACGATGGTGTGTCAACGTAGTCTGTGAAATCCACGACGTCGACCTCGTCCGAGGTCTCGACGTCCTTCCCCTCGACGCCGAACGTTGACGTCGCTTCGACCCAAAGCCCTGGGGCGATGGGGAGCATATCGTCGTCATACCTGCCATATAATCTTCCCCGATGGCAATCAGCAAGGAATGCCCTAAGGGAACTTCACTGGCTCCCTATAGTGGCAAGAATACAATTTAAGGCCATGTGTATATTACACAAGGCCTTTCATCGCACTGGCCCCGCAATTCTTCAGTCCCTGGTCACTCCCTATGTTCCGTCCCGTTCCCTTCGTTCCTGTACCCTCCAGTTGGCCACGTCCACCAGAGTCAGGAAAGCCCGTTGGGGTGGCCGCTCTTTCTCACACACCGCGGCTAGACTCTGGAACACTCTCCCTCTATCCCTCCGTGGAACTGTAAATCATCTTTCTTTTAGGAAAGCCTTGAAAACACACCTGTACGCTAAACCCTGCTGATCTGCCTTGAGCCCACGCTAAATAAGTTTCATGTCATAAGCGCTACGAGGCCTCCGGGTAGACAGCGCTATACAAGTGTACTTTCAATTCAATTCAATACCTTTCGACGCCATCGACGTCGACCGGGACCTGTGCCGTTTCTGGGTTTTCTCTTGACTGGGGAGCCCCCAGAGGCCGATGCACGGGCAGAGGATGAAGAAAGAGTCCCTCCATTCCCAGAGGTCCCACCTGCATCCTGATGTCTTCTCTGCTCCAGGCCTTGAAGACAGATCTTCTCCCTGTCACGCAGGGTCCTCCTGGAGAAAGAATGACAAATACCACAGGAGTCAGGCACATGTGTAGATGGAAGACAAGAGTATGCATACTCTGTGAGGGTCTGACTTGGCCTTCTTCCTACCACACTCAGGGCACTTGTCAAACAAAGCTGGCATTTTTACAAGAAAGAGGTGGTTTGGCTGCTCATAAAAGACAGCAAATGGAAGAGAAAGGCCCCAGACGTCGAGTGAAACACAAAATATCACAAAAAAACTCCAAAAATTGAAGTTATACCAATAAAGGTAGAGCTCGATGCTCCAGGGTCCTGCTAGCAGGATCCAGAAAAAATAACTGAAAGTAACTTGCCTTTGGCTGTGCATCATGGAATACCGAGGGTCTCTGGAGGGTTCCTTAAAGGCACGGTATCCCTTTTCCAGACACATAATGGCAGCCTATGGGGCTTGTCTGTCCAACCCTTCCTCTCTTATCATGACAAAGGATTTTTGTGAAGGGGAGTTTCTCTATGTGTGAAACTCTGTAAAATGTGTACATTTATTTATATTGTTTGGCTAGCCTTTTTTCACTTCAGGATGAAGTGCTGGCCAATGTAGCCTTGTTAATGTCAGGCTGCATTATTTGTCTTTCATTTTCTCTAGTGTCTATGCAGGACTGCAGAAGAAGACAATTTGAGAGACTAATTTGATTGCTCCGGGGTCCCCGCACATGGGCGGGACTAGTCACAGATTATGACTATCACAGAGATCCCTACTACAGAACGAGGGTTTCAGAAAATATCTCAACTTTTTCTTCTTCAACACCCTCTTTTCACCCTCTCCTGCACGTACTTCCTTACATCTCCTTCACCTCACCTTCCTGCAAACAACACACACACTCACCTATAAACATTGCCATTCCTTTGTCTTTTACCCCGGCCTTGGAAAGTTGTGTACACCCTTCACACAAATTTGCAAAGAAACACATTTACATCTAGCACAACTGATTCAGCATCAGCATGTATTCTGGACCTCTGTATGATCCCTGAGCAGGCACTGTGAGAAATTCGCTCTGCCTTCGTCTTGAGCTCCACAGCTGGCAAACGCAGATCGTTATAAACACCCATCCACAACCTGAACTAATACAGATATTTAAAGGCAACTATTTTCAGAGAAATTTTCTATTGATGAGTAATTTGTAGCATAAAAAAACGACAGAAACACAGCAGCCTGGAAAAATCAAATATTGGTAGGGCATTCAAGAGTAAAAAGAACATAAACTGTAAAATGGAACAACAGCTGTCCCCAGGTTGAGGGCAGTGACTGTTTTTGCTGGGTTCAGCTGTCAGCTGGTAGTCCCTTCCCAATAGCGAGCTGCAAAGGCCATTTACGGTTGTTTTGCAACCAGAATGCAGTCACAAAACAATTGCTGTTTACTGCCTACTTCAAGTAGGCCACTCCCTAATAGGAAGGGGTCGCTAGGGGACCCAGTCCCCTTTGTGATTGGCAGCAAAAGTGTTATTTAAGAGGAGGCAGTGATCCCACGGACCACTGCCTACTCATAAGAAAATGAAATTGAAACGTTTCATTTTTGTTTTTGAAACACAGTTGCTTTATTTAAAAAGCAAACACAGACATGGGCCCGGCTTTCCCCAGCAGGCCACTATCCCTGTGTTGTTTCCCATTCCCAATAGGTCTCAAATTGCGACCTGCCCATGAGTATTAATGAATCGGGTCATTTCCGACCCATTGGGAATTGCAAAATGTGTCTGGGACACAATGGTACATTTCCTTTTGCGACTCGCAAATTGCGAGTCTCAAAAGGAAATGGTTTTAAATGTGGCCCTGAGACTTTTTTCTTCACTGGTGCTCTGCGTTGCCTCTCTTTTACAAGACAAGTTTGGGGATATGTCTCCCCCATAGGCACTCCCCAGGAGAGAGAGTGAGTGTCTTGGGCGACCTGAGGAGAAACTGGGTTTAGCACTGTGAGAAGTGGACATGTGAGAGTGCTAAGGGAAGGACACAAGCAGGAAACACTTGGGTGGTTGGGAAACGCTCAAGTGGGGGTATTTGGGGTGTTGAGCATCGTGGGCAGCCTGGGGAGGGGACAAGCAGAAGAGCCAGAGGAAGGAGCAGAAAAGAGCGCTAGCAGGAATGCTTGTGTGAGGGAGGAATAAACAGGAGTGACTTCATAAAGCAGAAAACCATTGTACACACCTTGATCACTTCTTAACTAGACTACTCCAATAGCCTGTATCTCGGACTCCCTTACTTTCTTTTTAAGCGTCTTCAGATTATTCAAAACGCTGCTGCCCGATCCTGAAAATCCCTTCCTGGTGCTCGATCTCCAGTTACTTGCATCAGCTTCATTGTTTACCAGTCGGATCCAGTTTAAGGCCCTCACTTTTTATTTCATGGTTTTGAACTCCAGGGGACCTCTCTATCTTAAGGGCTGAATCAAATTGTCCCCCAAAGTGCGATCCCTTTGCTCCAACAACGTTAATCTGCTTCAAACCCCTCGCTGTTTAATCCAGAAGAGAGGGTCGTTTCTCTGCCTACCTGACATCAAGACTGTGGAATTCCTTACCTCTGGCCTAGAGAAGTTGTCCATCTGAAATGGTTTTCAGGAAAAAGCTTAAAACGCTTCTTTTAGACTCTGCAATGACCTTTTCCTAAGTGCTACGCAACAAATGATGGACGGAATGCTGAATAAATCATACATTCACCCCCAGTCAAGAGATCTCGGTTAAATCCATTGTACTTTTGCTCACCATGCCACCCGAGTTTAGACCCAGCCATATTACCTTCTCCTTTTTTTGCCTTTGGAACTTCTTTTTGCTCTGGGACACCTTTTTAGGTAGCTGTGCGCTTTACAAATGTATTGTGTGTATTGCAGTGTGGGGGAAGGAGGGGATACTGATGGAAATGGCTGCATAAGAGGGCTAAGTTAATTGCAGGGCGGGTGTCAGATGGGTTCACTGAAATCACCGCTGGGGCAAGGGTTGTCTTCCCTGCTCCAGTGCACATGCGTCGATGCAGTTTCATGAGAAGTAGAGTCTTTGGTATTGTAATTGTATTTATGTAGTGCTTACTACCCCTAACAAGGCATTGAAGTGCTTGGGGCATTGGCAGTACAGCTGACTTCTGTTTTGGGCATAACAATGTGTTCTTTGGTGTTCCTAGCATTGCTCTGTTTAGTCTTCTGTTAAGGGCGTCTACCTAAAAAGTGTGATCACCGACAACTTTACTAGCTCCACATTGAGGAATATCTGATGTCTTTATATCATTGTCGGATAGGGGTGGCCAATCAAAATACATTGCCCTAAATAAATTGTTTAATTTCTCTCTAAAACACTTTTTCTAGTGTATATTCATGTCATGCAGTCTCAGTTCATTTTATCAAAAGGTGTCTTGGCATCCATCTCGGAGTCACATCCATCTCAAGGGTCACATCTGTGCTGTTTTTTTAATGCACCTATTTAATAAACAATTTCCCTAATGAGAGTTTCCAATGTCTCTAATAAAACAAGTTTGAGGGGCTCAAATACGTTTGATATTGTACTTCTTTGATGTGAAAGTAAAGACCTTATGCCAAGATGTGGGTATGTACATTAAGGAGTGAAGTGACTCCATAATTCTTGCAATTAGAATCTTTCTTACCAGGTTTTGGAATCCACGGATTTAGGACAGTACGCGTGCTCAGAGGGATTGGGGGAATCTGAAGGTAGGGTTTAGAGAGCTTAGGATAAAGAATGCTGTTACTCTTGAGGAACAGGGATAAAATGATCTTCATGGTGACTCTGGAACAAGAGTACCATGGGTGTTGTCTCTTTATCAACCTGTGGGTATATATGCCACCTCGGTTAAAGAATGTCCTTGCTCTAGTCTAGTGACAAAAGGATAAAGTTACATTAATCGTGACCCTGTTATTCTTGTTCCAAAGGCTTTTTCACATTACCCAACTACGGCAAGTGTGAAAACTGCTTCTAAAGCTGATAAACAGATAGCGTTGTGCTCCAGTCCAGCCACAGTTCTCCCTCTCTACATGTATGTGTGCCCTTGCCAGTCCTTGGGTTTTCCTACAGATGGTTGAAATATTGGAAAAACCCACAGGCAGAGTAAAGAATGTTATCATGGGAGCAACCTATTTTGATGTCCTGTCTAGCTGTTTCCTATTCTCATCCTGTAGGTATTGTATTATAAATGCATTTATATAGCCGTATTTCATATCCTTGAAAATATGCTGAAGAGCATTAGCGGGCATGTGGAACCCCGTTTATGAGTGTTTCCTTCAGTGCGGACTCTGTGTGGGGATCGTTTTAGTATTGTGCATGACGGACCACTTTGCTCTCATCCAACTAGGATTGTTGCATCTAGACTTGTAATGGAAAGTAAACGTGTGAGGGGTAGAATGCATCACATAACTTTCTTTATATTGTTTGCCTGGTTGTACAGGCCTGATAGATTCCTCCTGCAACTAGTAGAGGAGCATTGCATGACATTCACTAGATACAGACAGTCATTGGAGATGCTCTGTATATTCCCCCGTGAGTGACAGGTGAGCATACACTGAGTACAGGTAGGCATGGTAATTGATGTTTAGAGCCAGTGAGAAGCGACAGAGGAGTGACCCACAAGAGCTAACAGGTTACAGGCGACAGGGCAAAAGATCTACAAGGCAGAGTGTAGCTACGGCAAAGGATCGACAAGGTAGATCCCACCCACTGACATGAACTGGATAAAGGCAGCCATGGCAAATCTTCACAGTTGTGCCATAAAGAGGTAGATTCCACAGCAGCTGAGTGCAGGTAAGGGCGGAGGATTAAGGCTACACTGGGCAGAGTGCAGCAGGCTTCCTGGCCTATGTTTGCATCATTATGAGAAGTAGTCTTGTGAGTGGAGTGGCAGCGCAGTAAGTGTGAAGAGGCTCACCCAGATGCCCAGCTTGTGTCCCTGACCGGTAGATGCATGCCACATGCCTTTGCCCTGGTGGAGTATGCTGTGGCACTGGGTGAAGGTTGGGCTCCATGCAGACTGCTTCAGCATATGGTTTATGGCATTGTCCATCTGACACTGGTGGTCCTGGAAGCGAATCTGTCATACAGGCGTGTTTGGACCCAAATACTAATTACTGGAACATACTGCACCCAATTGAAAGAAATATACGTGAATAGTGAGTCAGTGTGATTCTTCTCACCTTCGACAGTGTTTACTGGAAGAGATGGAGTGAGGCCCAGTGACATCTCTATTGCTGGGGAGTGGGGGCCGTTGAGGCGGCGGCAATACATTGCCATAGTGGGGGTAATCTTTCGCTTAAGATCACTGAACCTCCTCTCTCCCCTCCCTGCCATGTTCCAGCTTGTGAAGGCATCGATGAGGATGGATAATAGAGCTCACAACAGAAAAAGGTGTATAAAAACGTGTGCCTGTTTGAGTCCAAATAGGCATAACCTTGATTACTTCAAGTTATATTAATTCGGCAAGATGGTGTTCTTGTCCAATAAATAGATATGTAGAGGAACAGGTCTAATTTTCCATTTTGCACATGCGCTGCCCGTGAAGTAGGGCAGGGTTGAAAATCCACTATACCTGTTGGCCCAGTGTGTCGATTATTCATATTGCTTTTGTTTTAAGGAGCAGTTTACAAGGAAAACGTTATATTCTATGGGATTGAAAGTCTCGCAGAGAGGTACACGTCTTCACATCCACTTATCCAGCTAGACACCCTTTTTCCCCTTCACACATTTCACTGATGCGGCTCTTGTCATGCCCAGGGTTGCAGTCGTGCAGACCGCAAAACACGTGTTGAATTCTTCGATCGATCGGCTGTCACTCATGCTCGGTTTGATTCTGTTTTCAGGCACTCCAATCACAAAGGCCTCCTACTACAGCTCCATGACGATGGAGCAGCTAAGGCACGTCCTGCGCTCCGACACGGACGTCTCGATGCCGCTGATGGAAGAGAGGCTGCGGGTTCTCCACGAAAGTGGAAAGATCATGCTAGAGAAATTTGGAGGCTCCTACCTCAACTGTGTGAAAAAGAGTGGAAAAAGTGCACTTAAACTGATGCAGATGGTGGTGGAGAATTTCCCTTCCTACAGAGATGAGGGAATATTTGAGGTAAGCTGCGAGTGCTTTATTTGTTCCTTTTGTAACTTTTGATTTCGTAGTTTATCTTTAGTACAACATTCACTAGTTATTGATAAGCTCTTTATCATAAGGTACTTCATCCATAGGTAGTGGCAGGGTGACTGTCAACTAAAGAATTGATCCGCTCTCAATCATCAGATTATAGAATGGAGTTAAGGGGAAGATTCTCAAGACACCACTTCTACCTTTTGAAAACAAGCTACAAATATTTTTAGTACTCAAAGATCAAAATACATGTCTAAAATGCAAAACGTGAAACCGTTTGAAAAGTACATATTTAATTTATATATATATCTCGATCTGAAAAAAGCACTATTGGTTTCCACAGCGAGAAATCCTTCGGGAATACGTAGTACTGGAAAATATCACCAGTGAAAAGAAAATGAAAACTATTTACAAAAGAAAAAATGAACAAAATACCATGTGTATAAAGTGTAGTAATAGGAAGTGAAAGTACGATTGTCACCCTCCCTCCATATGCCGAAGATATGTACAGACAAACAGACTAGAAAGTGTGTTTGGAGGTCTTCAGAGTCCTGGAGCTATGGAGACTGCCCGGTCACTATTTCCCATCCACATTTCCCTAATTATCACAAACTTGAATCAAGGCCTTCAAAATAATCTGTCTCCGGTTCCTTCCGATTGTGTTAGACTAACATCCTCACGTTTGCCATCTTTACTTAGGTTTGTCATCTTACATAGGTCGTGTGACCTTTGATCACACCACATTTCCTAGTAAACATTTTATTCCTACCAAGACTCATAGCTTCACTGTAATATCTTTGGTACCATACTTACTATTCTACCACTCTTTCATCCTCTCTTCGTGATCTAACTAATTTCTCCCCCACTCCCTTTTGACAGATATTTCATCAATCCTTTTGTGGTCCGCCATCCACCCCAGAGCTACCTTGATGAGAGGTGTGGAAAAGTAAATTTTGCCATGTTCTGTGTCCCTACGTGTCATCCATCATATGTTATGTGTGCATGATTAAATATGCATATGCATTCCCCATGTCCGATTAATGACGCAATTACAGTTGTGTCCACCTCTAGTATGCCAGTTTCCAGTCCTCGTGAATACTACGAATATCAGGCCTATGTAAAGCTACGTTGCCACGTTTCTCAGTGTGCACGTTATTCTATTATAAAGTCCCCGTTTCTAGGCCTCAAAAGGGCCTGGACACTAGATTCAGCTCCTGTCTCCTGAAGCCTCGCTGAGGAGGGATACAGCCCCCACCTGTATCCTCGACCCTTCACTTACTTCCTGCCTCGCAGTGCCCGGTTCAGCTGGCTCAGTCTCTGAGTCTGCCAAGAGTATGTTATGATTCCAGTTATCAGTTCAGTCCTCCTTCTCTGCATTCCTAAGCTACTGAACTGCATCAATAGTTTCCGTCATTGTCTAGCCTTCACGTCTCCACGTTAGAGAAATACTGCATTTAATGGTCATTTAATATTCTTCAACACGCACTACATGTAGAATAATGCATGGTCCAGTCTTAGAATCAAGTTAGCCTTTCCTCTCTTGACTTCTAGTTTATATCAACATGTTCTCTAAACATCAGATACTAGATACTGTTTAGGTACATGTCGCCCTGACTCTCCAGACTTCAGTCTCTGCTCCTAGCACAGAGTTCATAGCCCCCAGTTTCTCCTAGTGATACGTCATTGCTAGTTTGCGCGCACCATCAGGTTAGAGGTCCCGGCTCCTTAGGTAGCCCCCTCCATGGTTTCCGCCCCATTCATGACATATTCTGTTACGTTTGCATCACATGTCTATGTATACGCCCTGTTACACCTCTTTTTACCCTTATCTTTCGCGACTGCTACGCGTCACGCCTTCTGCTCCACCCACTGCTACGCCTACTGAAATGTAATGCTATGTGTTTGCGTTATGTATATATGCTCATGTATTGTTATTAAAAGTCAGCGCGCTCATCCCAGATCCAGCCCCAGCAGCTGCTGGGCCCTGTCATCCTATTCCTATGCAGGTTGTCCTGTTCCTGTCCTTATGCTGTATTAAACCTGCAAAACTCCTACTACCTCGAATCTTGACTCTTATTTATTGAGCTATCTGTTATGATATATGTCTAGTCAAAAATAGGGTATTATTTATTTATTTACCACATAATGGCGCCCGAATAGGGACTTGCCCTTTCCCCACGCGTCGGTGAAGCCACGCCGACCCCCTGACCCTCTGCAGTCGTGACGGAACTCTTCTGTGCACCGGCAGATATTTCTGCTTCAAGTATCCCTCAGGCCCACGGAGGAGACGGAGGAGGCGGTCCAGCATCCAAACGAGACGGTGGAGGAACGCGGCGAGTCCCGACCAGAGCCCAAGCCAAGAGTCCAAGGTCCGAGGTATCCGGAGGCCCACCCGTAACTGAAGTCCGAAGTTCGTCGTCCGTCGTCGTAGCAGTCCAGTCCAGTCCGAGGCCTTCCGTTCTTGCTGCCCGGTGAGTACCATTACTGGGGTAGTATCTAGACAGGGTCAATCTAAATTGACTCTGGTCCGTGGGTTGGTGGTACACAGACTCACAAACGAAGTGTTCACCTAGGTGGATACGGGTCTTGATGCGTCCCTTTATGGGACCGGTATGTTCCGTACTGTTTCAGCAGTGCATCCAGTAACTCTAGTCTGTTCCGTTCTCGAGAAATTCTTGTGTTCCTGTTCTCAGTATTCCAGGTAATATTCTGTCCGAACTGTTATGTTATGATGTTGTTCAATGTATTTCCAATGTCGTGGTATGCCTGAATTGTTCTCCAAATTGTTATTGTTTCTCGTGTATTGTATTGTGTTCCGATTCAAGTTTACAATGTCTCTCTTTTCGAGATTACGTCAGCTAAAAACTAGAAAAGGTTTGTTAGAAGAAGCAGTTCCTGTTCCGCCGAGGGACAGTCCAGGTCACTTTATGTATCAGAAGCATGGCATAAGCGCCATATTGTATCTAGATTTATGGGTAGAGTATACCAAACAGTTAGAAGAAAAGTATAGATGGCCCGTATCGGGTACATGGGATGCCGAGTGCATCATGCGAGTAGAAGAAGCATTATGGAAAAAGAAAGCCAGACAGTCACAGAAAGATGCCATCGAGTTATGGCGTAAAGAAGCTCATAAAAGAACCGAAAAGGAAATCAGAAAGTCAGAATTAAGTAGAGAATCCTTAGAACGAGCACAAGAAAAAGAACTAATCGAGATTGGTGAACAAGTCAAAGCCGAACAGTCAGACAGACAGAGGCATGCCCTTAATAGGGGTATGTATCCTCTCCTTGCCGAGGGCTTGCCAAAAGCGACCCCAGAGGCATCCAGTAATTTCCCGCCACCATTAGTTCCGACCAAGCTACGTCACAAACAGACCGCAGCGGATATTTTTATTTCGTCCTATTTGGACGACACAGTCCCAGAATATGCAAATCCTGTTCGCGCTCCGCCAGTCCCTGTAAATCAGGCACTTCCCGCTCCTCCAGACACCGGAGTACCTGTTACGGTACCCCCGGTCCAGCCCGCCATACAAGTCCAGCCTGCATTTCCATTTCCCACTCTGCCAGGACGAAGAGCCTCAGTAGACCTAGACTCCAGTTTAGGGGCCGCAGGAGGAGGTCCTCCTCAAACCCCGCCGCCACACAAGCGTTTAACGTTAGCCGAATTACATGCACAAGCGTCACAGCGTACGCCCAGACATCAGACTGTAGCAGAAATAAGAAAATCCCTTGCCGAATGCGGCTATGATCCAGTCCCAGGCGAGGATAATATGGTTTTATATTCATTCCGCGTAAGAAAGGTGGCCGAGTATCTAGTCACCTTACCGAATATGAAAGAAGATCTAGACAGAATATATCGTTTCATCCGTACAGGGGATGATCCAGAAAGTATTAGCGAGGCCATGTCTCAAAGGAAAGCCGAGATCCAGCTCATGATATTAAAGTTTCTGATCAATTGTCTAATAAGAGAACAAGATTACCCGTCTAAAGATCCGGCCGAAATGAAAACCCTAACAAGGTGGAGTGATAATATAGCCGAGGGTAAGCACAAGACCGTCGGTGCTATGGAGAGTATGTACAAGAAAATCCGTAGAGAAATAATAAAGATACACGAACAGCGTAAAGCAGCACAAGTAAGCGAGAAAGAAAGTAACTCTGATACTGAAGAGGTAGAGGACGAGAATCCCGCCAGAATAGCGTATGTAGGAAAATCTAGATTTCCAGATCGCCATTTACGCCTAGAACACAAGTCTATTTTTCATCCTCCAGCACCAGAACAAGGTTCACTAGAACAAGTGTTTCAAGCTACCGATCACATTCTGAAATCACGAATCGGTTACAGTGAGTTAAGTACCATGCATGAACAAGAACTAGTCCGATCAGCAGTCCGATGGATTACTGATTCTACCACTTTTCCAGACGAAATAGTGGCACAAATGTTTCTGAAAATGCCCCCAGCCGAGCAACGACTGGCGGGTATGTATATGATCCAGCACCTCATTACATTGTATGAGGGTCAGCACTCTGATCCAGGTCCGTTACATGATATCCTGAACGAGTTACTCCAGTATAGATGGAAAGGTCTAGGTACCGATTTAATTAGTGTCATTCTAGAACAGCGTCACAAATATAGAACGTTTCTGAACCCGCATTTTGTTCATGTCTCACCCCCAGAAAGTAAACCCTTTTACATGGAGAGACAGAATCCGTTACGAGAAGTCCACCCAGTTAAAGGAACGGGTGGCGAAATGCAGCGAGTGTTTGTTTACACTCCAATTACAAAGATGGAACTCCTCGAGATGAAGAAATTAATTCCCTGTCATGACAAAGATCCAGCAGGGTTCCATAGAGAATTAAAAGACATGCTCCGTATGGGAGAATACACATATCCAGATATAATTAAAATGTTAAAGGTTCTGCTGCCCGCAGGGGTGTATGAAAAGCTCAAAGAAAAAGAATGGGAGGTGGGAGAGAAAAAGATCGATTGGGCAGTCCTAGAAGCTGAAGACAAGGCACGAGTACCAGGTACCGGTCTTGGAGATAAATGTAAAGAATTACCAGAATTATTAATACAAGTTTTACCCAGATTATTGACAACGAGAAAAGAAGACTGGGATGCAATCTCAGCCTGTAAACAAAAGCAAGATGAGGATATTAGTGATTTTTATTCTAGATTTGAAAAATGTTTCAGTATCAACAGTGGCCTCAAGACAAGTAGTGAGTCATACCCTCACCTTTTTGTTACTAAATTAGTCGAGAATTCAAGCCCACAAATTAAAAATCGAGTTTTGAAAGTCGAAAGTACCTGGCAAGCTAATACCCCGTCCCAGATGTTGCAAATGCTCCAATACCATCAGAATAGAATCAGAGAAGAACAAGAACACGAGAGAAAACGTATGAAAGACACGAAAATGAAAGTACTAGTTGCACAATCTGTTCCTCAAGACAGTCAGAAGAGGGGTCCGAATCAAGCCAGTCATCCTGCAGCTCCCGTTAAAGGGAATTGCAATTATTGTAAACAGCCAGGTCATTTTATAAATGAGTGTGCAGTCCTGAAACACAACATAGCTACCGGTAAGACTAAAGAAAGACCACGTCCGCCTAGACAAGAACAAGTTTCACAGATTCCTCAGCCACAGAATGCACAACAGACAGTTCCAGCACCGCAGCCTATTGCTGCAACACAGCACGTTACATCGCAGATGTACCAGTATGCACAGTCTGAGTATCCAGAGTACCAGCAGTATTCATGAAACAGCCTAGAGAGGGAGGTAGGCTTGCCTCTCATCGAGATACCTGTAGATCAAGAGGGTCCCTATGTTCACAGTCAAGTATTAGGGAAAGACAGAAAGTTTTTGATTGATACAGGGGCAAGTAGGACCACAATTAGTCACGCCGAAGTTCCAGGGGCTCCGCTCTCAGGCTCAAGAAATGTTTCCCTTGGATTTTCAGGAAAACCTATCGTAAATGAGATTTCAAAGCCAGTTACTCTAGAAGTAGGTCCATTGTCCCGCACTACTGATCTGTTACTTACTAAGTCATGTCCAGAAAACCTATTAGGCATTAAGACACTGAAAGAGTTAGGTGCAGTTATATGCTGTTCCCCAGAGGGAATACGATTGTTCCTACGTGACTTTAAGGGTCACTATGTATTACGAGATTTTGATTCAAGACTGTCTAATGTCCCGCAGCATTTATGGGCGCAAGGTCCAACTGATGTAGGTTACATGCAAATCACACCCTATCGTGTGACTCTCAAGCCAGGTGTAGTGTTACCACGAATCAGACAGTACAGATTGCCACCTGAGGCTGTAGCAGCCTTATCCAAAATTATTGACGAGCTCATGGCTCAAGGAGTGGTTGTAGAAACTGACTCCAATGTATGTAATTCTCCGATCATTCCAGTCATGAAACGTACTGATCCAAATGCACCCCCAGTATATCGATTAGTGATTGACCTACGAGAGCTTAATAAATGTATTACTCCTCAGTACCCAGTTGTCCCAGACATCTCTTCCCTATTAACGGCCATTGATTCCGAAGCCACGTTCTTCACTGTCATAGACCTCAAGAACGCATTTTTCAGTGTTCCTATTCATCCAGACAGCCAGTTCCTTTTCGGATTTTGTTTAAATGGAAGGAGCTATATGTTTACACGAGCTCCTCAAGGTTTCACAGAAAGTCCTAGTATTTACAGTCAAGCACTCAAGAGACAACTAGACAACATTCACATGCCAACTGACACTGCCCTGCTCCAGTATGTCGATGATCTACTGATCACAGCCCGTTCTGAACGTGGTTGCGAGCGAGCATCCCTTACAGTTTTGTATTTCCTAGCCGAGATGGGGCACAAGGTGTCCCCTTCTAAGCTTCAATTCTGTGTCCAGCAAGTGGTCTACTTAGGACACTTGCTGTCCAAGAGGGGTAGGCAGTTGACACCAGACCGTATCCAGTTAATAGCGAGTCTTCCTCAGCCCAAGACCCAGAAGGAGGTACGTGCTTTTATCGGCCTTACTTCTTACTGCAGACAATGGATTCCTCAGTATGCATTTCTAGCCAAGCCACTGATACAGTTAACGACACAGGAGGCAGCCGTATCGACCGTCCTCCCTTGGACATCTGAACATACACTTAGTTTCAATGAGTTAAAGAAAGCCCTATGCCAAGCTCCAGTTCTAGCTACGCCGAACTACAGTAAGCCTTTTACACTTTTCGTTACTGAACGTGAAGGTACAGCATTATCTGTTCTCACACAAGATCAAGCAGGACAATACAAGCCCTGTGCTTATTTTTCGAGCACATTAGATCCTGTAGCCCAGGCTCTGCCTGCGTGCCTCAAGTCAGTTGCAGCCACAGCACTAGCTATCAGACAAAGTGATTCCATAGTCTTAGGACACTCCTTGACAGTACAAGTTCCACATTCCGTAGAAGTTCTTTTAAACCGAACACAAACTCAGCACTTGACAATTGCACGTTTAACAGGTTATGAATTGACACTGTTCCAGCCACACATAGAAATCAGACGCTGCAACATCCTGAATCCTGCTACACTGTTACCGTCAGTTAATTCAAATCCAGCCACACATGATTGCGTGGAAGTAGTTAACATTACGACAAAGCCAAGACAAGATCTGACAGATACTCCGTTACCAGATCCCGACCTGACACTTTATGTGGATGGTTCATGTATGAGAACAAGTACAGGAGAACTAGTCGCCGCGTATGCAGTGACTACTGACACTGAAGTTCTTGAAACACACCGTATTGACACCCTGTCCGCTCAAGCAGCAGAGCTAGTTGCTCTGACACAAGCCTGCATACATGCCAAGAACTTGAAAGTTAATGTTTACACAGATTCACGTTACGCATTTGGAGTTGTACACGACTTCGGAGTGCTCTGGCAGGAGAGAGGTTTCATGACTTCTCATGGAACCAAGATTCAGCATGGTCTCCTTATTCAAGCTCTGTTAGATGCCATACACTTGCCGACATCTATTGCTATCATGAAATGTAAAGCACATACGAAAGTTACTGACACTATTTCCCAAGGTAATGATCTAGCAGACCGCACAGCCAAGCTTACAGCACAGACTCCAGACATTCCAGTTAACATGACACATACTCCAGATCCGATTACATGCATGACAGTTAAGGACCCTACACAAGATGTCATAGATATCCAGTTACATGCTACTCCCGAAGAAATCAAGAAATGGTCCGAACAAGGAGGGGTCCAGACAGATCAAGGATGGTTAACGAAGGGTAGAGCCACATGGTTTCTCCCCGACTCTATGGTTCAAGTCATTATTAATACCGCACATAGTCCAGCACATTTAGGAGAAAAAGCTATGTTAGACAGTATCCAGAACATTTGGTTCAACAAGCATTTACGAGCTGCAGCCAAGCAGAAAGTCCGTACCTGTATGATATGTAGTCAGTTTAATCCAGGTAAAAGTGTCCCGGTGGAACAAGGTGGATTCCAGCCCCCTGACCACCCTTTTGAAGTCCTCCAGATGGATTATATTCAGATGGAGCGATGTCGAGGTTTCAAATATGTCCTTGTAGTTGTATGCGCTTTGTCCAGGTGGACAGAAGCATATCCAGTCCCAGATTACACAGCCGCGACCACTGCCAAGCAGTTGGTTCGTGAGTTCTTCCCTCGTTATGGACTCCCTAGAGTCGTATATTCTGATAACGGTCAGCCATTCTCATCTGAACTCATGAAGCATGTTTCCCTGTTGTTAGGGTACCAGTGGAAGTTTCATTGTGTACGCCATCCTGAAGCAGCCGGTCTCGTAGAGAGACATAACCAGACTCTAAAAATCCGTATTGCAAAAGTGTGTAAAGAAAAAGGTGTGGACTGGCTAGTAGCTCTGCCAGTCGCTTTATTTTATATGCGCATGGTCGCACATTCCAGATCAGGTCTGTCCCCGTATGAGGTCGTTTTCGGCCGCCCCCCTAACATGTGGGGTACTCCTAGACCCCGAAGTATTACCGATGTTTCAAGTAATATGCTGACAGATTACCTAGCTTCCTTGATGTCTGCCCTCAACTCATGTCGTTCACAGGTTGCTGCCGCATTTCCAGACAATACCGAGGTGGCACCGCACGAAATCGTTCCAGGATCCATGGTGATGGTCCGCAACTTTGACAGATCAAGTCCGCTGGAGCCTCGTTGGAAAGAGCCCCGACAGGTCCTCCTCACCACCCGTACAGCCGTGAAGTTGGAAGGACGCAAAGGCTGGGTACACCTTTCTCATGTTAAACTTTTTAATGGACTGAAACCCGTCTTAAAGAACATTTCCCAGGATTTGAAGGATTGCCAAAGCATTGTTCTCAAGGACTGTCCCGCAAAAGACATTGCTACAACCCCTCCCCTGTTAGAGAAAACTCCACAACAGGAGTACAAGCTAAAACTCCGGTCTAGTAAAATAAGTCAGTCAGTTTGATTGTCTAAGTCCTCCCCTAGGTGAAACGGTTAGACTGTTTCTGACATGTATAAAATAGAGCCCCATAATGAGAGAGTTAGTCAAAACTCAATCCGATGTATCGTTTTTCTATGTTTCATATTATTTCTCAGCATTATGATTTCCAGCACCAGTTATGCATTTTACTTGTACTTTCCAGTTCTTCATGTAAATAAGTCTGCTAATGCTACAGTAGAGCACACGTTTAGTGATCTGCCTCCTCATGAACTCTCTTACCGCCTCGCTATGCGAAATAACTCATTTATCCGCATGTTACATTACTCACACCAGACCAGCAATGCCACTAATTGTTGGGTGTGTGGTCGACTCCCCCCTTTCCAGACACCGAAGGGAGTTCTGCCACTTTTTCCTAATCCATTTTCACATAATGGTTCGTGTGGAGCATGGTCCACGTTAACGTCATCCTCAACAGATATGTCTTTTCTTAACAGTACATGTTTCCCAGACAAGCAAGGTCTCCCCCACAGAACCGGGTTAGATCTAGAAAATGAAGTGTATAATTTAGGTAATTATTCGTCGAATTTTATGGTCCTGAATGTTCAGTCTGATACTACTCCAGACTTACCTGCTATTTCAGTACTACCAGTCAAAGGCGAATTATGTGTCCGAAATTATGGTTCCGTACATGTAGGACATAGTGATTGTACTACTATTGTCAAGTATAGTGACAGTGGGAAATCTATCTTCAAAGCTTCACGTCATTCTTATTTTATTTGTGGTCAAGCTGCATATGTTCGTCTGCCCCTCGATTGGGAGGGAACCTGTTACATTGCCTTCCTACTGCCACCAGTTTTTCTAGCCCCACCTGATTATCATAGAAATACACATCTAGTACACATTAGACATAGAAGGGAGTCCCCAATTGTCGATTATACTGAAACTGCTCTAGAACAGTATACAGATTTCAACAGAGGGTTCTTCTTCTTTATAGGACCTATCCAGAATAGTAAACTGATCCGTAGGTTAACCAGAACCATCGAAGCTGTAGTAAATGAGACTGCCTCTGCTCTAGGTAACTTAACCGAAGAACAATCTGCTATGAGATTTGTCGTTTTACAGAATCGTCTCGTCCTTGACGTCATACTGGCCGATAGGGGCGGGGCCTGTAGAGTCATCGGATCTAGTTGCTGCATTTTCATTCCAAATAACGCGCCGTCTGTTTATTCAGCTATAACCAGACTCCATAAAATTGCCCATCTGATACACCAAGACCCAGGCACCTGGACATGGTCCGGTTGGTTCTGGAATATAATTTCCGCATGGGGATGGAAAATATTGTCCTTTCTAGGTATTGCAGTAGCGATCATATTCAGCTGCTGCCTCTGTATACAATGTGGCCCTGCGATTTGCGGCATTTGTGCTACCTCTTGTATTCCTAGTCCCAAGCCCCGTTCTAAATCCCGTTCCAGGATAATTCGAGACGAGCAAATGATACTGTATGAAATGATAGACGGTATCATGAAAATTGATGTTTCCTGATGGAAACGTAGTGACAAGGAGGGAATGTGGAAAAGTAAATTTTGCCATGTTCTGTGTCCCTACGTGTCATCCATCATATGTTATGTGTGCATGATTAAATATGCATATGCATTCCCCATGTCCGATTAATGACGCAATTACAGTTGTGTCCACCTCTAGTATGCCAGTTTCCAGTCCTCGTGAATACTACGAATATCAGGCCTATGTAAAGCTACGTTGCCACGTTTCTCAGTGTGCACGTTATTCTATTATAAAGTCCCCGTTTCTAGGCCTCAAAAGGGCCTGGACACTAGATTCAGCTCCTGTCTCCTGAAGCCTCGCTGAGGAGGGATACAGCCCCCACCTGTATCCTCGACCCTTCACTTACTTCCTGCCTCGCAGTGCCCGGTTCAGCTGGCTCAGTCTCTGAGTCTGCCAAGAGTATGTTATGATTCCAGTTATCAGTTCAGTCCTCCTTCTCTGCATTCCTAAGCTACTGAACTGCATCAATAGTTTCCGTCATTGTCTAGCCTTCACGTCTCCACGTTAGAGAAATACTGCATTTAATGGTCATTTAATATTCTTCAACACGCACTACATGTAGAATAATGCATGGTCCAGTCTTAGAATCAAGTTAGCCTTTCCTCTCTTGACTTCTAGTTTATATCAACATGTTCTCTAAACATCAGATACTAGATACTGTTTAGGTACATGTCGCCCTGACTCTCCAGACTTCAGTCTCTGCTCCTAGCACAGAGTTCATAGCCCCCAGTTTCTCCTAGTGATACGTCATTGCTAGTTTGCGCGCACCATCAGGTTAGAGGTCCCGGCTCCTTAGGTAGCCCCCTCCATGGTTTCCGCCCCATTCATGACATATTCTGTTACGTTTGCATCACATGTCTATGTATACGCCCTGTTACACCTCTTTTTACCCTTATCTTTCGCGACTGCTACGCGTCACGCCTTCTGCTCCACCCACTGCTACGCCTACTGAAATGTAATGCTATGTGTTTGCGTTATGTATATATGCTCATGTATTGTTATTAAAAGTCAGCGCGCTCATCCCAGATCCAGCCCCAGCAGCTGCTGGGCCCTGTCATCCTATTCCTATGCAGGTTGTCCTGTTCCTGTCCTTATGCTGTATTAAACCTGCAAAACTCCTACTACCTCGAATCTTGACTCTTATTTATTGAGCTATCTGTTATGATATATGTCTAGTCAAAAATAGGGTATTATTTATTTATTTACCACAGAGGTGGCCTTCTTTTCAGCAGCTCAAAAGATGACTTCCCTGTTCATATGACGGGGGCTTTCCTATAGGCATGTAGATGGCTTTCCAGCTCTTCGCCACTACTCATGCCAGTCACCCTGGTCAATTGAATCCCTTCCTTTATAGTCTTAGTCAGTCCCTCCACTATGCAATTGGTTTCAGGATGAAAAACAACCTTATCTTATGTTCAACATAGCATCCCATCAAATGATCTTCAAACTTTATTAAGCAAAATTGTGTCCAATTATCTGTCATAGATCCCTAATTCTTCCGGTAAAGTAGAGAATAAATCCACTCATTATGTCCTTTGCCGGCTCCTGCCAAGTGCTTTTGTACGGTGCTGCTTAGATTGTGCATGTGTCTTGAGATGTTGTCACTGTTATTTCATTCTGTTTACTCTACTGCCAAGACCAGGTCTGGCCACAGAAGTCTTTACTACCCTCAAATGTCCTTCATAGGCTATTTCTCTCGATCGACCTCTCACAGCATGTAGGGCATTTATTAAGTTATACTTTTGAGACTGAGTACCCACTTTTCTTTGCAGGGAAATTTCTCTCAAAGGTTTGTGATATGACATCACTAAAATATTTTAACCCCCGCACGACCCCCCCAAAAATATTCCGCCAAAGCCTCCGTCTTGATAACTGAGTACTTAGGTTCATCCTCGGTTAGACACTATGATGCAGTCAGTGTTTCTATATTCCTCCTCAGTTTTCTGACCTAAATAAGCTCCCAGCTCTTTTACACTGGATATCTGTGATGACAGCAGTCTCTTCTCCAGGGATGAAAGCCTTAGACGGCGTGCTGGATTCTTTTGTCAACCTGATTTTGCTTTGACACTCTTCATCCCACATTTCTTTTGCTGGCTAGTATTCTCATACGATCAGTTTCCTCTCACAATCTCTCAATGCACGTCTGTTAAAATCCACCATGCCCAGGTATAAGACCAGTTCCACCTCATTCTTAGATGTTTGTTAGTTGAAGATAGTCTCTAACAATTCTTTTTTTGCTTTCACCCTTGCTCTTCAAATACTGTGCCCCGTATAACGCATTTCTTCTTTCCCAAACCAGCAAGGAAGAGGTGTGGCGCCGCGGCCAGGGCGACTGACTCCGGAATCTGGGGATCAGGGTTCGATCCCCGGCTCCGGCGGCAGGTTAGCCCAGCACCATGTGACTCTGGGCAATAGCTTGCTTAATCTTCCCGATGGCCCCAGCGCTTAGAGACCCTAACGGGTGATTGTGCGCTTTACAAATGTGGATATTATTATTATTATTATTATTATTATTATTATTCATTGATCTGCTCTTAATGTAAACCCACGCTCTTTAAACCGTTCCACGACCATGTCAACTCTATCAATGTGTTACTGCCACTTATTACCGTACACCAGTACATCATCCTGGAAACGTAAAGCACCTTCTTAGTCTCCCAGCATGTATATCCTCACTGTCTGGTAACAACAATGCTGCAGAAATTCAACCAAATTGTCCCCTATAAATTTGTACACACCAATCGGAGTCATGAATGCTGTCAAGTCATGCATGCTTAGGCCACTAAACAGCAGGAAGCCAAGCTTTTAATAGATTATGGATGCAACGAGTGTGGGGCTTGACGCTGGTAGCAGTGGAGGTCAGCCATAAATTTTCGTTCCTTGTCGTTATCCAAGTCCTTCAAGGAGAAGAAGAGGAAACGCAAGAGGAGAAGGAAGGAGGATGATCGCGACACCCATTGATGTCGCCCAAGGTAGGCAACCTCCGCCCTCTTTGCACCCAATGGAGTCCTTCTCAAAGCCATATGTTGTTGATATCACTCTTCCCCAGGAGCCCCTTCTGGCAGCTCCACCAACTCCGGCACCTACCACAGTTGCCTGTTCCAGAGCCTTTACCAGCTCTCTCTTTGGCACTAGGGTCAGTGCTGGCCTCTTTGCTGTTCTAAGCTGGGCTGGTTTACCTGGGACCTGGCGCTGACCTGGCAATGTTGCTCCCTGCCATTTTGGTGTTATTCAGGCATGTGGCGGTCTTTTTTGGTTTGCTTTCAGGCCTGTTGGCCTGCTTCGCACTCCACAGGGATTTCGGCTGGCAGGTGCAAACTCCATCTCAGCACGCCTCCAGTGCAGACTGAAGCTGTTCCGGCATGAGATCCTCACCATCGACTCCTACATCAGCATGTCATAGATGTCACCTCAATGGGCACCAAAACCAGTACCTGTACCAGTGCCTCCACAAGCACAGCCATTGAAGGACCAGGCAATTTTTTTTGTAGTATACGAGAGAGGCTCAAAAGCCAGCCGAAGAGGCCAGGTCTAGAGAGAATCACAGCCTCGGCCCACACCCTGCCAAGCGTATTGGCAAAGTTTGGATGACATATTTGGATCTCAATCGAATAACATCCAGATACCTTAAGTGGTACCGCATGATGAGGATGGCCGCAGTGAGGTGGCCAGTTTGGTGCTCTATCCATATTCAGACACTGCTGATTTCTTGATATTACAGAATCCTAGTGGGCCGGACAAATCACCTGAGAAGGAGATGCAGGGTCCTACAAGGATTGCTCCACTAAAAGTGACTTCCTTTTATCCTGTCGTAAGCGGGCATTATATGTATTGGAACTTCCCCTAGCGACAGTAGAGACCAGGTCCAAGTTCTGCAGCTTCTTTCGGCAGCGTGTGAACTGAAGCTTCTATTTAAAGAGGCCTTGTTTGACCAAATTAAAGCAGCTTAGGGCAAGCCCCCCTCTTCTCCAAAAATGAACTAACTCATTACCAGGCGCTATAGGCCAGCTCTAGGAAAACCTACCTTTCTTATTGCACATCCTTCACCATAAAACTTGGTGGTGCCGGCCTTGTCCTGTGCCGTGAAGAACCCAGGTGCATTTCATACGGCAGCTCCAGATAGGTAATTCAAAACACTGGAGCTTGTTAGGAAAAAGCTGTTCTCCAACAGCAGCTTTTCATTAAAATGTAAATGTTGTATTTGTAAAGCGCACGGCTGCCCACGCGACGGGGCGTCCCGGCGCTGCACTCATACCGCTGTGGAACCCTTCCTGGCTTTTCCATGTGAAATGTCCACTCCTGGGCACCCCCAAGGTGAAGCCAGGCATCCAAGCGCTGCTGTGGCCGTTGTGGAGATTAAGCAAGCTATTTCCCAGAGTCACAAGAGTGGGACCCATGATTAGACTAGGCACCGAGGCAAGAATTATCAGGTCCGGGGAGATTGAGTCCAAGAGCTGCCGAGGCGGGAATTGAACCCTGGTCCTGTAGAGACCTCTGCATCAGGGTCTGCCACTCTAACCATTGAGCCACGCTTCTCCACCAAGGCCCATGAACAACCCATACCTGCACCCCAGGTATAACCATGCATTGTGGGCTGTGGCACACATGGTGATGCTTTTACCAAACCTCTTGACAGACCATTTTGCTGAGTTGGTGAGGGATGAGAAGGATCCTCCAGGGAAACGATTAGGCCAGGCTCAGACACAGTGAGATTTGTGGACAGGCCATGAGCTCTTTTTTTTATAGCCCTGGGGAGGGTTGCGGGCCTGAAGCCCACTGTCTTTTCAGGTGATTTGCAGATGACCCTCATGGAGATGCCGTTTTGTGGGGCTTTCCTGTTGGGATAATCTGACTCTGCCTTTGAGATGGCCAAAGCAGGTAGGCCTGCTGCTTGGTATTTGAGGCTTCAAACAGGGACTTGTCTTTAACCAGCGTCTCCAAGATTGTCCAACAGCTGAACCTAGGTCTGCAGTAGCCCTTCTAATCTTTGCCCGCACTAGCTGGAAAACTACTTTAGCTTCAACAGCATGGGCAGCCAATTGGAGGGAGGGTGTCTACCTTTCAGCAGCACTGGAAGGTCATAACATCAGATCACTTAGCCTTACAAATCATAGAAGGGGGTACGCCCTTCCCTTCCAGCACATACTTACCCAGCTCCCCTTCCCTCAGACCCTCTAGCTTGAGGATCACCTTTGAATTCTGTACCAGGAGATGCTGGCTCCATTGTTAAAATGAATAATGGACTTGGTCCTAGAGAAGGAAATTGGCCAGAGTGGTTACTCTCTCTACTTCTTGATTCCTAAGAAGGATAGCTGTCTTCCTTCGATCCCAGACTTCAGGCTCCTAAACATTGTCTTTTGCAAGGAAAAGTCTAAGAAGATGTCTCTGGCTCAGGTACTTCTGGGCCTAGAAGCAGGAGAGAGGATGAGCAGGAGGCAACTGCCAGGATGCATGTTCCCATATACTGATCCTCCAGTCAAACAGGGGGTACCGGTGATTCATGGTAGGTTCTACCTACTACTGGTTCGCAGGTTGACATTGTCACCATCTTAACAAAGGTGATGACAGTGGTATGGCACATCTGCATAGGTCACAGTTTACTGTATTCCCTTACATCGACAATTGTCTGCTCGAGGCCGGGCCTCCACAGCCGTGTGACCACCTACGGACATTAGCATACCTGTTATTTGACTTGTGCCTTTCCAAAAACCAGTCTAAATCTTGCCTAAGTCTCCTATTAATCGGGTCAGTACTTCTTTAGGTGCTTTCCTTCCTCCTCAGAGGATCCAAGATATTTAAGATATGATTCCATTGTTTTCAGGGGGGCGCGTTTCAAATTCCGATCTTGATGGTTCTTCACCTGCTTAGTCTGCTGGATTCCTGCATTCTATTAGTCACACGTGCATACTAGCTCATGAGGGCTCTCCAGTGGTGCCTTTGTTGGCAGTGCTTCCAGCATTAGGGAGATTTGTCAGACAGTATCAGGATCTCCCCAGACACTGTAACGGATGTGTGCTGGTTGTTGGTAGAGGAGTACCTAACAAAAACATGTCCTCTGCCCTCTCCGCCTCCAGCAATGGCAACAAAACGGATGGTCTCTTTCACCTTGAGTTGCGATGCACTTCTGGAGGAAATGAAGATCAGGGGCCTTTGGTCCCCAGAGGGTCAGGTGTTGCACGTTGTTAAACTGCAGGTAGTTCACCTGCCCGTGAAGGCCTTCCTACCATCCTTCACTGCCTGCCTATGCATATCTTGAGCTACAAACAGCAGCGGATTGGTATATCAACAAGCACGAAGGCAAGGGGGTTTCATTTTCTGTCAGAAATCATTGAGACTCTTTGCTTAGGCGCAAGCTGATGGTTCCTGGCTGGTTGCCAACTATTTGGCAGGCCCTCGGAACAGGAGAACCAACAACCTGATTATGCATCATCGTGCTGTGCACAAGTCGAAACTTCAACTGCTGGTGATCTAGAACATCTTTGGCCTGTGGGACGCCCCTCATGGGGACATCTTCACTACTCGTGAGACTGCTTACTGCCTGCGGTCTGCCCTCCATTTCCGGCTGAAGGGAGTCTTGGGGGACATGTTTTGATTGAGTTGGAGTTTTCTACTTAACTGTGTGTTTCTTCCATACGCCAGATATACCGGGTATGAAGGAGAGGTTTCCCCAGGATGGGCCCGAGCCATTCTGACCATCCTAGGGGCATATTATCATGCGGCAGCGATAATTATCGCTGGCCGCCTTAGCGTGAGATTTTATATTGCCGGTTATCGCTGGAAATTATCGCCATGTATCGCTGTATCAACAACGCATAGCGCAATGGCGATAATTATTCTGTAGTAGGGGATCTCTGTGTACCGTCATAATCTAGTGAATAGTCCCGCCCATGTGCGTGGACCCCGGAGCAATCAAAAATAATCTCTTAAGTTGTCAAAAAAATGCAGAACTGCACAGACACTTAAGAGAGAATTTAAAGACAGATAATGCAGCCTATATCCACAGGCTACACTGTCCAGTACTTCAACTAGAAATTCCACCAAAAATCCACAAACAGCACAGCCTGTCCAGATTTCTCCACAGAGAAAAACTTGCCTTTACCAGCAAAACCCTCTGGAATGATAGAGAGGAAGGAATGGACAGACAAGCCCCCATAGGCTGCCATTATGTGGCTCAGAACAGGATACTGTACCTTTAAGAGAACTTTCCAGAACTCTCTCAGTATCCCAGAATGCACAGCAGGTCCCTTTTACTTTCAGTTCTTTTTTCCGGCTCCTGCAAGCAGGACCCTGGAGCATTGAGCTCTCCCTTTTCAGGGGTTTATTTGGTGATTTTTTCACTTTTTCAAGTATTTGAGTGCTTTCATTGAAGTTCTTTGGTGTTTTCTTCCTTGAGTGTGCACTCTTTTATTTGTCAAAATGCCTGCTTTGTTTGACAAATGCCCAGAGTGTCCGAGGAAGAAGGCCAAGTCGGACCCACATGAGGTGTGCATCGTCTGCCTTCCCTCATCTCATGTCCCAGAGGGGTGTGGCATCTGCCAGACATTATCCACCAGGACCCTGAGAGAGAGGATGAAGATCAGGCTCCAAGGCCTGGCAGATAGAAGACTGCAGACACAAGGTGGGTCTGGGCATGCTTCAGCTGCCCATGCTGAGGTCTCTGGGGGGCTCCACAGAGGCAGGAAGACCAGCAACGTCCTATTTCTCCGCCGACGTCGATAGCATCGACGACGGCATCGAGAGGGATGACAGCAGTCTGTTCCCCGTCTCCCCGGGGCTCTGGGTTGAAGCGGCGTCGACGTTCGACGTCGAGGGGACTGACTAGGCCACCGTCGAGAACACCGTCGACGGTGTCATCGACGTCATCGTCGAGTCATCGGCGTCGTCGTCGAGTCATCGACGTCGAAGGAGTTCCGCCCGGCGTCAGCGCTCGCCGTCGAGGCGACACCGCCGTTCGCCGTCGGTGAAGAGGAGAAGGTCGGCGCCGAGGGGCTCCTCGACGTCGAGGAGGACGTCGAAGACTCGCAGACGTTCGACGTCGAGGAGACGCTCGACGTCCAGATGGCGTTCGCCGTCGAGGAGGCGTTCGACGTCACGGAGACGCTCGACGTCGAGAGGTCGACGGTTGCCGTCGAAGAGACGTTCGCCGTCTAGACGTGACTCAACGTCGAGATGAAGACGCAGGTCGACGTCGAGAAGGCGTTCCTCGACGTCGAGACGACGTTCTTTGACGCCAAAGAAGCGCAGAAGGAGTTCTGGCGCCAGGAGTCACTCTGGGTCCGCTGGGGCGCCTCGGCGACGCTCTCCAATAGGAGACACTGCCTCTACATCGCCTCCGCCTAAGAAGAAGAGGGAGTCACAGGGCTCTGTGTACTCCGAGGTTTATACACCTTCCAAGCCGAGATCGGCTACACCTCCTCCTCCCTTGCCCAAGGAACCTCTGCTTCCACCTCTGGTTCCCCCTCATGCTCATCCTCTGCTACCTCCTCAGGGACTGCCTCCGGTTCCGCCGAGGACGGCTTCGCTGCCACGGTACCCGACGCCTCCTGAGGGGGCTCCTCAACCGAGGGTCCCAGTCAGGCCACAGTCTCCTGCTCCTGTGAGACCTGCGGAGCGTCCGAAGCCGAGGAGATCGCGCTCTCGTTCCGGACGGAGGGAGAGATCGCGAAGTCGTCACCGGTCGTCGACAAGATCAAGGCGACGCCACAGGAGGCGCAGATCGAGATCCCACACGGGTTCTTCTGGGACCAGGGACTACTCGCCGACTTTGTCGGAATCCCCTGGGACGAGGGGGGAAACAACCTTTACAATGCAACTTTTACAACGCACTACCATTACAACGAAACTTTTACAACGCAATATCCATTACAACGCATGCATTTACAACGCAACCATTACAACGCATGACACTACAATGCACACCACTACAACGCATAACATTACCATCCAACACTTACCCTACTGTTGCACCCCCTGGAGTTAGAATAGTAATTTTTACCCCTACACTATCCAACAATTACCCTACTGTTGCACCCCCTGGAGTTAGATAGTAAAATTTACCCCTACACTATCCAATACTTACCAAACATGCAATGTAATGTAATGCGTTGTAATGGTTTGCGCTGTAAAGGTAGTATGCGTTGTAATGGAATGCGTTGTAAATGTAGTTTTTAAAATTTCGTTGTAATGGCATGCGTTGTAATGGAATGCGTTGTAATGGATGTTGCGTTGTAAAAAATGTGTTGTAACGGTGTGCGTTGTAAAAGTGTGCGTTGTAACGTCATACATCCGGACGAGGGTGTCTTTCCATGATGTTCTGCTGAGGGGTGCGGCTAAGTTGGGCATCACGGTGACGGTGCCCACTCCCGCGACGTCCGTGATACATAAAAAGCACCTGTCTCGGCCGTTGCTACCCCTAGTACCAGGATTGGTAGAGCCCGCTCAGGAGTTGTTTCTCACTCCGGCGGCGACGAAGGCGGCTCCCTCCAGGCTCCTCAAGAAGTACCGGGCTCCGGATTCTGACCCGGCCTTTCTCAGGATGGATCCGCCACCGGACTCAGTCATAGTGACGGCAGCTAGGAAGCAGCATGCCACCACCCCGTTGTCTACAGTACCTCCTGATAAGGAGAGCCGCCGGTTAGACTCGGCGAGCAGGAAGGTCTGTGGGATGGCGTCTACTGCAATGAAGGCTGCAAGTGCCGCGGCTTTGCTGGGGCGATACGATCGAGCCCTGTGGGAGTCCTTGCAGCAATTCGCTGAGCGCCTTCCTCGAGAGAAGAAAGAGGACTTTCAGGAGATCCTGAATGAGGGACTATTGGTGTCGAACCAAGTCATCAGCGCGGCTGCTGATGTCTCTTCTGACGGCGCATGGGTATTGCCATGGTGTCAACCAACGGGGCGCGCTTGGCTTCGCCTTACATCCCTCAAGCCTGAGGCTCAACAACGGGTGGCCAACCTGCCTTTCTCGGGGGAAACCCTGTTTGGCAAGCATGCGGACGACGAAATGGCCCGCATGAAAGCGGAGGCCGAGACCCTGACGGCTGTCTGGTTGGAGAAGCCCAAGGAGAAGAAGACCTACCGCCCGTTCCAGAGACGGTTCGGGGCGCACGGCAGAGGGCAGGGGCAGGCTTCGGGACAGCAGCAATAACAACAGCAGCAGCAGTTCTGGAGGCCCTTCCAGAAACGCCAGAAGGGCAGAGGCCAACAGTCTGCAGCGGCGAACAAGTGCCCGGCTGGGTCTAGGCCCTGAGTGGTTACTTCCCCTGCATCCGTTACCCACTCCGGTGGGGGGAAGCGTTCAATTTTTCTGGCAGAGTGGAGAAAAATTACTCAGGACAAGTGGGTGCTGAATATTATTTGCAATGGATACATTTTTCGGTTCACCAGCCCGCCTCCAGCAATTCCACAGGTCAGCTCGCAGTTTCAGCTGCGCGAGCTCCAGGCGGAGGCCGATACCCTGTTAAGGAAAAGGGTGATAGAAGACGTACCTCTGTCTCAAAGGGGAAGAGGTCTGTACTCCCGGTTCTTTCTGGTTCGCAAGAAGGTCAAGAACGAGTTCAGGCCCATTCTGGATTTGCGACAAGCAAACAAGTGGATTCGCAGAGAGAAATTTCGCATGTTGCCGTTGCATCAGATTTATACTCAGCTGCAACAGGGAGACTGGCTATGTGCTATAGACCTACAGGATGTGTACTTCCATGTCCCCATTGCACACAAACACAGGAAGTTCCTGCGATTCCAAGTCGGCGCCAATCATTATCAGTACACAGTACTGCCATTCGGGCTGAAGTCTGCGCCTAGAACATTCTCGAAGTGCATGGCAGTGGTAGCTGCACACCTGAGGAAGAACAAGGTGTTTGTCTACCCGTACCTGGACGATTGGTTGATCAAGGCCTCCTCCTTCTCGGAAGCTCCAGAAGGCGTGCATTCTCTTGAACAAGCTGGGGTTGCACATCAACATGTCCAAGTCTGTCCCGACTCCGGTCCAGTGGATACAGTACTTGGGAGCCTCCATCAATACGCTGTCAGCAAGCGTGTCTCCTTCGGAGGAGAGACGATTATCACTCCTTCGGAAGGCTCAGGCTCTTATGACCGCTCCATCTACAACAGTGAGGACAGTATCTTCTCTACTGGGGTCGATGGCCTCTTGTATCTTCCTCACGCCACACGCACGGCTGCACATGAGACCGTTGCAGGAGTGCTTGGAGGATCAGTGGGATCAGAGGACAGGGTCTTGGGACGACGAAAGACGACTGTCTCTGCATGCTCTTCAGTCTCTGAAGTGGTGGTGGTGTTCAGCGGAGAATCTCCTCAGAGGGGTTCCCTTCCACAAGGACATTCCCACCCAGACTATCGTGACGGATACGTCTCTCCACGGCTGGGGGGCGCACTCCGGAGACTTACAGATCCAAGGAATGTGGTCCCCGACGGAGTCCACGTACCACATCAATTTCCTGGAACTCAGAGCTGTTCACTTGGCACTGAAGGCCTTTCATCCGTCCTTCCAGACCAATTCTCTGCTTGTAGAGACGGACAATACGACCACGATGTATTACCTCAACAAGCAGGGGAGCTCGAGATCACGCACTCTGTCGCAGGAGGCGCAGGCGATCTGGCGCTGGCTTCTGGCCAGAGGACTGACGATAACGGCTACCCATTTACCAGGTGTGCAGAATGTTCAGGCGGACGCACTGAGCAGACTGATTCAGGAAAACCACGAATGGGTCATAAACGACAAAGTACTAGGAGAAGTCTTCGCAAGGTGGGGGACTCCAGACGTGGATCTGTTCGCCACGGCCAAAAACAGCAAATGCCGAGACTTCGCCTCCAGGTACTACCAGCAGGGGACGCTGGGGAATGCGCTATGGATCAACTGGTCGAACAGCTCTCTGTACGCTTTTCCACCCATTCCCCTGATTCCGGCGGTGCTCATCAAGTTGTCCCAGTCCAGGGCGCGGATGATCCTGATTGCCCCGGAATGGCCCAGACAGTGGTGGTTCACGGACCTGCTTCACCGGTCTCTCCTTCCTCACATACGGCTGCCGTGCCGGCCGGACCTTCTCACGAAGTTCGGGGGGCAGATGGTGCACCCCAACCTCTCGTCTTTGAGTTTGGCGGCATAGCTCCTGAGATAGTGCAATATGGCCATTTGAATCTACCAGAAGATTGTATGGACATAATGAAGGAGGCTAAGCGACCTTCCACTAGGACTTCCTATGCTTACAAGTGGAAGAGATTCTGCATCTGGTGCAGGTCCAAGAACTATGATCCAACGACATGTAAGGAAGATGTCATCCTTCCGTATATTCTACATTTGGCGCACTCTGGCCTTAATTTCCATTCCATTAAGGTTCATCTCGCTGCGCTGACTGCCTACAGGAAATGCCCTTCGCAGACTTCCTTCTTCCAGATCCCTGTGATCAAGGATTTTTTGGAAGGCTTGAAGAAAGTGTTCCCTCCTGTCCGGCTTCCTTCGCCTTCATGGGAATTGAATGTGGTGCTGTCCAGGTTGATGAAGGAGCCTTTTTAACCTATTCATAAGTCTTCGCTGCAGCATCTGTCCTGGAAGGCGGCGTTCCTCGTGGCCATTACATCGGCCCGCAGGGTGAGTGAAATTCAGGTGTTGTGTTGCCAAGAACCTTATACTGTATTTCATGCTGCTAAGGTTGTTATGCATACTCACCCTAAATTTCTTCCAAAGGTTATCTCTGATTTCCATGTTAACCAGACCATAACTTTACCTACGTTTTTTCAGAATCCTTCATCTCCAGCGGAAAGGTCTCTGCATACCCTGGATGTTAGGAGGGTGTTGAAATTGTATCTGGATAAAACCAAAGATATTCATAGGTCAGACCAAATGTTTATCAATTATGGATCAGTCAGGGCCGGTCTTGCTACCTCAAAACAGTCCATCTCGAGGTGGATTGTGTCCTGTATACAATTGTGTTACCAGAAGGCTAATAAGACCTTGGGGGGTAAACCTAAGGCTCATTCCACCAGGGGCAAAGCTGCCATGACTGCTTTGCTACGTAATGTTCCAATTGCAGAAATCTGCAAGGCGGCCACTTGGAAGTCGGTCCATACCTTTGCTAAGCATTACTGTCTGGACACTGAAGCCAGGACAGACGCTCAGGTTGGGCAGGCTTCGCTGCGAAATCTGTTCGCACAGTAGTGGTGTTATTTCTCTTGTCTCCACCGCCGCTTTGGTGTGGGGATGGGCTTGCCATTCTATTCACTAGATTATGACTGTACACAGAGATCCCCTACTACAGAAGGAGTAGTTTCTGTCCTGTAACTCCAGTTCCGTAGTAGGGGTATCTCTGTTATAGTCATAAGCGCCCGCCCTCCTCCCCGGTGGAGAGAGATATTCATGTAAGGAATGCTACAGGTCTGGCGTGTTACACCTTCAAAAAGAACTGAAAGTAAAAGGGACCTGCTGTGCATTCTGGGATACTGAGAAAGTTCTGGAAAGTTCTCTTAAAGGCACAGTATCCTGTTCTGAGCCACATAATGGCAGCCTATGGGGGCTTGTCTGTCCACTCCTTTCTCTCTATCATTCCAGAGGGTTTTGCTGGTAAAGGCAATTTTTTCTCTGTGGAGAAATCTGGACAGGCTGTGCTGTTTGTGGATTTTTGGTGGAATTTCTAGTTGAAGTACTGGACAGTGTAGCCTGTGGATATAGGCTGCATTATCTGACTTTAAATTCTCTCTTAAGTGTCTGTGCAGTTCTGTATTTTTTTGACAATTTAAGAGAATATTTTGGATTGCTCCGGTGTCCACGCATATGGGCGGGACTATTTACTAGATTATGACTATAACAGAGATACCCCTACTACAGAACTGGAGTTACAGGACAGAAACTACTCCTTCCAGCGATAGCTGTGTTTTCCATGGAACATCGCTGGTTTTCCAGCGATGTTCCATGGAAAACGGCGATATCCTTGATGATAGGGCCTGTGGTCTTAGCCACACAATCCTCCCCCATGTTAGGTATGCCTTAGTCAGGAATTTAACAGAAGTTAAATTTCTGCGTTAAGGCATACTTAACGCGATTTCCAATATCGCTACCCCTGATTGATAATATCGCGAAGCTGGGTTCGTAAAATTTTCCCATGGGGTTTTGTCAGGCACGCCACTTTTGCATCTCATTAAGGATGCGATGCGAGGCGTACTGACAACGGGCGCTAAGGCAAGGAAACACACGCTAGCGTGTCCTTGCTGGTAATGCAATAATATTATTGACGCTTTTCGCCCGAAAACGGGCTCTAAAGCCGTGATAATATTATCGACGCCCCTTGATGATATGCCCCCTTGTCTGGCCAAAAAGGGTGTAATATATATAGTCCTCATCAGACTCTTTCTATGCCCCCCACCTACTCCAACTGCTTCTCAGAGCAGATCTCCGCTCCCAGTTGGAGGGACAGGTGCTGCATCCTAGAGTCCAGCGCCCCCACCTTTATGCCTGAAGATTGAGCAGTTAGTACAGAATGCTGCAGCACGGCTGCTTTGGAAGATCCCCAAAACCGCCTCTATTTCGGCTCAGGATCGAATGCTGCATTAAGTTTAAAGCTTTGAGGCTTATGTTTAAGATAAAATCTGGTAAGGCACCTCCCTATTTGATGACCCTTGTTCACCCTTATGTACCTTCCCGTAAACTCCGATCAGCTATTCAAGCTAAGTTTGCTATTCCTAGGATGAGACTAGTGCATATGGGTGATTATTCTTTTTCCCTCCTGGGTCCTTCTTTATGGAACTCACTTCCGGCAGGCTATTTAATATGTAGATTCCCTTCTTTTTTCTTGGGCTCTTTTCACGAGGCGCCGGAAAACCTTAGGGTAGCTGTGCGCCTTATAAAATTAAAATAACAATATCAAGCTGATCCCAGTTACACAGAAGAATGAAAACATGTAGATAAAATACCACTTAGACATATTTCGCACAGCAGCTTGGCCCACTTCACAAGGTCCAGTTGGCGGTAGTGCTGTGATATAGTGTGGATTGACCTCCAAGTAGCTTCTTTGTAGATTTCACTAAAGGGGACATCACAAATTAGTAGCCACCTTTCCTTTGTTTGGTTTCCACAATGGGAGTTGTAAGCCCATTGCTAACAGACTACAATGACAGAAACAATTCATCAAATGCTGGATTAGTTGGCTAGTGCACCTTAGTTAACAAATGTTTTTGGTACTTATTAATATCCTTTATATTATGTAAGTAGTATTTGGAGGCCATTTTCCTGTCTAGAAAGGAAGAATTAAGAAATTAAACGGTTGGAGAAACTATGATCGCAGCTAGGTAAACTATTTTGGAAGAGAAATGCCAATGAAAGTTTGCCTGATGCAGAAAATACTTTTGTATTATTTCTTCCTGGCATATCTTGAGATTGATGCATTTTCACCAGTGACGGCGAAAACATCATTTCTACCTAAAAGCATCAAAGATTCTAGTTGAAGACTTACCAGGTCTTTCAAATAGACAGTGCAATGTGGTGGTCTGCTATGATGTCATAAATAGAGGTATTCAGGAGCCAGTCTGTGTGCTTGAAGATTGGTGTGCAGGATTCTGCTTTGGGCCCTGCATTGGAATTACAGCCTTCACAACACAATCTTGCATGATTCTTTGAGAGTTAGAGCAGATCTGTGAACCACCAATGAAGCTGCCACTCTAGAACAAATGGGATCATTCTGCGCTTTAAATGCTTCACCCTGATCAGTACCTTCGGTCTCAACCTAGGACACAGAGAAAGACTGGTGATCAGTTCTCATAAGGGCATTTTCCTTCATTCAGACTTTTTGGTATAGAGTTGCAAAGTCATGACATTTGTTGTTTTGTGGTTTATTTGCGGAACCCCACACTGATGACAGTTTTTCCAAGAGCCTTATCATGGACATCCCAGTCATGGTTTTCTTGATTGAACTTTTTAGTGATGTTTTGGACATTGGGGAGATAGGCAGATGGCCTAAAGTGATCTTAAGCTAACTGCCAATATAGCCTGACACACCCTGGAGAGTCCCTCCCATCTTATTCAAGCGGTGCATGGTTGTTGTGGTGTCTGGCTGAATCAACACTGACTTGGATGTTAATGGTGAAGAAGGACTACGGGATGAAATTAAATGCCTTGGTCGCCAGCATTTTAATCGGAACATTTATTCCTTTGTGTTTGCTCTTGATCCAAGGGAACTCCACAGCCTAAAAAGGAAATGTGCCATTGTGGACCGAGACAGAAAGTCTTGTCAGAGTCACAGTCCATGCAACGTACTTCTGACAAGAGTCCAGGATTGTAAAGCACTACCACATGGTATAACTTTGTACTTGAAGTGATTATGGTTCACTACAAATCATTTGTGATTTTGTGCATATACCTGTGCAGATATGTGCTTGTGGCTAAATTACAGTCAATTTGTCTCCTTGGTGAAGGTACAAGAGATTCTGAAGTAGACTTGTAATTCTTATTTCTCTTTCTTCACTCACATGCATGTTAATGAAAAATTAAGCATGGGCCTGCCCCCAAACCTTGCCTTGCAAAAGACGGGAATGGCGAGGAGCCGCTGGTGGTTGGATCTCAAGGCCCAGTCGTGATGGTAGTGCTGGAGTCTGCCTCTCAAGTACACCGGGCCCAGGCCCTGGTTTGTCTGTACCCCAGGGTGAGACTTAAATTATATGCGCCTGATGACAGGCAGCCAGTGAAGGTTTCTTAGGTGGGGAGTGATGAAGTGGCGGAATGATACCTTGCAAATCAATCTGGCTGCAGCGTTCTGAATCATTTGCAGTCTACGGGTCAGAAAGGCGGGAAGTCCCAGATAGAGACTGTTAGCGTAGTCCATGTGAGATGTAATTAGGGCGTAGACTGCTGTTCTTCTACACTCCAGAGGGAGGAAGTGGAGGTATTTCCTCAGGGTATGCAGCTTCCCAAAACATGAGGAAAAGACTTGCGTAATCTGAGATTTACAGGAGAGCCCGTTGTTAAATCTGAACCCCAAGTTTCTCACCGAGTTAACAGGCTCAGGAGGGGGATTCAGCTCATGTGGCCACCAGAGCGCTGCGGGGTGGAGACTTATGGTTGAAGACAGTTTTGGGTCATCCAAGCTGAAATGTTACACAGACACCTTCTAAAGTTGGCAAATACAGCCTCCGACTGATCCTTAAAAGGACCAGTTGAGTGTCATCCGCGTAGGAGATCAACTTCACCCCGCAGGATTCTACCAGAGCAGCGAGAGGTAGGCATTAAATTGGAGAGGACTCAATGCGGATCTCTGGGGAACCCCACAAACTAGGGGTTTCTGGGAAGAGATAAAGGGGCAGAGAAAGACTTGTTGTGACCGGTTCTCCAGGAATGACCGGATCCAGGCCAGGGCCGTGCCCTGAATTCCCTGGCATTTTAATCTCTCCAGGAGAATGCAGTCGGCTACCGTGTCGAAGGCTTGCCTACGGCAAGCCCGTCTGCGCCCGTCCGCGCCTGTCCGTCGCCAGGAGCCAGGACCCCTGGTCATTTTAAACCTGATAATCCTGATAGCTCCTCTCGAGCCTTACCTAAGCTCACCTAAACTTGAGAATTCCTGTTGAAGCTTAGACCGGCCCCCCAATCATGTCCCTTCGGAGGATGGTCCGAAGGACCTTTTTCTTGCTATAAGTGTAAGTACCAGCCCAGCCCCCTGCAGAACATAAAAACTACAGCTAATTCTATTACTACCAGATCACCTTCTACCGCCGAGACACGGCCCTACACGAACCCCCCTGCCGAGTCACCCCATTATACTACATGGATAGGCCTCTTAGCAAACGTTAGATCTCTCCCCCGACATGCCACCGCCATCTGGGATCTCTCACGGAAACCTGGATTAAACCCTCTGCGGTTCCTGCGATAGCTCTAGCTCTCCCACCCAGCTTTCGCATTCAAAGACTTGATAGGCTAGAACGAGTGGGCAGAGGTATAGCCATAATTCATAAAGAACATATACCAGTTACCATACTTGACCAGTTCTGTTCGAAATTATTCGAATGTCTTATTTTTAAAATTGAACTACACCTCCAACAGAGTTGGAAAGGAGCACTGGTTTATAGGCCCCCTGGACCAATAAACGACTTTAATGGTCGTTTTTTAGAATTTATCGCCCCCCATATTGCTGCCACCCGAAATTACCTACTTCTAGGAGATTTTAATATTCATAGTGAGGACTTAAACAACTTAGATGCCAAAACTTGTCTAGAGGACTGGGCTTCCCAGGGGCTTGTCAAGCTCAACAGCGATCCCTCTCATCTAGCAAGACACACCCTTGATTTAATTCTTTCCAACTCTCAATTCATTGAATATAGAGATACTTTACCGCTCACTTGGTCGGATCACTCTGTAGTTAATTTCCAACTGACAAGCCCCCCCATCTCACTTTCTCCCTAACCCCTCACAGATAGGTGGTACAGACCCTGGCATAAAATCAAAGCTCATCACCTTGCCTCTTTTTTTTCGACATGGGACATTGACACCCGCAATTTCAATGTCGAACAACAACTAAGCCATTTTAACAACACTATTTCCAGTGTACTGGATGAAGCAGCACCTTTAAAACCAGCCACTCACCCCCCCCCCCCCAAAAGCTCTACTGCTACTACAGAATGGTACTCCCCGGCCCTACGTATTGAAAAGAGAGGAATGTAAAAAACTGGAGCGCACCTGGCGACTCACACACTTAGAACAAGACAGAACTAAATACAAATGCGCCTTAGCAGCTTACCACAATAACATTAAAACAGCTCGCAAAATGCACATTACTCATCAATTGGAGAAGGCTGGATCCAATTCCAGGGAGCTATTTAAAATAGTAAAAGCCTACTCTAGCCCATCAGCATGTGACACTGTGTAATCCCCCTCACAGATCATATGCAATGATGTCGCGGAGCATCTTATCCTCAAAATTGATACCATCTACCAGAAAATCATTGCTGCTAACACTTCTTCCCTTCCCCCCACGGTCTGCCCTCCTGACACTTATACCACATCTGCCCAATTCTACACCTTTCCCCAGCTTCATATGAGGGAAGTTATATCCCTTATAGAAGCAATGAAATCTGGCTCACCCTTGGACACCATCCCGGCCAGGATTTCTGCTAAATTTGCGGAACAACTAGCTCTCCCGATCTGCTCTATTCTGATTTGCTCCCTTAGGGAGGGCCGCCTTCCATCGGCTTGTAAAGATGCGCAAATCAAACCCATACGTAAAGACCCCAAGGTCCCAACCACCGAAATCACTAATTATCGACCCATATCTCTTCTACCCTTACAGTCTAAACTCATTGAAAAACACATTAATAGACACTTGTCTAATTATCTGGAAACTCACCAACTACTGGATATTTCTCAATCTGGGTTTCGGGCTAAACATAGTACCGAGTCCGCCCTTATTGAGGTTACTGACAATATACGCATGGCTGCTGACAACGGTCAAGCAGTGCTTTTGGTGCTGCTTGACCTGTCAGCAGCATTTGACACCATTTCACATCACATCCTTCTGGAAAGGCTCCAAGACGTAGGCATTCAGGGGCCAGCACTGAGGTGGATCACCAACTTTCTTACAGACAGAACTCAAACAGTTACCATGGGATCTTTTACATCTGCCACTAACAAAGTGAGCAAGGGGGTCCCACCGGGATCCTGCCTAAGCCCTACCCTTTTCAATATATATGTCACCCCCCTGGCCAGACTCATGAGATCCTTGGGGTTTACTCCAATCTCATACGCAGATGACACCCAGCCCCTTCTAACATTTGATAAAAATACACCCAACATTGATCTGTTGTTTTCCGAAGGCATGAAATCTATCGCTGCCTGGATGCGTAACACCTTTTTGCAACTCAACGGGGGCAAATCAGAGATCATGTTGTTTGGAGGAGCTACCACTCTCTGGTCACCTACTTGGTGGCCAGAAGAGCTGGGAACCGCCCCTACTCCCAAAGAAGTGGTTAGGAACCTAGGTGTCAGAATTGATCACATAACACATATGCCAACACCACCGCAGGTTCCTGCTACTATGTTCTTGGCCTCCTGCGTAGGATTTTTCCACTCTTACCCTCCTCTACAAAAAAACACTAATGCAGGCCCTAATATTGAGTAGGCTTGACTATTGTAATGCCCTCCTGTTTTCGGCCAACGAAAGTGCCATTAATAAACTCCAGGTAGTGCAGAATACTGCTGCCTGACTCACCAACAATGCCCCATCTAGAACACCCTCTGGACCCCTACTCAATCAACTTCACTGGCTCCCCATAAAGAAAAGGGTAAAGTTAAAAATAGGCTGTACTATTCACAAAGCCCATAATGGCAAGGTCCCCATGTATCTCACCAACAAGCTCTCCTCCTATATCCCGTCACAAACTCTCAGGTCTAGCACCGAACATTTGCTCACCATTCCCAGAATCAAAAAGGCTCGCAGTGGTGGCAAAGCATTTTCTTATCTTGCCCCCCGATCCTGGAATAGCCTGCCTCCTCAGTTACGCTCAGGATACAATCTGATTCAATTTAGAAAGATGTTAAAAACCCACCTCTTCTAAATTTCTTCCCTCCTGTTCTGATGTTCCTCTGTCCCCAGCGCCGAGATACCGTCATGGGTGATTCAGCGCTATACAAATCAATAAATATCAAATATCAAATAACAAGCATATCTGCATTGCCCTGGTCGATAGTCTCGTGGACACTCTCGTACACTTTGAGGAGGGTGGTTTCCGTGCTGTAGCCTGCTCTGAAGCCGGATTGGGAGTCATAGAATTGTTTTTTTGATTCCAGATATTCACATAGTTGACATTGCACTACTTGTTCAAGAATTTTCGCAGGTGCCGGAAGAAGGGTGATGGGTCTGAAGTTTTTATATTCTGCAGGTTCAGCATCTGGTTTCTTGAGGATAGGCAGGAGGAAGGACTGTTTCCACACTGCTGGAAAGATACCTGTACTCAGAGAGGCGTTCCAAATCTGGTTTAACAGGCTGTTAAAACAGGGAGCTAAGAGTTTGAAAAACTGGGCCGGGCAGGGGTCACTCGGTAAGCCAGATTTACATGCTACTGATTTTTGTAGGGAAGCATCGAAAGAGAGAATTGGTCAGCACCTCATTGTTGTCTGGAGAGACAGTGGGCTCTGATGTTATCAGGCTGGAAGGAAAGGTGGCGTAGATAGATTGGAGTTTGTCCTGGAAATAGTCAGACAATCTGGCACAGAGGGAGGAGGTGGGAAGTACCATACTGGCAAGAACAGCAAGTTTGATAAAGTCTTGAACAATTTTAAAAAGAGTTTTCACTGACTTTTCAGCTAATTTAATCTTTTGGGTGAAGTAATCCCTAATGATGTTGCACTTTACTTTGTGGAAGTTTTTAAAGGCTTTTCTATATTTTGCCACGGGATCGTAGGATTGTCTCCAGGTGGAATCCTATTTTTTATATAGGAGCCCAGGGTAAAACCACGGGGCTGATGGTCTTTTCCTGGTGGTGGTGACCATTGTCCATGTAAGTTGCAGTGAAGTGCATGCTAATACCATGTGGAAAAAAAATCTGCATTCTGTTACTTGCATCCAGAGCATTAGTGGGAGAGTGCTGTGTACATGCCATGGATACGCCTTGGAGAGAGGTAAGTGTGGTGTATGTAGTTGAACTGTGAGAAGCGGAACCTGTGGTTATAAGACACACCCTTTGTCATTTGGAGGGCACGAGCCCAGGCCACATCGGAAATCTGTTGTTGTAAAACCTCGTTCCATCCAGTGCACACTTTCGTTGCGTTATCAGACAGAGGGATGTTAAGCACAGTGTATAAGGTTGTAATGGCGTGTCAAGTGCTAGTGGGAGACAGCAATGTGTTCAGTATCTGAGAAGTAGATGGCTCTGCATCCCCATTGTTCAACATCTCGTGAATCGCATATTGAAGAGCATGTTGTGTTAAGAACTGACCGGCGCTCAACCCATATGTGTCCACCATTCCTTGGAACAACATAAGCGTGCATTGATTATAAAGGTCACCTACTTGTGTGAGCTCCACAGAGCCGGATCACTGCGTTGCGGCGCCACAGCAGCGGTAAATTCCAACTAACAATTGATGGGAGTATGGGGCCCTTGGGTTATATGCATCTGTGCCAGCATGCAGGGGCTACCACCATCTGTCTGAACTTCTGTCTCAGGTGGACAGTAGGATCAGACAGCCAGGTATAAGTGCTCATAGCCTGCAAAGCTGTGCACACTAGTAAAGCTTTGGGGTGTTGTGGTGTGCACAACCATGCCATTGGCGATTATAATTTCACTGCCGCGTAATAGATCTCGAGATTAGGTGCTCCGAGTCCGCCCTCAGTGAGTGGGCACTGTAGTGTGGTCAGTGCAACCCGGCGGCGGCCCCAGCTCCATATCCGTTCTAGTAGCAGGGCATGTAGTTCACGAAGAAGCTCCTAGGGTTTACAGTGGGAAGGGCCACTAAGAAGTACAGCAATAGGGTAAGGACTAACATTTTAGAAATTGCTACTCAACCTAATCGGGACAAGGGGAGTGAGTGCCAGAAGAAATTTCCCTCCCTAAGGTACCTCTCGGTGTGTTAAACTTGTATACCTAAGTATTTAAAAGAGTTGTGTCTCCACTGCAAGCAAGTCCCTGGGGGTTCTGTTCGGTCTTCGATTGGTCTGCGCACTAAGGGAAACATTCATGATTTATGCGGGTTCATGAATAAACCAGAGATCATACCAAAGCCATCCAAAATCTGCATTAGGCTTGATAGCGGAGACCCCACCTCCCGCAGGAAGACCTAGGCATCGTCCGCATATAACGATATTATGTGGTACATGTCACATTTACGGATGTCCCAGTCCACCGCCCACTGACAAAGTTGGCAAGCCAGGGGCTGCATGGCTAATGCAAAAATGGGAGGGGATAACGGACAATCCTGTCTCATACCCTTACAGATGTTGAACCTATCCGAAATCACCTGGCCTGTCTTAACTCGCGCCGTAGGGCCAAGATAGAGGGTGCGCACCCAGGCCAAGAATCCCGGTCCGAACCCAGTGTGAGTGAGGACTATTAGGAATAGAAAACCCCAGCTCAGGGTGTCTAATGCTTTTTCTAAGTCCAATGACACCGCAACCTGGTCAAAAGCATCTGCTGGTGTGTTATGCAGGAGGCCCATAAGACAGCAAATTTTCAAAAATGTGCTGCGTCCCGGTATGAAACCGGATTGGTCTGAGTGAAGGGAAGGAGACGGTTCGCCAAGATCCTGCCCATGATTTTACAATCTAGATTAAGCAGGGAGAGGGAGCGGTATGAATAAATATCCAACGGGTCTCTGCCGGTTTTGGGCAGAACCACAGCCAGGGTCTCACAAAGTGAATCCGGTAGGCGAGCCCGCTTCTTAATCTCATTAAACACATCAAGAAGGCGTTGAGTGGTTTGGGTGAGGAAGGTGGTGTAATACTCATCCGGTAGGCCATCCGTGCCTGGGGTCTTGTTGTGAGTGATCTGAGATATGGCTGTGTGTACCTTCTGGAGTTTCAGTGGTTCATCCAGCTCGACCCACTGTAAGGCATTCAGAAGCACCAGCTGGAGGGGGCTAAAAAATTCATGCATGCGGTTTAGGGGCGGCAGGACTAGGGCAGCATAAATCTCCGGATAATAATCGCAGAAGGCCCTATTGATGTCCAGCTACGAGGTAAGCAGCCCATTACCATCTGAGCAAATCGCACCTGTTGATCCTCATGTACAAGCCTAGCTAGCAATCTCCCTAAGCTGTCCCTCTCTGTATGCTGCAGTTCTTACTTTAGGTCCCCTCTGCTTCATTGCACTGCTGGTGCAGCTGGTGAAACTGCACAAGCAGTGCAATGAAGCTGCTCTTCGGCCCATGTGGTTGGCCACACGTATTGCTAGGGAACGAAGGTCGCACTCTATGTTTGAAAGGTCCCTCAACAATAATTTACATATCCCCCAAGAAGCAGATAGACAGTGGCCGCGCACTACCACCTTATGGGCATCCCACTCAACTACCCGTAGTGTCACAGTGTCCGTATTGAGTTCTAATCAATGCATTGGGCTAGATCTGCACAAAAAGGTGGGGCAGACAAAGCTTCCACTTTTAGTCACATAGTGGGAATAACTGGACGCTGACGTCCCCATCTTAAGGTCAGCAGAAATGGGTAGTGATCTAACAGGGTGTGTGTAAGTAATTCCGCATTGGCCAACTAGGGAACCAGGTTGGGCGTGTATAAAAAAATTTAAATTCTGGTGTGCATGTCGTGCATTTGTGAGTAAAAGGAGTACTCAAGGCCAGTGGGGGTAGGAGCCGCCATACATCCTGACGACCCATTTGTGTCAACAATTATCTGAGATGCTGAGCAGCACGCCTTATGGCAACCGACCTGGGGAGAGGAGGGGCGATCGAGGACCACATCCAGGACGCAGTGAAAATCCCAACTCCTCAGAGTCCAGGGAAGACGGATCCCCAAAAAGTGCCAGTGTAAGAGTTTTTAGAAACTCCCCCTGCTGTGTGTTGGTGGTAGAGATTGCATGCAGTGTAACTGGTACACCATCCAACTGGCCCCCCAGAATCACATATCGCCCTGCAACATAAGGTACTCCTGGTCCTATCCATGTGAGTACCCCACCAGCAAAGGAGGACACTGAAGTGCCATGTACCTACCCTCTCCATTTAGTGCGACGCTTATGTAACTCTGTGACATTACGGCGTGTTTCCTGGAGCATAACTATGTGTACATGACTCTGCTTAAAACAAACATGGATGCGATAGCGTTTTGACAGAGTGGCCATGCCACGCACGTTCCAGATAGTGATGTGATATCGGTGGATACAGGTACAACCAGCATATCTGCTATGATGGTCAAAGTGCAAACCTAAAGGGAAAAGTATGTGACATCCCTGCCCATCCCGAAACCAGCCCATGGAGTCTTGGGAAGTCCTATACTTATATGTGGCGTGCAAGAAAGCAACAAGTACTATTTGGAACACTTTAAGAGCATCTCGTTGAACCATAACAACAAGTTAGAATTCAATTCCACCCCGGGATAGTTGCCCTGGTAGGGCCCATCCAGAAATTCACCCCCAAACTATACACTGGTGACAGTGTTAAGAAGAGAGAGAAAAGCACACAAAAAAGCAGTGAACAATGCAGCCCACTTGGGAACATTGGGGTGACTTAGCGCCAGGGTTAAGGTTCCTAGCTTTGCCCAAGTATATGAGCAACAGTGTATGCATGGGAGTACAACATTGTGTTTTACCTTCAGGCTGACAACAAGTTCTGTGAGAAGTTTACCCAATGCAGGGCAGTTACTTTATCATGCAGTGGTGTTGCATTTATAAATCATCAGCCGATCTAGAAGTGACCTTCAGGCCCTGTTGATCTCCGATTGATGAAGGGAGTGAGCCACCCGAGTCCGAACCTGACTCCGATGAGCTCTCATTCCGGAGGGGAGCAAAGGAGTTCGTACTGTGGAGGGCGGCCACCGCGCGGGCTCTTTCCTCAGCTGCCTGATCTTTGGTCTGTCGTGCCCTGTGAGGGCGATGCCTTGATTAGGGTACTATCTAGTCACCATCAGCCTGCTCCGGAGAAGTTGAGGGCAGCATGTCCTTTGTGTGGAGCCATGTCCACATATCCTCCGGCGAGTGGAAGATGTGAATATTTCGGGCATTGACTACGCAAAACTTAGTGGTAAACAGAAGAGCATATTTGAGGTCCCGCTATGATAGGGCGTTGAGAAGATCCAGGGAGAGGGGTCGACCCGGTGTGCGATGTGCTCATTCAATAGAGGAAAATGTTAGGTGCCTTACCCTCCAGGACATTCTTCACTAGGCAGTCTTCCAAGAACCGCTATACGCTAGGGCCCCCGAGCTTTCAAGAAAGTCCATAAGGCAAATGTTAATGCATCTCAATCTGCCCTCTCTTCTTCGCCCAGTGATATAAGGGGACAACTTCAGCATCCACCTGTTTTAGATGCTTCTGTAGTTCTTGCATCGATGGTCGTACAACTGCCAATGTGGACTCTGTTTTCCCCACTCGTTCTGCCAACTTGCGGTGGTCAGCCCGCAGAAGATTAACCTCCAGAGAAACGGAGTCGATGCGGGTCCCAAGAGAAGTCTTAGTGTCCATGATGGCCTGGAGACCATGTCTATTTGTGCAGAGAGGGCCTGAAGGGTCTTTTCAAGGTGTTTAAGGCTGCCAATAGTCTTGTCCATCAGCATCGGGTCCATCTCCTCTTCCCTGCTTCCCGCAAGCTGTGGCCTGGCGCCCTTAGGCTTTACCATCTGTCTGGGGAGGAAGTACGGGGAGGCCAGTGCCGTAAGTTTTTGGGGAACAAACCACCACCAAATGCCAATACTGCTGCTGTTCTAGCGAATTGAATTAGTACAAGATGTACGAAGTAGTCATCAAAACATCTTAAAGCTCATTAGTCGCTTTTTTTATTTTTGAATTTTCACTTAATTTAAAAAAAAAAACCTTATCCCATTTATTTATATATATATATATATATATATATATATACAATACTTTTTACAATAACCCACAAATGCTATGCAACAATTCACAAATTACATGACAAATCACATCCCACTCGCTATTTCACACAGATTACACTCCTACACATACACAATAATACGTTAATATAGACATAAACCAAACATTAAAATTAAACAAAAAACCTTTTTCTTAAGCGAAATTCTGTACACTTTTTACATTAGATGAACTTAATATTATTTGCATAAATCCTCTAATCGATGAAAATATACATTTGGAACAAAAAGTAACGTTTGGTTTTATCCTCTGGTCTACGCGTTTCAAACCTCTTTGTTTAAGAAGTTCTCATCAGGACCAAACTCACTCTTAAGTAGAATCTAATGCCAGACAACTCTGATGGCACATGTTTTTTTAAGAAATGAATATGGGAACTTTGGAAAAGTAGATGAACGCCGCTGTTGTGGGTCCAAGACTGTCGCTGTTCGGCGGTCTTGGTCTAGAGCGCTTGACTTTTGCTATTCTGGAGTTGTAGTCGTATCGGTAGTGGAATCAATCTCCTCCGAATCGTGTTCTCATCAACGGCCAATCGGTGTGCCTAATAAGTTTTTGGGCAGCGCTCACATGTGTGCGGTTGTCGAACTGTATCACCAAACATACGTCCAAGCATGGAGTAGAGCACCACAGTAGAGGGAGCGCTATGTGACCAGGTCTGTAGGCACTTATTCAGAGCAATGGGCTGTGAGCCTGGCTACACAACAAAAGTCAGTAGGCTCAGGGGTGGGGTAGATGCCACTCAACCGAGACACATCTCCCAGAGCAAAACAATAGTGAATACCCTGTGTTAGTTGTGCAGTAACTGGTAGTCCAATTCTATCGCAGGGGATAGTAAAGGACCACAAGAAAGTCCAGGAGTACCCCAGAAAAAGGGACCAGTGCACAGCCAGATGTGGGGGTGACCATGTGGCAGTCCGTTCGTATCAAATGTCTAATTCAGGCAGAAAGAGCATCTGTGACTTGCGCAACAAAAAGCAGGAGAGTCACAGACGCCCCCCCAGAGAACAATATTCAGACCACAGTGCACCTCCAGAGGTAATATGGACATCCTCAATAGAGCAAACCTACTAATGCTGTTACAACATATTTCAAACCTGGCCTTCATCACACCAACAACCTTATCTGGGTTCAGTTTGTCAGCAGCACCCCAGATCTAGGAAGAGAATCCACCATTGTACCTTGGGAAGATACCAATACATCAACAAATGCCCTGAAGGAAAAAGCACAGTTTGCAGAATGGAATGGGAACTCCACGTGCGACTAATGGAAGAAGAAATATACCCATATATTCTATGGGACCCGCCCACAACTAGCCATAGGATGGGCATTCTGAAAGGGACAAAAAAAACTTGATGCCCCAAGCGGCTATGAGAACCTACAAATCCTGTGCAGAATAAACAGGCAGGAAGCGGCCCCGCAAGTCACCACCACCCACAGCAGCGCACCTCGGCAAACACTGGATGCCGTCTACTGGGACTGGGTCACTGCAAACCTGGCTTAAAGAAAATAGACCTATTCCTAGCATAAAAAGAATTAAAGATCAGCACTTGGCCTAATGCCACTAATATTGTATCATGACATGTGGCTGGAATCAAGAAGACCTTACAAAGCAAGGGCACATTCGCACTTTTCGAGGCTGCAGATATCATCTGCCTACAAAAGACAACGCCTACGCTTCTGGCAGGATACTCCGAATTTCATAAGCTTGTGAAAAAATACACCTATTTGGGAGACCATTGGGTAGAATTTCAATTATACTACTGGAGGACTTTAACAGGCATTACCTGGTCGATACTGGCTACAGGGACAATAGTGAATCTGTAAGTTTCAACCCTTTTCTGCAATCCTATACGCCCCACCCCCTCTTTTAACAATCAATCCTCCATTGATTATGTCTTCCTGTCACCGGGCCAAAGTAAATGCATCACTAATCCTGATGTGATCCAACGTAATGAGAGGGACCATGCCGCCATGTGGGTCAGTCTAGACGCATCAGCTAGAATCCGTCATCGTCTCAGCCCTCTAGGAACTACCAATGGCAAAGATGACTATAAGCTCAAGTGGAGGATCAAATGGTCAGTGGCTTTAAAGAGAAGTTCGTAACCTGGAAATCATTTGGCCCGTGAGGCCTCCCATGCCCACAAAGCCTGCAATCATTGCATGCTGGTCCGAGCTGTCCTCTGCTCTGTGCGAAACAAAACACCCATACATTAGACCCAGCAAGAGAAATAAAGAAGAGCGTGCAGCAACTGAGGGCCTCACAGAGGGGGCAAAGGAAAATGAACACCATCTCCTCAAAGGAGCACCTACACTATGCTGCCCGAGAACACAAACATCTGGTATGGAAGCATAGGAGGAAAGTGCAGGAGGCAAAGTGGATCAAAGCTTTGATTTGATAGCGGCAAATAATCAGCAATTCTGGCAATAAGTTAATCTAATATGTCATGGAGATAAAAGCAGGGCGAACTCCGTTCAAGCTGAAGAAAGGCTTGCACACGTTAAATCCTTCTATTGTGAGCCTCAGAGCAGACTCCCCTTGACCAGCCGAGCACATAAGAAGGTGGCAGATCTTACCGACACAGTGATAAAACCATCTTGGGGCGCATCTAACATTGGTAAAGTCCTAAAGATGATAAGAAAGGACAGTGCCTCGGGCCCCACTTGGCTTCCTGGGTCACTATTTATGGAGGACTCACAGTATTGGGCCTCGACCTTAGCACCTTTGTATGCTGAATGCTGACTCCTTGAAGAGGTTCTAGAGTCTTGGAAAGGATCCCTTCTCCAGCCTATCTTTTAGAAGGGCTCTAACACTAGCCCAAGAAATTATCGTCTAATAGCGCTGTTAGACATCGAGGGAAAAGCATACGCCAACATAATGCTCCAGGAGCTAACTCACTGGGCTTGCATGGAAGGCCTACTACCTTGCTATCAAACAGGTTCCCATGCAGGAGGGTCAACGGTGGATAATACTGTAGCACTCTCATACCTTGCTCATCAAGCCGTAACCCACATATCACTGCCATTCTTCGCATGTTTCATTGACTACTTGGACGCTTTTGATGGAGTTGCCCAGAACACTTTATAACAGAAGCTAGTGGGATGGATATCTCCCCCAAAGTGCTACGAGCAATCGTGTCCTTATACACCAGGACCTGGGTGCGAGTCAGACTCACAGGGGAGATTGCCACCGCCAAAAATGACACAGATCAAGGTCTGAATCGGAGACACGAGAATCCTACTTATGCAGTATTCAGACATCCTAGCGCTTTTCGACCATACGAAAACTGGTCTGCAAAAAGCCCTCAATGCCCTGAATATGTATAATCTTAGGAATGAGCTTGTGGCTAAAGGAAGCAAAACAAAAGAAGTGATCTTTGGTAGATACCCAAAGAAGAGGCTAACTAGTTGGCGGCTGGGGCCACTGAGGCTTGATTGTGTACACCACTATTATTACCTGGGAGCATGACTATGCAAAACTGGCAGACCGATTCTGCAGCTTAATAAAACGAAAAACAAGGCAAAAATTGCTACAAATGCCTTGTGCAAATTGAACACCACAGTCGTTAGCCTAACGTCCGTCGCCATTCGTAGGGTGGCCCGTGCAAAATTGCTCAACTATGCCCAGCAAGCATTTCCTTGCATGCTGGCAACAGCCCTACAAAAGATTCAGTGCACAGCCTACAAGAAGTTCCTTCAACCTAACACAATGAACACTTTGATCAGGTTAGAATTTGGTCTGGTGCAGCTAGATCAGAAAAACTTAGCAGCCCTTGCTGAATACTACTTTCAGGTAACAGTCACTCTCACCAACACCATGAAGGCTCTAATAACAAGCATTGGCATAGCCAATAGGTCTCGCTTTTGGGACCTTATAAGTATTTAGTTATGCAGCACAATATCGTTGGTGCAACAACATTAACTGTTGCATGTTTAAACACTTATAAGGCCCCAAAGGCGAGAACTATTGGCTATGTCAATGCTTGTTTTTTATAAAGGACAAGCAGTGCTATCAGGCTCTGGCTGCCACTTAGAGGTAGAGAGAGAGAGAGGTGGGTAGAGAGAGGGGGGTAGAGAGAGGGGGTAGAGAGCGGTGGAGAGAGAGGGGGTAGAGAGCGGTGGAGAGAGAGGTGTGGAGAGAGAGGGGTAGAGAGAGTACAAGCTGTAGAAAGTTGGTGTAATGTGTATGCAGAGGGGCTATTACACTCATAAATCAGAGTCTAATTATTTCCATGTTGTTTCATTCAGGTTAGCTTTCCCTTTCATAATGGTTCTATTTAGTCCAAGTCGGATTCACTAGGCATTGGCGGACCTTGTTAGCACTTTAAAAAGCATCCTTTATGTAGGATGCTGAGAAGAGTCCAATTTAATTAGCCAGAGGCCAATTTGATATTAGACATATGATCTGTTCAGCAATCCCTTTTCTCCCAATAATGGAAGACGACAATGCTTTGAACAGACCTTTTAGACTGCATACCCGGTAGAGCTGTTTGTACCACAATGAATGATTGCAGACAGCCTGCAGGTTAGTCCATCATCAAGGTGGCCTCGATCAGGTACAGACATTTTTGAAAAATTTAAATGGACAATAGTTAATTATTTAAAAGAATGGTTACACATTGCAAGACAATTTGCAATACCAGAAACCATGTTAACGTAGCTTTTTGGAAGTTGATGTTCTTAAACGATTGGCTTGGAGTTACTGCCTTGCTTAAGTCTGAATACAAGATACCAAACCATATAGGAAATATTTAAATTACACAAAATGTTAACTGTCCCCAAACCAAGATGGGCGATCTTAGAACGTAGATCGAGTGAAGACCTATCCAGGTTTTGCAGATTGATTTCTTCCAGTTTCCTGGGTTAAGGTGACAGTAAACACAAGAAACAACCTACAAAGACCAGAGGCGTCTTTTGTATATCATTTTTCTCTACTTGATAGCCAAGAGCAAGAGCTGATCAAAAACAACCTTGCTTCCCAGGAAGCAGTTGGTCAACAAAAAGAAGGGGAAAAAATTAAAAAAAAGATTTTGCCAGAGTACTTTCAGAAATTACTACAGGTTGAATTTCAAGAGATTTTCTTGCAGAGTTAACTAGATCTGTTACATACCTTTACATTTCAATTTGAAAGTTGCAAGGGGGCAGACAGGGACACCTGAATCCTAGTCAAATGACATGTGCAATAGCTAGAAAAATCAGCATAGTTACTTTAAAAATGTTGCCACGGTCGTGTTGAGCATTAGACGCGTTATAAATGGCAAACTCCATGAGCTACAGACTGGTGCTTTATGTTTTGAAACGATGACAATAACCTTAGGCAGATAATTAGCATCTCAAACTAAATGGTAAATGAATTTAAACATGAAAAATTCTTATCGAGGTCTATATGTAGTTATCAGTTTTCCCCAGCTGGCGAGGTATAGAACCCACAGATACAACCATTACACACTAAAGCAAATCCGTCTAGCTGTTGCAGTAAAGAAAAGTTATTCTTTTCATCTTCATGTTGTAGAAGTATATAAAGCGCGAAAACAATTCTTAACAATGGCGGCCTGGAGCCACTACCAAAAGAAGAGTTGTCTTCACTGAATTTACCCACCCCCATTTAGAAACTGCTAGTAACGTCCAATACAACCACCATCTGGCCAGCAACTAAAGTGTCAGCGGCTACAGTACAAAAATAGATTTAAGCCACTAATTCTAGTAGCCGTAATGCCGACATTTTACTTGAGCAAAATTATCATGCATCTTTAAGGGATTCTGAAACTTTTACAGGCAGGTAATTCATTTATCTTAGAACATTTTATTCAGGACTGTGTATAACGAGAGCAGCTTTTAACACACTTCAGAATCTACATAAAGCTTGTTAAGGGCAAGGAGAGGGTTAGAAAATCGAAGTCTCAGTGATACTACCATGTCCTGATGGTGCTTAAGCCTGAAGTAGTATCCTAAGCGTGAACCATATAAGCGCGGTCATGTTCTCGCCAATGCTGCTAAACAAAGGCATGCAACAGCTTGTGATTAGAAGAAGTTGTACATATCATGGGGAAAAACGCCAAAAACCCACACAAGAGTCCAAGTAGGCTTTACCGGAATAGTAGAGCAGACTGTCCTAAAGAGTTTATTTTGAATGACGGAGTTGTAGGCTAAGAAAGCAAGGAGGCAGAAGTGGGATGGATGACTAGAAGAGTTGAAGAGAAATTCAAAGGAGGGGAAGGGAGTGGAATGAGTGGTACTAGGTAGGAGCAGCTCGCAGAGAGTAGATCATTATTAATAGGGGCTGAGGACGAACGCTTCTGAGCACCACTAAAAGGTCAACAAGTATATGCTGAGAAAGAAAAAAAAGTACCTGAAAACGCGAGTGGTGCGTGCGCGCACAGAGAGAGCGAGAGTTAATCCAGATGGCGCCTCTGCGCTGCGGAAATGAAAGTGATCGCGATGCACTTCACTTAATGACCTGTGAAAGACAGATGGCGGCTGCGCACATGCACGCTCGCGTGAACGCAAGCTCTAGGCCAACCAAAGCATGGGGTAGCACTTTCAAAACCCCGCTTACTAAATGCCTCGCCAGAGCAGCGTATGCGCTGGCTTAGGCGAGACCTAAAAACTATTTTTACAAACACTAACAAACCCTGGTCCGGCAATCTTGCTGTAGCAAAGGAACATTTACAACTTGTGGTGGAGAACTGGGACATAAATGCGATCAATTATACTTGCATTAAATCTGTAATAAGAAAACAATAGTGTCATCGTTTATGCCAATTGGACATGGAAGCTCTTCTAGCCAGGGCCCCTCATGAGTCAATAACGGCCCCACCACTGTGCAACTCAGCCAAATCTCTTCTTGACCAGGCAGTAGGAAAGCACGTTTTAAGACAAATGTATCAGCCAAATTAGTCCAGCTTCCAATCAAGAGACTTGAATCCAACCTGGAGATCTCTCGAAAAAATCAACAGTTGTAGATTATGTAACTATAGAAGATAATCCTTAGCACACACACGTCTCTGCTGCCTGGCATTGCTACATCCACGTCGAATCAATCTTACTGTAGTCCATCTTTTTACAGCTCAGCATTCGGTCGGCCAAAGGGACCGTCCCTCTTTTATATTCCCTGGACACAGTGGTTGACATGGCAAAGTTGGGGAAATACATAATGCAAGCCTGCAACTTGTTCAAGAACTCGAAACGCCAACAGTCTTTGTAGTTAATGTGTTCCTCCTCCACTAGGGGCAGTGTTAAAGGGCTCTGCATTGATGCAATAAACTGTTTAACTTTGTCATGGGGACTTCATAAATTGTAGGACTCTGTATCTGAAGGTCGTAGATCATAATTTGGCACATATGATTTGCTCTTACTCCTCTGTGGTTCCACAGTTGCTACCATGACCGGCCAGATCTCGAGTTGTTCTTTTCCACAAATTATTGCATGACGACTGCACCCTAAAAGCCATGCTTTCTGAGGCACTTTAGCAGCTTTAGCATATGGCCTGTTTAAAAAAAAAATGTTTTTAACTCTGTCGTCTGTGCCTCACAAAATGCAGACCTCGTGCAGCTTCTGTATATGACCTTTTATTATGTTATCAGCACGTTACAAGATTTATACCATCAGGCACTCTACTTTGCACTTCAGCTTTACAACTTGTTAACACGCTAGTATGATCCTGAGTTCCATTCTATGCGCATTTCATATTTGTACATACTTGTATTTTACAAAGTCGCATCTCATTTTTATAAGCCTTGTATTCATTTGACTGTTTACACAAAATATGTTCCCACCCAGGAAATGTTATTTTTTAAGGGTTTTTATGGCTGTGTTTTTGTATACTGTGATATATGCGATGTACAACTTGTAATGATTTTAAGTCATCATACAACAAACTTGACTGAATACTGTTTTAGTCTGTAGCATAACAAAGCCTTACTAAAGAGCATTCAGTTCTGTAGATGTTGAAATCTTTGGCACACCCTCCAAGAGATGAGCCAGCTTCATCACCACAGTCCTTAGAAATGCAGAATCACCAGTGGCGGAAGCAGGCTCGGTGTGCTGGGTGGGGCTGTAGTAGGCAGTGCCAAGCTAACCAACCCTCTCTACACTCATCTTTTTCATCAGGGGAAAAAAGTGGCGTTCTATAAGCGAGTCCAGATTCTGGTGGCTGACACCTGGGCTGTGCTTGAAGGAAAAGGAGATGGCTGCTTCAGCGACATTTCCGGGGTGACCATGTTTGCGGACTACAGGATTCCTCAAGTTCTAGTGCACCTGGGAACAATGCACTATTCGAAAGACCTGATGAAGCAACTACAAGAAGGTTAGCAGCTGCTTTGAATAAGCATCATGGCTATGCGTAGAGCTACAGTGATTTACCCATTACGATTGATTTGAGGGTCTGAGGGGCCAAAAGAATAGACTTAGAACAAAACTGCCCATATAGCGCTCAGAATGCAGCTAGGTGATGCTGCTTGTGATGTTACCCAGGGGCGTAGCTTGAGGGTAGGGGGTGATTGGTGTGTTACACTCCCTCTAATAAATGTATTTTCTAGCAAATAGTTGGGTACAGGTGAGAATCAGGGATCAGAATAATTGCAGTCACGATTTCAAGCATTTTCATTCTCGAATTCCTGAATATACCCGACAACCAAGATCAGGTGGAAATCAAAGCCATGTAGAATTGCATGTAGTTTCTTAACACTACTTTTAATATGGTCTATTTATTCATGTATGCTAAGTAAGGTGTTTGGTATAACTGTACAATACTCATACCCTGCTATTGCACAGACCTCCCTTTTGGCAGGAGTGGCTCCTCTGTTTGGACATAGGAGCTTCTCCACACAGGCTAGAGCTGAAAAATAAAATGGTAATAAAGTTTTGTTTATTGCCATTTTATTTTTGAGCAACCGACCCGTCCTGAACTGAGTGGCAGCAGCAGGGAGCTGTGATTTTTATTCTCTGAAACAGTGTCACACTCCCTCCAGCCCACAAAGACACTATCTTTACAGTGCTCACACACCAGCCACGTTCTGACATGGCAAGATGAGTAAAATCGGGTTTGTAATGGTCAATGGATTGTTCTACTTTTTGAGTCCTTGTAAAGACTGGGGACAGATGCGGCACATTCTGGCCGCATGTGCCCTTGATAGAACAAGTCTAGGTAAGCTTCGGTTTTATCGAGGGGCACCTCGATCAAAGGAACTCCCCCACCACTTCAAGAGGCAAATGAATGCAGATCCAGCAGGAAGAAAGATTAATCGTTTGACTGTATTTCTTAAGCAACAGTACATAGTAGCTGGTCAAATTCACTGAGCGGCCGCTTCGCTCTAGGTCAGGCTCAGTACAGTTAGGTCGTTCGGCAACTACATTTTCCACAGCAAAATCCAGAGACTGAGGGCATCTGCGATGATAGTGGGATAGAACCACATAACACGATGGTACTGACACAGAATTGGCAACGTCTTTAGGCCATAAAGCAAAAGAAGGGTGCTTACTAGTGGGTTGCTGCGTCACAAATCATGCCATCCCTACTGACATGGTCCCTTTGGTTATTTCTGCTTGATCCAATAAATACCGTTTCTCACTCTGAGGCTCCTTCCTGCCATAGAGGCCAACATTTCAGAGAAGGTACAGGAAACAGATCAGTTTGACAATATACGTGGCAGCATTAGCAGTATTGTAAAATGAAGCCTTTCTAGTGGCTAAATCAATCAATCAAGCTGTGCTTATATAGCACGCCAATCCCAGTGAGTGTATCCAGGCACTGGGCTGAGGGTCTCAGTCGAAGAGCCAGGTCTTGAGTCCCTTCCTGAAGTCCGCCAATGAGGGTGATGTTCGAAGGTGGCGGGGAAAGGCGTTCCAGGATTTGGCAGCGAGGTAGGAGAAGGATCGTCCTCCGGTGCGGCAGCGGCAAATGCGCAATGTCTGTCTGAGGGGAGGTAAGAAGAGTGGAGGTTTCTGGGTGGTTGGTGGAAGTTTAGGCAGTGGTTCATGTATGCTGGTCCATGATCGGGGAGGTCTTTATAGGCGTTGGTCAGAAGTTTGAAATTTCATTTCTTCTGGACGGGGAGCCAGTGGAGGTCTTTCAGGTGCTGGGAGATGTGGGTTCTTTTGGGCAAGGATCAGTCTGGCTGCTGCGTTCTGGATCATCTATAGTCTTCTGAGGAGTTTGTCGGTGGTGCCATCATAGAGTGTGTTGCCATATTCCAGATGGCTGGTGATGAGGGCCTGCGTCACTGTTTTTCTGCGCAGGTGGGTAGCTATTCAAAATTTCTGCAGAGTTTGTGGAGCGTGTAGTAGCAGGTTGAGGAGACGCTTTGACCTGTTGTTTCATGGAGAGTTTGCTGTCTAGGATAATGGCGAGGCTGCAGGCGTGATGTTTTGGAGTGTGGGTGGGTCTGGCCACCAGGAGTCGTTCCAGAGCGAGGTTTGGCTGCTGAGGATCAGTACTTCGTTTTTGTCCAGGTTTAGTTTCAGGGAGTTGTCTTTCATCCAGGCTGAGGCGTTCTTCATGGAGTTGTGAAAGTTGGTTTTTGTCATAGTGGGTTCTGCTTCGAGTGAGAGGACGAGCTGGGTGTCGTCGGCGTAGGAGATGATGTCTGCTAGCTGCTTCATGTAGATGTTGAAGAGGGTGAGACTGATGGACGAGGCTTGCAGGACACTGCAGATGGTGTGGTTTGGCTGTGAGGTGAAGGGAGGGAGACAAATCTTCCATGTTCACCCTGAGTGGAAGGATGCCATCCACCTAAGAGCATTGTCTTTGATTCCACTCTGGTGCAGTTTGTTGATAAGTGTGTGGTGGGAGACAGTGTCGGCAGCAGAGAGGTCGAGAAGGATCAGGGCAACTGATTTCCCTCGGTTGAGTAGGGTACGGATGCCATCTGTTGCGGTGATCAGAGCCGTTACAGTGCTGTGGTTGGCTCTGAATCCTGATTGGGGAGGGGTCTAGAAGGTTGTTTTTCTCCAGGTGTTCGGTGAGTTGGAGGTTGATTGACCTCTCCAGGACTTTAGCGGGAAACTGGAGCAGCGAGATGGGGTGACTAGTTCTGGAGGTTGTTGGGGTCTGCCTAGGGTTTCTTGAGGAGTAGTTGGACTTTCGAGTGTTTTCAGGCATCTGGGAAGGTGGTTGTGGTGATGGATGTGTTGAGAATGGCGGTGAGCTAGTGGCTGATCTCCTCGCTTCCAAAGTTGAAGAGTCGATGGGGATACGGGTTGGGGGTGCTCCTGAGTGTATGGAGTTCATAAGGGCCTTGGTGTTAGCTGTGCTGAGTTTTTCCATTTGGTGAGCAAGTGGTTGGCAGCTGTCTTAGCAGGCGTGGGGATGCTAAGGAGGTTGGTGGCTTGGGGATCGAAGTTTCTGTAAATGGTGGCTATCTTGTTGTGGAAGTGGTCTGCAAGAGCGTCGCAGTTTTCTGTGGCTGAAGGTCGAGTTAACTCCCTGACGATGGCAAAGAGTTCCTTGGTCTGGTTGGCGCTAGCTTCAATGCGGTGCTACAGAGCCTTCATTTTGCGGCTTTGAGTAGGTGGTGGTAGTTGTTGACGGCAGACTTGAAGATGGCTCGATTACTGTTGTTTCTGCTGAAGTGCCATTTTCTTTCCAGTTGTTTTAATCTGCGCTGCGCTGTGTCGCGCTGAGCTCTGGGGTTTACCAGCTGGCTCAGTTGGTGGGTCCATCTGTTCAATCAATCAATCAATCATACCATTTGTAAAGCGCACTACTCACCCGGGAGGGTCTCAAGGCGCTTGGGGGAGGGGGTATGCTACTGCTCGAACAGCCAGGTCTTGAGTTGTTTCCTGAAGGCGAGATGGTCCTGGGTCAGCCGAAGGTGGATGGGGAGGGAGTTCCATGTCTTGGCAGCCAGGTAAGATAAGATCTGTTCTGGCTGGTTTGGTGGGGGCAACTCGGTCGGCAGTGCAGTTGATCCAGGCATTGAAGTTCTCTACTTATTGGTTCAGGTTGGTGGAGACTGAGAGCTGGAAGAGGCTGAGGGCATTTGTCCATTGGTGTTGAGTGACCTTGGTACAGCTGCAGAAAGGGACGCTGTGGCATTGGGGGGTGGTGCGATGAGATCCAGTGATGGTAAAGTGTACAATGGAATGATCAGATCAGGTGAGTTCAGTTGTGTGGGCGTATCTGGTTCTGTTGCTAGACGTGAAGATGGGCTCCAGTGTGTGTCCAGCTTGATGCATGGGGTCGGAGACCAACTGAATGATGCTGATGTTGTCTATATGTTCCAGGAGGTCAGTGGAGTCTCTAAGGTCATCCAGCTGAAAATTGAGGTCTCTCAGAAAGACAAAGTGTTTGGATTCGATGGTGAGCGGGGTGATACATTCTGTGACGTTGTCACTGAGGCCGGTTCGTGATCCTGGGGGTCGGTATGCAAGGGTGCCTCTGATGGTGGTTTTGTCATCAGTATGCAGCTGGAAATTCAGGTGTTCCATGAACGGCATGGTTTCATCTTTGGTGGTTGTACAGATGATTGTTTCCCTGTGTACGATGGTGATGCTGCCTCTGTGCCTGTTGGTGCGGGTGTAATGTTTTATCTTGTAGCCGCTGGGTATTGCGGCGGCGAAGTCCGGGACGGAAGAGGGGTTGAGCCAGGTCTCTGTGATTGTCACATCAGAGCGAGGGTGGAAATTGTGTCCCAGACTTCGGTGGCATCTTTGTACAGCAGTCTGGCATTGATCAAGAGGCATCGGAGTTGATCTGATGGGGGTGTTGTCTGACAGGGACAGCACAGTGTGGGATCCTGTGAGTGCAGTCTGTCCTGGAGTGGAGGTGAAGCGGCAGTGGGGATAAATGAACGGTCCCGCTGTGGAGTGGAGAGATGCACTGCAGCAGTTGTTGTTGCGTCTGGGGTCTACGGTACGGAGATCAGCGGCGGAGAACCTGTGGGAGTCCAGAGGGCCAGGGTTCCTGGCGCTGGGCGCGGCTCCATGTTTGGGCAGGCGCAGACAGGCTTGCCTTTGGCATGCCGGCGGCACGTTCTCTGTGCGGCTGCGCTGCGGCCTTCATTAGGTAGGTCCTGGGCGGAGGGGATACTGGGGATAGGGGAGGGCGGGAAAACAGCTATCTGGGACAGTGGGAAAAGTGGGTGGCAAGGCTCCTGGGGACACTGGAGACTTTGAGGCGATAGCAACACTGGAGGCCTGAAGGGCTGTTTCATGGCAATCAGCATAGGCCTTCCCTTGGGACACCTCACCGGAAAGTAACATTTTTATGGGGGTCCCTGCAGATGTGCTGAACCCTCTTTGAATCTGAAGAACCCACATCTGTGCATCAATCACATATTTTGAGTTCTTATACATGGTTACAATCTTTTTCTCAGCCAGAGTACAAGCATGAGTTAGGGGAATGAGTTCAGTACCCTGAACAGATTTAACATTATGCAACCAGCAACTTTCTACAATTTGATATACAGTGCATACAGCATAACCTAGACACCTTCATGATTTTGAAGGCATAAACCATCAACAAAATGCAGATGTTTTCAATTGGGGATAGGAATGTCCGTTAAATCAGTACAGGGTTTGGTGATGTGGGCAGTGACAATCAAGCAGTTGTGGGAATTCTTCCTCTTCAAGGGTGGGCATTCTTTTTAAGTAAAGAACAAGAGTAATATGAAAAGCAGATAACAATAATAGTTATATCTTGACAGTCTGGCTGTAGATAGATGTTGGGTTTTGGTGGTGAGAAGAAAGGCATCAACAGCATGAGTCACCACAACAGTCAAAGTGGAGCTCAGTACAGTGTTTTCAGAGGCTTCAATGAGATAAAAAGCATCAGCCACAGAGCAGAGACATAGTGTGAGCCCAACTGTAATGGGTTTCAGGGCTGCAGAATAATTTGCTAGAGTGATTTTGTTGATCCCCATACTCTTGGAACGCACCCCAAGGGCAAAACCATTGCATTCATGACCAGACCAATTAAACATTTTAGCATAAACAGGGAGCCCCAAAGTGCGAGCAGATTTTGATGCTTGTTTTATTTGTACAAGCATATTTGTGGCCTCTGCAGTTTCTTCTTTGTAACCTTGTGCCCCTTTATAGCCAGTTCAGTGAGTGGGTAGCGTAAGTCTACCCTGCAGTGATCTAAAGTAACAGATATCAAAATAAAGTCTTCAACGGTACTGACGGTATTGAGATGGTTTACATCTTTTTTGCCTAACCACTCCCAAACTATCTGGGCACCTCCTTTTGCTGCAGAGATCCTCCCTTTGAATGTGGGTGTCCCTTAGGGCTCTATATTGAGCCCCTCACTATTTAATCTGTATATGGCCCCACTTTCCCCTCTTGCCGAGGAATCTGGAGCTGAACTAGTGTCTTACGCTGATGACACCCAGCTGTTGTTCACTTGCGAGAAGGGCGCAGATTTCAATGGCACTCTCATTAATTCCTGTCTTTCTAAAGTTTTCTTCTGGTTTAGTCACAATCATTTAAAATGCAACTCCGAGAAATCTGAGATTATCTTTTTTTGGGCAACGGCCCTCTGAAGCTTAGCATACATGGTGGCCACAGGACATGTCCCCCCCCCTGTGTCTTCTGCCTCCACCGTGAAAAACCTAGGAGTCAAGTTGGATGCATCCCTCTGCATGAAAGCTCAAGTTCAGACTGTAGCTGGGACATGTTTTGGACTATTGAGAATGCTGCGGAATTTCCTTCCCTTGCTTTCCACCCTTTATAGGAAAACTGTTGTCAAGGTCTTGTTAGTCTCCAGGCTGGATTATGTGAATTCCTTGTATCTCGGCCATCCGGATTATCTCCTGAGCCGACTACAAGTGATTCAGAATTCAGCGGCAAGGGCTATTTTCTTGATTGGGAAACCATGCCTCTCAGCTTTTGTCCTCACTGCACTGGCTTCCAGTGCGAAAAAGAATACACTTCAAGGCCCTGGTTTTTAAAGCTTTCCACAAGTTTGGAGCACCTTACCTTTGGGACAGATTTCAACCTTATCTTCCCCAACTCACTCTGATATCTTCTTCTCAATTGCTGATTACTGTCCCTAAGGTTCAATTCTCCCGGATAGGGGATAGATCCTTTCATGTTGTGGCCTCTAGGTTGTGGAATAGCCTACCTTTTGCTATTAGACAGAGCCCTGACCTCCTCATTTTCACAAAAAGTCTGAAAACGTGGCTCTTCCAGCAGTGATGTTCTGAGTCGCGGCTGCGCATGGTTTGATATGTGGTCTACGCATTTTGCTCTAACGCCGGGACACCCCTGGGAGTAGCCATGCGCTATACAAATACATATTAATATAACATAACATAACAATGCACTGAACCTAAGTGGAACACTGCATGAAAACCAGCATTTCCAGGTTCTACTTTATAGTTTGGGGCTCTGTAAATCCTTGTTGGAGCATTTGCCGCAAACGTTGATGCAGTTGAAAAGAGAACACAAAGAGGAACTGTGTCCTTGTGTACAGGGAAGGAGAAAAAGGCAGAACAGAGGTCTACTACAGTAAACCATTTGTGGGTATGCATGGAAGGATGTTGGCAGGGTTGCGGACCACAGTGAACCTAGTAATAACGTTATTTAAGGATCATAAATCCTGCATTAACTATTAGATATGTGTAGTACCCTCCCGTTTATTACACCTGCTGACAATAGGCACCAAAACCCCTTGTTTGATCAAATCAGCTATTAAAGGATGACTCCCTCCCTCTGCCTTGCATTTGAAGGGATAATAAGATATCTACTTTTGCAGGTCGATTTTGATTTTCCCAGGCTCCATTGAGACCACATAATGATTTGGGAGGGTCACTAACTCCGCTATCTTCTTAGTTTGCCATCCAATATATTGTCATCCACTGACTTCTCACATTTAGTAACATTCCTGCACAAAAGCAGACACAACAGCTTCCTGAGCTCTCTCGATCTGACGGGCAATGTCCAAGAACATCTTAAAGACATCCTTCAGCTTGTCTAGATAATGGGCGGGCCACTTAACCGTATTCTGTTTGCAATTCGAGATCTTAGTGCAATCTGTTTAATTTTCACTTGGCACACATCCTTAACCACATTCAACAGTGCATGCTTTGCCGCATTCAGCTTCCCGTCAATTCAGGGGTCCAGTCTCAGCCATGCTGACTTTTCCACCAATCTGTCTTACCTTACTCAGTACTGCCAACTACAACAACTGATTCACATCTGCCCAATTTTTTGTGTACACCTCAAACACTGGAGTTCTTCACATAACTCTGTTGCGTTTTTGTTTATGTTGGGAAACTGTTTCTTAATAGTAATCTGAGATAATCCAGGGACTAGGGATCCTGTGTACCCCTGACAACATCAATGGGAGAAGAGTATCAGGAGCAGCGAGGGAGGGGTCCTAATCATCTGAGTCACTAGAATAATGGTAGGGGAAGAGTCTTCTAGCTAGTTGACCTGCTCTCTTATATTTTCTCTAGTTATTGTGGGGCTGTGCTGTCATGGATCTCTAAGCCCAGCTGGGCCTAACGGCTAGAGCGGTCAACCTCGAAGCTGGGGAAGCGGGTTCGAGTTTCAGCACTGACGCTCAACATTAGGGTGCTCACTTGATATGCTAAGGGAACACTACTTACTCCAGTATTGGAACTTTCATAGATTCCCATGCTTGTATCATTCCCTGTTGTTGGAATGGGAGTCCCCGGTATACATAAAATAGCAATAGAAACCATTACCAATACAGAAACCAGGCCTAGGCCCATTCTAGTTTTGTACCATATCCACCTCTTTTTGTAAAAGAGACCAAATAAAGTGAACAACACATCAGATCAGCCTCACCCCTTAGAACCCTCCTGAGAGAAGCTCAGAGCCTCAGATTTTCTACTCCACGTTGTGCATAGGGAGTCTCCACTGAGCTCTGCTAACCTTTCTTCTACAGTTCATTTGTTTTTCTTCAAGCCCTGCTTGGACGTCGTGTCAAGATGTCTGACAAGGAGAAAAACTCCCTATTTAAAGCTTGTGCAACTTGTGCTAAAAATAGGTTGTATGTGGGGAACAAGCACAAGGATTGTATTTACTGTCTGTACCCAGACCAAAAGGCAGCAGACTGTAAAATATGTTGTACTTTTTTTACAAAGACTCTGCGAGATTGACAGGGGTGTCTCCTGACCTAGCTCCAGAAGCTCAAGTCAAGGAAGGAACCAGTCTCCAGTGACAGTGATGGGGCATCCTCTGCAACATCTTCCAGAAGATCTGTAAAAAGGGGTAGAGCGTCTCCTTCGCCTTCTGAAGAACGTCCTGGTGTTAGGCCTTGAAAAAGATCTCTCAAAGGTCTGAAGGGCGTAGTCCTGGCGAATCTCCTCACCGAGGTGTAAAGGAGAGGGAAGGACTGTCAACAGGAGTGGTATCTGGGAGGAAATCCAGCTCTGTTCCTCCATCTTCTCCTCCAGAACCTCCAAAAACGTTCAAAAAGCCCTCATCTCTTTCTTCTGAGGTAAAATCTGTGAAGAAAATCCACTCGTCGATGACGCTGTCTATGACTCTGTTGCCAAAATCATCAAAGGTACAGTCTAATTCTTATTTAACTGTGGCTCGTCAACGGTGGTTTCTTAGTCTCCGGCCCTGACTCTTCAGGGTTCCGCATCGACGGCTTCGACGCCGATGGTGGCTGTCTCGTCGTCGAGGGTGTCGTCGACGAGGATGTTGATGACGATGGTGACGACGGCTACCACGTCTACAACGACGGCGATGACGGCTGTTGTGACGACGGTCTTGATGAGGTCCATTTCTTCGTCAACGGTTTTCTCATCATCGTCGACGAAGAAAAAAAAATTCAATGTCTGTCAGAAAGCGCCAGATTACACCAGATATGACTTCCCCTTGGAGGGTGACAACTCAACCTCCTACACTCCTCCTCGAAGAAGAGGGATCTGAAGTGGATGATGGCCTGACTCTTCAGGGTTCCGCATCGACAACTTCAACGCCGATGGTGGCTGTATCGTCGACGAGGATGTTGACACAGATGGTCACGACTGCTACCACGTCTACAACGACGGCGACGACGGCTGTGGTGACGACGTTCTTGACGACGTCCATTTCTTCGTCAACGGTTTTCTCATCATCGTCGACGAAGGAAAAAAAATTCTATTTCTGTCAGAAAGCGCCAGATTACACCAGATATGACTTCCCCCTGGAGAGTGACTCCTCAACCTCCTGCACTCCTCCTCGAAGAAGAGGGATCTGAAGAGGATGATGAACCATTTGCCTATGTGGATAGTCCTTCTCAATTACACATCAAGTGTCAGGATACAGACTCTGATGGGGAATACGTGGAGGAGCTGCAATATGATCCTTCCTCAGATTTTCAGGAAGACTACCAACAGGAGATGATCTCTATGCCTTCTTCCTTACTGGCGGACTTGCAGTCTATGCTTTTGGACTATAGGAGGAGGGAGATTCGCAACACAACCTCCAGCTTGTGATGCCAGTTACAGCTGTTCCTCCTACTCGACCTGTTACCCCTCATTTGCCACCACCTCAGCCAATGCTTGTGGCCCAGGATGCACCATCTATCGTGCCTCTCATTCAGGATGACACCTCTGATGAGGACCAGGGCAATGTCACAATACCAGATCCAGACACAAAGTGGGATGACTACGTCATTCCTGACCTGGCTTCTCCTTCACCGGCACCTATTGATTCTCCCCAACAGACATAGGGGGTTTCCACAATTTGATGGAAAGGACCTCTAAGAGGTTTGAACTGCCCATGCCCATGGTGCAGTCTGAATGCTTCCTCTATGACTTCAAGGAGCCTTATAAGAAAGCAGTTTGCGCTCTATTCCTATTGTTGGTCACGTCTGGGATGAGGGGTTGAAAGTAATGTGGAATCCAGCTACGCTACTTCCGGTACTGCCTCGCCTTGAGAAGAAATATAAGGCTCCAGACGATAGCCCGGCCTGCTTGGTCAGCCAGCCTAAACCGTACTCTGTCATCTCTCAGGCTGCCCAAAGAAAATCTAGAAATCCTCACGACTCCTCCAGAGAAAGAGGGCAGATGCCTCAATAATGCGGGCAAGAGGTTTTCCTCCATGTCCAGCCTGTTGGTCAGGGCTGCGAACGCCTTAGCGATACTTGGTCGCTATGATCACCAGATGTGGTGCGACCTTTCCCCCTATTTGGACCAAATGCCGGAAGATGCGAAAAAGGAAGCAAAAAGGATTCTTCAGGAAGGAGAGGTAGCGTCTGCTGAAGTCATTGACTCTGCAATGGACATTGCAACGACTGCGTTCCGCTCCCTTGCGGGCGCTGCTGTCCTTTAGCGTCAAGGCTGGCTGCAGGCTACATGGTTTCGTCCTTTGGTCCAAAACAAGATCTAGGCCCTACCATTTGATGGGGAGACGCTCTTTGGAAAACATATTGATGATGCGCTCTAGGACATCAAGAAAGACACGGAAACCGCAAAATCCGTAGGGACTCTGCAGTACCACAAGGTCCCTTTCCGTGGAGCAAGAGGTAGAGGTAAAGCCACCTATAGAGGAGGATACCAGCAACAACGGTAATCCTCATATGGATCAAACTTGCAAGCTTATTGGCCGAATTATAACCAGAGGCAACATCAATCTTCTTTCTCTAGGTCGAACAACAGAGGAAGACAAGGACGCCAGGGGAGGGACTCCTCCAAGCGTCAATAGCGACTTGATGGCTCTTACTTCTGTCCCTTCTCCTCCTGTAACATCAGTGGGAGGCAGAATTTCAAATTACCTCCACAACTGGCAACAAATAACATCGAACCGTTGGGTGCTCAAGATCATTCAATGGGGCCATACTCTGGAGTTTGTCCCGTCACCATCTTCCAAGCCCCCTCGCGCCACTAAGTCAAAACATCTCCGTCTTCCACGGTTGGAAGTCCATCAAATGTTCCTCAAAGGAGCAATAGAGCTGGGTTCCTCTCTCTCAGCGGGGAGGGTTTTTCTACTCCCGGTTTTCCCTGGTCCAGAAGACTTTAGAAAGGTTGCGCCCTATTCTAAATCTGAGGGAGCTCAACACCTATCTCATAAAACAATCTTTTCGGATGGTTTCTCTGCAGGACATCCTTTGACTTCTCAACTCAGGGGATTATATGGCCACATTGGATCTAGAGGATGCATACTTTCATGTACCCATCCATCCAGCTCACAGGAGGTTTCTGCGCTTCACAGTAGCCGAGAGCCACTTTCAGTTCAAAGTCCTGCCTTTTGGACTCTGGTCTGCTCTGGGGATCTTTACAAAGGTATTAGCTCCTGTGGCAGCTTTTCTGCGAAAACAACAGCTTCAGGGTTTTCCTTATCTGGACGACTGGTTGATACAGGCTCCTACCAAGCACGCGGCAGAGGAATCAGTCGTGGCGTGCACACACCTTTTCGACAGTCTCGATCTGACTCTTAACACAGGAAAGTCGTCGCTCTGCCCATCCAGGACAGCTCAATTCCTAGGAGCCATTCTAAACACGTCCTTTAACAAAGCTTTTCCGACCCTGGAGAGACAAGAAAAGCGGATGGACATGGCCTGTCTGCTATTAAAAAAAACAGTCTTTCAGTTCGCCTCTACAAGTCCCTCCTGGGGTCCATTTCCTCAGGCATTCCTCTGTTTCTTCACTGCAGGTTGCGGATGCGCCCTCTCCAGGAGGAGCTGGACTTGCAGTTGCGCCAAGTCAACGGATCCATCGAAGACAAAATCTAAGTCACCGAGGCCATGAGGAACGCCACATCATGGTGGACAAATGTGGACAATATTTCTCAGGGTCTATCTTTCAAAATCACCCCAGCTCCTCAAATACTAACTACAAACGCCTCGCTGGAGGGCTGGGGAGCAGTCTTGCAAGACCTTCGGGTAAGCAGCCGTTTGGTACCCCAACATCAACTTCTACACATCAATCTTCTGAAACATAGAGCGATTCGTCTAGCCTTGCAGGCTTTTCTTCGGCGGATACAGCAGGCTGCAGTTCTAGTACGTACAGACAATACGACAGCCATGCATTACATAAACAAGCAAAGCGGCACCAGATCTCGTCTTTTGTCTCAGGAAGCCCAGGTGATTTGAGAATGGGCTATCCAGCAGGAAATATCACTCAAAGCGGAACACCTCCCGGGCGTTCTCAACGAGATGGCGGACACGCTGAGCAGACTGAAATCAGTCAGCCACGAATGGGAACTGGACCAGTCCACTCTGGAACAGGTTTTTTGCCTATGGGGCAGGCCCTCCATAGACCTCTTCGCCACTCCGGAGAATAAGAAATGCCGATTTTACGCAAGAAGGCTTCACCATCCGGGATCATTGGGGAATGTGCTTTCGATGGCCTGGTCAGGCGCCTTTGTTTACGCTTTTCCCCCATTCCGCTGATTCTCAGGAAGCTCAAGGCAGAACCTTGCAAGATGTTCTTGATAGCTCCTGCTTCGACTCAACAGTTTTGTGTTCACAGAGCTGCATCTCCTCTCCCTGGACCTTCCTCTTCCGTTGCAGCCGATTCCTTCGCTGCTGACAATGTCCCAGGGCCAGGTCTGACACCCGGATCCTCAATCCCTGCAGTTGTCGGCATGCCTCATGAGCACCGAGGGTTTTTTGGTTTGACTCTTTCGGCAGAATGTAGGGATGTGGTTTCTCAGGCACGTACCAAAAAGACATACCGGTTAAAGTGGAAGCGTTTCTGCTTTTGGTGCCAACGAGAGGGTATCAATCCTCTTTCTTCTGAACCGCATGAAGTTCTTCCTTACATTCTTTCATTTTAGCAAAATCAAGGCTGGCTCACTCATCCATCAAAGCTCATCTTGCCGCCATATCTCGCTTCAGATGCACAGCTTCTGGTCCTTCCATATGGTCAGCAAGGATAATCAAGCAGTTTCTCAAGGGCCTTTTCAGAGTGTTCCTTCCAGTCAAGCCTCCACCTCTTCTATGGCACCTTAACTTGGTTCTCACCCAGCACATGAAACGTCCCTTTGGACCTGTTCTCTGGGCGGATTTGAAATTCCTCTCCTGGAAGGTGGCTCTTCTGCAGGCTTTAACTTCGGCTAGGAGATTAGGCGAATTGCAGGCTCTCACCATTCAGTAACGTTTTCTCCAATTTAAAAAAGGGGACAGTGATACTCCGTACTTACCCAAAGTTCATACCGAAAGTGCCTTCAGACTTTCATTTTAATGAGCCGGTCATACTCAAAAAAAATTCCCTCAGCCTTCTACTCCAGCAGAAAAGGCACTCCACTCGCTGGACATACAGAGGTGCTTAAAATTCTATCTGCAACGTACTAAAGACTTCAGGAAGTCTTTTCAACTATTTGTATCTATTAGCGCCCCTCGAAAGGAGTTCCCACTTTGTCAGCAGGGTATTGCTCGTCAGATTACCAGCAATATCCAGTATTGTCACAGAGCAGCAGGTAAGCCCCTGGAAGGTCAGGTCCGTGCTCACTCCACAAGGGTGATTTCTTCTTCGACAGCACTCTTTTCTGGAGTTCCTATCCGGGAGATCTGCAGAGCAGCGACCTGGAGCAGTACTCATACTTTTACAAGACATTACTGCCTAGATTCTTCGGCACAGAGCGATTCAGCAGTTGGACAGGCAGTCCGGAGGAAACCTCTTTCAGTAGTGGTGAGCTTTCCCTTTCATTTTACTGTTTTTCAGCTCTTGCACATATTTGAACCTCAGGTATTTATAATTAAAGATGTTTCGAAGAATGTTTATTGACCATTGAAGTTGTCATTATGGTGAATTGGCTGTTGCTTTGTTCTAGGTTTTAGAATGATCTTGGTTCTAAAAATGTGCTCATCATAACTGCTAGCTACTCTGATACAGGCATGGGAATCTATGAAAGTTCCAATACTGGAGTAAGAAAAGTGTTCGAGGCATATGAGCTGCAGATTACACACTGTGCATAGATCGCCACCTAGTGTTGGGCCCGGATGTTTGCAGTTTGTTGTTGTCCTGAAAAGTTCTTTGGAAGGGGCGTGGCTTGCAGCCGAGCATGGCGGCAGCCTAAAAGGCAAGCTCCGGGTAAGACACGGCCTCTCCGGCTATCCTTTCAATAATCCGTAATCACTACGGTCTCTGTAGGAGGGACCCAAGACCCAGGACCGGGCGGTGCAGAAGGCAGTGACTCCGGTTGCAATACGGCGCCGGAATCGAAAGTTGTGGTCGGCGGCACCTGCGGCCTGTGCGGCAGCTCAAGTCCGGGGGCTGGCCAGTAGGAGTATCCGCCCGGAAGTGCCAAGGGCCCGGGCGCTCTACACCGGAAGCGCCCGGTCGGAGAACGGAGGGGTGACGACGCGGCGATAAAAATCCGGAAACGGCGACCGGACAGCGTGAAGGCTGCAGGGGGCCCTGAAACAAGCGCAAAGTGGCGCCGTGGTGCCAGTGAAGAGCCGGACTGCGGGCTGCGCCTGAGGGAGGTGAAAGTGAATATAAAATCGGGCCGCCATCCTGGCAGATCGCATCGGGGCCCCGATGTGGAGAGGCTCCCGGCGCCCGTAGAGAGTCAGGGTGCGTACGCGGGATTCGAGCTGGGCACACAGGCAGGCACGGACGGCCTGCTGACACTCCAGAGCCGAGGTTGCAAGCTGGTCTGGAGGTGCGTAGCGCAATACCCATTGGGAGGGAGATGCCAATTGGACCAAGAGCCCTGAAGGGCGCAGTGTAAAGGCAACACCGAAGGACTGGCTGTGCTGTAACAGTGCCCCTGAGGAACACCCCGTACTACCGCAATAGTGGCCCTGAGATCCTCTGCTGGAGGGATCCACGATATAAAGCCTGTACCCGGTCCCTGAAACAGCCATCATGGCAGGTAGAGGCGGAAAAGGCGGCACCACACAAACTAAGATCGACAAATTTGCTTGCGATAAGAACGCCTCTCCCTCGGCGGATGGGAAATCGCCGCCAGGTAAATCGATGGATGGCGCGGGTGGGAAGAAAGCTACGCTGGACGATGTGATGAGGGCCCTGACGCAAGTCCAAGCGACGGTAGGCACGATCTCCACCGAAATCACCCTCATCAGGGCAGACTTACATAAAATGTCAGAAAGGGTCAACTCCATGGAGGTGGTTACGAAGTCTTTGGTGGAGGATGTCTCGGAACTTCAAACAGCGATGGAAAGGATGTCGACGGAAAACAGGGTGCTGCGAGAAAGGCTGGATGACCAGTAAGGGCGCTCCAGGAGGAACAACGTAAGAATCCTTGGGGTTCCGGAATCCGAAGGCACGAAAGCAATGGAACTCTACCTAGAAGAACTGGTGAAGAACGAACTCAAACCCAAGGGCCTGTCCAACTTCTTCTCCGTTGAAAGGGCTCACCGGGTCCCGGGAGGAAGACCGAAAACTGGCGCGGCTCCACGACCGATCCTTGCCAGACTGTTCAACTTCAGGGATCGAGATGCTATCTTACAAGCAGCGCGAGTAGCGCCACCGATCACAATCCAAAACTCCACGCTGGCCTTCTTTCCGGACTATACGGCTGAGGTTGCTCGACGCAGGAGAACATTTCTGGGCGTCAAAAGGGAACTCAGGTCACGAGAAATTCCATATTCAATGTTGTTCCCAGCTAGGTTACGTGTAGTGGCGGATAATAAAACTTGGTTTTTTGATACGCCAGAGGTTGCCCGGGACTGGCTGGACGGATGGAGGCCAGCAAACCCACCACGTCGGTCACACAGAGTACACAAGAACCAGGGGACAGGAACTTATCCGAATTCTCAAACATCAGGACACGATATGGGGGAACGGTCCCCGATAAGAGACAACGACGCCGAAGATTTAGAAGAGGAACAATAATTGACCGGTGCACGCAAGGCTTTGTAATGTTTCAACAGACTGCCCGAGGGACTGCCTCTGGACACTGGGTTGAGGGCGTCCGAAGAGAGAGAGAGAGGCCGTTGTCTCCGGAGAAGTCCTTCGCCCCAGCGAGCAAGTATCTTTAAGTGTGGGGTAGGGGTTAAGCACTCTGCTAAGTTGGGGGGGCGGGCGGTTCAAGGTCCGTACAGCAGGGGGGCAGGGAGGGGGGAAGGGGGGGGGGGTTGGGTTATTCTAGTTTTATTGTATTGGTTTGATGGTTTGACTCAGGGCACCAACACATGGCACACGGTTATTATGGAAAGTGCGCACAGGCGCAAGGAAACGCTTTTTAGCAGTCTCACAGCACCTCACGCTCTTCACTCATTTCGGGCTGGGTACAGCACACCGCACGGAGGAAGGCTACACTGGATTCAGATAATCTCGTCCGCAGAGGGTAGGGAGGGGGTACCCCAAATTGTAGATGGCAAAGCAACTGCAGACTGATACGTCCAGCGGGAACGCTCAAATAACCCCGGTGACGCCGCTGCAGATTATGTCCTGGAATGTCAGGGGTCTGGGAGATAAAATCAAAAGGGGATTAGTGCTGCAGGGCATCAGAAGGGTGGGACCGGCACTAGCCCTCCTCTAGGAAACACACCTTACGGGCACGGCTCGGCAGGCCATGGATAGGAAGGGATACTATATGGTGGCACACACTGAGTTCACTTCCGGATCACGGGGGGCAGGTATTTTACTGCGTAGGTCCTCACAATTCATAGCCCAGACCACTAAAGTGGATGATCAGGGCCGCTTTGCGGCGGTGCACGGGCAATGGGAGGGTAGACGATTGAATGAAGTATCGGTGTACGTTCCCCCTGCGTTACATGCTGTGGCTTTGCCTGACTTGGGGAGGTTCTTACTAGAGCTCCCGGAAGGCGGGCTGATTATAGGAGGGGATTTTAATGCAGTTATTGATAGCATGCAGGATAGATTCCCCCTTCGATCACACGCACTTGGTACTTCCCGATTTGGTACCTTTTTGGAAGCGCAGGGGCTAATTGACATTTGGCGCCACATGCACCCAGATGACCGGCAGTATACATACTATTCAGCTACACATAATAGCTTATCCAGAATTGACTACTTCTTCACCCTGGGAGCCGGCTGTCTCACGATAGATGAGATACAAATTAGACCAAGAGGAATCTCAGACCACTCCCCGTTGACATTAACCTTATCCAGTCAAGAGAAGTCTCGTAGGAGAGTGTACCCGATATACCCAGGGTATCTCAGGGTGCCGGCAGTGGGTAAAGACCTTAAACAGGCAACCCGGAATTACTTTGCAGAAAATCAATCCTCGGCCGAATCACCCTCGATATTGTGGGAGGCCTACAAGACAGTTCTGAGGGGGCAGGCTATATCTAGCATAACAAGATACAAACGCGCTCGGAAGAAGGAATTGGTGGAGCTCGAGCTGGAACTCGGCAGAGCCAACGCGGCCCACATGGCTGACCCCTCGGATGAGACGCTGCATTCCCTTCAGCTGCGTCAGCAGCTTCATGACCACCACCTGAGACGCCAGACGGTGGCGGATGTGGAGACTAACGCTAACAGGGTGTATGACATAGGGGACAAGGCCAGTAAGCTTCTGGCGTGGCTAGACAAGAAGAAAGGAGGTAACAGGACTATACTGCAGATAGCGGACGCGAACGGTGTTATGCACACTCGTCCGGAAGACATTGTAGACACATTGGCCGATTACTTCCAAGGGGTATACTCTCCAATTGCGGAGGTCACTGAGGAATTAGCGGTAGCAGCTCTCCGCGACGTGCAATTGCCGACTTTGTCGACGGACGCGGCGACTGAATTGGACTCCGATTTGACGAATGGGGAGATTCAGTTGGCCATACACGCGATACGATCGGGCAAGGCCCCTGGGCCCAATGGAATACCGATTGAATGGTATAAGACCATGTCGGAATCCTTATGTGGGCCCTTGATGACAATGTACAAAGAAAGTCGGGAGGTAGGAATCTTGCCCCCCGATCAACGTGCAGCAACTATTGTAGTAATCCCGAAACCGGGTAAACCATCTGATGCATGCACTTCCTATCGACCGATATCACTCCTCAATGCAAAGGCTAAAATACTTGCGAAGGTATTGGCAAATAGGTTGATGCCCCACCTGGAACATCTGATTCATCCAGATCAGTCGGGCTTTATGCCGCATAGAAGCACGGCGCTTAATCTACGAAGAGTGCATGGAGCAATGGCGCGTGCCCCGTTATTAAAAGAGCCTGCGGTTATTTTGTCCCTGGATGCCAGAATGGCGTTTGATATGGTGGAGTGGCAGTACCTCTTTGCGGTGCTGGCCCGCATGGGATTCGGCTCCACATTCATCTCGTGGGTAAAACTGCTATATACTAGCCCGGTGGCGCGGGTAGTTGCAAATGGACATATTTCGCGTGAAATACCCCTGGCGAGGGGGACTAGGCAGGGATGTCCGCTCTCTCCACTGCTATTTGCGCTGGTACTTGAGCCGTTGGCTGTGACTATCAGGAAAAGCCCTCTGCTGAAGGGGATCTGTTGGAATGAGACCTGGGAGGATAGAGTCTCTCAGTACGCAGATGACATGCTGATCTACTTGACAGACCCAGTGAGGGGGGTCCCGAACTTGTTGAAAATCTGTGACGCTCATGGGCGTGCATCTGGGTACACCATAAATTGGGCGAAGTCGGTCATCTACGGGTTAAACGGAGCATCACTGACCCTTCCTGAAGCTTCCCCGTTGGCAGTGGCGACCACCTCATTCAAGTATTTGGGGATCTACGTTACCCAGGATGTAATTGAATTCTTTGAGCGTAATCTGCAGCCCCCGCTCGCCAGACTGCGGAGCGATGTACGGCATTGGAAGGCCCTTCCACTAACACTGCTAGGTAGAGCGGCATTGTTTAAAATGATGGCGCTCCCGCGCTTCCTTTACGTACTCGAGAACACGCCGACCCTGATTCCTCCAAGTTACTTCCGGAAAGTTACGGGGGCAGTGACAGGGCTGTTGTGGGGGGATCGCCCAGCTCGCATAGCACATGTTAAACTTAATAGAAGCTGGTACGACGGGGGGATCGCCCTGCCAAACATGCAGTTATACTACTGGGCAGCCCAGCTCAAGATTATTAACAAATGGCTGCATGCCCCACAAGACGACCCGGCTTATCTTGCTGATAGGGCCCAGTTAGGCACTAACAGTTTACTGGCACCGCTATACCACAAAGGGATGGCGACAAAATTGATAGGACCCACCAGGCACACTGTAACATTGTGGCACAGGGCACAGGCGAGACTAAAATGGGGGGGAGTCATCACAAAGTTGACACCGCTATGGGATACCAAGGCTCTGGGGCACCTACGCCACTCCAAAGGATTCGCCCAGTGGGACATTATAGGGATTTCCACGGTAGGAGATATGTGGACAAAGGAGGGGGTGGTCCCATTCTCACACCTTCAGCAACAATACAACCTAAGTCCCACAGAAACATACAGGTATGTGCAAATTAGGCATGCACTAATGGCGGCTATCCCTGCAGATACTATAGTCCCAGAAGCCTCACCACTTGAAGACCGCCTGCTCACTGACTTTATGCATGAGGGTGCAACATCCCTTACATATCGCAAACTGATGAATAACCTGCCAGACCCACTAGTCCAGTTAAGGGAAAAATGGGTGGTGGAAGTGGGAGATGTGACAGACTCAGATTGAAATGCGGCACTAGCATCTCCGCGCGAGGCGGGTATCTCAGCTAGGTTCCGCCTGATACAGCTCAAAATTTTACATAGAATATACTACACCAGGACTACATTGTTCAAACTACACAGAGCAACGCACCCGCTCTGCCTCAGGGGCTGTGGGCTTGAGGGTACATTCATACACACACTCTGGGAGTGCCCGGCGCTGGTAGGGTTCGGGCGACAGGTGATGCGTACTATTTCGCAATCTCTGGAAATATCCCTGGCGCCCGACCCCCGTGTTTGCCTGCTGAATATGTGGGGCCCGAATGACCTAACGTATCAAGGTAGAATATGGGTCACGGTGGGCATGATGACAGCCAAACGAGACATAGCACAGAGGTGGGGGGCGGCAGATCTACCAACCTTGTCGCAGTGGTGTAGAAATATGGATGCTATTATGTTGACGGAGCGGGCAGTATATAAACTGAGAGCGAATCCCCGCAAATGGAATAAAGTATGGCTGCCATGGAACACATACAGGGGCGATCTCTGTGACCCGTTGGAGGAAGAAGATATTGACAGTTCTGAGGACGAGATGGAGGACATTTGAGTGCCTAGGGGTTGCTACAGATTGAGGGAGATAGGGATGGGCGAGGGAATGTTAGGACGTTAACCGGGTTGGCTGCACGGGTGGAATGGGGTGGGGGGTGTATAGGCTACCTGCATAGAGAAATGTAAATGCCGTGAGGTGAGACAGATGGTGCAATGCAGATGAAGTCATTCATTTGGTGCTTGAGTGAACTTGAGTTATGTTAATACAAAATACAAAAGCAAGATGACACTTATTGTGAATATAACTGTAATGAATAAAATGGTCATAAACGTTGGTATAGATGCTGCCGGACCGGTGGTTGTCGGCTGAATTGCTGTGTAATCCTTGCATTGATGGACTAGTGACGGATATGGCCGGCCCCAGGGTTGTAGGAATGCTAATGTATTTTATGGAATATGGAAATAAAGTCTTGCGTTTAAAAAAAAAAATAAAAAAAAAAAAGTTCTTTGGAAGTCACAAGATAGGTGACTCCTCCTTTGAACCACATTGCGCATGGGCATCGGCTCCATTCTCAGATTGTTTTTTCCGCCATCGGGCTCGGATGTGTTTCCGGCGCTCCGGATTGGAACCAAATTTGCGCATTCCTCACCCAGTTCGACGGTATTGTTTCGATCGCGCCCCACAACGACGCGATTCTTCACCTCTTCGAAGTCTTCGATTCCGGTCGTCGACGAAGGCCTTTGGGCCTACCTAGGCCTTACTCTTTGGCTCATGGAAAGGACGCTATTCAAGAAGTGTCCTCGATGTGGTTCGAAGTTTCCCCTCACAGATCTACAAAAGGTGTGCAACCTTTGCCTCTCACCGGAGCACGAGGCCAAAGACTGTTCCGCTTGTGCCTCTTTCTGCTCCAAAAAGACGATTGGGGACGGACGAGCTCGAAGAACAATGGCTCGCTCGTCAGCGGCGATTCCCTACGACATCTTTGAAGAAGGTATTGACGTGCCAAAACACCAGCAGGCCAAAGAAAGTGCCAACTCCTCTGATGCCGAAGACTCAGACGTCGAGGACATCACTCCACCTCAACGGGTCGGTAAGACCGTCGAACCCAACCCTTCCTCGACACCCTCAAAAAAGGCTTCGGTCACACCCTCACCTTCGGGCCCGGATGCACACCGAGAGACTGCTTCCCATGCCCTGCCTTCGAGCTCAGAAAAGAAGCCTATTAAGCCTTCAGGGGGCTCGGGCTCGAGTCATCCTATTCCCGGTGCCGATCCCATACGACACCGAAAAAGAAGCCATCTTCCTCAACCACACGGACCGCTGCTCCAACACCGAAGCACTCGGCGCCGAAGACTGGTACTGACTCATCGATGCCAAAACCGCACTCGGAGCTGAGTAAAAAAACCACCTAAAGGTCCCGACTCACACGCTGCGGAGCCGAAAAAACACCCGGAACTAAATAAACACGTACCGGTAAAAGACATTTCGAACGGTCATACTTCTAAGCCAAAAGACTCTAGACCAGCTACCAAGTCGGTGCCGAAAAAACCTCCAGAGCCAAAAACCTCGACGTCGAAGGATCTGCCCTACACAGAAGAGATTTTTACACAAGATCCTACTCAAAAGACTGGCCAACTAGCTCTTAGCTCCAAGAAGAGACCACTAGAGGCGCCTGCACATCCTCCTCCTCCAAAGAAGAGAGACATTGCTACCTCTCTATTAAGGGTCCCTTCTCCACCACCTCCCCATATTGTTCCTCCTTCTACAGCTCCTCCACCACATCATTCGCCCACACCATCCACTAATCCAGATGATGATGTAGATACAGACTCTGATGACACAGGTGGGGGTGCACATGACCCAGTAGGGACCAATAGTCCCCCTCAGTCACCTAACCCATGGGATGATTATAACACCCCTGATGTGCCTTACGTCCCCCAAGACGATGTACATCCTTCCAGGCCTTCCCCACCAGAGGACACTATAGGTTTTAACCTACTAGTCCAGAGAGCTGCCCAGACCATGGGGTTGACTTGCACACCGATACTGTGGAGGAAGATTTCCTATTGGACACTTTTGATAATACACAAAGGTCCACTGCCATTTTGCCAATGCTTAAAGGGGTCATTAAGCATGCAACAGAGGTATTTAAAGATCCTGTCAGGGCTCGGGTCCTCAACCCTCGCATTGAGAAAAAATTCAAAGTTGCCCCTACAGATATAGTTTACATTAGAGGTCCAGCACCATTAGATTCTTTAGTAGTATCCAATGCACGTAAACGTGCTAATTCACAGACATCAGGTGAGGCATCACCACCAGATAAGGAATCTAAACTCCTTGACGCCTCTGGTAAGCGCACGGCGTCACAGGAAGCTAACATATGGTACATTGCCAATACTCAAGCGCTGTTGGCAAGATATGACAGGGCACATTATGATGAACTGGAGTCCATAATGCAGCATCTACCAGACAAGTATAAAAATAGGGCCAATGAACTCATACAAGAAGGTAAAAATATTACTAACACTTCCATTTGTTGTGCCCTAGATGCTGCAGATACTGCCTTAAGGGCAATCAATACCAGCACCCTTTTTCGTAGACATGCATGGCTACGTATTTCAGGTTTTAAACCTAAGGTAAAAAATTGGATCCTCAATCAGCCATTTGATGAGACACATTTATTTGGCCCTAATGTCGATGTGTCTTTAGAGAAAATGAAAAAAGACACCAACACTACAAAATCTATGGGAGCCTTGCAGCTGCAAGCTCCCAGACGTTCTTTTCGTCGCTCATCATATAGAGGCAACTCAAGAGGCTACTCCTCCGAAAGCCCCTCCACTTCCTACAAGACCCCTAGCCAATCCACATTCACTAGGGGCTACCAGAGAGGGGGTTACAGGGGTAACAACAACAAAGGCAGAGGCAAAATCAACAACTCCCGCTCTGCCTCCATCCCTACCCAATGACTTTCCTCCCCTTCCCCCCCAACATTCCACTCCTGTGGGGGGAAGAATGCAACAATTCCTTCCTGCCTGGACCAATATCACATCAGACAGGTGGGTGCGACAAATTATTCAGTCAGGTTACTGTCTAGAACTAATATCTACCACCCCCCAAACATACCACCCAAACAGCGTCCAATGTCACAAGAACATCTATCACTGTTAAAGAAGGAAGCAATATCTTTGCTAGAAAAAAGTGCAATAGAACCAGTTCCTCTGCACCAACAAAACAAGGGGGTTTACTCCTATACTTTCTTATCCCAAAGAAGAATGGCTCTCTAAGACCTATTCTAGACCTCAGACCGCTAAATATATACATACAGTCAGACCATTTTCACATGGTCACACACCAACAAGTCCTTCCTCTCCTGTTACAAAATGACTTCCTTGCTACTCTAGATCTCAAAGACGCATACTTCCACATTCCCATTCACAAAGATCACAGGAAGTATCTCAGATTTGTAATAGACGGGCAGCACTATCAATTCAAAGTACTCCCATTCGGAGTCACAACAGCACCAAGAGTATTCACCAAGTACTTAGCAGTAGTGGCAGCACATTTATGAAGTCCGCACATCCACGTCTTCCCGTACCTCGACGACTGGCTCATAAAAGCCAGCTCATACAACCAGTGTGTGGAACACACTCATACCACGATCCAACTCATCCACAACTTGGGGTTCAGATTAACCACACCAAGTCTCATCTGCAACCATCCAAAGTACAACAGTACCTCGGTGCCACAATAAACACCTCAACAGCGCTAGCTTATCCCACTCCAGCAAGGATAGCCTGCATGCAAACTCTTCTCACAAAGTTTCAGCCACAACACTCCCTTCCTGCACGAGTGTTCATGCAGCTCATAGGGATGATGGCCTCTTGCATTTTCATAGCCCCCCATGCAAGACTTCAAATGTGTCCTCTACAAGAGTGCCCATCACGTCAATGGAACCAGGCTCAAGGTCAATTAACAGACCTAGTGTTGGTAGACGGTCATACTCATCGCTCTCTGCAGTGGTGGAACACCAAAAACCTTTCCAAGAGGCGACCGTTCCTAGAGCCAGTTCCTCAGATAATCTTGACAACAGATGCATCGCTCTTCGGCTGGGGGGCCCACCTACTGCAAGGCAGGTGGACACCGCAACAAAAGTTACTCCACATCAATCATCTGGAGTTACTAGCTATATTCCTAGCACTGAAAGCTTTCCAACAGCAAGTATCAAACAAAGCTGCGTTAGTCCGCACGGACAACATGACAGCCATGTATTACATATAGAAACAGGGCGGATCACACTCCCTGCAACTCTCTCATCTAGCACAAAACATATGGCGGTGGGCTATACCTCAAAACATATTCCTCTTAGTCCAGCATGTCCCAGTGGTACAAAATACAATAGCAGATCTGTTAAGTCGGCAGACACAACAGCTCCACGAGTGAGAACTTCATCCGCAAGTTCTTCAACCATTCTTTCAGATGTGGGGACAACCTCAGATAGACCTCTTTGCCACCCACAAAAACGCCAAATGCCCAAGCTTCGTCGCCAGATATCCACACCCACTGTCCGAAGGTAATGTGATATGGATGAACTGGTCAAACAAATTTGCGTACGCTTTTCCACATCTACCACTCATGCCACTAGTAGTACGCAAATTAGAGCAGCATTCTCTGATCCTCATCCTAGTTGCTCCAACGTGGGCCAGACAACCGTGGTACACCACACTGCTACAACTGTCTGTAGTACCGCACCAAAAACTATACATGTCTCCACGCCTTTTAACACAGAACTGTGGAGAGGTCAGGCACCCGGACCCAGCTCAGCTCAACCTTGCGATCTGGCTCCTGAAATCCTAGAATTTGGATATCTTAGCCTTCCTCCAGACTGCATGAATGCCATAAAAGAAGCTAGATGTCCAACCACTAGAGCATGTTATGCAGCTAAGTAATATATTGTCACAACAACAATATTAGTCCCCTAGACGTGTCTATTCAACACATCATAGGATACTTAATGCACCTCCAAAGATGTAACTTAGCCTACACGTCTATTAGACTGCATCTTGCTGCAATAGCAGCATATCTGCAAAACAGACAGCATCTATCTCTGTTCAGAGTGCCTGCTATTAAAGCCTTTATGGAAAGCCTTAAGAGAATGATTCCTCCCAGAGTACCACCTTCACCTGTGTGGAATTTAAACATTGTTCTCACACTGCTAATGGGACCTCCCTTCGAACCCTTACATAAATGTGAACTACAATTTTTAACATGGAAGGTTGCGTTCCTAGTAGCTATTACTTCTCTGCGGAGAGTTAGTGAACTACAAGCACTAACCATTCAAGAACCCTTCTTGCAAATGCAACATAATAAGGTCGTTCTCTGTACTAATCCAAAATTCCTGCCCAAAGTAATTTCTCCCTTCCACCTCAATCAACCTGCGGAACTGCCCGGTTTCTTCTCGCAGCCACAGACAGTAGCAGAAAGAGCTCTTCATACCCTAGATGTCAAAAGAGCATTGCTATACTACATCGAGAGAACACAACCCTTTCGTAAGACCAAACAACTTTTTGTTTGCCCCAGTATTGGACTTTCATAGATTCCCATGCTTTGTATCATTCCCCGTCGTCGGAATGGGAGCCTCGGTAACATGAAAATACCATAGCAGTAGGTACAAAAGAGAAAGAAAGGCCTAGGCCTCATCTCATTTTGTAGCCTTTCCTCCTCTTTTTGTTAAAGAGACCAAAAAATTGTAACAACCAATCAGAGTAGCCTCACCCCATAGAACCTTCCTGAGAGAGCCTCAGAGCCTCAGATTTTCTACCTCATGTTGTGCTTATAGAGTCTCCACTGAGCTCTGCTCAGATTTCTCTTCAGTTTGGAATTTTTTCAATTTCTTCAACTTTACTATGTCTGACAAGGAGAAGAAGGCGTTATTTAGAGCTTGTGCTACCTGTTCAAAGAAGAGGCTGTTTGTTGAAGACGAGCATAAAGACTGTATTTACTGCTTGTACCCAGATCACAAGGCCACAGATTGTAAGATCTGCAGAACATTCTCTACGAAGACCTTGAGACAGGGAAGGCCGCTTGTTGACTTGGTTGCAGAAAATGAAGTCATGCAAGGAGGTTTTGTCATCTTACAGTGAGGATTCCTCCTCAGCTGCGTCCTCCAGAAGATCCAAGAAAAGGGGTAGGTCCTCCTCTTCAACTTCTACTGAGCCCCCTGTTAAAGCCTTACAAAAGACCTCTGATAGGTCTGAAAGGCCCAGTCCCAAAAAATCTCCTCACTGAGGTGTAAAGGAGAGGCTGGGACAGACTGAGGAGACACAGTCATCTAAGAAGGTTACAGAAAAGCCTTTCTGTTGCTTCTCCGCCATCTGAAAAGGAGAAGGGATTCAAGAAACCTTCTGCTGTCCCTCAGGAAGGAAGATCGGACAAGAAACCACATCCATCGACGACGAAATCATCTGGTACGTCGACGACAACTTCCAAAAAGGACTTGGGTTCAGGTACAGCGCCGTCGACGGGCCCGTCGACGGCAGCTTCGGCGGCGGCTGCATTGATATCTTCGTCGACGTTTAAGGTACCTGTTTCCTGCTCGTCGACGATGGTGTTTACATCTTCGACATCTACGATAATGATGACGAAGATAGCGTCGACGGCAGCAACAACGACGACGTCCTCGACGACAGCTATGATGATTCTGACGACGAGCCCGTCGACTACACCGTCGACGATCAATCCTCCGTCGACGAGGTCCACCGTCGACGACTATTTCGCTGGCATTTCCGTCGACGACGAGTCCGTCCACGAAGTCGTCGACGATTCAAAGGGTCCACATCTCTATAAAGAGGCACCAAATCACTCCAGAGATGACATCTCCTCGCCGTGTAACACCCTTACCTCCAACTTTGCTTCTTGAGGAGGAGTCGGATGATGATGAAGATGGTCCTTATGGGGATGCTTATAGCCCATCCGAACTCCAAGTAAAATATCACGATTCGGATTCTGAGGAATACTATACAGAAGAACGCCATTTTGTTCAACAAGAGAGGCCTCCACAAAAATTGCATCAGGATATGGTGGCAATGCCGTCCTCTCTTATAACGGACTTACATATGATGCTACATGACTACAGGAAAAGGTTTCCGTCACAACCCTCGGACCAGCAAGAGCATCCTCCTTCTCCATCTGCTCAGCAGTTGCAGTGACGCCTCTGGTTTCTTGAGTTTCGGAACCAGAAGCAAGAGAAAGCCATCAGGAGGTTGTGACTATTCAAGATGATAATGTCTCATCTGATGAAGATCTTCAGGTAGATCCACCTCATGACCCGGATAGAGGTTGGGACGATAATGTTGTTCAAGATCCAGCTTCACCAGTGGCGGATACTGCTACCTTCCCTCCAGCAGACATTGTAGGTTTCCATAATCTTATGGAGAGGGCGTCCAAGAGATTTGGCCTTCCGATTACGTCAGTGCAATCAGACTGTTTTCTTTACGACTTCAGAGAGCCTTATAGAAAATCCATCCGTTCAATACCGATAATTGAACATGTGTGGTCGGTAGGTACTAAGGTGATGTAGAATCCTGCTACAGTCATCCCTGTTCTTCCCCGGCTGGAGAAGAAGTATAAAGCTCCAGAAAGCAGTCCCGCTTGCCTGACTGGTCAACCGAAGCCGGACTCAGTTATTTCCCAGGCAGCGCAAAGTAAGTCCTAGAATCCATCGGCGCCACTTACGACACTGCCAGACAAGGAAGGGAGACGTCTGGACAATGTGGGGAAAAGGTTCTCTTCTATGGCTAGCCTGCTGGTTAGAGCTGCTAATGCTCCTGCTCGTCGTGCTTCAACATCCTACGCATTCTACGTAAAATCTTCCGTTGGATCCCCACCGAAACCAGGAAGACGGTCACCCAGGCCCTCGTCACCAGCCAACTGGACTACGGCAACTCCCTCTATGCCGGAACCACTGCAAAACTCCAGAAAAGACTCCAGCGCATTCAGAACGCCTCAGCACGCCTCATCCTGGACATCCCCCGACACAGCCACATCTCCGTACACCTGAGAAACCTGCACTGGCTCCCCGTCAGCAAGAGAATCACGTTCCGACTCCTCACCCACGCACACAAAGCTCTCCACAACCAAGGCCCAAAATACCTCAACGACCGCCTGACCTTCTACACTCCCGCCCGCCAGCTACGATTGACCAGCCACGCCCTCACCGCCGTCCCCCGCATCCAAAGAGCAACGACGGGAGGAAGATCCTTCTCCTACCTGGCCGCCAAGACATGGAACTCCCTCCCCATCCACCTCCACCTGACCCAAGACCACCTCGCCTTCAGGAAGCAACTCAAGACCTGGCTGTTCGAGCAGTAGCGGACCCCCCTACCCCAAGCGCCTTGAGACCCTCCGGGTGAGTAGCGCGCGATACAAATGCTTTGATTGATTGCTATCTTGGGTAGATATGATCGCCAGATGTGGTGTGATTTATCCCCGTTTGTTGACCAACTTCCGGATAGTGCGAAAGATGAGGCCAGAAAGATACTGGTGGAAGGGGAGCGTTCATCTTCAGAGGTGATAGATTGTGGTATGGACATAGCAACTACCGCTTTCCGAGCTCTAGCAGGTTCAGCAGTTTTAAGGCATCTGGGCTGGCTGCGGGCAACCTGGTTTCGCCAGGAAGTTCAAAATAAGATCTTGTACTTACCTTATGACGTAGAAATGCTTTTTGGAAAGCATGTAGATGATGCCCTTCAAGACATCAAGAAGGACACAGACACGGCAAGGTCCTTGGGGACATTGCATTACCGCAAAGTTCCTTTCAGAGGTGCGAGAGGGAGAGGATTTTCATCGTACAGAGGGGGCAACCAACAGTGCTACTCTTCTTACTCACAGTCCTCTCAGTCATACAAACTCCAATACTCACAGCGCCAAGGTCAATCGGTGTCTTTCTCTCGTCAACCACCAAGAGGACGACAGGGACGTCAGGGGAAAGATACGCCTAAGCGTCAATAGCGGCTTCATGGCTCTGTCTACTGTTCCTCCCCCTCTAATAACATCAGTGGGGGGCAGGATATCACAATACCTCCACAACTGGAAAATTATTACATCGGATCGGTGGGTGCACAACATCGTACAATTCGGCCACACACTAGAGTTTCAAGAATTTCCACCATTCAGAGCTCCTCACGCCACGGAATCTAAACATCTAAATCTTCTAAGTCTCAAAGTTCAACAGCTTCTCATCATAGAATCGGTTCCTCAGACCCAACGAGGGAAAGGATTCTATTCCAGGTTTTTCCTGGTTCGCAAGACAGAAGAAAAGTGGCGCCCAATTCTAGACCTGAGGGAGCTCAACACCTATCTCATAAAACTCTCTTTTCGGATGGTTTCTCTCCAGGATATATTGCGTCTCCTAAATCCTGGCGATTAAATGGCAACTCACCTCTAGAGAACGCATATTTTCATGTTCCCATTCATCCGGCCCACAGGAGGTATCTTCGCTTTACAGTAGCCAAGAGCCACTTTCAGTTCAAAGTCCTACCTTTCGGACTAAGATCAGCACCACGATATTTACAAAGGTATTGGCACCAGTGGCAGCTTTTCTCAGAAGGCAGTCTCTGCAGGTGTTTCCCTACCTGGACGACTCACTGATAAAAGCTCCTTCTTCTCGGGAAGCTTCAAAAGCAGTCGAGGATTGTATTCAACTATTCAGTCATCTAGGTCTGGGTCTAAACAGAAGCAAGTCGGTTCTTCTTCCGTCCAGGTCAGCAAGATTTCTGGGTTTCCATTCTGGATACTGCTCATTGCAGAGCTTTTCCTTCAGAGGAGAGGAAAAACAAACTGATTCTTGCTGCCAACCGATTTAAAAGGAAACAAATTCTTTCAGTCCTGTCAGTACAAGTCCCTTCTAGGGTCGATGTCATCTTGCATTGATTCCGCACTGCAGGCTTCACATGCGACCCTTGCAGGAACAACTGGACATGCAATGGCGTCAAGCAGAGGGGTCCTTCGAGGACAAGATAGAGATAACTCCTATCATGAAGAAAGCAGTCAGGTGGTGGACTATAGCAAGCAATATCGAGGAAGGTCTCTCCTTCACGGTTCCTCCCTCTCCGTTAGTTCTAACCACAGACGCCTCTCTGGAAGGCTGGGGAGCGACATTGCAGGATCTTCAAGTGAGCGATCACTGGTCTCCAGAGCTTCGCACCTTTCACATCAATTTACTGGAACTGCGAGCAATTCGTCTGTCTCTACAGGCTTTCCTTCCAAAGATTCGGGGTTCTACGGTTCTAGTGCGTACAGACAACACGACGGCCATGCATTATGTGAACAAGCAGGGCGGATCAAAATCCAAGCTTCTTTCAAAGGAAGCTCAAGAGATCTGGGAATGGGCTATTTATCACCAGGTGTGTCTCTCTGCAGAACATCTTCCAGGTTCCCTCAATGTGGAGGCGGATTCATTGAGCCGCCTAAGGTCGATTTCCCACGAATGGGAATTTAATTAGAGGACTCTCGAAAGGATATTCTCCTGTTGGGGCACTCCTCTTATAGACCGGTTTGCGACCCCAGAGAACAAGAAATGCCAACTCTACGCAAGCAGGTATCTCCATCGAGGGTCATTGGGGAATGCCCTTTCGATAGCCTGGTCAGGCGCATTTCTTTACGCCTTTCCACCGATTCCTTTGATACCAAGGTTACTGAGGAAACTCAAGACGGAACCCTGCACCATGATTTTAATAGCCCCGGCTTGGCCCCGCCAGTTTTGGAACACCGAGCTCCTCCTCGGTAGGGTCAACTGGTTCTCCTACGCCCCATTCCTACCCTGATGACGATGTCCCATGGCCAAGTAATGCATCCGGACCCAAGCTCTTTGCAATTGACAGCTTGGCTCCTGAACACCGGGAGTTCAATGCTTTAGATATTCCTCAAGATTGCAAGAACATTTTAGCTCAAGCTCGGGCTCCTAGTACAAACAGGACTTATCGAGCAAAATGGAAGCGTTTTTGTGCATGGTGCCAAAAGGAAAACCTTCATCCTTTTACTTCGACTCCTCATAAGATCTTACCGTACATATTGTCTTTGGCAAAATCAGGTCTTCAACACTGCTCCATTAAGGTGCATCTGGCAGCGATCTCTAGGTTCAGGCGAACAACCTCTGGTCCTTCTCTTTGGTCCGCGAGGGTGATCAAACAATTCCTGAAGGGTCTATTCCGGTGAGACCTCCTCCTCCGATTTGGCAGCTCAACCTGGTCCTTGCCCATCTCATGAGGGCTCCTTTTGAACCAATCCTTAAAGCTGACATGAAGTTTGTGTCATGGAAAGTTGCTTTTCTTCTAGCGATAACAACTGCTAGGAGGGTTGGAGAGCTTCAAGCTCTCACGATTGTTGAACCTTTCTTACAGTTCAAAAAGGAGTCTTTGATTTTACGGACAAATCCAAAATTTATCCCAAAAGTCCCTTCGGATTTTCACCTAAACTAACCTATAGTGCTGAAGTCTTACTTTCCTCGACCTTCATCTCTGGCGGAGAGGTCTCTCCACACTTTGGATGTCCAAAGATGCTCAAAGTTCTATCTTCAACGTACAAAGGCATTCAGGAAGACATCGCAACTTTTTGTTGCTTTTGGCGCTCCAAGAAAAGGTTTACCCCTGTCAAAGCAGGGGCTATCACGATGGATTGCCAGCACAATTCAGTTCTGTCATCAGGCGGCAGGGAAGCCGCTGAACAGACGGATCAAGGCTCATTCTACGAGATCAGTGTCATCGTGTACAGCTTTGTTCTCTGGTGTCCCTATCAAGGACATTTGTAGGGCAGCTACTTGGTGCAGTGCCCATTCGTTCACGATATACTACTGTTTGGATTCTTCCACAAGAAGTGACGCAGCAGTCGGACAAGCAGTCCAGAGGAATTTATTCCAGTGAGCGGTGAGCTTTCCCTTCTATCCCTCCTTCCTTTATTGCACATTTTGTATTTGATGATAATGCTTATACTGTGTTATGCTGATATGCATGTAACAAAATGTGCATTTGTGGCTTCCTGCTAGCTACTCTGATACAAAGCATGGGAATCTATTAAAGTCCAATACTGGGGCAAGAAAACAAGTTACTTACCTGTAACTTTGGTTGCTCAGTATTGGTACTTTCATAGATTCCCATGCGCCCTTCCGCCTCCCCTGGGAAAGCTCAGCCTTCAACAAATGTAATTACTTTTACACAACGGCTACGAAAATCTGAGGCTCTCTCAGGAAGGTTCTATGGGGTGAGGCTACTCTGATTGGTTGTTACCATGTTTTGGTCTCTTTTACAAAAAGAGGCGGATAGGCTACAAAATGAGATGAGGCCTAGGCCTTTCTTTCTCTTTTGTACCTACTGCTATGGTATTTTTATGTTACAGAGGCTCCCATTCCGACGACGGGGAATGATACAAAGCACGAGAATCTATGAAAGTACCAATACTGGGGAACCAAAGTTACAGGTAAGTAACTTGTTTTCGTCTTTCTCACCACCACATAAGGGTAATCCCATTTCAAAATCTGGGATAGCTAGATGGATTGTCAAATGCATACAGATTTGATACCCCCAAGCTAAACGTACGTTATCTGTTCCCCCTAAAGCCCACTCTACAAGGAAAATAGGGGCTTCAATGGCATTTTTAGGGAACATTCCACTGGATGACATGTGCAGAGCAGCTACATGGTCTACACCGCAAACATTCACAAAACACTAGTATTATCTTAATTAGATACAGCTTACATGGACATCCTTCCTTTTCTTGCAAAGCTCCATCATGTCCCTAATTGCAAAAAACAATCTGAGGATGCCCATGGACAATGTGGTCCAATGGAGGAGTCACCTATCTTGTGACTTCCAAAGAACTTTTCAGGACAACAACAAACTGCAAACATCCGGGCCCAACAGTAGATGGCGATCTATGCACAGTGTGTAACTCTGCAGCTCTACATGCCAAGAACAGATCCATACTGGTAAGTAGCATTTTCCTACTTACCTGTAACGTTGGTTCTCCAGTATTGGAAACTTTCATAGAGTCCCATGCGACCCACCCTCCTCCCCTAGGAAGGCTCAGCATTCGGCACATTCAGTAGCATGGTTACACAACGGCTACGAAAATCTGATGCTCGGAGCTTCTCTCAGGAGGGTTCTAAGGGGTGAGGCTGATGTCGAATATGGTACAAAACTAGAATGGCCTAGGCCTAGGCCTGGTTTCTGTTTTGGTTTCTAGTGCTATTTTATGTATACCGGGAACTCCCATTCTGACGATAGAGAATGATACAAGCATGGGAATCCTTGAAAGTTTCCAATACTGGAGAACCAAAGTTACAGGTAAGTAACTTGTTTTCTTGTTACTCTTTGGATTCTATGAAGAAGTATGCTTTCATCTGATGAGGATGTAGTGTCACAAAACCGCCCTGGGAGCCTAAATTTGAATATGAACTATGCCATTTGCCTATTTGATCCCTTATTATTACTACATTTTGATTTATGTTCTTTTGCGTGGGGCTATCTCACGAGGTGAAGGTTTTATTCAAACACATAATGTTTCATATATCCACAATAATGAAACATGGCAACAACATCTTTAGAAATGTGTTTGTTTTTAGTTTATGTTTTAACTTAATCAGAATAGTGAGCATTACACTGCTGAATTTATTTATTTATGGAGTTATGTATAGGGCGAACTCAACCTGAAAGCATCAGAGCGCTTTGCATAGTTGGCAAAGAGACAGTTACCTGGGTTATATGTATATGGATAAATACGTTACATGAAGTAAGCACAAAAACAAAACCGTATACACTGTAGTGTAACATCCGAGAGGGGTGGCTGTGCTCTCTCCTCACTCATAGCAACATGGCAGCCTCTTTTTTTAGGGCTCGGCCTACGTCACTACGAAGTGGGGCGGAGCTCCGAGCTCCTATTGTTAAAGAAAAAAAAAAAAGGTTTCTTTAGGGCTCGGGCCAGAAACATTCCTTAGTGCGCAAGCTTTTTTTATGGCATCTGCATAGTGATTCGTCTTCGCTGTGCTGTCTTTTTAGTAGCCTTGACGCGATAGGCTATATATAATTTTCGTCCGCCATTGTTGGCATTTTCTGTGTGGTTAGGGAGCGCAGAGTGCATAGGGAGTGCAGAGTGCATAGGGAGTGCAGAGTGCATAGGGAGTGCATAGTGCAGAGTGCATAGGGAGTGCAGAGTGCATAGGAAGTGCATAGTGCATAGGGAGTGCAGAGTGCATAGGGAGTGAAGAGTGCAGAGTGCATAGGGAGTGAAGAGTGCAGAGTGCATAGGGAGTGCAGAGTGCATAGGGAGTGCAGAGTGCATAGGGAGTGCAGAGTGCATAGGGAGTGCAGAGTGCATAGGGAGTGTAGAGTGCATAGGGAGTGCAGAGTGCATAGGGAGTGCAGAGTGCATAGGGAGTGCAGAGTGCATAGGGAGTGCAGAGTGCATAGGGAGTGCAGAGTGCATAGGGAGTGCAGAGTGCATAGGGAGTGCAGAGTGCATAGGGATTGCATAGGGAGTGCAGAGTGCATAGGGAGCGCAGATTGCAGAGTGCATAGGGAGTGCAGAGTGCATAGGGAGTGCAGAGTGCATAGGGAGTGCATAGTGCATAGGAAGTGCACAGTGCATAGGGAGTGCAGAGTGCATAGGGAGTGCAGAGTGCATAGGGGGTGCAGAGTGCATAGGGAGTGCAGAGTGCATACGGAGTGCAGAGTGAAGAGTGCATAGGGAGCGCAGAGTGCATAGGGAGTGCAGAGTGCATAGGGAGTGCAGAGTGCATAGGGAGCGCAGAGTGCAAAGTTCATAGGGAGTGCAGAGTGCATAGGGAGTGCAGAGTGCATAGGGAGTGCAGACTTTAGAGTGCATAGGGAGTGCAGAGTGCACAGTGAGTGCAGAGTGACAGTGAGTGCAGCGTGACAGTGAGTGCAGCGTGACAGTGAGTGCAGCGTGACAGTGAGTGCAGATTGACAGTGAGTGCAGAGTGACAGTGAGTGTAGAGTGAGTGCAGAGTGACAGTGAGTGCAGAGTGACAGTGAGTGTAGAGTGCATAGGGAGTGCATAGGGAGTGCAGAGTGCATAGGGAGTGCAGAGTGCATAGGGAGTGCATAGGGAGTGCAGAGTGCATAGGGAGCGCAGATTGCAGAGTGCATAGGGAGTGCAGAGTGCATAGGGAGTGCAGAGTGCATAGGGAGTGCATAGTGCATAGGAAGTGCACAGTGCATAGGGAGTGAAGAGTGCACAGTGCATAGGCAGTGCAGAGTGCATAGGGAGTGCAGAGTGCACAGTGCATAGGGAGTGCATAGGGAGTGCATAGGGAGTGCAGAGTGCATAGGGGGTGCAGAGTGCATAGGGAGTGCAGAGTGCATAGGGAGTGCAGAGTGAAGAGTGCATAGGGAGCGCAGAGTGAAGAGTGCATAGGGAGTGCAGAGTGCATAGGGAGTGCAGAGTGCATAGGGAGCGCAGAGTGCAAAGTTCATAGGGAGTGCAGAGTGCAGAGTGCATAGGGAGTGCAGAGTGCATAGGGAGTGCAGACTTTAGAGTGCATAGGGAGTGCAGAGTGCACAGTGAGTGCAGAGTGACAGTGAGTGCTGAGTGACAGTGAGTGTAGAGTGAGTGCAGAGTGACAGTGAGTGCAGAGTGACAGTGAGTGTAGAGTGACAGTGAGTCACACACCACCAGCCATCAGTGCACGCATCAATTTTTAACGCATCCACAATTAACTATTGTAGCAATCGCAGTATGGTACACTTTACTTTTAAACATATTCATCTAAAGCACAGCATGCCACCATTGGTAAAATTACAATCCAACCAACATAATTCCACTACACACCACATGCACACACTCCATAACACATGGCGAAAAGACATTGCCATTTACAATGCCATTAGCTCAAACTCAAATAAATCCGAGCCCGATTGCATTTCTAATACTTGTTTCCAGTATGTTGTCGGCGCCCAGGGGATTAGGAGAGGCAGCGTCTGCGAGCCCCTGCAGTTAGGCACGGTTCAGAGCTAAGGTTGCCCTTCCCCCGAGAGAGAACGGGCTGCACCGAGACCGCAGGGTGACCTCTACTGGCACTGTCTACAGGCCCTAAGCAAGGAAAATCTTCTGGGTGTTTTTTTCGCTTCCATCTTTGTTCAGGTTTTCGCTCTGACCTGGACTCTGTTAACAGCAGTTGTCAGCTGTTCGGAATCGCAGGATCGTTGCCTTTGGTTCCAGATGGCAGAGGCTTTCGGGGGACGAGCCCTGGAGCTCATAGTGGAAGTTACAGTAAGTAGAACGTGCTCATCATGTCACTGTTTACCTTCTGTTCTTGCAGTGGCAGCCGGTGATCTTTAAAAGCTGTGTAGCGTAATATTGACCCTGAATTTTTGAGAGTGGAGTAAATGAGCCCAATCCCTTATAGGGAAGGTCAGGGGATAAGAGGCAATTCACCACAGATAATTCCTTTTAAACAATTGGGTCAAATAGGGCATTTAAAAGCACAATGTTCACATACATTTGCTCAAAATCCATGGGCTGTGAAAGGACACTCCTTAAATATTCAAGTCCTTTCATGGTGTGCCATGCTCCCCAGGAGTTGATGCCATTTTTTCAAAATGTACTATGGATGCCTCCAAATGTCAATAATTTCCTCCATTGTGCCAGGCCAACATTTTTCCAAGGGTACCTTCTTATGCCAAAGATTACATACAATCTGCCAGTGCTAGAATGTTGCTAATAATGCTGCCCATTTATCATGGTTGACTGTTATGTCAAAACCGCTTCTAGTATGTAATAGCGGGTCATGTATGCCCCTTCTCATATGCTACATTTGTCATTCCTTATGCCAAGAATGACCTCCAGTGTGCCAGCGCCAGCATTTTGCAACGAGTGCCCCTCTGCGAAGAATCTCTTCCATTATGCCAGGGCTAGTTCTTGTCTGTGTGTGCCCCTTATGCCGAGTTATTACCTCTAGTATGCCATTGTCAGTACTTTGTCACAGATGCCTGTCATTTTAAGAATACCAGTGCCAGCATTTTGATAGGAGGTCCTCCGTAAGCCAAGAAATACCTACAGTATGCCAGGGCCAACAGCTGATTTCAAACCAGCACCACATTCTTACTCAAGCTCACTTACATTCACATACTCGTTCACTTGCACTCATTTATTCTCTCTTGCACTCCTCTTATACTCACTCAGTCACACTCACTCTATTACTATCCCTCCTTCATAATGTCTGAAACACGTGCACCCACTCTTACTCATTTCAACAGTCTTGCTTAATCTCTCTCACTTTGACTCATTTGCACTCACTTACTCTTACTCACATTTACTCTTACTCTCAAACATTCACACTAACGCACATTCACTTGCATTCACTCTTTCTCTCAATCATTCATCTTCTCAGTTACTCACACCCTCACACTTTCTAACATTCATTCACATTTATTCTTGTACTTTCTCACTCAGTCACTCTCACTAATCATTCTCACACACTGTGACGCACTAACACTCCAACTCACTCACAACCTGTCACTCTCACCCACTTTCACACATACATGTTCCCAGGCAAACACACCTCCATGCAAGTGCACAGCATACATTTAAAAGCATCTTTTTTTACTTAACTCAGCTTCAAGCGAAGGACCTGTTTCAGCTCCTGGTGCTCCTTAGTTTATTACTCTAGTAGTGACTAATACACTATTTTATTTATTTATTTAAGTGTTTTTTTAGAGCAGGAACTTGACCCGTTAGGGTATCAGAGCGCTTTACTGGAACAAAACAGTATACAATAGGTTTGAATTTCACAAAAGTACACAATAGTATATGAAGGGGCAGGGTGCTGGGTACATAAGGGATAGAGGGTACGTATGTACATTATACATATTACTCGTGGCAAAAGTCTCAAAAGTGTACAATAGAGTAGGAGGTGGTGGGGTGCTGTGTACATAAGGGATAGGGGATACCTATATACATTTTGCATTATACATTTACTCGTAGCGATCGTCTCAGATGTCTCTGGAGGGTTGAGGCGAAAATTAAGCAAGGAATTTGCCCATAAGGAAGGGTTACACTTAGTGGAACACAAAATGGGTATAAAATAAGGAGGGTGGAGCCCAGACACATATATGGGAAAGTTCCCCCTGTGTTCTTGACAGTGTTTTTTCCACCGCTGAGGCAAGGGGTCACAAAGGTAGTAGTAACAGGGGTCGCAGGAAGCAAGTGAGGGATCATAGCTGCGACCCCTAAATTAAGTCCATGGTGTTATAATGATGATACGTGTTACATAATTTTACTCTACCTCATTGCATACACTAGTGTGACATTACTTAAACAAGAATGATCTGATTGGCATCACAGAATTGTACTTGTGTATTTACGAGAATGCTCATCGTTTTGCTGTCAAGCGCACTTGTGGACCAGCGCTCACCTCTCCGTTTGTTTCCTGCTGTGCTGCTCGCCGCACCCGCTCCGCGGGTGCCGCTTCGCTAAGGGATCTCCTGCTGGTGCTGACTCTGCCCGCCTTCGGTGGGGGTGACTTCTGGTGAACTCGGGAACCCCAGGGCTGCGAGCGTGCTGGGACTACCTTACCCAGGTGTCCCTGCGAGACCGTGGTCAGCTTCCGGTCCGCTCTCCCTGGAGCTCCGCCCCCCGCCCATCAGAAGGCAGTTAAAATCACCTGGGCTTGCTCCTGACCTTTGGGACACATCGTTTTGCTGTCAAGCGCACTTGTGGACCAGCGCTCACCTCTCCGTTTGTTTCCTGCTGTGCTGCTCGCCGCAACCGCTCCGCGGGTGCCGCTTCGCTAAGGGATCTCCTGCTGGTGCTGACTCTGCCCGCCTTCGGTGGGGGTGACTTCTGGTGAACTCGGGAACCCCAGGGCTGCGAGCGTGCAGGGACTACCTTACCCAGGTGTCCCTGCGAGACCGTGGTCAGCTTCCGGTCCGCTCTCCCTGGAGCTCCGCCCCCCGCCCATCAGAAGGCAGTTAAAATCACCTGGGCTTGCTCCTGACCTTTGGGACACATCGTTTTGCTGTCAAGCGCACTTGTGGACCAGCGCTCACCTCTCCGTTTGTTTCCTGCTGTGCTGCTCGCCGCACCCGCTCCGCGGGTGCCGCTTCGCTAAGGGATCTCCTGCTGGTGCTGACTCTGCCCGCCTTCGGTGGGGGTGACTTCTGGTGAACTCGGGAACCCCAGGGCTGCGAGCGTGCAGGGACTACCTTACCCAGGTGTCCCTGCGAGACCGTGGTCAGCTTCCGGTCCGCTCTCCCTGGAGCTCCGCCCCCCGCCCATCAGAAGGCAGTTAAAATCACCTGGGCTTGCTCCTGACCTTTGGGACACATCGTTTTGCTGTCAAGCGCACTTGTGGACCAGCGCTCACCTCTCCGTTTGTTTCCTACTGTGCTGCTCGCCGCACCCGCTCCGCGGGTGCCGCTTCGCTAAGGGATCTCCTGCTGGTGCTGACTCTGCCCGCCTTCGGTGGGGGTGACTTCTGGTGAACTCGGGAACCCCAGGGCTGCGAGCGTGCAGGGACTACCTTACCCAGGTGTCCCTGCGAGACCGTGGTCAGCTTCCGGTCCGCTCTCCCTGGAGCTCCGCCCCCACGCCCTTTCTCAAACACTATAAACACTGCTTGCTCTCCCGCAGCGCGGGACGCAGCCTCGGGGCGAAGACAGGGCAAAGACTGGGCCGTTTGAGGCCGTTCGAGGACAAAGAGGACTGGGCTGGGCCGCGTTCCTTGGCTGGTGCATTATACAGTTCTTATTAGTGGTATTTTATTAAATATTTAATTATTTATTGTGTTTTAATTAATCTGTATAATGTGCTCACGAGGTAGTCGGAGTAAAACTCTCATGGCCGCGAGTAACTCTAATCGGACACTGGATGATTTTCTAGTTAAAACTAATTTAGCCATTGATGAGGAAATTAATAAAATGCAGCACAGGGTCTCACTGGATCTTGAAGCTGCCCGAAGGCTATCTGAGCATTTAGCTAGCACTAGAAAATCTTCCATGGGGAATATTGCTCTGGCACGTACCCCCGAGCATATAGTAGGTCCAAGGCCTCTGTTGATCACGGCAGCTATTCATCAAGCCCCTTCCTCTATTCCCCAAATACCACCTTCGATCCCTTTACCTATTCCATTGGAACCAACTAAGGATTTTGTCCCACTATCTGGCATGTCAGGCACCCTGTATCCTCCTAAAACCAATCAATCTATGAATTTAGGTAGGACTAGGAAAGCTGCAATTTATAAAAAGAAATGTATTGCAAGGGCCGTACATGCACGTAAAAAAGCGAAAATTGCAAGATCACAGTTTTTCAATAGTAGAAGGGCACTGGGATCTTTGGGGTTAAAGGATGACAGTATGAGAACTAACCCAGGTATCCAGGGTGGAATAGCCACTCCGAATTTAAACACCTTAGCGGACGCTAACATCCTGGTTGCCTCCCCAGAGTCGATCGGAGCGAACGACCAAGTGGGGCAGCTGGGTGGATCAACAAATGATAGAGGGGGAGACGAAGAATTCCTCAAAACGGTCTGGGTTACGTTAAAACAACTACTTACTCCTTTGGAACTGAGGCTTTCTCGTATAGAGACTAACCTCTTAGAAATGGATAGAACCATAGTTACTCTGGCCAGTTTGAGCTTAAAAGAAATGGAAGCCAAATATCCACGTGAAAGCGATTCATCCCCTCACCCAAATGAACTAGCATCCTTACCACTACCCGTACAGATACCCCAAAATATTGCTATCCCCTTGCCAACAGTTAAACCAATACCGAAGCCACGTACTACTGTTGTAAATCAGACTGCATTAACTTCTAGTTCTGTAGCACCAAAATTATGTCCTTTGCCTAATCTAGTACATAGGCAGAATTCAAACCCACGAATTGCCTCGCAACACCCTATAGGGCAAACCCATAATTCTCAGCGGCAATCTAATCGTCCCAACTTTCGTGGAGGTTTTATTGACCTTCCACCAGAAGTTGGACCTTATGTCATCATATTAGCTGGTGTCCCTGAGCTGGGCCAGCATTCCCAGGAGAATCACCACTCCCTGAAAAATAAGGTCACTCACTGGCTTAATTCCAACACACAGCTTCCTGTCCAACAAAGAAGCAGTGTGTTGATGGTTCGAAGAGTGCCCTGGATTGGACCTACCCCTAAGTCCCTGCCAGGTGATTGCATTGTGGTTAGTTTTGCTGATCCTCACACAGCACAGTATTTATGTGCACGCCCATCGTATGAAGCTAACCTCACAATAGTCCTGAGACCCCTTAGCTTTTTTTATCCTCCAAGAAATCATTTAGCTGGGGAAGGTCCATGGACTATTGTCCAGAATAATAGACGGATAACAAACAGGCCTGAGGGGTATAGCCAGCATAACTGGTGGCAAGGGGCACCAAATACCAACATGTTTAGCTGCCCGCAGGAAGTGGCGGGGTGGTTCCCAAATAACATCCCTTTAAGAAACCGCTTTGACCCACTTGTGGACATGGATGAGCAAGACTGACCACTACAAATTTTCCCTCTTAATGACCTGACAGAAGGAGAGCCCAGCCAGTGGGAGAAGGGAGAAAGTCGTAACGATAACTTATGGGGAAATGTTCCCATGAGTGACGATCGTGCTTCTGACCCCCAAGCCCCCAAGACTGGTATCAATATTGAAAGTGCTATAAGCACAACTATTCTAGGGCAAAATTCAGAGGTACTACCTGAACTAGTTATAAAGAACCATAGTGAAACAAGGATGTGTTTAATCTCTTGGAATATTGCGGGGCTTGCTCCAAGATTGGAGGATGAGACATGGTTAGACTTTGTGGGTGTTTGTGATATTTTGTGTCTCCAGGAAACTTGGAGCCGCTCCACTCAGAATATTGAGGGCTTTTGTGCTATCAATACCTTAGCGGTACCTTCACAAGCGGGTAGGGCCAAGGGTGGTCTAATGACAGCAATTTCGTTAAAACTTTGTAAACCTGTAATTACTAAGATAATTGATACACCATGGTTTCAAGTAATGATGTTGGTGAACCTGTTCCCTGAACCACTGCTATTAATTAACTGGTATTATAACATCTTTGACAATAATGAGACAACTGTTATGTTGAAGTTAGAGGAGGTCATAGCCAGGGCACGCCACGACCAACCCCTACTTTTTGTCATCTGGGTGGGTGATTTTAATTGTACATTATGCACCCATGGGGATTCGAAGGTGTGTGGTTTGAGAGATTCTTATGACTTTCCTTTGACTCACCTTAAACATACACCACAGGGGGACGCTTTAAATAATATCATTATTTTAAATGATTTATCTATAGTAGAGCCCTGGGTTGGTCCAGATTTGGCTCCGATACCAACTTTTCAGGGAAGCAGAGGTAAAATGAGCTTCATCGATTTTGCAATTATTTCCAGTGGGTATACACATTATGTTGACAAACTGGAGGTAATTGCAAATGCTGCCAGTGACCACAATCCTTTGATTCTGTCCCTCTTTTGTCCTGTTAAACCCAAACATTCTGTCTGGGAACAACCTATAAAGTATAACAGAAATCAGGGTATCACTCTTAAGTGGGGCAAAATAGACGCAGCAGGTCTAGAGGACGAAATAATGAACAGGTATAGCACAGAATATGAAGCATGTCTGTCATCAATAGCTAACCCTGAAAAGGTTATAGAGAATTTTGAGTCATTATGTGGGTATGTAGCTGAACGGCTTATAAAACCTATTGGGAAAAATAAAAGGCAAGGGCCCAGATGGTTTGATGCTGCATGTTCGGCAACACATAGATCCCTGAAGGTGGCATTGAAGCAAAAACCCAGGGATATAGATTCGGTTAGGGCATCTAGAGTGGCTTATAAAGAAGCCATTAGAAAAAGGAAGCTGGATTTAAAAAATCTAGCTTGGGAAGACCTAGAAAAGGCCTCAGAATTGAAGGATAGTAGGCTTTTCTGGGATGTAATTAATCGCCCCCTTTTTATAAGTAATGGCAAGGATAACATCACGATGCAGATTGCATGTGAAACATGGGAGTCACACTTTGGGGATATTTTTAACCCTCATGGAATTTTATCTAATGAACCTTCATTAGGAAACTGTAGGGATTTGGTGGTCTCACAATCCTCTCTGTCCCTGAGCTTATCACTCAACCTGCAAGAGGTGGAAGATGCTTTTTTGAAAGGCATATCATTAAAAGCTCCTGGTCCTGATTTAGTCCCATTGGACTTTTTTAAGTACAATATTAAGATTTGGGCTCCATTATTGTTAAATGTATTTAGAGCAGTTATTATCAGCCGTATTCCTACCTCATGGAAGGAGGCAGTAGTGGTGCCAATTTTCAAGAAAGGCAACAGATCTGATCCCCGATGCTATCGTCCAATCTCCCTAATTGATGCATCATGCAAGATACTGGGTAGGGTCATTTTAGCTAGACTAGAAACATGGGCAGACTCGGTGGGCCTTATCGTAGATTCCCAATATGGGTTCCGAAAAGGCAAAGGCACCGTCGAACAGTGCCTGAACCTGGCTCTGATTATAGGGAAATACATGAAGGCAATGAACTCTTCCATTCACCTTGCCTTCATGGACCTCTCTAGTGCATTCGACACTGTGTGTCGAAGCAAGCTGTGGGAAATGATGGATGCTATGGGTTTCGAGGAACCATTGATTCATTTGCTATGTAGACTCCATGAAGCAACCACAGTAGCCATAAGGTTTGGCCCAGGCGGAGAGAAAACTAAATCTATCCCCTCGACTGAGGGTGTCCGTCAAGGATGTATTTTAGCCCCCTTTTTGTTTCTAGTTTATACTAATGGGTTGGAAAAATATCTGCTGGACCACTGCCATGATTTCCCTAAGATTAATGGTAGGAGCATACCGATGCTTTCTTATGCCGATGATACGGTATTAATGACACTCACAGGAAATAGCATGCAGCAATGTCTTGATGCCTTCCATAGTTTTATGCTGGACTTAGACTTGAAGGTGAACTTCTCTAAATCTTTTGTTATGGTCTGTGGCCCAAAGGGCACAAAAAACAGAAAGTTTATATTAGATAGTGCCATTATTGAAAAGGTGGAAAATTTTAACTATTTGGGAAACCTTTTCAATAATAAATTAAGCTGGGCCCCGTTAATGAAGACCCGAGCACAGAGTGCTAGTCGCTCTATTGAAGGTCTGTTTCGTTTCTGTGGGAAGCTGGGTCAAAAACCCGTTGATCATCTAAAATCCCTGTATAATGCGAAATGTGTGTCGGTAGCTACCTATGGGGCAGGGGTTTGGGGAATTGAAAGCCCTGACATAATACAAACCACTGAGAATAAATTCTTGAAGCGCCTATTGGCTATCCCATCAAGTTCTTCAAATAGATTTGTCCATGAGGAGATAGGTCTGAGTTATGTGAGTGACATTATACATCTTTCCCCTCTATTATTATGGGGAAAAATATGGCTATCGGAGGATCTACAATTATCTAGAGACATCCTCCGGGATTGTTTAAAACTGTCAAACACGAATAAGATTCCGTGGCCATCCTATGTTGATATAACACTCCACAAAATAGGCCTTGGTGACATTTTTGATAACCCTGGGAATATTCAGGGAGATATCAAATCTGTTATCAAATTAAGTTATTGGAAATCCTCACTTGTGCATTCTCTGGTTAGGCCTCACGCTCTTAAGGTTACTTTTCAGCATCAGTTTTATTTAACCTTTACTAATCATGTGCAAAGGCGATTCTATTTGACAAGGTTTAGGTTACACATTCTACATTTTCTTTTTGCGTTTCCAAAACAGGGGAGTTGGTGTGAGAGACTGCCCCCCTGTCCTTGTAATAATAGGGTCAGCCAAAGCACCATGCATTTTGTTCTCTTTTGCCCCTTATATAAGGATCCGAGAATCAGGTTTATTAAGCCGATCCTTAAGGGAAAGCAACCATGCCATTATAAAGAGGGTTATGACCATTTGTTAACTTTGTCCACATCTGATGTTTGTTGTGCAATGCTAAATTTTATACATGTGTCATTTATGATTAGAAAACGGTATGGTTAACCTTGGCTCTATGAATTTGTTTTGTGGCCCAATCATATTGTTGTTTATGATTTTCTCTGTCATCGATTTTTTCATAGGCAGCAGGAATTTAAGCCTAAATGGATTGAAAAGCTATGGGGTACAATTTTGATTTTGATTTTGATTATATAACCAAATGTTCTTTTTTTAATTAAGTGTTATAGGTCAAAATTGTTTTCAAATTATGTTTTAAATGTATTGTTGACTTTTATGATTCTTTGTCGGAATCGAATAAAGTTTTTGAAACTTGAGAATGCTCACTTCCTGTCCCCTGCAGGCGTGATGTTCCAGTATGGTGACCGGCAAGAGATGGAGATCAGAGGCTGCTCTATTTGGTGCGTTGAACTGATCTGCGACCATGTCCGGGAGCTTTTTAAGCAGAAGGGACAGACGATGAGTGAGGAGATCAACGCTATCCACCTCGACCACTATCTCTGGGACTACGCCCGCGATCACCGCGAAGATATGAAAGATGTTCCCTTTCATCGCCTGCGCTGCATATACTACTAGCTTACAGTGGTCACATGGTGTGGTCTACAAATGCAATCATGTAAGGATCAGACCTGCTTTCAATACATACTACTTTAGGCACAGAAAGGGAATCACTCAATGAATATACTGCCCTTAGGCTGTTGCTGATTGACATATGATTCCACATAAGCTGTCTGTAGCTTGAAGGCAAAAACATGATGTAATGCTTGCTAATTTAGCAATTACTTAGTGCACTTAAAGCTGGTGAACATGTAATCTTTTTCTAGGTTCTCTAATAAGAACCTCTTTAGCCTGTGATACCTTGTGAGTATTTTGAAAGGTATGTCTAGAGGAATTAGTGGAACTGTTCCAAGATGCCGCGCTTTGCCTATTAGCAGAAGGAACTCTGATTGTAAGTACAGAGGAATAATAGCATTGACACAGCACACAATCTAAACTTTTCTAATAAATATAAGAATTTATCAACATGATTGGCGTTTTATTTAACAACTCCAGCCAGTATCTGAATGAAATAGAAATATTGCATTCTGGCAACTAATCACACGCAAAAGAAAATAAATTGCAACAATAGTGTAAAAGTAAGGGACGTAGCTTCAGGGGAAGGAGGAGGAGAGTTTGTTGTGTGACACCCCACAAATAAATACATTCCTGGCTTGCTATTTGGGTCTGGGGGACCTGAGAGTTGGATCTGCTATGTCTGTGTGTTTTTTTCCGTTGATCTGATTTCACTAAGAGGTTTAAACGTGTTATGTTTTTGTATCAGGAATTTAAATGACCAGTTCACCAAAAAAATAGAAGTAGTCCTTTAATGGATGCAAATATACTACTTCACAAACATTGACGGATGTAGGCTTGTTAAACTATGCCAGTTTCAGGTTTCCAGGCATACTACTGGAAACCAAACACCCGAAAGGTAATGGGACGAATGCTTGCAAACAGTCTAACCACTAGGAATCCCTCAGGGTAGCATTCCAAACCATTGTTTCTTGCCTTTTGTGTCAATCTAGACAGAGGGTCTGATTTAAGGTTTGGCAGTAAGACTGTTGGGGGACTTTATGTCTGCCACCCTGCCTTGACTGCGCCGACCCAATTTAGAAATGTCTGCTGGCCTTTAGGCATCTCCATACATTGACAGGAAATGCAGTCCTGGTGGTACCTGTCAGTGTAGAACATGTTTGATAGAAGGCTCCATCAAGCATGACAACTGGCTGTCAAACATTTTTATGTTTTCTTTAATCTTTCAAAACAAACTACCAAAGCTGGAGTTTGTTTTGATAAGAAAAATAATAAAACTAATGACCACACACCATGGGCGTTTTCCACCATAGTGTGTGGGTGTTTTGTTTTTCTTTTTACAGTCCCTCACTATCAGGTTATACCTGGTGGTAATTAATGTACAGTTAAACAAAAACGAGTATTGGCAAAACTAATATGTCTGAGTTACTTTAGGTAAATGGATTCTTTGCTTTTATGACGTGTTGATGTACAAATATGACACACATGCAGCCAGAATGATCTACAGAAATAAATAGTGTTTACTGAAACAGGTCGCCGGTGTAAGCACACGCCTTGCAGCCTCAAACACCAAGTCTGATAATGAGGTATGTTATCTGTAGCTAATGCCGTAAATATGCATTTTTATTTTCAGTAGTTGACATCCTGTACTGCGGAGAGATTGTACACGAGCAGCTTTTACTCACTGGTGTTTGCATTGGCAGCCATATTTTTCTCTTGCTGCAGCCCAAGATGGCGGAGGCAAGCCACTCTTGAACCGGTAACACACAGAAGGCAGTGGCTTGCCAAATTTGTGATCTGCCTTGGCAGTTTGTTTACAGGGCCATTGCAGCATATCATAGCTACTTGTAAATCTACTTCTCTTTCTGTTCAGCCAACTTCCAAAAGGCTACCAAGCAAGTGAAATATGAGTTACCATTCTGAGACTCAGGGGACGATGACAGCAAAGCAATGTGTGGTGCACACATCAGCTCAATTTTTCCAGGAATACTTCATCAAGCGTCGCCGCACAGCCGTGTGCCATTCAGCATTTTAAAATCTTGAAAGTTTTTCTTTTAACTATGATTTAATTGTTCACATTAAATAGTAAAAGGTTTGCTTGCCATTTATTGACTTTAAGGGCAGATATGTCTGATTAGTTTGGTAAAACTCGAAAAACAATAAATAAGCAGGAAAAGGTGGATACCACATAAAAGTGCAAAAGAAAAATATCGACACAACATTACCAGTTCCAAATTTCACCATTAAAGGACTAGGTGTACCTGAATTGACCAGTAAATTAGAGGCGTGTATGTGTCTCAGTTATATTTTCCCTTTGCAAGGAGAGTTGGTGGATCCCGTGGGATAACACCAGTGGACTGACTTCAGCTACGCAAAGGTTCATATAGACCAAAAGAAAAGCTGTGTGTTTGCAATATTTGCATCCATATACATGTGATTACATGAAGTCCACATAGCAGAAGGAAACAAACGGCAAAACCGTATTCCCTTAACACATTTATTTAAAACCTACTGGTAAGTAGGCAATAATAACTGCCATCCCTGCTGAGCTTGTCTATATTTTCCTTATTACAATCGACTTGTAAAGTCTCTAGTCAAAGAAATAATGTAGCCTCTCAACTGTAATAACTTATTACAGTTGAGTCCTGATGTCCCAATGCCTGCGGCCAGAGCCTGCAGCGGAACAGAAAGGTAGGTCAAGGAGAATAATTAAAGCTGCACTTTCAAAAACCAAAACGAAATGGGCATTTTCCTTCTTTTGCTCTGTTGTTCTAGATGAACAGAGATAAGCCAAAAGGGGATATTTATGTCCACGTGTTTTTTTTCACGCTCCTGGTAATTGTAGAAATTATGTTTCTCTCTGCATGTTTCTACACATTTTAGGCTACAGTGTTTTTCTTTTTAAATCTGAGTTGCATTAAACTGATTCTAATATTTTTACAACAAATATCTAACTGCTTTTCTGGTGTGTTTAATTCTGCACTAGAGATTCTAATTTTATTCCTGTTTGCGAACATGATTTCTCTTTTTACATGAAAGGGCACCACACAAAAGTGTTAAGTGGTTTGTGGGAAGGGTGGTGTGGCCATGTGTTATACGGGTGAAGTACCTCCTGTTGTACATAATAAGGATACTATCAGCCCATCCCGACGTTGTCAGGGTATGAAATAGAATGTGTGCAATGGTTGTAATAGGCAAGGGAATGTTATTTTAAAATTTCACGGTGTACTACATTTTTTGTTTCATTTGATTCTGGACAGAGAATAAATTGGTCCATCCGTTACAATCCGCTCCTTGTCCCATATGTGAATTATAATGAACGGGGGACCAACTATGTCCATGAAAGCCTGTTATTTACAGTGAGTACACAAATGTAAATCGTCACGTATGCAGCATTATGTAAGTATCACAAAAGGTAAGATGAGTCAGATGCCTTCTTTAACAATGACTTTGCACGTCGTCTTTTACCTGTTTAGTTTAGTTGTGCATATAGGGTAACGGTACTTGTCCATTGCTGTACAACATGGGCGTCCGCTTGTGCAGCCAGTGTGAGGAACCGGCCTTGTGATATGTGCCTCAGCAGCGGTAACGTTTGCAGCCTGTGGGTGCTGTGGAGTCCGTTGGTGTGACAGGCCCCGAGAGTGTCCTGGTCGATGTTGTGCGCCTCGTGTTAAGTCCTTTATGCGGAGAGTTCAGTGCGTGACAGCGTGCACGCAACGCTGCGCGTGTGTGAAAGAGCAGTCTGTAGATTTTTTTGTATCCCCGCTAGTACGCTGACTCGCCTCAGCCCCCGCCTGAGCCCCGGAGCAATATGTTAATGTCTGTGGCGGCTCCAGCGGCGAGCGTGTTTGTCCGCTGTAGTTGAGGCCACAGCAAAATGCACAGTGTGTGATCTGGAAACGTGTTTGCCCGCTGTCTTACCAGTTAGACGACCCACATGGCGTCAACGGCGAACGCACCAGAAATTGCCAAAAGCACCGCCCAGTGGTATTGTAACGGTAGTCGCCCCCAGTACGCTTGGCGCAAGCGGTGGAATACAGCTTGGTTTGAGGCGCGCCCATGGCTGTATGCACACGCCCCCAGCACAACGCACACGCCCATGACTCTGCAATGCCATTATACCGCATGGCATTAAATTTTATATGCTTTACCACACATACATTTACAACGAAATTCGTTGTAAATGCATGAATGGTAAAAGCATGGTTTTTTTAATGTTTGGATAAGGTAAGTATGGGTATAGGGGTAGATGTTTTGGGGTACTGAGGTATATGTTTTGGGGTGTTTGGGTATTTTAAGGGTTCAGATATAGTTTTGGGTTATGGGATACAGGGGTAGTTTTAGGGTTTAGGGATAGGTATGGGTTTTGGGGTATAGGGGTATTTTTAGGGTTCAGGGCTAGGTTTTGGGGTATAGGGGTATTTTTAGAGTTCAGGGATAGGTTTGGGTTTTGGGGTACAGGGGTATTTTAAGTGTTCAGGGCTAGGTTTGGGTTTTGGGATACAGGGGTATTTTTAGGGTTCAGGGCTAGGTTTGGGTTTTGGGGTACAGGGGTATTTTAGGGTTCAGGGGTAGGTTTGAGTTTTGAGGTACAGGGTTATTTTTATGGTTCAGGGCTAGGTTTGGGTTTTGGGGTACAGGCGTATTTTTAGGGTTCAGGGGTAGGTTTGGATTTTAGGGTACAGGGGTATTTTAAGGGTTCAGTGGTATTGTAACGGTAGTCGCCCCCAGTACGCTTGGCGCAAGCGGTAGAATACAGCTTGGTTTGAGGCGCGCCCATGGCTGTATGCACACGCCCCCAGCACAACGCACACGCCCATTACTCCGCAATGCCATTATAACGCATGGCATTACATTTTATATGCTTTACCACACATACATTTACAACGAAATTCGTTGTTAATGTATGAATGGTAAAAGCATGTTTTTTTTAAATGTTTGGATAAGGTAAGTATGGGTATAGGGGTAGATGTTTTGGGGTACTGAGGTATATGTTTTGGAGTGTTTGGGTATTTTTAAGGGTTCAGATATAGTTTTGGGTTATGGGGTACAGGGGTAGTTTTAGGGTTCAGGGCTAGGTTTGTGTTTTGGGCTACAGGAGTATTGTAGGGTTCAGGGGTAGGTTTGGGTTTTGGGGTTCAGGGGTAATTTTAGGGTTCAGGGCTAGGTTTGGGTTTTGGGGTACAGGGGTATTTTTAGGGTTCAGGGATAGGTTTGGGTTTTGAGGTACAGGGGTACTTATAGGGTTCAGGGCTAGGTTTGGGTTTTGGGGTACAGGGGTATTTTTAGGGTTTAGGGATAGGTGTGGGTTTTGGGGTACAGGGTATATTTATAGGGTTAAGATGGGTTAGTGTTTAAGGGTGTTGGGTATTTTAAGGAGTAAGGGTGGGTTATGATTATGGGGTGCAGGGGTATTTAAAGGGAGCAGGGTGGACACCCGGACCTGGAATGTACAGAACCTGGGAAGAAAAAATAATGATATATTTTTTTCCCTTAATACCGCGCTCCGCCCACGCCCACAGCACACGATATGAGACATGGCATGAAGGGCGGAACGTACCACACGCCCCCAGCGTTTGTCACGCCCCAGCACACGCCCACGGCACAGCACAGACACGCCCACAAGAGACTACTTTGCTGGCACGGTTCTTTTACCTTTTAAATGTATATGGTGGGCGTCTGCATAGCCTATGTCCTTCTGCTGCAACTGCCCTTTCCAACGCTGTATTGGGTGTTGTGATTGGTGCTGTGGTTCCTGAGATTACCCGCCTCAAAGGTTTGGGCTCTCTCTTTATTATATTAGTATAGATTTCAAGTCACCTCGGAGTTCTTGGATATTTTAAAGGAACTCCGCATTTGGCCTTGTTCCTCTCTCCATGGAACTCCTGGATGACTTGCAATTTCCTTACAATGCACAGTAGGGGGTACATTATCCCATATATAATTACCGCTGGCCTTGGTCAAAAAAGTACTGCGGTGTTACTTTTACTAATGTACTCTTGTTAGACACCATATCATGTCACTAGCCCTCGTTTATTAGCCTATAAATGCGAGATGCTCAGTAACATCGGCTGAGTGGAGTGCTCCAGGGTACACACTAGCCTACATTTATGAGCACACAAGTGTGTGGGTACAGAAGTCCTTGTGAAAGGTCTCCGAATAAGCTGACACATGGCAAGCACTTGTAAGAAAATGCATATTGTTTCTAGGTGCTCGCTAGCATGTGTTTATAAGGAATACTTTTAGGTGGGGCTAGCGAGCATGTGATCACAGTACATTGTTATAAAGCTCAAAGTAGTGTGTATCAAAACTGTACACTAACGCAGGTCATACTCTAATAGCACTCTAAGAATGGTAACCAAACTTTCAAACAGTACACTTTTTCATGGTTAAAAATGTTAATCACCAAAACCCCTATCTATTGTGTTATAGGCATTATGTACAGAAAATAAATACCCTCTGGATCTTTTAACATTTCTAAAGGTGTCAGGAAAGGTATTATCACAGATGAATACAAGACACAGATAAAGACTGAAGGAAAAGTTTCAATGTGTGGCCATGTTTGTTGAGAGAGAGATGTCTGCCTGGGAGAGATGGCTGTCTTTTGCAAATCATGTCTCACGTAACCAGGACTTTATTTCCAAATGCTCCTTTATTTCGCGATAAGTGTTGATGCTGCACAGCGAGAGCTCTTGCCTACCCTGTCCTGTCCAATCTTTGGCGAAATGTGGCCTGGAACCGCTTGACGTTTGGTTGCTGGTGTGTGGAGTGCCTGCCAATAAAAGTTCTTTCCTATTGGAAGGTAAAATTAGGTGTATGCAAAGCAGGGACCACACTTTTCCTGTAGTTTTCTTTTGTATATTTAGCTGAATGCTTGTTTATCGCTTATATATATTCTAACACTCTGAAACGAACCTTAAAACCCAGATTTAAAACAATACTGTCCAATTTACAATTTTAACTATCCCCCTGCTAGCTTTTTCCAGGGCAGAAGTTGTTCCAATTACTTCTAATCACTTATTACAGAGCATGGCCGTGGGAGAGTTTTAATGCCTTTCTTGTCACTCAAATAAACAGATGGAGTCCTTTTGATGCTGATGCATCTACTAGCAAGCAGCACAAATGAAGGAAAGCCATTTTTTGTATTTCTTCATGACCGGCCTTGGGTCCCTTGCTCACTTTGCCACTGGATTCAAACTAGCCTGGTGGATGAGGGCTGTTAGCCCGAAACTGGTCCCAGGATTTTTGTTTCCGGTCCAGGGAAGACCTGGCTTGGCAGTTCGGGCTGGACTGTTCCCATGAGGCACAGGGTCAAGATTGATTTGCATATAGCTGGGTCTGAACTGTGGTGGAGAAGTGAGCTAAAGAACAATGATGGATACAACCCAGATCTGTGACTGGGGGTGAGTCTCTGAAAAGTTTCAGCGCTCCCTCCATCATCTCCTTGTTTTTGCTCAGATGTACGTACCCCTAGCACATGTGAACACCTCATGAGCCCCAGGCTTGGAATTACAAGATTATATTGGTCACAAAATGCTCTAAGCAGGACACTGAAGGAACGTCATACATTTCCTTTTGTGCTCATTGGAAAGAGAGGAAGGCTCCCTAAAATAAAACTCTTTAAAATCATGGACAGGCTGGTTCCGTGACATGCTAGTAGTTAAATGACCCCCTCACTTTTTATTTTATACTCACGAAGAAGAAGGAATGTCCCGTAGAACTAATGTGAAAATCTCCACTTTGAAAACATCTGTGGCTGTGTGATGCATTGTACAGAGCCAGGTGGAAGAAATTTGTAAGAGGCGAATTGAACAATAGTGCGAAAAAGGCATGCTCTCTTCTGGTGGTCCCCCCCCCCCCGAGTTTTATATAGCGCAAACTTGACCCTAAGGTTTCAGGTATCAGAGCTCTTTACATGAGCACCAGTTGTGTTACCCAAGGACACATTCATATTTTTGTTAGGCACATGGAGATTGACTGATTTGCCCAGAATCACAGGATGTTAAGCATCCTTGACGAGGCTCGAACCCTGTTCCCCAGCATCAATGTCAGCCGCTCTAGTCGTAAAGCCACATCCTCTCCCCGGTGAAGGGTGAGGCGGTCATTGAATTTTCAGTGCTGGATATTTTATGCTCTACATTATCCTCCTTGAAGAGCCCATCGCTTTAAGTACTGAGTAGATGCGTCCATAGGATGCTCAAACATTGCCTCTGTCAAATAGGAAAAATCTGCTTTCCGGCATTCCAGGCACCTCTCAAGATTCTGCTTTATCATCCAAAGCGACAACCGGCAGCACTGAAAAATAAACAAATTTCTAGCTAATGGGCCTAGAATTTAATTTATAATTCTATTAAGGACACGGAGGCAAGGATTATGCTTCTCTTTTATTTACTTCAGAATGACAGTAGTCAATCAAAAACAGTTTATACATAAACTACACTTCCCATAAAACCTCCAATCAGGCATGCTCAACTTAGCTTTTTATCTAACAAGAGGCCTGGATCCCTTCTATTTCTTTGCAAAAGTGCATAATGTAAAGAATAAAACAAGTGTAATATCAGAACTTCGACCAACAAGTCCATAGAAATCCTCTGTGTCACAGGCCAGTACAGTCCATTGAAGCAGAGACTTCTTCAGCCAAAACTCCTCGATGCTGCACAAGTGCCCAAAGATCAGCTCCTCCCAACAAAGGACCCACCTTGGACCCGTGCCCTGCTGCGGAACAGGATTAGCCATCGACAATGCTCACTCCTATTCCTTTTTTTTTCTTGAAAGGCAAAAAATTAGCAGTAACAACTATCCCACTAAAAGGTCCATAAACAATCATGGTGAGAGACATAGGCAATATACAATTGTGACACATTTTAGAATACAAAGAGCAATATTAACTGTCAAGATTATGCACATCAGTTCATGTGGGATTATCCTTGCCATGTTCTTAATAGAATTGAAAATTCTTGACCAGTTAGCTAGAATTTTTTTTATTCTGTCAGGATCCAGGAGGCTCAGATTAGACTTGTTAAGGCCAATTCACCACCACAGATTCTACATTAGGAATAGGTTTGTAGCAAAAAGTCTTTAACTTCAAATCTGAGGACCGATCTGTTGGCCTCATAATGTCCTCCAGATGAGAACCTAATTCAGAAGTCTTTGACTCCATGGCACCCTTTACCAAGTGTGCACCAAATTGAAATAAATCTATGCCTGCCTCAGCCATAATCCATTTCATCCAGCACACCAAGGTAGTTGCCGTGAGCGGGCTAATGAGTTTTTCCAGGGCAATCAAAAGTTAACGTGAGGGAGAATCCCTAAGCTCCCTTGCGCAGACTTCATAGGCCTTTAAGCACTGCACCACACAATTTGGGATTATTTAGGAAGCACAGATATGAAACACTTGTGACAAAAGCCTTTGTCCACCTAGAAATTTGAAAGGAATACTCCGTTCAGAGAAGAAGTCCTACCAGCCAAATCGAGAGCCCAAACGTCAGACATTCTCAGGAAACCAGGCATAAAGGCATAGTAAGCATTGCCTATAATTGCTTCCTGATAAAATCAGAGTTAGGAGGCCAATTTTGCAAGAAAGTTAACACCGCATTGACATTCCAAAGGCATGAATGGTAAAAATTAGGTGGACGGAAGACAGAAATGCCCCTCAAGAGTTTATTCACCAGTTGATGCTTACTGGTCTGCGGTAAGAAGTTCACCATGTAGGACAAATCTAACCCCATGGGATACACAGAGTTCACCAAACCAATGTACCCATCACCGCCAGACTGAGGAATAGCGTTTATGGGTACCTGAAGATCCGTACTGTTGGATAAAAAAGGTAGCTTATTCTGAAAGGCCAGGGATTTGCCAACAGCTCCCCACAAAATGTACCAGGACATGAGTCAAAGTAAGGCCACTAGCACCAGCGGATGAAGCAACATCACTGGATCCCACAAGATGTCCAGAAATGACGGAATTTGAATCAGAGGCTGGCAAGATAGTTCCAGAAAGAAAGGGAACCACAGCTGGGACCTCCAAAGAAGCGTCACTAGTATCAGATCCACTTTCTGTCTCCTCACCTATGCTCCTCCCCTGGAGAACATCATAAATGTGGGAAAGGCATATTTGAGAGCCCCGCTCCAGTCCTGAAGAAACGTGTGGATCCCGAGGGCTGACCGATCCATATGCCAACTTCTCCAGTTTATAATTGTTCTGGGAGGCAAAACAATCGATCTCGCATTGGCCCATAAGGGTCACAACTGACCAAAACACTTGAGTTTGCAACTGCCAATTGCAGGCATCCCTCAGAAACCTCAAGTCCACCACAGCGTTGTTCTGACCCAGAAGATATGCAGTGACTACAGGGTTCTTGTGCTGTAGACAGTAATGCCAATAATCTTTGGCTGTCCCTGACACCATCCAAAACCATGTCCCCTCCATTTTGCACCCCCAGTTTGTTTTCATACTGGACCACTGGCACATTGTACATTCTGATAAAAATGCAACCACTCATCTTCTGCAGGAACACAGTCTTCACTGCAGAGGAGCCCTCCAACAGCTCCTGGCAATTGATATGCAACTGCAGTTCGTCAGGTGACACTGGCCACCAAATCGATGATGACATCCGGTCGTAAGGAAAACAGCTCCCTGCCGTTCCATGCCTCCATGTGGTTCAGCAACGTCGATAGTCCCACCCTGGCCTCCTGAGGGAGATGGATGCTGTCCGCATAATAAAGGCCTTTCTGCAGATGTTGTATTTTCAAATGTTGTAGGGCCCTGTTGTGCAGAGGACTCAGAAAGATCACCTGAATGGACAACACCAAGAGGGCTGACGGCCAAACGAACTCTCATTTGATGTTCCTCTTCTTCTGAGCTGGTTACTAAATGTATGCAGAATCCCAAGAATTCTATATTGTGAGACAGATTCAACACAGATTTACATATGCTCACCACAAAGCCCAACTCTTGCAAGAGGTGAATCGCCCAATCCAAATGACACATCAAAAGCATTTGACCTTGGACCATCAGGATCAAGTCATCTAGATAGACAATCATTTGGACACCCTGAGACTTTACGACTGATTTCATGACCTTGGTGAAGCACCAAGGGGCGTAAGACAGGCCAAAGAGAAGAACTGTGTATTTGTACCAGCGGTCCAAATTGGAGTTGGGGAAACCATCAGTGAGGCGAATAAATGGAAATGGTGAAATAGGCATCTTTGAGATCCAGCAGAACCATCTAATCGTTCTCTTGTAATAAGTCCAGAAGAAGATGAATGCCCTCCATCTTGAAACCCCAGGTGTGGGGAAGCAAGGGAGGATCACCGCTTTGCGCACCTGCTTGTGAATTTCCGAGGATATGAAACTTATTTCTGGAACGAACAAGCATTTGCAATACAATGGGTCTCACATTTACGCGAGTTTAAGCTATTGGCATTGTAAATGACAATGCCTTTTATTTATGTTTTAAAAACGAAAACAAAAATAAAAGGCCTTGTCACTTACAATGTCTATAGCTCAAACTTGTGTAAATGTGAGACCTATTGCATTGCAAATGCTTGTTATGACTGTTAATACCATAGTCCAAACTCAACAGCGGTAGCAGGAAACTTTGGTCTCCATTTGTCATGATGGAAATTTTCAGCACGTGGATCAAGGAGTCAGACGCGTGGCAACTGAATACAGCTTTGGCAGGAAACAGGTAGTAGGCATTTCAAGGCCCAGCTCAAACCACTGGTGGCTCCATGTTAAACATTCAGGATTCTGCCCCTGCGAAAATGTCTAGAATTACATGTGCTGTGCTAACTCTAGTTGCTGCATGTTTTTTTTCTTCAAATTATGTCGCAATCCATTGGGCTCTATAGGGAGTAACTTGGAATCCCCCCCAAAACTGTAATTCTGGAATTACAGTAACCCTTGGTCTTGATAACAGCGCAGTTACCACAGCACTTCCAGTGGATGCCTTGATGGTTTAATTCCAACAGCACCAGTATAGTGAGGACCTGTGTGGACCAGTGGATGATGTTCGCTTTTTTAGTGATGAGAACAGCGAATCCACAAACCAGCAGCTCTCCCTCCCTGTACCACAGTGGCATTCCACGGGGACCAGGACTATCCAGCGTGCATGCAAAATCTCACAAACCCATGACAAGCTGGTCAGCATGCAGTGATTTGACTAATTATACCAGATTACCGCATATTAATGCAAGCGGTTTTCTCCAGAGTTAATGCCCTGCTTACTGGGCTCTGCGAGGCCCCTGCTGGGTATGGAGACAGCAAGAAACCAGCATTGTTCATCACCCCCGAACTGAACGTGCCCACTGCCATACCTCACTCCCGGGTGCCTCCTGTTTGCCGGGTTGTAGCAGTGCTGCCCCTCCATGAAGTAGAGCTTGGCAGAAGCCCGTGGCAGGAGGCAGGCGAGCAGCAGCTGCTCGGGTCTGGTCATGATCAGTCCATGATTGTGGCTCATGTGATTTCTCACTCTGAGCCGTAGCAGACAGACCCTTCTGGTTCCACCCCAAGGGTGAGTAAGAGTGTCTGGGCCCACCCTTTAAAAGGGCAGTCGGAAATAGATTAAGCCGCAAAGGAGCAGCCCCATAAACTCTCTGGTCTATGTACATTTATACACAAGCATTTACAATGCAATAGGTTTTGCAACTGCAAGCTTTGGAGCTATTGGCATTGTAAATGGCAATGCCTTTTATAAAAAATTAAAAGGCATTGTCATTTACAATACCAAAAGCAACACCAATTGCATTACAGACTGCTGTGTCCGTGAAGCAGGCGGTGCGCTCATTAAAGTTAAAAAAGAAAAAAAGAAAGATTGCAGTGTCCCTATAGCCTGCGCCGCTCTCCTTACTAAAGGTAATTTAAAAAATATTGAACCCTAGCGTAGTGTACCTAAATCAGGTGCCGCGCTCGGTATTACATAAAAATAAATAAATAACTGAGCACGGTGTCCCTGAAGAGGGTGCCACACTCTGTATTAAATTTAAAAAATAATAATAAACTGAGGGCGGGCTCCCTGAAGCGGGCACCGCCCTCACTGTTAAAGTTTGAAAAAATAAAAAAAACAGAGTGGTGTCCCTGAAGTGGGCGCCACACTTAACGTGCTAATACCACAAAATAAAGCAGCCGCCATAGTCCCTATCAGTGTCAATAACACAAATAGTGCTCACTCACTAGATAAAGCAGTCTGTGTAACGTGCCAAGACAAAGGTCCAGTCCTTATGGGCGGTAACAAGGAGGGACTAACGATCCTCATAATGAATCGGAAGCCAGATTTTACCAAGGACAATGACACCAGCCAATGAAAAATATGGGAGGAGAGTGGACGAGTCTGCCACAGCATACTCTACTACAGCATGCCTCGCAGAGTGAGCAGTGTATGCGCGCTTCCGCTAGGCTCGACCTAAAAAAAGACATTTGTCTGGGCAGAATCTTTTGCCTGGGAGACTTATAGAACACACATGCAGCCTGAGTTCCGCGACACCAATTGAGAAGAAAGTGTTGAAAACGACCTCCAGAATAACCTCTGAATGTTGAATATGTTTTATCTGAAGTGGAGGAGAAAGTTCCCTACTGGCTTCCCGATCGGAATCCGCCTCTCCTGTAATTACCTTACCCATATCTGGCACAGGAGGGAAAGATGGTTCCTCTGTTGGAGTTGGATCCATGTCTCAGGTTGTGACGTTTTTTCATTTTCTTAGGTCCTTTACAAAAGGATCCCTGAAAAGCATTATATTGGTGATGGGGCCGGCCTCAGTGGAAGCCTTCTGTGTCAGCTTGGGGTCGATGCGCGTAGGATAGACTTGCCCCGCTCCATAAAACTGCATAGTTGCCATCGCCCAACTGGCAGATGGGTCTCTATTTCCTACCAGCCAACATGTAAGGGTCCACCAGCACCCCAGTCTCCTTAGTGTGTACCGAAAACTCTAGAATGTTTCCTAATGGACCAACCATATCCAAGAGTTTGTTGTGACAGGAACATGATGGCCTGATGATCCCCTGTTTTGGGTCCTTGGAGAACTTTTTTAAGTAGTTCGCCATGTTTAGGTCCACCTTGGGAGTATCAGCAACTTTATTCACAATCAAACACTTTGGGATAGCCTTATCAAAACTCTTTCGCAGATGTACCTGTATATAGTTTGCGACTGACGGAAGCGGAATCCACTCCAATGAGTGGGGTTTTGTCCGTGTCCAAAGACAGCTGACCTGAGGTTTCACTAACTGTGGTAATTTTTACACTATATGTTATATTATTGTTTTACCATTTACATGTTTCTTGCGATGTAACATATAATTCTTATTGTTGGACCCGGTCCTTTGGGAAGGTTCACCCCGTGACTTTTTGCTTTTTCCTAGCCTGTTTTTGGAACCTGGGTTGGTGATTTTAGGCCTCTGCGCACTTTTTCACTGTGGTACAGTGTAAAGTGCGTGTGCTTTCTGTGTATGGATGGTGAGCGCCCTGCCCTCCCATAGGAATGAATGGGAAATATGTATGCCCATGGTAGATTCCTGATGCGTGGGGAGTGCAGGGGCGAGTTTGATATGTATGAACTCGTGAGAATGAATGCTGCAGAATGGTGTATGCGGCATGGCTGTATCTAGTCCAGAAGCGCCACTTTTAGAAGTTGGCATAATTGTGTAGTGAGTCTGCTAGCACGGGATTGGCTGATGGGCCTGGCCCAGGCATGCCTGGGCCTGTTGGTAGATGGACTGTCTGGAGGAGGGGGGTCTGAGTCAAGCCGTAGATGAAAGGCCCCCATCTGCTGTTAGGGGGGAGTGGAAAGAGCTCTGGTGGTGCCAGGCTGTGTCTGTCGGCCCACCCTGGATGACTCTCCCTCCCGATGGCCCCCTGTCACCTCTGACCTGAGGCTGACAGGAGAGGGAAACCAGATACTCCCAGAGCTTAGGGCTCGCCTACACAAAGACTTCTAAAGACTTCAAAGCTTTTTCTGTGGATAAGAAGGGGCTCTGCCCCTTCCAAAATGTTCTTGTCTTGTTCTTGTTTGCTGGACTAGATTCTATCAGGGGTGGGCGCTGCCCAGCCCCTGGATGCCTAGACTCCTGGAGGGGACCCCTCTGCCCTGCCTGGGCTGATGGGGAGACTTAACTTTGCCCCCCTGGGAAGCTCTGGGGCTTTGGCAGCATGGAGGAGCTGCATTTTCCTGGGGAGGAGCGCTGGAGCTGTACTCCTAGCGCCTGGAAGCGCTCTGCCTGTTGTCTAGCGCTTTGGAGCGCTTCATTTTCCCCAAGCGCTTGAGAGCGCTTTGTCTGGACTTTTCCTAGCGCTGAGGAACGCGTCATTTCGATTATAGCGCTGGTAGCGCTCTGCTCCTCATCCCTAGCGCTTAGAAGCGCTCTATTCCTGCGGCCAGTGCCCCCGGTATCTGGCCTGTAGAAAGGAATCCGCCCCCGCCTGCCTGCCTAAGGATCGGGCCCCCGCGCTGCCCCGGAAGTACCTGGCCGGCCGGCCAATCCCAGCGCGGCCGGCCGGAAGTCCCGCCCCGCAGCCCAGGTTCCGAGGAATGGCGACCGCGAGCCCGGGGAAGGAAGGGAGAGAAGAGGACGCATGGCGGCAGGTCGGCCGGGCTCCCGTGAGCTGAGGGAGCCCGGTGGCATCTGAGGAGGAGGCGCGCCGAGTGAGGAGAGGAGCGGCAGGCGGAGACTTGCGGCGGGGGCGCGGGGCACATTGTCGGTGCCTGCCCCCACCGCGAGCGAAGAGGAGCCCCCGCCGAGTACAGCCCGGTGAGTCAGGAGGGCTGGGGGGGGCTCCGTGATGTGGCTGGCGGTGCCGGTAGAGGCACCAGGGCAAGAGCGGTCCCGTGTGACAGTGGACTGCTCCGACGTGGCGAAGAGTAGTGCGGGAAGGGCGGCCCCGGTTGGCAGCGGGTCGCCCCAACGTAGTAAAGCCCAGAGAGGCCCGGGGGCCATTATCGATTGAGAGGCTCCCGAGTCGGCCGCATTGTTGTTGGAGAGCAAGAGGGCTCGGGGCATATCGGGGCAGATTGTCGTTGCCCGTCCCCAAGGGGCCCAGTTGTGTCTAAAGCCACGAGGGCTTCAAGGGCGGACCCGGTTGGCAGTGGGTCGCCCCAACGCTTGGAGAGTCCAGGAAGGCTCGAGGGGGCATTGTCTGCTGAGCCTGAGAGCTCCAACGTTTGGCTATTTACAGTAGCAGAGCCTGTGTGGCTCCAACGCCTGGGGCATGTGCGATGTGCCCAGAGCCTGTGTGGCTCCAGCAGTGGCGCAGTTGGCGCCTAAGGGCCAGTGAGGGCCTTGGCGCAGTTTTGTTGTTTTCCAGCTGTCCAGCACTTTGTGGGCAGCTGCCACGTTTAGGCTTTTTGTACTTTGAGACTGGCGCTGCATGGCAGCGCACCCTGACTTTGGACTCAGGGCATCTTTGCCCCACAAGGCCAGTTGGCCTAGGGACTGCCACAGGTAGTGGCTTATGTAGTGTTGGCGCAATGCGATTTCTATGCTTTTAATAGTAATTGCCTACTGTGTGTTTTTGCGCTATTGACTTATGTTATGGCACCTCTGAATGTTTATGCATTATGTGTCTTTCTTTCCAGGCGCTGCACCTCTGAATGTTTAGTCATCCTGTGTCTTCTTGCGCTGCACCCCTGAATGTATTTTACTGCATCATGTGCTTTATTCTTAACACCTCTGAATGCTTTAGGCCTCATGTGTTTCTCTTTATTACTCCTCTGAATGTGTTCATGCATCATGGGTAAGGTGTTCTGGTTTATACCCCTAAATGTGTTTATTCTTAGGTGCTTGTCTTTTCTACTCCTCTGAATGTAGGTTTATTGCATCATGAGTAATGTGTTCTTTCTTAGACCCCTAAATGCTGTGTGATACTTAGGTGGTTGTTCTTTTTAGTACAGGTGGTCCTAGTGAGGTCCTGGTCCCCTGCGTGACAGTCTCCCAAGGAGTTTAGGGTTGCGTAGGTGGTACTTACCTGTTCCCAGTAGTTACTGGATGTGATCTATAACTGTTACTTTGTGTTACAGTGAAGTTTATATACTTTTATTCTAATTTCTGACAAGTATTTCTATATCTGCAAAGTGTTGATTCAGACAGTGGCCCAGTCTTGTAAATAATCCCTTGTGAATATTGCCGTGCCAGTTGGCACAATGCACATGTGTGATTTCTATCTGATATGTTTTGACAATACAAAAGTTATTTTAATATAACCTTGTGTGGAGTCTCTTTTGTGGTGTGCCTAGTATGTTGTTGCTGTCGTGCGCTGACGCAAATGCTTTACACATCGCCTCCGAGTTTAGCCTAGACTGCCCGCGCCATGCTACCTAGAGGGCGAGCAGGGGTTATCTTGGCGTGTGACTTCCTTGCCCTGACTGGAATGGTGGTTTCTGCCTGGCTTTGGCATCAGCCTTAGCCTACCAGAAATAGCCGGTTTCCAACATTGGTGGGTCAGCGGTGCGGATTTGGACTTGCGTTTGCCCAGTGCCATAGCGACAACTGGCTACATTACAAAAACTCTGCGTTTTTCAGATAGTCACATATTTGGGATTATTATTCTTGATTTTGTTTTTCCTCAAAAGTGTCATTTTCAGATGGTGTTCCTGCGCTTTATGTTTAGTGGCAGATGAGAGAAAATGACAGGGCGGGACGCCAGTAGATAGGGGAGGTTCCCATAGGTTAGGAATCCCTTGCTGGGTCCAGTGTCCAATCCCTATTCCTGTCTCTGTGTGGGTAGATGGAAGAGAGGGAGGGTGGAGGAGAAATTGCTTGCTCAGGAGGGTGGTTAGTCCCTGAGTGTAGTGTGTGTGTGTCTGGATTCCCCAGTATGGTAGGATCCAGTGGTGGCAGCTTAAATGTGTCCAGTGCGCAAATTCCCATTCCCATTTCCCAGAGTATGGTGCCTGGTGCGCTCAGTAAGAGGGTGACAGGTTGAGAGTCGGAGGCAGTGAGGAACTGTCTCACCAGTCTGGAGGGGGATTGTGTGGATGAGTGCTGCGTTGAACTGGAGGAGTTGTGTGAGGTTTTTTTAAGGAGCTTGCACGTGAGGTGGATGTCTGGCGGTGTGTCTGGCGGTGTGCTGGATGTCGTGCAGAGACATTAGGGAGTGATTCTAAAAGTAGTGGCTTGTGTATCTGATGATCCTGTGTAGGTGAAGAGGTTCATGTGTAGCCCAGCTTGGTCCCATTAGTATGGTAGGGGTGTAGGGGCTCGCGTCCTGTCTCAGTGGAGGTGGAGTGAGTGTGGGACGGTGTGTCCCACGTTGGCCCGAAACCCTGTCTCGGGGCCTGGAGGGTTCCCTAAGGGAGCGCCAGGTCAGGGGCCTAGGCTGTACTTATAAGTCATTTGAGGAGGATCTTCCTGTGTCAAGAGGACGGGGAGTTTCTGTAACCAGAACTCCGGCGGTCCTAGTGTTGGGCAGTACCGCTCCTAAGTGGAGGGTGCAGAAGTCCTGGTTCGCTGGGCATTTGACCATCTAGAGTGCTCAACCATTTTTTGGGCCTCTGGAGGTCATTCCCCGAGGAGGGGGGAGGCCAGGTTCAGGTTCAGCCTGACCTGGAAGGAAGGGCATCTGTAGTCAGTGTCCTGACCGGTTGTTGGCTTCCAGGGGTACCGCTCCAAGGTGGGAGGGTGCAGAACTCTGGAGGGGGGTGCAGAGGGAGGGTGTCCTTACTTCTGACCCCGGTGGGAGGAGAGTGTGTCGCTGCTACGCCGCTGGCGTGTGCTCTGTCTAGCCTGAGACATACTGTGCCTGTGATAGTGGAACTGGAAGGGGGTGCAGAAGGACGGTGTACTTCTGACCCCGGTGCAACTTAAGGGTGTAAATCCTAGGTTGGGAGATTAGGAAACTTCTAGGTCAAGAGGAGTCTCTACTAAGGTGGATCAACTGAAGAGACTGAGGAGGCGGCCCTTGCTGTGTGTTCTGGGGCCCACCTGCAAATTGTTGTTTCCACTAAGGTAGAGGAAAGGGGGCTTTGCTGTGTGCTGTGTCCCCCCACCTGCTTGAAGAGGGACTGTGCTGTGTGCTTTGTACCTCAGAAGTGGAATCGTTTCCAGGTGGTAGACCAGTGACGGAGTGAGGTCCTGATCTGGTAGGAGAGTTGTGTTCTGGTGAGTGCTTCCCTGTGAGGGTTATTCCTTCACCCTGACTGGAAGCAAGGGTCCCTACTTGGTCTAAGGTACTTACCTCTGCCAACTAGAGACCCCCAGTTCTAACATTGGTGGAGTAGGGGTCGGATCGGGCATTCTTGCTGTGACCTCTAGTCAGCCTGAGGGTGTGGTCCCTAGGGTGTAGGATCAGTGGTAGTGTAGCTACCCTGAGAGAGAGAGTGGAGATTGGCTATTGTGTGCCAGGGGCTTCTGCCCCCACTCTGTGGATTGGTTAGGACCTGTGACCGTTGGGTGGCCTAGGGCCTGGTCCTGGCTGTGGATGACTAGTGTGTACCAGTGGGGTATCCTAGTTGTGTCAGAGAGCTTTTGTGAGGGATACCCCTGTGGGTTCAGAGTGGCGAAAAACTGTAAGGTGGCCCTGCCCTGCAGGCCCGCCTCCGTGGTTTTGTCGCCCAAAGCATTGAAGACCATCAGTGTAGTGATTGGTCTACCCTGCGTTTTGGCTGGAAGGGGGATGTGTTGGACCCGGTCCTTTGGGCAGGTTCACCCCGTGACTTTTTGCTTTTTCCTAGCCTGTTTTTGGAACCTGGGTTGGTGATTTTAGGCCTCTGCGCACTTTTTCACTGTGGTACAGTGTAAAGTGCTTGTGCTTTCTGTGTATGGATGGTGAGCGCCCTGCCCTCCCATAGGAATGAATGGGAAATATGTATGCCCATGGTAGATTCCTGATGCGTGGGGAGTGCAGGGGCGAGTTTGATATGTATGAACTCGTGAGAATGAATGCTGCAGAATGGTGTATGCGGCATGGCTGTATCTAGTCCAGAAGCGCCACTTTTAGAAGTTGGCATAATTGTGTAGTGAGTCTGCTAGCACGGGATTGGCTGATGGGCCTGGCCCAGGCATGCCTGGGCCTGTTGGTAGATGGACTGTCTGGAGGAGGGGGGTCTGAGTCAAGCCGTAGATGAAAGGCCCCCATCTGCTGTTAGGGGGGAGTGGAAAGAGCTCTGGTGGTGCCAGGCTGTGTCTGTCGGCCCACCCTGGATGACTCTCCCTCCCGATGGCCCCCTGTCACCTCTGACCTGAGGCTGACAGGAGAGGGAAACCAGATACTCCCAGAGCTTAGGGCTCGCCTACACAAAGACTTCTAAAGACTTCAAAGCTTTTTCTGTGGATAAGAAGGGGCTCTGCCCCTTCCAAAATGTTCTTGTCTTGTTCTTGTTTGCTGGACTAGAATCTATCAGGGGTGGGCGCTGCCCAGCCCCTGGATGCCTAGATTCCTGGAGGGGACCCCTCTGCCCTGCCTGGGCTGATGGGGAGACTTAGCTTTGCCCCCCTGGGAAGCTCTGGGGCTTTGGCAGCATGGAGGAGCTGCATTTTCCTGGGGAGGAGCGCTGGAGCTGTACTCCTAGCGCCTGGAAGCGCTCTGCCTGTTGTCTAGCGCTTTGGAGCGCTTCATTTTCCCCAAGCGCTTGAGAGCGCTTTGTCTGGACTTTTCCTAGCGCTGAGGAACGCGTCATTTCGATTATAGCGCTGGTAGCGCTCTGCTCCTCATCCCTAGCACTTAGAAGCGCTCTATTCCTGCGGCCAGTGCCCCCGGTATCTGGCCTGTAGAAAGGAATCCACCCCCGCCTGCCTGCCTAAGGATCGGGCCGCCGCGCTGCCCGCGGCGACCCGGAAGTACCTGGCCGGCCGGCCAATCCCAGCGCGGCCGGCCGGAAGTCCCGCCCCGCAGCCCGGGTGCCGAGGAATGGCGACCGCGAGCCCGGGGAAGGAAGGGAGAGAAGAGGACGCATGGCGGCAGGTCGGCCGGGCTCCCGTGAGCTGAGGGAGCCCGGTGGCATCTGAGGAGGAGGCACGCCGAGTGAGGAGAGGAGCGGCAGGCGGAGACTTGCGGCGGGGGCGCGGGGCACATTGTCGGTGCCTGCCCCCACCGCGAGCGAAGAGGAGCCCCCGCCGAGTACAGCCCGGTGAGTCAGGAGGGCTGGGGGGGGCTCCGTGATGTGGCTGGCGGTGCCGGTAGAGGCACCAGGGCAAGAGCGGTCCCGTGTGACAGTGGACTGCTCCGACGTGGCGAAGAGTAGTGCGGGAAGGGCGGCCCCGGTTGGCAGCGGGTCGCCCCAACATAGTAAAGCCCAGAGAGGCCCGGGGGCCATTATCGATTGAGAGGCTCCCGAGTCGGCCGCATTGTTGTTGGAGAGCAAGAGGGCTCGGGGCATATCGGGGCAGATTGTCGTTGCCCGTCCCCAAGGGGCCCAGTTGTGTCTAAAGCCACGAGGGCTTCAAGGGCGGCCCCGGTTGGCAGTGGGTCGCCCCAACGCTTGGAGAGTCCAGGAAGGCTCGAGGGGGCATTGTCTGCTGAGCCTGAGAGCTCCAACGTTTGGCTATTTACAGTAGCAGAGCCTGTGTGGCTCCAACGCCTGGGGCATGTGCGATGTGCCCAGAGCCTGTGTGGCTCCAGCAGTGGCGCAGTTGGCGCCTAAGGGCCAGTGAGGGCCTTGCCGCAGTTTTGTTGTTTTCCAGCTGTCCAGCACTTTGTGGGCAGCTGCCACGTTTAGGCTTTTTGTACTTTGAGACTGGCGCTGCATGGCAGCGCACCCTGACTTTGGACTCAGGGCATCTTTGCCCCACAAGGCCAGTTGGCCTAGGGACTGCCACAGGTAGTGGCTTATGTAGTGTTGGCGCAATGCGATTTCTATGCTTTTAATAGTAATTGCCTACTGTGTGTTTTTGCGCTATTGACTTATGTTATGGCACCTCTGAATGTTTATGCATTATGTGTCTTTCTTTCCAGGCGCTGCACCTCTGAATGTTTAGTCATCCTGTGTCTTCTTGCGCTGCACCCCTGAATGTATTTTACTGCATCATGTGCTTTATTCTTAACACCTCTGAATGCTTTAGGCCTCATGTGTTTCTCTTTATTACTCCTCTGAATGTGTTCATGCATCATGGGTAAGGTGTTCTGGTTTATACCCCTAAATGTGTTTATTCTTAGGTGCTTGTCTTTTCTACTCCTCTGAATGTAGGTTTATTGCATCATGAGTAATGTGTTCTTTCTTAGACCCCTAAATGCTGTGTGATACTTAGGTGGTTGTTCTTTTTAGTACAGGTGGTCCTAGTGAGGTCCTGGTCCCCTGCGTGACAGTCTCCCAAGGAGTTTAGGGTTGCGTAGGTGGTACTTACCTGTTCCCAGTAGTTACTGGATGTGATCTATAACTGTTACTTTGTGTTACAGTGAAGTTTATATACTTTTATTCTAATTTCTGACAAGTATTTCTATATCTGCAAAGTGTTGATTCAGACAGTGGCCCATGTGGCCCTGTCTTGTAAATAATCCCTTGTGAATATTGCCGTGCCAGTTGGCACAATGTACATGTGTGATTTCTATCTGATATGTTTTGACAATACAAAAGTTATTTTAATATAACCTTGTGTGGAGTCTCTTTTGTGGTGTGCCTAGTATGTTGTTGCTGTCGTGCGCTGACGCAAATGCTTTACACATCGCCTCCGAGTTTAGCCTAGACTGCCCGCGCCATGCTACCTAGAGGGCGAGCAGGGGTTATCTTGGCGTGTGACTTCCTTGCCCTGACTGGAATGGTGGTTTCTGCCTGGCTTTGGCATCAGCCTTAGCCTACCAGAAATAGCCGGTTTCCAACATTTATTATGTCATTTGGAGTTCCGTGATGTGGGTGGAATTCTATGATGTAACTGTGATTGTTTGACTGGGACAGAAGCGGTTGGAGTTTACTGGAGCAGGATGTCCTTTACTCTTGCACTGGTGGGTCTGTAATTTGGCACTTAAAATAAATAACTTTTTTTTTTTACTTCACAACTCCCTCGCTTTGAGATTATGTGTGGACCTTAGGTCTTTGAATAAGAACATTGAGGTGGATACTTACCCCTTGCCTATAATACAGGAATTGTTAGCAGTAGTCAACGGGGCAAAGTTTTTCTCTGTCATTAATCTCAAATCCACCTATCATCAGGTGGTTCTGGATGACACCTCTAAAGATCTTACTGCTTTCATTACTCCTTTTGGCCTATATAGGTTATTGAGAATGCAGTTTGGGTTGGCCTCAGCAGCCAGTGTTATCCAAAAGTTGATTGAAAAGTTATTTCAGGGTTTGAGAGGAGTTCAAGCCTTTCAAGATGACATTTTAATATTTGCTGAAACATGTGATCAACATAATGTCACTTTGGATAGTTTTTGATATATTGGAAAGTAAAGGAATGACAGTAAGTAAAGACAAGTGTAAGTTTATGGTTAGTGAACTATTTAGGCCATAGGATTATTTGTGATGGCATTTTCCCAAGGCTGATCTTGTAAGTGCTCTTGACAATGCTAGTAAGCCACAGGACTCTTTACAATCTTTTCTAGACTTAGGGGAGTACTATGCAAAGGCTTGTGAGAGGATATGCTCTTGTCGTGGAGCCCCTGAGACAACTTTAAAAAAAGGCACTCTATTTACTTGGACTGTAGAACATGATGAGGCCTTTTCTCAAGTTAAAAAACTTATTGCAAAAGTGCCTGGACTCAATACCTTTGATCCTGATGGAAAATCTTATGTTACAGTAGATACCAGTGCCTTTGACTTTGGGGCTGTTTTTACACAAATGGTAGATGGTAAAGAAAGAGTCATTTCTTTCATTTCTAGAGGCATTCGCGGAGCAGAAAAACATTACTGCACTATTGAGAAGGAGGCATTGGCTTGAGTATGGGCGGTAGAAAAGTTGAAGAATTTTTTATGGGGCGTCCTTTTGAATTAGTGACGGATCCAAAGCCTCTTCTGTATATGATGGATGGTGTTCGGTCGGGTAATGCATCTTCCAGACTTGTTAGACTTAGTGCGAGTTTGCAAAAATTCTACTTTGAAATTCAGCATATTCCTGGTGGTAAGAATGTTGCTGCTGATTGTTTGTCCAGGCTTCCTCCTTATGAAGAGACGGAGGGTGAGATCACCGATCAGCATTAATGTGTTGTTGCTGTGGTGCATGCTGTCAGTTCATGTGATACTGTGATTTCAGAAAAAGAGTGGAATAAATCTGCTTGTATTTATAGTGTTTTATCACTTTGTTGTTAATGGTTGACCACCTAGCTGGAATTTAGATCCCTGTCTTAGAAGTTTTGAACAAATTTCTAGTGAGCTTAGTATTGAAAGTGATTTTTTTGTTAAGGCATGGTTTGTTTATACCACCTGCTGGTTTTCGGAATAAGCTAGTTCAGTTGGCTCATTCTGGGCATCCTGGAGTTTCTGGTACAAAAAAATATTGAAAACTCATTATTAGTGGCCTGGAACTCTTTTATTGAACTGTTTGTGGATAACTGTAGGGTTTGTGTCAGATCTGATAAACATTGGAAAGTCTCCACTGAACCTTTAACTGTTAAGGAGGCTCCCTTAGGACCCTGGGAGAGACTCTCTATTGATTTCTCGGGGCCTTATAATTGCTTGGGTAAGGAAAGTAGGTTTTTAATTGTTGTTATTGACAGGTTTTCCAAATGGATGTACTACAAGTTTGTGAAACATCCCAGAACAGATGAAGAAATTTGTTTTTGGAGTATATTTCAAATTGAAGGAGCACCTTGTGTTCTTATGTCAGATAATGGAGTGCAATTTGTTTCCGCTAAAATGTTGAGTTTTTTGCAAAAATGTGGGGTCCGCTCTGAAAAGGCACCTTTGTATTGTCCTAGGGCCAATGGTCTAGTTGAGAGGGCTAATAGATTCATAAAAGAAGGTATTCAGTTAGCTTGGAAAGTAATTTGGATGTTTTTGAGAGAAAAAATTTGGAGTTATCATATTACTCCACATTCGTACACAGGTGTAAGTCTGTATTTTTTGATGAGAGGCAGGCAAGCCAGGACATTATTGACACCTGTTTTTGGGAAAAATACGAATGGGGAGACCTTGGAGAATTGCATTGCAAAAGCCAGGGAAAATATAACTTCTTCTCGTATTTTTGCCAAATCTTACCATGATTCTTGTCATAGAGTCAAAAGTAAAGCTGTTGAAGTTGGTAATTGGGTGCGTGTGATCAAACCTTCCTTACAATGCATGGGTTCTTATAAATTCCTAGTATAGAGAGTTGCTGATACCGCTGTTTTGCTAAAAGATAAGGGTTGGTGGAACAAAAGTTATATTGTTCCCAAACCTGGGCAGGAGTCTTTGTTTGAACAGGAAATGTTGATGGATGGTGATGTGTGGTTTGAGGAGAATGGTGAAAAGTCTGTTCTTCTCCATTGTTCTATTGGGTGATCGGTGGAGGTGGAAGGCTGATCATTCTGCTGATTTAGTACAAGATATTGTGGGGGGAAATGTCAAGGAGTCTTTGCAAAAAAGGTGTACTAAAGTACCAAAGAAGTTTGAAGAATATATTTTGGAGTGAGTTTATTTTTGTTTCTTACCTTTTCTTTTGTTTATTGTTTAATAAAAAAAAAAGGAACATGTGGTAAGTTTTACACTATTTGTTATATTATTCAGTGTTATACCATTTACATATTTCTTGCGATGTAACATAGAATTCTTCCTATGTCATTTGGAGTTCAGTTATGTGGGTGGAATTCTGTGATGTAACTGTGATTGTTTGACTGGGACAGAAGCGGTTGGAGTTTACTGGAGCAGGGCGTCCTTTACTCTTGCACCAGAGGGTCTGTAATTTGGCACTTAAAATAAATAACTTTATTTTATATACTTCACGACTCACTTGTTTCTTTACACTGCTGTTCTCAGAAGGTCTTGTAAATGGAGGTGAATCTGGATTTTTTTAGAAGTTTATTTGAATCATTAGATTGTTCAGAGTCACGTTACTCATAGTACGGCCGCGGGCCACCAGTGGCCCGGCAGGCCTTCATTGGCGGCTCGCAGACCTTGCCATGCCGTTTTTAGGGCGAGGCCTCCGCCCACGTAAGTGGGAGGAGTTTCGAGATCCTAATGTTAAAGAAGAGAAAAAAAAAGTATCTCCTAGGGCTTTGGCGAGACAAATTCCACACATTCCTTAGCGTGTTCTGTCATCTGGCCAGTGATTCGTCTTCGTTGTGGTGTCGTTTTAATAGGCTTGAAGTGATAGGGTAAATGTAGTTTTCGGACGCCATGTTGGGCATTTTTCGTGCGTGCTCGCGCAAAGAAGTACATTAATTATAATTAGGAGCTGTCAGGGTGCCTCCGTAAGTGAATCCAGATGGCCGGGCGCGTTCACCATTCAGCAGCGCTCCGCGCGCTGCTGCTGCATGCCAGGCCGGGAAAGGGCTTCATTAGCCTCACTCATCCGGCGCTGAGACAGCAAGACACGGGGGCCCACGCCCCCCTCCCTCATCGGTATCGGCGAAGCTCGGCCCACCCTGCCTACCACTTGCCATGCAAACGAAAAGCACCAGTATCGAACGACAACCCTCCTGCTTCTGGGCGCTATCGAAATACAGACGTTACTTTGGTGCAGTTGATGGCGACAGAACAGCGCAGCTGCCCCCTCGTGAGCTGGGTACTAGTGAGACTGCGCCCTCGTGAACTGTGCAATAGTGAAACTTTGCTACAGCTGTGGCGACCAGCGCAGCTGCCCCCTCGTGTGCTCCGTGGCGTACAATCACCTGGTGGTTAGTTGGCATGGTTTGTTCATTCGTTCTGTCGCTTGTGACTGGAGCTGACCACGCCGCTGGTGAACAGCGCAGCTGCGCTCCCTACTGGCAGATATTAGTGAAACTGTGAGTAGCTGATGACGCGTGGTGCACGTTCACCAATTTCCATCTACACTGTGTCAGCGCGTAGAAATCCTCACCGGTGAGTGGTGCCACTACAAATCCTTGACTGAATGTCTGTCAGGAATGTAGTGACTGCGGGTCGTGTAGATTCGAGGAGGGCAAAGGTCACGTACTCAATGAGAGGTGGCAGCGGCTGAAGGCACGGAGTACAGCGGCTCCACTGTGTGGTCTGAGGCGCACTGAGCCCACAAGCACCTACCTCTTTTCCAATGGGTGAGAGTTTTGACTGACTGGTGTCAAACAGAGCAGCTGCACCTCAGCCTTCGGGCACAATTAAAGTTTTCTCGTCGTGTATGAAGCCAAAAACAAGCACAAAGCGCCTAATTTGGGCTGGGTGCGTTTAAACCTCAAAGGGCACCGGCGAACACAAAGCACGGCTGCGTGACAATGTGAAAGCGACGACATTTTGTCATGTTGTGGCCCGAGTTTGCATCCTGGGGGGTTTTAAAGCTCTCTCCGCACCTTTACAAATTGAAATAAACGGACGGGGGTTTGCCCAAGATCACAACATGTGGCCGAGGCTACCAGAGGCTCGCCATGCGTCCTCGACGCCACGAAGTAGGAGCCCCGTTGATGGTGGGATGCGCGAGTGACTACGTTTAAGCGCCTCGAAGCCCCTCGCCATCCTCATATAGGAGCTTCCAGGGCCCAGTACATATGTCTATAGGATAAGGCTGCCGAGGGGCCCCAGACCTCCCCCCCTGAGGGTGAGTATAGCGCCCTCGCTTGAGCCTCTCCCGCCAAAAGTTGGGCGCTGCCCTCCACCGACCACCCGCCCCCTGTCCACCCGCTGTCACACCCGCAGATGAGAGCAACCGCCGCCGCGAGACTCCCCACCCTCCCTCCAGGCAGCGGCATTTTATTGTAGCGCCTTGAAGCAGGCCGGTATTCTGTATACATTCCCCATTTACTGCACGCACAGTCCAGCTTCACTTTGAAAAGGGCGCCTCAGGTCACTCTCGAAAGACAGAACCACCAGTTTCTGCGTACCATCAAAGAGAAAATACCAAGTGCCCCGCCCCTACCCCCCCCCATACCCAAGTTGGAAGCCATCCACACCATGGTGTTATTGGAAGGGAGGAGCATTAATAACTTTCAGCTGCCTTTGAAATACAGAACTGTCTTATTCTGGGCGCAATCCAGGCAGTTTGAGGGTTAAATTCAGCTGTTCTTTTTCAACACGTTCTGGCAGGCACCCAGCTCTGTATTTATAATACCTACACGAACAACTCCTGCTCTCATACAATGTACTTAAAACCAACATAATTCCACGGCATTTTAGACGTATTTATTTGTGAAGGCTGGGAAAGGATTAGTAATGTTGAAGAAAAAAACAAATTTACATAAACGCAGCATTTACATTCTTAAGTTTATGCCTTGCAAGGAGGCAAAGATGGCCATTTGTGCCAAACCGAGAAGTTGATTTAACTAGAGTAGTGGGCATGGCTTCTGGGCTTATTATTCTATGTTCCTAATTTTAATTTCGAGCCGTGCACGACGAGTGCGAGTTGTGCAGCACGTTCTAAACATGGGTGTCCAAAGTAGGCCCAAGAGGCAAAACCGCGCCAGATTTTAAGGCAACAAAGGTAAAATGATTTTATATGCAATTGATCAGAATCGAACTCTTTTACCTGGTTAGCAGTTAAACTAACAAACTTCCATGAATCCGGCTTATGGACAAATGCTGAACGCCACTGCTGCACATATTTGACCCACTGTTAAAATCAGTTTTTGATCTTTATTTGGGGTAGGAGGGCTTTTGACAGTGAGTGCAGAGTGACAGCAAGTGACAATGAATGCAAAGTGACAGCAAGTGACAGTGAATGCAGAGTGACAGCAAGTGACAGTGAATGCAGAGTGACAGCAAGTGACAGTGAGTGCAGAGTGACAGCAATTGACAGTGAGAGCAGAGTGACAGTGACTGCAAACTGAGTGCAGAGTGACAGTGACTGCAGACTGAATGCAGAGTGACAGTGAGGGCTGAGTGACAGTGAGGGCCGAGTGACAGTGAGGGCAGAGTGACAGTGAGGGCAGAGTGACAGTGAGGGCAGAGTGACAGTGAGGGCAGAGTGACAGTGAGTGCAGAGTGACAGTGAGTGCAGAGTGACAGTGAGTGCAGTGACAGTGAGTGCAGAGTGACAGTGAGTGCAGAGTGACAGTGAGTGCAGAGTGACAGTGAGTGCAGAGTGACAGTGAGTGACACTGAGTGCAGAGTGACAGTGAGTGCAGAGTGACAGTGAGTGCAGAGTGACAGTGAGTGCAGAGTGACAGTGAGTGCAGAGTGACACTGATTGCAGAGTGACACTGATTGCAGAGTGACACTGATTGCAGAGTGACACTGATTGCAGAGTGACAGCAGAGTGACACTGATTGCAGAGTGACACTGATTGCAGAGTGACACTAGAGTGACACTGATTGCAGAGTGACACTAGAGTGACACTGATTGCAGAGTGACAGCAGAGTGACACTGATTGCAGAGTGACAGCAGAGTGACACTGATTGCAGAGTGACACTGATTGCAGAGTGACACTAGAGTGACACTGATTGCAGAGTGACACTAGAGTGACACTGATTGCAGAGTGACACTAGAGTGACACTGATTGCAGAGTGACACTAGAGTGACACTGATTGCAGAGTGACACTAGAGTGACACTGATTGCAGAGTGACACTAGAGTGACACTGATTGCAGAGTGACACCAGAGTGACACTGATTGCAGAGTGACACTGATTGCAGAGTGACAGCAGAGTGACACTGATTGCAGAGTGTGAGTAGTGTGAACAGTGTGTAAGTGTGCAGGGTGCACATTGTGTGAGTGTGCAAGATGAGTCTGCAGGATGAACATTGTGTGACTATGCAGGGTGAACAGTGTGAGTGTGCAGTGTCAGCAGTGTGTGAATGTGTAGGGGCAGTGTGTGAGTGTGCAGGAAACAAACACTCAAAGTAAGTCCACCACACACATACATACCACCACACACAAGAAGACACACACACCATACACACACAAACACCACACACACATACCACACACACACACACACACACACCACACACACACCACATACACACCACACACACATACACGACACACACATACCACACATACACACCACACTCATCACCACTCATACACACCACACTCATCACCACTCACCCCCACAGACTCACCCCCACAGACTCACCACTACAAACACAACCACACACACAACAACACCAGCCGTCAGTACATGCTTTCACCAGGGCCAAACACCACCAGGCATCAATGCACTTTTTCACCAAACACAAACACCATCAGGCGTACAACACCAGGCAGCCGTCAGTGCATGCTTTTACAAGGCGCACTCAGCAGCAACCGTCGGTGCACGCTTTCACCAAACACACACCATCAGCCATCTCTGCACGCTTTTACCAAACACACACCCACCAGCCGTCAGTGCACCCTTCCACCAGGCACACACACCTCCAGGCGCCAGTGCACTCTTCCACCAAACACACACACCAACAGCCATCAGTCCACGCATCAATTGTTAACGCATCCACAATTAACTATTGTAGCAATCGCTGTATGATACACTTTACTTTTAAACATATTCATCTAAAGCACAGCATGCAACCATTGGTAAAATTACAATCTAACCCACATAATTCCACTACACACCACATGCACACACTCCATAACACATGGCAAAAAGACATTGGCATTTACAATGCCATTAGCTCAAACTCAAATAAATCCGAGCCCGATTGCATTTCTAATGCTTGTTTACATTTGCCAGTGAGGCCGACTGTAAACACAGAAGATGACCGCAGTAGCATTCGTGGTGAATACGTATTCACCACGTATGCTCCTTCAGCCATCTTCTGTGTTTACTGCCAGCCTCTGCGACCTCTCACATGGCACATTCGGAAAGCTTCCTAAAAGGCTCTTTAAAAGTCAGCTGTAAGCGTTTTTACAGCTGACTTTTAAAGAACATTATGGGAAGCTTCCTGTTTCGTGTTGCCAAGGAAGTCCACTTCTACGTCCTCTTCTCCCGCAGCCTCTACTCCACCCACAGACACAGAGAGACACACACACAGAGACACAAACACACACAGACAGAGAGACACACACAAAGAGACACACACACACAGAGACACAAGTACACAGAGGCACACAGAGACCCACACACACACACACACAGAGAGAGACACAGACCCAAACACACAGAGGCATACAGAGACAGACAGAGACCGAGAGACTGACACACACAAAGACAGACACAGAGACACACAGACAGAGAGATACACACACAGAAACACACATACAGAGACAGAGGCAAACACACAGAGACACAAACACACAGAGACAGACACACACATACAGAGTGAGACACCCACGCAGAGACAGAGAGACACCCACACAGAGACCGAGAGACAGACACACAAACACAGAAACTAATACAGAGAGACACGGAGACAAAGAGACACACTGAGACAGACACACAGACATGTGTGTATGCTGGGTCTGGTGGCTCAGTGGACTAATGCATCCGCTGGAGGGGCCTGTTTCAACCTCATGGTCACAGTTTTTTTTACACTAGCCCCGCCCCCCCACAGACCCCACCCCCACAGGTGCAGCCTTCCACCGCAAACCACACTGTAAATTTGGCCCCTGAGAGAATGTTTGTGAGTACCCATGGTTCAGAGTGATCCGACACAACATCAGACTCCTCATCTCCTTTGGAGCTCGAAGCCGCTTGGCGAGTGCTTCCAGGGTTGCAAGCACTATAACCTTGATCCGCTTGAAAGATTGAGAGAGTTTGCCAAAAGCCTTTGTCAGACTTCGCTTTCGCTTTACCCCCAGGCTGCATAGGCACATCAGGGTTGGGTTGAGGAGTCACCTTCTCAAACAATGGAAGGTGTTCCACATATCTTTTCAATTGCCGTGTCATGGGTGAAAGTACAACAGCCAAAGCAGTGTTCACCAATTGTTGCACCATTATCTATGGCTAAAACTCATCTTAGCAAGAACCGTGACTTAGAGCCTCCAGACTGGTCCATTCTAGTGACAGGTCCGCCGGGGGACCACAGCCCGCCCCTCAAGTAATACACAGGGCCAACAATGGTGCTAGTACCAAAGTACTGTGTGGGGGGAGCTTCCCAAGTATCAAGGTGCAAGAGTGGTACAACCACGCTCCTCCGACCAGCCTTAATTTGTAAAAATGTAAGTGCCACCCTTGCACCCATTATCCCTGCCAGCGCTGCCAATAACTATACCAGTACAACTACAAATCATTGCAGTGCTACAAGGGTAACAATCCAAGCTACTGAAAGCTGTAAGAATGGTGTGGAATAGTCTGAATTGTCATTTTTAATGTATATTGAATTATTAAACCCTGCTGTTGTGCTCATCTGAAAATTAGACCGACTTCGCAACCATGTGGTGGATTATCATTAGTGAAGGTGTTGAGAAATAGATGCTGATACCGAGCTTCGGAAACCACGGGCTCAAATTATGCACCGATACAATTGTAAGAACTCAGGAAAAAGGATTAACACTGCAACCCTGCCAAGGGGATTGTGGGCTCAATGGGAGCTCATGTTGCACAGAGACCAGGGCACGAGTCGGGGGTCCACGCGGTTGGACGGCGTCCCCCACTTTTTTCACAGGTTGGACGCAGTCCCCCCCCTGCCAACAAGTTGGGCCCCACTGATAAAGATGCTGAATTTGTCCCGGTGTAACCAAACATCGGGACACATTCAGCAGCGCCTGCACGTTGTTATCTGCTTTCGGTCGGTCGCAACAACGTTCAGGCGGGGACAGGGCTCTCTTATTTCTGACTCCTGCTGGGGCTATAACAAGGGCCGAATCGGAGGGGTCATCAGACCTCCTTTTGTTCGAGTCTCCTGGCTGGCAGCAGCCAGGAGTCTCACACCAAGAAGCAAATGCAGCAAAGGGAAACAAAGGCTCACACCTTAACACTTCACACATAGATCCTGCTGTAATCCTGCCCCGGGAAGCCCTGTTTGCTGAGTGGTGGTGCTACGACGCCTTGCAGGCACTTACCTCTTGTTCCGGTTAACCTGGCTGCTGTGGATCCGGTGCAGTGCCCCCGATTGTGTTGGGGTGTCGGAGGCGGACTGGCCTGGATCTTCTTGCCGGCTCCCGGGCCAGACGGAGCCTGCGGATCTGCCCTCCGGGGCGCGGAGGAGGTGGTCGGAGGGCCGTTGTTCGTGTGGGCCGGAGGTCCTTCCTGGCCGATTCCTGTGGGGAGGAGGCCTATGGTGGAGGCGCTGCCTTCCGTGGTCGAAGCTCCTCGTGTGTCCGGCTTGCTCTCCCTTTGTTCTCCGGTCCGGCCATTTTGATTTTGCCGCCCGGACTCGGAGAACGGGACCGGCGGCGTTGGGTGGCCGGCGAATCCCTTTCTTCTGGTGGCCCCCCTTCCTGCCCGGGGTGCTCTGTTGCCGGTCAGCGGGACTTTGTTTGCCTTGCTGCCGCCCCGGCGGAGATTTACAGCCGCGCTGCCTTGTCGGACTCTCAAAATGGCGACCGACCCCGAGTGTCTTGACCGGGCCTGGGCGAGCGCTGGAGGCCCGCCGCATGGCCCGGGTGCCGGATACTGTGAAGGTTTTCCTACACTTAAGGAGTTACTGGACACCCTGCTCTCCTGGCGGCTCTGTGTGACCGCGCCTATCCTAGCTTCGGAGATGGTTCCTCACGGCGGGCCTCCTGGGCCCCCACGGCCAGATGTGATTGTGCCGCCGCGTGGTGCGGCTGGAATTATCCTGGCGGAATTGGCCCCGGCTCTGACCGCGTCTGCTGCTGTACGGAACTTGATGGCGCCTCCTCCTCCTGCGCTACCTTCCTTTTCTCGGGCCCGGGAGCTGGATTTTACTTGGCCTGGCCTTCATGACTCTCCCGCTTCCTTTCGGCCGCTGCTGCCCGGCGATGTCTCCTGTGCTGGCCCAGACGGGTCGGTTCTTCTGGACATATCCTTGGACTTGTGCCTGCATCGTTTGCTACACTTCGTGACTTTCCTGGATCGTCCGTGTTCCACTTTACGTGCCTTTTCCGGACTGCCGTTGGATCTTCCTGCTGTCTGTCTCCTGTTCTTCGTAACCTGGTCCTTGCTGGATCGGACCGTTTCCACTTTGGACAAACAAGGACAGGGCTGATGTATATTGGCATCTGTGTGCGGTAGTCTTGCACTGGTTTGGATGGTCAACCTGTCCCGGTATGGTTCTGTGTGATTGACTGGTGCCCCTGGACTTTAACCCGATGTTCTTTGGCTTCCCGGGGACTTGGCTCCTCGACTCAGGCGGGTGGCTGGGTGCGTTTACTCCTGTCTCCCGGCCCTCCCCCGTGTATGTCTGTGTGTGTTTCCCATCCCTCGTTTCCTTCTCTTCCCTTCCCATTTTTGTCTTTGTTTCCGACTTAACTTTGCTCCGCTATATTTCGGGTTCTAATTAGGGCGACAGGCACGCTGCGGGGGGGTAGGCCGTAGCCTTCTGCAGGGGTGCAGGGTGGGCTTTAGGGGTGGGTTGGGGGGGTCTGTCCGTATTGGGGGGTCTTTTTCCTCCCTTATTTCCTCTTTTTCTGTTCTATGGCTCTTGTGTGTTCACTTTTTCCGGGACTCCGTCTCCTCCTGTATCCCCCTGGGGAGTTTCTGTGACTTTCGTATTCCGGTATGTATCTGATTGTGGCTCGCTGGGTAATTCGGTATCGATTTTTTGCTATGTCGCTTGCCGGACTCTATTATCCTGCTTTCACTCCTGGGGGTGCGTGGTTTGGTGGGAGTCCCTTCTTTCGTTCCTTTTTTCCCTCTCCCCTTTTTCCTCCTTTATGGGGGTCCTTTTATTTTTGTTGGGGTGCGTATCGTATTGTCTTTTATTATGTGGGCCTTTTTGATCATGTCTCCTCAATTTGGGTGGGGGCGGCGACGGGTAGGTGCGGTTTGATTGATGCCATTGTCGTTTCTTTATATTCCGATTACGTTTATACTCTTTGATAGCTATGTTGGTATGGCCTCTTTTGTCATTCTGTGATCGTAAGATGGCGGCTTGCCGCGGCCCCTCCCTGGTTGTTTTTTGCACGGCCCATGATTCTTCTGTTTCCCCACCCCGCATTAGAAAATTAACCTTTTATTGTCCTGTTCTTGCTGATTGCTCGATGCTCTTATTGTTTCTCCTGTGCTCCTGGTGACATATCCTGTTGAAAATTTGTTTTTCGTTTATTACGTTATCTACCATGTGGTGGCCAGCCCTCGTGGGTTGTAGGCCCGTATTTGTGAGCTTTCTTTGTGCAATAAAGGTTTTCAAAAAAAAAAAAAAAAAAACACTTCACACATACAAGAGAGAGGCAGCTTTTCACTTTGTTAAGGCTCTGTTTATGAGATATGCATGCACTGGAAGAAAGTCAGATTTGTTGATCTTTCCCAGTATTTGCACAAAATAAATAGCATTTATATAGTGCTTACTGCCCCTGAGGAGGCATTGTAATAATTTAAATATCACTATTTTTTCTTTTAAAGCACTATGGCTAGAGGAAGCTTTACGCTGACAAAAGGAAAAATTGTTTTATGTTTAGCGTACAAAAGTGTGATCTTCTTCCTAAATCATGAGGGTTTGTAAGTATATTCTAAATGTGCTCAAATGTACTCACAATACACCTGCTAAGTGAGGGCTTAAGATCTGATGTCACTTCTTGTGATGCCTCTTCCTGTGATGTCACACTTCTCGCGTGCCGCGATGTGATGCCGCTTAGATACTGATCAACTAGGTCAGTGCCCCCACTTCTTTTTTTTAGGACTTGTGCCCTGACAGAGACACACAGCTTCCAATTGCTGGGAAAAGATTTAGAGGACCGTAAGCATGAACAGCGCGCTTGTCGTCATAAACATAGAAAGAGGAGTGTGGTCACGAGGAAAAAGCGCCCCTCTCCCTGCACATTAGAATTTAATGGGGAATAAAGTGAACATCACCAATGAAACATTGAAAATGAAGTAAAGCAGTAACACATTGTGCCAAAACATGCAAAATATAACCATCAAGTAATAGCAGAACATGAGAGACTTAACTGATGGCTGACACAGGAAAGAAAGAGGAGGTATCTTGGACTCCCTGGAAGAGAAAGTGCTAGGTTGTTTTTTGATTGGCTGCTGTCATTCCACAGAAAAAAGCAGCATATTCTGAGCCTCTGTATCCTGTCACAGAATTACCTTCGTAAAGTCAGTGGTCGAAGTGGAGGGAAAAAAAGTAGGGGAACTGTGGGGGGGAATCAGAAGGCGGGATTAACCCATAGATTGCATCAATGGGCGGAGTTAGAAGTGTGGCAGAAAGAGCAACATATAACAATTTTTAGTACTTGTGTTTTTCCAACCAATAGATACACATGTTGAAGGTTTAATATGAGTTACTGCCATTAAAATACATTCACAAATTAAAAAATGCAGGTATTCCTGATTTATCTGATTTCTTACAGGTATTTAAAAAAAAAAAAAGAAATTACATTACATAGTAGGCCGGCAGTAAGGAAGCAAACCACAGAGAAAAAAATACAGCATGGGAAATAAATATGCAGTGCAGCGGAGGGGGAGAGAACAATAAAAAGAGAAAGGTGAGAATGACATAGTCCGGTCACCCACTGTCCTTGAATGTCCAGAGAGAGAGGAGACAACTCGGATATAGAAGACTAGGTTAGTTGACGTTGGTCAGGAAAATATTTGTTTAGGAGATGGAGTTTCAGGTCCCTTTTGAAACAGGAGAAGGAGGGGTTGCATCTGAGGACTCCCGGGAGAGCGTTCCATATCCTGGGAGCGTTGCCAAAAAACGATCGGTATTGGGTGGTTTTCTTTTTCAGTTTTGGAGGAATAAGAAGGAGTGAGTTGGAGCTTCTCAGCGTTCTGGATTGACCTGCTCTTACCAGTTTGTTATTTAGGTAGTTGGGGGCAGGAGAGTGAAGGGTTTTGTGTGTGAGGCAGGCCAGCTTATAGATACATCTCCCTTCCAAGTGAAGCCAATTGAGGCAGTTGAGAGCTGGAGTGATGTGTTCAAATCTTTTAACTCCAGATACGAGTCGAGCGGACATGTTCAGCACTGCCCTTAGAGGGGCTTGGTGAGCTTTTGGAGTCCCTGTAAGGATGGCGTTCCCGTAGTCTATTTGAGAGAGAACTAGGGATTGGACTACTGTCTTGAGGTCATTGTGGGGTAGAAAAGGTTTCAATTTCTTGAAGTGGTTTAGAGAGAAAAGAGCACTTTTTGCAGAGTTTTTGATGTGGGCCTCCATTGATAAGTTCTTGTCAAGGTTGATGCCTAGAGACTTAACTGAGTCGGATAGGGTAAGGAGGCAGTTTAGGGCAACCAGATTCTTGAGCCACTCTTGGATTGGGCGATGGTTACTTTTAGGAGAGAATAGGATTAGTTCAGTTTCGTCTGGGTTGAGTTTTACGTGGTTAACGTAGAACCAAGTTTGGATCTTAGTTAGGGTGGTATTGAGGAGGTGGATGTCGCTGGGAGACTTGATCCTGAAATAGATTTGGGTGTCGTCTGCGTAAAGGTGGTAATTCACTACAGCTTTTTTCTATATGATTGTGAGGGGCTCTATGAAGAGATTGAAGAGGGACGGGGAGAGGACCAAGGGTCCCCCCAAGTGTGACGTTTGTTGGCTTTGAGAGACAGGAGTTGATTTTAATTTGTTGCGAGCGGTGTTGAAGGAAGGAGGTGAACCATTTAAGTACTGCGCCATTGATGCCGGAACGCTTCAACAAGGTCTCCAGAAGGGCTGGATGGTTTACTGTATCGACTGCCGCAGATAGGTCGATAAGGATGAGTAGGCAGGCATCACCTTTGTCTAGGGCCTTGTGAATGTCGTCAGAGACGTTGAGCATAGCTTTTTCCGTGCTACAGCCTTTTCTGAATCCAGATTGAAAGACGTCGAGGAGGTTGAACTCATCAATGTGTTTATTGAGTTGGTGGAGAACACATTTCTCCAATGTTTTTGCAAGTAATGGGAGGTTAGAGATAGGTCTGAGGTTGTTAAGATCATTAGGGTCCACCCCAGATTTCTTGAGAATGGGTGTAATTTGTCCTAGTTGAAGGGAGTCTGGGACACAGCCTGAGGTGGGAGAGGCATTGATGATTTTTGTTCAGAAAGGGGAAATGGTGTGGTTGAGTTCTTTTATAATTGTGGATGGGAAGGGGTCCATGGTGTGGGAGGAAGGTTTTAGGTTAGAAATTATATTGAAGCCCTCGCTTACCGACATTAACTCAAAGTCGGACCAATGCGCATTGTTTTTTAGCTGGAGGAAGGGCTGTTTGTCCTTGTTAAGAACTCTTTCCGAGTGGTCAAGGGTGGTTGAAGGGGGGCAGGTTAAGGGGGAAGGAAGGTTAGCAGATTGTAGGAAGGATTGGTCAATTTTAGAGACTTTATTAGTGAGGAAGGTGGCAATTTCTTCACATTGCTCATTGGTGGCTTCGATTTCTTGAGAGGGAGTGCAGTTAGGTTGGCTTTTAACAATGTTGAAGAGTTCTCTTGGTCTGTTTTTCGCCCGATCTAGTTGGCTGCGGAAAAAAATGCCTTTTCACTGAAGATGTGTTTTTTGTATGACTGCCGAGCAGATCTAAGTTGTGTTAGGTGCAAGGTCGAGCGGTTATGTCTCAAGACCTTTCCGTTTGTCTGAGTTGATGCCGTTTATCATTCAGCTCCATGTTAAACCAGGGTTTTGATTTGGTTTTCCTCCGTTGTTTGAGTTTGAGGGGAGCTACTTGGTCTAAAACCTCTGTCATTCTTGAGTTAAAGTCTGAGGTGAGGTCATCAGCTGTCCATGATGAGGGATGTAGTTGAAGATGGGGATGAATCTTGGCTTCAATTTCGAATAAAGGTATTTCTTTGATGTTTCTGGTCAAGAGTTTAGGTTTGACAACACAAATAGGTTGGAGGCTGGCAAATGTGTTAATCCTGAACAGAATGAGGTGGTGGTCGGACCAGTCAATGGGAGAAATCTCTCTCAGGGAGACCAGTTCGTTGTTGGTTATGATCGCATCTAGTGTTGCACCTTTGATGTGAGTTGGTGTATTGCAGAGTTGCTTGAGGTTATATATTTCCAGAAGGTTGGATAGGTTCAGGACAGTGGAGTCTTCTGGGTTGTTCCAGTGGATATTGAGGTCAGCCAAGAACATGTCTTTGGTGTCTGTCAAGGAGTATTGTGTTATTAGGTCTGTTTCGGGGAAAAGGGTACGCTCTCCAGGAGGATGGTAGATGGTGTGGAATTTGATGGGAGGGGTGCCCTTGGTAGTGAGTTTGACGCCAAGGTATTCAAACAATAGGTATTCTGCAGGTTTGACTTTGGTAATCTGTATTCCAGCTCTATGAATGATGGCTAGTCCACTCCCCCAGTTTTGATCGGACTGTCTTGTCTGATGATGTTGTACCCTGGAGGGGTGAGAATGTCAAGAATGGGGGTGGAGTGGACATTGAGCCAGGATTCTGTGAGGAAAGCGATGTCAATTTCTTCAGCGAGAAGAGCTTCAGCAATGTCAGTAGCGTGTTGTACTGCTGATCTGCAGTTTAGGAGCATGCAAGAGAGAGGGCGGGGAGCCTCGATGATGGGAGGAGTTAGGTGGATGGAGGTGTATTGAGCAGGGGGTCTCGGCGAGTGGACAGTATTCACAATTCTGTTAGTGCCGATAATAACTGGGATGTGGAAAGGGGCTGAATTCTGGTACAAAGCGAGGTGAGAGTCATAGAGCTCATCAGGTTTCGGTACCGAAAAGGGTTGGCTATCCCCGTTCGGACTCAGAGCCTGGCAAGATGATGGTTTGGAGGGATGAGGGGTGCTCTGAGGGGCCATGTGAGATGTTTTGAGAGGAGTAGGAGCACAAAACCTCGGGGGGGGGAAGCACGGTGGCTTGGCCCTGTTGAGAAGGTCTTGTACGAAAAGGAAATCGGCAGCAAGGGAGTTAATTTTCTGCTCCATTCTGTTCAGTTGCTGTGCTATTGAGCTGAGAAAGTTTGAGGTTTTAGGCAGGGGTTGAGGATGACTTGGATCAATGGAGTGAGATTGAGCAGGGGTCTGGGATTGGATGGAGTCCCTGGGATTAGGAGAGGGGAGGGGTTGAACACGGGGAGTCGGTATTGTAAAGACTTGTAAGGCTATGGCCCAAATTTCACTGGAATAACTGAATAAAATTTGTTATAAAAAAAAAATTAATAATGAAGTGGAATACGTTTCCAATCCCAGAATGTCCCAAATATCCTTAAAAGTGGAATTGCAAGTCCTTTGTCTCCCAGCCATGGCGTTTCTGTCACCAGCGCTTCTCCCTTAATCCACAAAAGCAGTTCTAACATGAATGGCAAAATATCATAGTTTGCAAGTTTTTTCCACATAATTATGGCTCTGCCATATTTGCCACATCTGCTGTATAATCTGATGATTTTAACTAATTGATTGTTCTTAGCTCAAACGGATCAAAATTTACTAAAAAATGTGACTTGTGCTGCTGTGAAGTGGAGGGCCCTTTGCAAAGGTTGACTGGTCACCTTTCTCACTGCTGCAGTTATATGTTCCACTAGTACTAATAAGGAAACATCTTTGCAGAGACTGTTAGCATGTGTAAAAATGTCAAAATAATAAAATATCAGAACATCTACAACACCACTAATACCATTGTAGGGTGGCAGAGCACTTTACATCACACATATTACACAGAAACAATGAATCATACATGTGTAAATCACTGTATAGGGAAATATTACATACGACAAAGGACTACAAGGTGTAGGAGATCACATGACAAACTTACTAGTAGGCAGCATAGTTTAATAGTTATTGGTCTGGAGAAACACAAACTCAGAATTTAAAACATAATATCATGGTTGGGGGTTTTCTTTAATAATCAGAATTAATTTCTACCCAAATGAACCCTTTTTTGCAACATAAGGATAATCAAAGACTGGGGAAAAAACCATAACGCTCTAATTTATACCTTGCAGTTTGCATGCATTTCTTACATGACAGTTAATAGCTCACTGTTCTATGTTGGGATTTTAATTTATTAACTGCAAGTAACAATACGGTCTCTGACAAAAGCAGTAACCCAGTGACCTATTTACATTATGTACACTTTGTGATCTGCATGGTACCTGTTCTTAGCTGCAGGCACATTAACCCTCTGCGCTTCCTTTCCATGAGTCAAAACTTTCACTAGACAAAACGCCATCTCTCTCTACTAAGAACATTAATCACTGGAGTTATCATTACATTTTTATTGTTGCCGAAATTTGTTGGAGGCCAGGAAGGAGGCAGCAAGTACTTTTAAAACCATATCAGAGTTACAAACACGATGCCCCCACCTGAGGTCGGCGCCCGGTGCAGTCGCACTGCCCTAGAGTCACCCTGCTCAAGGTTCCTGGGACCTCAGTGACAGAGTCACTGTCACTCTATGATGTGCTGCTTCATAGGCCTGCCCGCTATACTGGAGGTGAACTTCATGGATTGTGGTGGACAGGCCTTCAAGGTTAACTCGTACTTGCCACTGCTAGGGTCTACCTCCTGGTGCTAAGACAACAGGGCTTTTAAGATCTTGCGGGGGCCTTGTAAGGTCTAGCATGAAAATGTGCTCCCTCAAAGGGATTGGTCTGATGGACTGGTGATGAAGGCTGAACCTGGTTCCCCAGTTCCAAATTCAGCAGCTCTGACCATAGTGCCACATCCTCTCCCCCACTGAATACCATGCTGCTCCACTGAGAAAAACTTGCAATGCACTGACCCGCTATAAAAACACCTGGATGTGACTTAATTCAAATTACACACTAGACAATAGCAATATGCTGCCTAAAAAAAATTAATAACATCCTAGAAAGAGCAAACACTTGTAGGGAATGCAAGATTAAGTAAAGCATGTGAAATGTAAGCAGGAACAACATGATTACCTTTTTCATTTTACACTCATTATTCAGAAATTAGTGAGTGCTTTTGCCTGAAAAGTTAAGGTCATGACTACACGGCCCAGAAGGGACCCGTTTCAATGCCCATTGCTTATATCCTTGCAAAACGTAAGCAGTATGGTTTAAAAAGGCCACATTCGTGAACACACAGCCGCTGTATACATTTTGTTTTCCAATTCACCCATCAAGCAGGTATTTCAGTACCTCCAGGAAAGGGGCACTTTCCCACCCAGGGAAAACAATGTTGTTCAAAGAGAGACGCGAAAACAAAAGTAGCACTTCACTGGCAAACACTGTAAAGTGGCGCTAAAGTGTTTAAGTGTGAATAAATCAATCTGTCCACCTTGCAACCACTCAGTCTCGCTTTAGTTAGTTAGTTAGTTAGTTATTTTTCATATTTGGAATGTTTTATTTCTCTCCGCCCTGAGGCTGCACTGAGAAATTGAAACAATGTCAGAAAAATACAACGTTTCCAGCAAAAGTGTTTTTCTTTTTTGGATCCATTTCACAGGGGAGCAAATAAAGCAAAGGAGGAAAGAGAGGGTAATACCTGTTTCTTGAAGTCCCGGTTTTCACTAAATGAGGAGGAACGAGACAAAAAGAAAGGGAAGAAGAGTTACAAAGAGAGGTGGGGGGCAGCTGCCAGTGGCAGGAGAACTGGACACTGTCCTTCTCTTCGCTGGGTACAAAGGAAAAGACAGAGTCCTTTTCCTTCTATGCCCGTTCCCAAAAGCCGAGAGTTAACTATCGGCCTTGGCAAATTCTGCCATCCGGGAGGCATGTTTGAGATGAGAAAGTAGGGGAACGGAATCTATGATATTAGAGAAGTAGGGGCACGCCATTCCCTGCCGATCCTGCCCACTTCGACAACTGGGTAAAGTGAATAGTCATGGAGTGGTGAGGGAGGGAAAGCACGTGGAATGCCAGTTTCACAGATCTGCATGACGTCACTCAGGCTCAGCCCAATTCAAGGGGGGTGGGGGCAGAGGGGGGTGGTAGGGTGATCAGAATTTTGAAGGCAAAAACCGGGACATTTCCCAAAAATCAAAGAAAGGCTACGATTTTACTTCAACCCAGCGCACAGAATGACAGCACTACTTAGCAGAGAATTACAGAAGAGGCAGTAAGAACATACATAAAATGGAATTTTTAAAGCCATTAGCATGCATGTTAATTAAATAGCTTTCTTGTAATAGCTGCTAACTATCCCTGCTTTGCAAAACATAAAAAATACCTCCCACCGTTTAAAGCCGTCCCTCGCTAAAAACGGTACATGAGCTTAATTTCCTGAAATCTACTGGGACAGCTGGTGAAAAACTGGGACTGTCTGGGCAAATCCGGGACACCTGGTCACCCTGGGGGGGGGGGGTCTCATCTCAACAAGAGAAATAATTAAAGGACTAGCATGAAGAATTAAAGAAAAGTTGGCCACAGCTAGTATGAAGTAAACATGCACACACAATAAGACGGAAGTTCTGATATTCAGAAACAAGACCTCCCCCTAGAACTCCACCTCGTGGCCGTTAGAGCTAGGACCACATCAACACCCACCGACCACTCGAGAAACCTGTGGATCATCCTAGACAACAAACTCTCCATAACGGTACAAGTCAACCCAGTGAGCACTTCCTTCTTCCATATCCTACGCATTCTACGTAAGATCTTCAGGTGGCAGCCACAGAACTCCAGTCGGACCGTCGCCCACGCACTCGTCACAAGCAGGCTTGGCTAGGCAATGCACTCTATGCCAGATTCTCCAATCGAGTCCTACAAATACTCCAGACCATCCAGAATGCCACTGCACTAACTCACACGGCATATTTATTTATTTATTAGGCTTATAGAGCGCGACAGCTACCCTGAAGAGTTTCCCGGCGCTAAAAGAGACACGGAGCTGCAAGACATAGATCAATAATGAATTACTGATTGAATAGCCAGGTCTTGATGGCTTTGCGGAAACTGATGTAACAGTTCTCAGAACCGATGTCAATGGGAAGAGAGTTCCAGAGTTTAGGGCCTAAGAAGGAAAAAGACCTGCCGCTCATTCTTGCAAGTCTGTATTTGGGCACGCAGAAGAGGCCTTGTGATGATGAACGAAGAGAGCGAGCAGGAGAATAGGCTTTTACAAGAGATTGGAGGTAGCTGGGGGCATTTCCAGTCTTAATTCTGTGCATATAACTTAGGGCTTTAAATATGACTCGACTCTCCACTTTAAGCCAGTGAAGATCCCGAACGCGCCCCGTGATGTGATCAGTTTTTTTACAGCCGCAAAGCAGACGTGCAGCAGCATTTTGAACCAATTGGAGGCGCCTAGTAACTGCCTTGGTAGTCCCCAGGTAGAGTATGTTTCCATAATCCAACCGAGAGGCTACCAAGGCATTGATTACGGACCTCTGGGTGTCCTTTGGCAACATCCAGAAGATTTTCCTCAGCCAACGCAGGATAGTGAAGCAGATGGCTGCCACTTTATTTACCTGTCCTTGCATTGTAAGACCATTGTCTATAGTCACTCCCAAGTTGCGCACGTGCTCAGATGGAGATGGGAGGGGGCCCATTTCAGATGGCCAATGCTTAGAACGCCAAAGGTCTTGTTTTTGCCCAAGAACCAGGACCTCAGTCATCCCTCCATTCAACTTAAGCAGGTTAAGGTTCATCCAATTGGATATTTCCTTGAGACCAGACTGAAGGAGGGAGGAGGAGGCTTGGTCAGATTGTGAAAGGGAAAAGACAATTTGCGAGTCGTCGGTGTAGGTAATACATGCCAACATTTTAGCACAGTGAAGTGGGAGCTTTTGAAAAAGAAAATCGGGATAAAGTAATTTCCCTATTGAAGAAGTTGTCATTTTCAGCGCGAGCCAGCTAAGATAAAGCCATTTATTACTTGACAAATCAGGAGTCTCCTGCCGCAATTGAGTCTATTTGCATGTCTGCACTGGCTCTCCTGCGGTGCACCAACATCATACATCGAGGAGCTCCACTGGCTTCCCATTCACAAATGCAGTCCTTTCACACTGCTCACTCACACAAAATCCTACACAAAAATGGAGCAACATACTTTAACAACCTCATACACTTTCATCAGCCGACCAGACACCTACGCTCTCCTCACTCTTACAGAGTTCTGCAAGAAGCTGAAGACCTGGCTCTTAGAATAACTCTGCTGGGACCATACGCCCACTCACCAGATCAATCACCGGGATACCCTCATGGGTGATTAGTGTGCACTGCAAATCGACATAACATAACACACTGGATATCTAAATGAGTGGAACATTCTACTCCAATCAAGTCAATTACCTATAAGTCATTAAATAAGCTAAACCACAAATGTTGATATGGAGGCAGTTGTACAACTTCATCAAATATTAGCATCAGTACGAAGTACCAGCAAAGCTTTATCTTTCACCTGGCGCACTATAACAAGGACTCAGAGCCTGATAATAATGGCTCAACAATGTTACTCTGCTAAGTGCTCCCCATGTAAAGTACGACAGGCACCTAAAGCTGTTGAAGATGAAAACTTAACTGAACTCTATACTAAAGGAGAATTTGCACAAGATTACAATGACCATCTTACTTTGGGATGAATACCATTGAAGTACATAGGGCTTGAGGGGACGTTTTTTTAATGTTTTGTATTTTTAGTCTTTTTTGATCTTCCAGTGAGGGCGGGGGAGAAAGGGCGGTGGCCTCACTGTTTTATGCTGCACACGCTAGCGCTCTGGCAAAAAAGGATGATGTGCTGCTAGAGAGAACTATTTAATTTGAATGCAGGTTAAGATGTAATGGGGCAATATGCCGTAAATCAAGATGGCTGACAATCTAAAGAACGAATAGCCGCCCTGTAGGTTGATCCAACATGTGACTGACACTGCAATTCAACCAATCGTTCAAGAGGACTGACCTACTGCCCTTTTTAATATATGCAGGCTGATTCAGAATGTGAATGACACAGGAAAGCAAAAGCCGATGGTGGGTGAGGACTTAAGTCCATTCTATATAGTATTTTATAGTATATTCTTTAATCAATCACAAAGCCCTACTGAGACAGCTAAGGTTGTTTCCAGCCCAGACCTAAAAAAAAACCTCATCTGACTGTCCACTTTAAATAGGATGGCTGGCCAAATGGCTTACATCTGACGACACCTACTCCATCAGTGGAAGTTTTACACCGACAGAGTAAATGTTACCCAGTCTGTGTAAAACCTTCAGTCCACCCAACTCAAAATCAGATAGACAAACCTTGAGTTTGGTGGACAAGGTACTCTAGCCCTATTGCAATGGAGTGCCTGTCCTGTCTGCCAAATTCTAAATCAGCCGCAGAGGGCCACCTAATACAAATCAGTACTGACCATGCTCCTCATGGGAACAGTCAATCCCAGACCTTGCTCATCTAACGCATTCACCCTGCAGCCTACTGCTTTTTTAGTTGGAAAATGTACATTTTGCACCCCCTAATGTTACTGACTAAGCTACACCCCTGGTCGGAGTCCCAATTTACTGAGTGAGTGAGTGTTTGCAGTCACTGGTGTGAGTGATAGCTGCCATTAGAAATGTTCACTCTTTTCTCATAGTCCTCTAATATTTCACCTTATAACTTCTATTATTAAATATTGATTTATAAAAATAAATATCTGACGGGGTAAAATACAGCAACAATAGTGATGATACACCAACAATTATCCTTGACTTTCTGATCTTAATGTTTATATTTACAGTAATTATCATCTAATCTTCCCCAATAAAAAAATAGTTTATCAACAAAATTTTAAATAGGAATTAAGTGCATACATCTATGTGTACATTTTAGGCCTAATCTATACACTGGATTTCTAAATCTAAATAAGCTGCATTGGCTAATCATGCTCCTGTTCTGAAGGACTTATCAACCTGCCAGCGAAAGGGAGTATCTGAAGCCTGCCTTAGGTGAGTTCTGTCCTGGTGGTGTACCATATAAGAAGTTGGAACCCTCATTAAACGTTAAGGGCTAAATTCTGATCTCTATGCAAACAAGAGTTTGTACAGTGATCGGAATTACGAATTGTATAATAATTATCAAACCCTCACAGTTTACATCGGGTTGATCTCAGCAAGTCAAACCTATCAAAATGCATCGTGGGAAAGGCCATGGAAAAAGGCGGAACGTGTGGAATTCATTGTGGTAAAGACAGATTCTCACTTAGGTGACTGTTGAAAAACTCAGACTGAAGTTTAGGATAAGGTATTTACGATGTGTGGTTAATACCCTACTGTATTCCACCCAACTTGTAATAAGGGCAGAGATGTCCTAATTTGAGAACCAAAGATAGCACAAATCCCATTCTCTTCTTATTAGAGAATGGAATGGGTCCCTTGCACCGCCTTTCCCGTAGGATGTTTGTGGGTGAGCCCCTACTATAGGGAATCCAAGAGCTATGACGTCAACCTCTTCTCGATGTCTTAAGCTTAAAAACAATGAGCGACTCCCTCTACAGACTGCTCAAGACTCGGGACATCAAGCAGCATATCACCGATCCCACCCACAAGAAAGGCAGTACTCTAGACAATGAGAGACTCCCTTTACACTCTGCTCAAACCTTTGGACATCAAGAAGCCTTCCACTGATCCCACCTACATCCAGTCTAAGGTTATGTTACTGCTGCATTGGACAGACCATTACACTATCCCTTTCTCTCTACATAATATCATGTCACTATACAAAGGACGCGGCTAACGAAGGAACAAACTGATTCTCCAGACCCTGCAAAGACCCATGCAGAACCCAGATCATCATGCCAACTTCCACTCCCGCACCCAACTTTCCCTCTCATCAACAGTCCTCAGAAAGCAGGTTAAGTTCAAATACAGGATCAGATTAACAAGCACAGGCCTACTACAGGCTTACCATTCCTGTTTCAACCCATATTACAGCACCTGGACTGAAACCCTCAAAGTAAGAGATGACATCCTCTGCAGGAACAACCACCTATCCTAGTCTGCAGCATTCAACACAGCAAACCACAAAACTCTGATCAACAACCTATAACACCGTTGTTTCTCTAACAAAGTCGCACAATGGTCACCTCCTCCCCCATCAACAGATATCGGTTAGTCCAAATGTGATTCTCAAGATGAAATTAATTACCTATCTCATGCATGGTACCTTAGCAATCCATCCTCTACCCCTTCATTTTCAATATGTCCATTATCCTTACTAAACAATAACATCAAGATCCACCAATATTCTCAGAAATGCTGCTAAAGTGTTGGAGAAACTACTGAATAAGCAGCTAGCCCAATTCCTCTCGGACGGAAAAGCACTAGATCACTCACAGTTTGGCTTCCGAGAGGGACATGGTACAGAAACAGCACTGCTTGTGGCAGTGGAGGAACTCAGGAGTGTTCTTGACGCCGGGGGAAAGGCCGCCTTGGTTCTTTTGGACCTCTCGGCGGCCTTTGACACGGTCAACCATGAAACACTCCTGACCCGTCTGGCTGAAGCGAGGATTCACACCTCAGCACGAACGCTACTGGCATCTTATCTGTCCAACAGAAGTTTTATAGTGGAGCTGGGGGAGGCAAGATCGAAACCTTTTAGGTCACCGTGTGGTGTTCCTCAGGGGTCCTTCCTAAGCCCTACCCTGTTCAACCTATACGTAGCACCTTTAGCGGCAATCATAAGGAACTGTGGTTTCATTCCGGTTTCATATGCCGACGACCCCCAAATAGTGGTGTCCATTGCCAATGATGCTAAAGAGACGGTTGAGAAATTCAGGTTCTGCATGACACAAGTCAAGCATTGGATGCAGAGCAATTGCCTGAAATTGAATGGAGACAAAAGTGAAGTGATGTTACTAGGATCAGATCCAAACATATGGTCTCCGGAGTGGTGGCCAGACAGTCTGGGCAATTGCCCATCCCCAGTAAATAAAGTGAAAGACTTGGGTATGACTCTGGACAACAAACTTTCATTTGACGCTCAGTCTGGTAAACTGGCATCATCATTTTGGTACATATTGAAAAAATGATAAGGAAGCTCTTGCCATATATCCCATGTGATACTCGGAAAATGGTGGTAACAGCTCTGGCCTTGTCAACGCCTTATATGCCGGTGCCCAGGCCCAAATCCTAGCCAAACTTCAACGCTTGCAAAATGCAGCAGCGAGGTTGGTGTTGGACGTCCCTAAGTATGAGCCAATCACCCAAAGACTAAAGTCCCTCCACTGGCTACCTATCACCAAAAGAGTGGAGTTCAAAGCTGTCTGCCTGGCCTATAAGGCGCTTCATGGATCTGGCTCTCAGTTTTTGAAAACCCATCTCAAACTATACAAGCCTTCCAGGACTCTTAGATCAAGTCAAGCCAAACTACTTCAGGTCCCTAAACACAGATTGGCTAGATGGGGAGGGAGAATCTTCCTGTTGCATACAGCCAAGGCCTGGAACCTTCTCCCAATCTCCATCACAAATAGTCCATCATTGATCTCCATCAGGAAAGAAGTGAAAACATGGCTTTTTACTGCCAGTTAGATCTAGTCCTGTTGGAGCCGAGTCTCTTGAATCTACCCAGCGCAAAGACGCCCAAGGGCATTCGCGCGCTTTATAAAATTATAAATCAAATCAATCAAATCAAATGCAGCTGTAATTTAAAATCTCCTCGGGCCATGACATCCAGCGACTCAAAAACCACCGAATCCAAAACTTGATTTCAGGGTCCTATTGAAAACTAAAAGAATTAAATCAAACCATGAATTGCTCCTCCCCACCGCTAGGAACAAACATACTCTGCTACAAATGTGGCTAACGAGCACGAACCTAGCAACTTCAGCCCACACCTAATAGCCAACTCAAAGTAGCTTTGACTTACCCAGGTGATACCACATTTCCAGGAAAACCAAGGGCTCAATGATATCCGCAAATCCTGCAGAAAAGGGGACCTACCTAAAAGTGACACGAGAACAACAGTGCAAGAACTACTCCTCTTCCACCTGATTGGAGGCATCATTCTCCTACAGCGCCTTCCCAACTCCACTCTGGCACCACTGAAAGATTTCCAGGATACTGCAGCAAGGCTTATCAAAGGCAAGTCTAGCACATTACTTAATTCCTAAAGGAATTACATTGGCTGTCCACAGGGGCGAGTGGTGTTCATGGGCAGAAGGGGCGTTACCCTGCCACCCCGCAGAAGAGGCAACTACAGGGAAAATAGACACAGAAGAGTTGAAAAGAAATTACTGCTCTGAATCTCCTTGGTGAACTCTAGTTAACTTAGCGCAGATGTCCTACTGCGCATGCGCCAGCCGGGCGAGGTTTTCTTCAACCTGCAGGCTCAAGCTACAGTAGATTGCAATGTATCCAGTTGCTTTTGGGGCTCATGAACCGTGACTCTGGGAGGAATTACAAACCTCCATGCACTTTAATGGCTGGGGCTGGCCGATGAGGACAAGGAGGGAGTGGGTGGCAACAATTTGTTGATTATCACATCGGGGGAGGCTGTTGGAGGGGTGCAGGTGACTCAGTGCTTAATTTGAGCTGGTGTTTTCTGGTGCTCAGCACCAGCACTTAATCAACACCAGCATCTGTTATAAGCAGTAGTTAAGGACAGAGTCATTCATGGTAGGCACAGGGAGATTTTTCTCCCAGAACCACAGGATGTTGAGCGACGCCGATGCTCAAACCTGGTTCCCCAGCTCCGAAGTCAGCCGCTCTGGCTAATATGCCACATCCTCTACCCTCTTTCATGGTTAGTAGTTGGTTCTGTTTTAGGCTGCACTAACAGGAGGAATGGGCTGGTGCAAGCTGCCTTCTAACGAGCCTCGGCACTTAAATTTTCATAAATTAATCACGGAGGAGGCTGCTCTCTGGTGTTTAGTACTGCATTTGGTTTCACTTTGAAAAAACATTATGGAGCTGAGCACAAACAGTGCTCCTTATCTCGAACGTAGAGGCTCAAGCGAAGAAAGGAAGCAGCTACAGACAGTAATTGCACTAGTGGACTAAGAGCTAAGTGTGCAGTAAAGGCTCTGCATATGGGGAATTATCACCCTCCACCCCCTTCCTGCTTTAGCAGCTACAGAGGGAGTGGGGTTCTCGAAGGGGCTCTTCTAGCTACAGCTTGGCAGACAAAGGCTCATAATGAACTTGGGAGGGTGAGTGAGTGAAAGGTAGGATTGGTGGATGGATGAAATGGTTTAATGGATAGATACATGGTTGAATGAGTGAAAGGGTAAATATAAGAATGGAAGAGTGAAAGGGAGAGACGGTGCATGAGTGGAAGGGAGGGAGGGTGGGTGGCTGGATGGAGGATCGAAAGGATGGATGATGAGAGAAAGGATGGATGGATGAGTGGGATTTTAAAAGGATGGATGAGTGAATGAATGAATGGAGTGAAAATATGAATGGATAAGTGAAAGGATGGATGTAAAGATGGAGGAGTAAAACAATAGCTGGATGACTGAAAGGCAGGGTAGATGGATGTTTGGATGAAAGGATGGGTGGGTGGATGAGTGAAAGAGTGAATTGATGGATGGATGAGTGGGTAAAAGGATGGTTGGCTGAGTGAAAGGATAAATGGAGGGATGTATGAGTGGATGGATGGAACGATGGATGGGTGTAAGGATGCACGGCTGAGTGAAAGGTGGATAGGTGGATGTGCCAAAGGGAGAACGATGGATGAATGGAGTGAAAGGATGGGTAGATAAAGCAAATGATAGATGGATAATTGAAAGGATAGATGAAAGGGGGTGGGTAAGTGAAAAGATGGATGATTGAGTGAATAGATTGATTTGATAGATGGGTGTCCCTGGACCAGTGGCAGCTCTCCTTTATGGGCTCCACAGCAACACTACACCCCTCCTTGTTTTGTGCTCCATTTTTATTGTATCAAGAGTGAATAGTTATTCACTCTTGGTACAATAGAAATGCCGACATGCTTCGGGTCCAGCAACAAACTGAGGTAGCTAGTGACATTGTTTGATTGCTGATAGAGGTGTAATGAAGGTGCCTACTCCATTCTAGCACTGTGACCATGTCTATGTGACTATATGTGGGAGTTAAAGTGAGAGCGAGTCAGTAAAGGAATAAGTCAGAGTGAGTGAGAAAGAGTGACAGTAATGACGGGTATGTATGAGAATGAATGAATGGGAGTGAGTGAGGGAAAATGACAGTGAGTGTGAGGGAGTATGACGGTGAGTGTAACTGAGTGTTACTGTGTGTGAGGCATAGTAAGACTGAGTAATTCAGATGAGTGGGACTAAGTGGGGTAGAGTAGAATGAGTGAGACTGTGTAAATTAGTGAGCCTGAGTGAGTCAAAGTGAAACAGTGAACTTAAAGGGTTATATACAAGAGGCCTGTGCTGCCGGAGCATCACTTTTTTAGACTTCCGGTGGGACAGGTGACACAAAACCACCCTGCGTGGCTTTGCATGGACTCATAGATATGAAGTAAGGCAAGGCAGTGCAAAACGTTGCATGCCTTTCTCGTTGTCAAGAAAGCATTCCATGGGAGTTGTGGTGGGTGTTCCAAACAACACCCATGGATTTTGACGCTGCCCCAGATTTAAAAAAGGACACAAATGTGGGACAGCGCCAAAACCTTTCGCCTCCCAGAGTAGGCGTAACAAGGAGAAATGTTTTCATTTCTCCTAGTTTTTTCCACGTTCCATGTGTGCAGCATTCTGCAGCACACATTGAACGAGGACAACGCCTCCATGGATTGTTTTTTGTGCGGGAAGGTATCACTTCCTGCACAAAAACAATCATGCCAACAATGCAGAACTAGGGTGTCTGTGTTGGCGGCAGGCACCAAATTGTGCGCAGGCTGAAAGGACAGGAATGCACCGTATCGCGTAAATACAGTGCATTCCTGCCGTTTCGATTTGGCTTAGGGCAGCGCAGCAAAAAGACTTGCCAAATCTTTGTAAATGAGGCCCTTAGTGCAAGGAAGCATGAAAGAACCCTTCAAGAAAAGGTTCATTGTAATTTGAACAAAATATTACGCCCACCACTTTGAAAGGTCACCAACTGCCCCGGGTCTCCGCCTGAGCCCTTATCTTCAGATCTATTTGCATCACCTGCAAAGCAATCTGAAACGACACCCTTACATACCTAGCAGAGAAACTAACAACCTCAGTTGGCCAACATTAAACGAGGAGCCAGGACATCGCTAAAAAAAGATGAAGAAATGTAAGATGAAAAAACCACAGTTCTCCATCTATGCGCCCTGGATCTGGAACAATATCCCCATCAAAAATCAGAAAGGCTCCCAATCCCCAGCAGTTTTGAAAGGACCCGAAAATCCATCTTTTCAAACACCAATACCTCACCACAAACTAGGAACCTGCCTTAGTCGCTCCCTTGTAAACAACAGCACAAATAAATATTATCTAAGGGCTCTTACCCGATGACCAGAAGTCCATTACTACAAAGCTAGGTTTTTGCTATATAAATTCTACCACATTCGAAGCTTCAAATGAGATAAAATTGCTGAGATGCATAAAGGACAGGTTAAGAGATGTTAATAGATGTTACAGAATGTGGATATAATTGGAGACAAGGAACCAGGGATTGGACTCCAGAGCATGGCTATGCTAGAGCCGTTTTCAAGATTAATAGAAGAATGCGAAGTATGGTGGGTGGGTCTTTTCACAAGCTGAAAATGATCAAAAAGATGTCGTCACCTGGCACCTGCATGAACCTTTGTGCAAGAATTTGTGCATGATGAATAATCATCTAAAGCTCCTAATACTGAAAAGACAGAGATTATGACCAGCCAACAATGTCAAAAATACCACCCTTCTGCCATACGACCAACAGCCTATACCTTGGCCCACCCACATTGATCATATACAAAATACAACTCAGCCAAAATGCTACCGCAAGGCTTCTTCTCTGCCTTCACCCAGGAGAACACATGCCCCCAGCCCTGAAATCATTCCGTTGGCTACCTATAGCTAGAAGGGCAATGTTGACAGCACTGCATTGTCCACGCAGCCTCCCATGGAAAAGGACTGTTCTACAAGTTAAATTCAAGAAGTACAAACAAAACAGAACACTGCACTCCAGGCTGGTACCCCTTATCTTCATGCCACCATACCATAATACATCCATAGGAGGCACTGCATTCTCAGTAAAAGCCATCAAGCTCTGGAACTCACTGCCAGCCAACATTAGGAACATCCATGAGCATATGCACTTGAGAAGATGGTTGAAAACATGGCTATTTCCAATATAGCTGCACCACCCCACATCCCAGCAACAGAGCCCAGAAAACTGCCCATCAGTCTGTCACACCTCATCATCCACCAGACTACTATGCACTGCGTACCATAACATGATAACCGCACCTCGGTGGTCCTCACTCAAGATATGGAAACACTTCTCTCATAGGATCACAAACAAAGACAGCACCCTTCCAACCACACATGTAGGTAAGCACTTCAGTGCCCTGAATAGGAGTAGTAAGTGCTATATAAATGCTGCTGTGCAATACAATGTCAGACAGGTACAGTTCCTTTCCCCAGTGAGGGCAAATTACCAGTTTAGCTGCAGTTTCCATTTGTGCACATAAAATTACTTCCCCCAGTCACCCATAAGGGGAGTGCAACACATTCATCTTTCCCTCCTGGCAATAATAAGGTGGGGTCTTCAGAAGATTCAAGGCCAAAGGGCTTTAGGTTTGGTCATAATTACCAAATATGGAGCAGGTCTCTCCTTCCCCACCATTTCTCCGGTAGCCACCTGACTCACTGATATTTTTTCATAATTCTAATAGGGATGCTATACCATTTCTTCACTATATTTAGTGATGCTTCCCAATGTTGAACACATATATTGATAATACATACTGGCACATGCATCAACAAAAATTGCCTTCGGTAAATTAGCGAATCGGTAAAACAGGCCGTTACCCAACTCACAACATCATTTCCCAATGCATCAACCCCAATACCGAAAAAACTAAAGAATCGCAAATTAACCCACACAGTAAATTACTGAATCGCAAAATAGCGATTTGAAAATATAGAAACATTCAAATGCTCCCGGAAATAGCAATTTGCAAATAATAAATTGCAATGGTATGCATCAAATACCGTAAAACTCCCAAATTCGCTAGCATGAGCAGAATAAGAGGAATCTCAACCAGGAGGTAAAGTTGACGAAAGGTAAAAAAAAATAATTATTATTATTTTGAAACAGGTGGATAAAATCAGAAACCCTTCAAAAGTGGCCCTGGAGACCCCGTATGTTAACCAAAATGGCTGCCCTCTACTTGCTTGCAAGAAGGAAGAGAATTAATGCAGCAGCACAGCGCAGGAGGAGGATCCAGGAGAAAGTATTCAGGGTGCGCATCACATTGCTGGGACAAAATGATGACGAAATCTATGACAAGTACAGACTAAATCGTGCCATGATCATGCGCCTAATTGCTGACCTGGAACCACAACTGCAGCACCAGACCCGTAGGACCAATGCCATCCCTGCGCACGTCAAGGTCCTATGCAGCCTGCACCTGCTGGCGTCTGGAAGTTTCCAGGGGGTCGTAGCTGTTGCCGGAGGCGTATCACAAAGCTCACTTTCACGCTTCTTCAGCAAATTCATTGATGCCATGCTGAGAATGATACATACCCACATCACCTTCCCCACAGCCCCACAGCAGTTGAATGGGACCAAACAGGACTTCTACCAGTTGGCACAATTTCCCCATGTCATAGGATGCATTGACTGCACGCATGTCCCCATCTGTCCCCCCTCAGCCAACGTGTACATATTCCGCCTACCGGAAGTCCTATCACTCGATAAACATGCAGGTCGTGTGCAATGCCAAGCACATCATTACGGACATTGTAGCTCAATTTGCCGGGAGCACACACGACTCCTACATATTCAGACACAGTGGTATCCACAGGCATCTGCTCAACGGTGAATTCGGAGAGGGACACCTACTTGGTACATATATATACCTATTTGTTACTCCATCATCACATATGTAATTGTATTTATGCCGCTAACCCTTTGCTCCCCACCCTGTAGGTGACAGCACATACGCCTTGCGTGAATATCTCCTCACTCCCTACCTCAATCCAGCAACACCTCTGGAACAGCGCTACAACGCAGCACATATCAGTACCAGGAATGTGGTAGAGCGAACATTTGGTATCCTTAAAAGTTGCTTCAGGATCCTACATAAGACGGGAGGTGCATTGCAGTATAACCCTGTAACCTGCTGCAGGATAATAGCAGTGTGTGCCATGCTGCACAATATTGCGACAAGAAGAGGGAAACCAATAGAGGTGAACGGAGATGACAGCTTTTGTGATGAACAACCCCCCACACACCACCGACAGGCACACGAGCCAAACACAGCAGAAGGTCAAAGGAGGCGGACATACATCACACAAAATCACTGCAGAGGCAGGTAAGAATGAGCCAACACAATATATTCTGGTGTGCAAATGTTTAATTCACATGAGCACTTGTCAAAGTAAATCTAAATAATAAGTAAACAGGACGGTGACTCAACACATTGTGTAAAGATACATATTCGTTGGCATCACGGGAGTACGATCACAATATGTAAGTGGCCCATGGTTACATCACCATGGCCAAATAGGTAGTGCATATCTATTTGCGCTTTCCACGTACTCCCAGCCTCCTGCCGCGTGGATCCTCTACATCACCATGATGTGTGTCGGTGATTGTAGAGCTGCGCAAATCCGCCTCCTGTTACTGGTCTCCAGAACGGAGACGCTGCTCACGCTTGATGCTGCCTCACTGCCCTCCTCCCCTCCCAAGTTGCTGGCACTAAATGTGCCAGACTGCAGATGTTCAACTGCAGTGGTCACCTGGCCTAAGGTCTTCGCTACATCACCGCAGTAATGACCTAGGTATATCTGCAGTGACACGGATCTGCGTGACAAAACAGCAGTGCTATTGCAGAGCTTGCTGATGGCCCTAGTCGATGCAATAGAACGGAGCAAGTTCGGACGATGCCTCCTGCGCTCGCTGTGTTGTCCTGCTAAGACGTCACGGGTGAGCTCCTGTAGGCTCTGTTTGATGTCACGATTCCCCTCTGCTACAACTGTGGTCAGTTGACGCACAGCGTCTGTCATTGTGCACATGTGTTTTGCCAATTTGGAGATGTTCAGAGTCATTGTTACCATGTGTCTCCCCTGCAGGTGCTGAACATGCAGCGTCTGGGACTCTACCCCACCATAGACGTGTGTAGGCTGTTAAGATCCCTCAGCAATACTGCCCATGGGCCTGCGCCGCTGTCTGACTCGACCATGTGCTGGTGTTGGAGCTGGCAGAGTAACACGTGACTGGCGGGGAACACTTGTGGGTGCTGGGCTCTGCTCCATCTCCATTACCTGCAAGGAGGGGACATGTGCCCTGCGTCTTGGTGGTGTTGTCGGTAGGGGTGGTGATGGTGTTGATGTCGGTGGGGTGGATGGATTGATGTTCCTGCGTAGTCTCTCAATCGGTCTCTGCCGGTGTTTCGGAAATGATAAGGCATTTTCTATTATCAGAGTCCACCAGAGCTGCATCTGTGTGTGAAATAGTGCATTGTTATGTTATTTTTTTACTTTATCTGTTTATCATTTCACATACTTTGAACATAATAAATGACATATTTAGACAGACTGTTAGACCTGTGCTGCTGGTCTCACTTCTTGTGCATTGGTGATCATACATGCACACTTGGCTGACATGACCAACTCCCATGATGCAACACTTCTGTGAGGGTATATGTGTTATGCACTTCTTCCTGCACACTGTTATTAGCCTGGGGGGGATGGGCATTGGTATACAATACGCAACGTAACAGCACAGGCATGCATCTTACCTTGTTCTATGGTCGCTGTGCCGGAAGTGTCCATTTGGGTGACTCCCACGACTGCCTCTGGCTCAATAGTCCCCTCAACGAAGTCCTTCAGGGCTGTCTTGGCAGGTACTCTGGATGGCCCCCCTCCTGTACCAGCTGCTTCCGTCACCCTTTCCGCAATGCGCTCCTTTTCCCTCTTCCTGAGCTCATACCACCTCTTTTTAAGATCGTCAATGCTGCGATGCGTGACTGATACTGCATTTACCCTCTCCTTGATGCACAGCCAGATCTTGCCCTTCTCGGCTTCGGGCACCTTGAGTGACAGCTTTCCAAAAAGCTTGTCATGCTTGCTGCTCACCCCCTCTATCAAATGTTCGAGTTCCCTATCAGAGAACTTTCTCTTCCTTTTTCTGGGCGTGTCTGATGGTTTGGATGCATTCTTCTCCAACCTGGATAGCTGTGGTGTGGCTGGGTTGTGAGGGTGAAGTCTCTCAGCTCAGCTCCTGTGCTCTGCCTCCTCCTCGGAGCTCCTCAGGGCACTGAATGAAGCATGGGCTAGCTGACTTCCTGGTTGTGATGTCATCAACCTGCTTCCAATGCGACCCGTTTTTTGCTAAATTGCTAATACCGAATTCGGTAATAGCTAATTCGGAAATTGTTATTCTTTATTTTGAGGACTCGCTATTGTGTATTTGGTGATTCTTAGCAATTTTTACCGAATCGCTAAAAAATACAGAATCTGTTGTTACATCCCCAAAAACGAATCCTTATTTCCGATTCTTTATTTATCGCTAATAAGGACTCGTTTTTCCATTTTGATGCATGTGCACCATAGTCGTTTATGCAAACCCTTATTTTTCCATGTAGAAATGTCCCGCTGCAAATCTAAATATTTCCCAGTGTCGCCTGCATGAATCGATCCCAGTTCCTTGTGCAAATTGAAGATGAGCTTATATCAGCATAATCAAGCCTGTTCCCCACAAAGGCCTGCATAAGCTTCTCAAAAGCATTTGGGTCTCTGCAACAACAGTTATAGTCATGTTCATCAGTCATCATCAGTCCACGAAAGGAACCAACCTTGATCCCATCAAGCTGCACAGCCTAACATCATTTGAATCAAATAAATCAAATTTATATACATGTTTCTGTATTTTACTCCTTTTTCTTTTCATTGCCTTTTCATCCAATAGTCTTGTCTATTTTTTCGATTCATTTTACTCAATTTCTGTTCCACATTCAAACAGGCGCAGGAGTCGACAATGGGTTCCACGTGCCATGCTTTATTATCCACATCCCAATGCATTTCGGGAACTTTTTCCCTTCATCAGGGGCATCTATAAGTGACTCAACATTTTATATCCATAAATTCCTATTAAAATCTGAACATTGCGTGTCAAACTCAAAAAGGTTACTGCACTGTTGCCTACAATCTGTGCTTTCACTACCCTCTTCTATCATCGTTACCAATCCTGGTCCAACAGTTCTACATACGGCCGTCCCCTCTAAAGAAGCAAGGATACTTCAGTTTGTTCAGATTTTAATAGGAATTTATGGATGTCACCGGACGGTGACAAATCCCTGAGGTATGTGACTAGCGGGACCTATAAGTTTAATTGTGAGTTAACCACTAAAAGATGGGATATTTGTGAATAGAACACTGAATGTCGCTTACATAAATTACAGATCCAACGTCTCGAAAAATTCAGAAAAGATAGTATCTGTTCTGCGGCTCCACGAATTTGTTCGCCGGACCGTTACAAACCCCTGAGGTATGTAACTAGCGGGACCTTAAAGTTTAATTGTGAGTTAACCACTAAAATATGGGATACTTATTGGTATTAATAACTTACAGAACCGACGCTAGAATGCAAGAATAATCTGCGTTGAGGCAGAAATAAGACGCCCCAACCCCCCAAAAAAAGAAACTCCAGGTGAGCAATTCAACAGAGTTTGTTATCACCTCCTTGTCAATTCTACACACCCCACACTAAAACAGGCACGCCTTTTTAATTTTAGGTTGTCCCTTCTTCCTTTCGTCCTGATGAAGACCCGAACTGGTTGCTAAAAAGACAGCACCGCACCCCCCGGGTCGAAACGTCGACGTAAATTTACCAATTGGTCCCTGTTGTATCACAGCAGAAAAATAGAAATCACTGTACTGTATGTGAAAATTGAAACCAATGTTGGACCTATACTCTTTTTAACTTTAGCTTTACTTTGTTTCATTGTATTATACACTTAAACCACGTGATCACAATTTATTCACTTATGCACTTGGCTTTGTAATTCTATTGTATGGACTGCCTTTTAAATGTTAACAATTAATTTATATAAAGGGATTGTTGAATAAGAACCTTTCTCCTTTTTGATATTCAAAATGTGTGGTGTGTGATTTCCGTATACAAATATTTCCAGGTATAACTAAGTCAGAAAAGTTATAGAAAATACGTTGTGCAACTAAGAAATTGGTCAATCCCCGACAGAACCAATTGTTATTTAACATTATTTACCCAGGTTCTGAGGGTTACTGGGTTACCCCATTACAAGTAATGGATATCTAGTGCAGGTGCATACCTGCAAGGGTTTTATATAGCATCTTTTTAGAGCTGGTAAATAACCAATAGAATATGTCAAATTCAGAAACATTATCATATACTGAGGAGTATATAGCCAAATTGATCCGTGATCAAGCAGAATTTGATCACTTTGGCACCGGAGTAACATCAACAGACACTACTTTGAATGATAAACTTTCACAATTAGAGAGACTAGAGAAAAAACTAATACGGACAAGACTTCATGGCCTTCTGCTAACTAAATATCTGGCAGCAAATATAATCCCAAAGGGGCTTCAAGTTAAAAACGAACCGGGAATCTTCACAGAGCTACCAAAATTCAGGGAAGGCTTCAGCTTTGTAGCGAATAATTGCTCTAGACACTGGATGGTGTTGGGGGCTGAAACCGCCTTGGATTACGTAAAAAAACTGATTCAACAGATTACAGATTTAAAAAAGGAAATCTTGGATGACACAGCCCTAACTAACGCAAAGGAGGCATTAGAAAAAGCGGAAAAAGCGACAGCGGATTTCAACACAGTAACCCTTAACAAAAAGCTTGACAAACTTGCAAAAGATATTAAGGCGTACGATAAGAAGAACACTTATCCATACATCAACGACGATTATTACGTCCAAGACGCACAAGGGTATTATACAAATCGCAACCGTCAGACGTCTAGGAGGTTCGCTACTTTCTCTAATTCCTCATTTGGGAGTGGACCCGAAAGTGATTCAAATAACACCAGCCTAATCCCAAGAGCACAACAACAGGGAAACCAATATCATCAATCAGACCCAGGATTCCAACAAGGAGTACATTACTCCACAGGAGCACAATACCAGGGCCCTTCAACATCGGCTTTTTTAGGGGATCCCTCCTGGAACTCCAGGGATCCGAACTGGCGAAAACCGACCAGATGGAACCAAGGAGCGAACAACCGCAGAGGGAACACACGAGTGCGGTTCAATCCACAGCCTCCCCAGAATCACGGAGAGATCAGTACCAGGCAGAAAACATACAGATGGTAGAGGATATTTCCAACATATCCCCCCTTGAAAGATGTATGATGAATACTATACAAGTGTCAGGTGAGACCCCTCTGATGCCGGTAATACAAGATATAAATTCACACATTAATATGAAAGACCCAATTATTAACATCTCGAACTATACCCTGACCACATCGGAACATGAAATACTGTCAAAAGGCTTATCCTTTGTCCCTACTATTCCACCTAATACGTTCAATGTAAAATTGGAATTGCAACAATTTTTTCGAAAAATTCGATTGAAATATTTCTTTCACCAGAAGAAAGATGAATATATCAGAAAACCAGCAGCCACAGATTTCCGTCCGGCTTCCACCTTCAATCCGGCTAACCACCTTGTGAATGAACGAATTTTGGCGTATGAAAAAATAGTGATGACTGAGGTCCTGAGTATATTGAAAGAACCAAAATATATCAAACACAACATCACTAAAGAAGAAAGACAAGCCCTCACGAACCTTAAAAATAATCAATCAATTGTAATAAAAACAGCTGATAAAGGGGGTGCTGTCGTTGTACAAAATAGAGAGAATTATATATCTGAAATACTTCGTCAATTAAGCTCTGAGGATAGCTATACCAAAATTCCAGGAGATCCAACAAAAGAGATTGGAAAACTAATAAAAGATCTTACCACTCAAGGCATGGAAAAGGGCTTCCTAACAGATCCTGAATTTCGATTCCTGAATAACCAACACCCCAGAATTCCGACTATATATACAATACCAAAGATTCACAAGGATGTAACCAACCCACCGGGAAGGCCCATTGTGTCTGGATGTGGATCAATTTTGGAGCCCATAAATCAATATCTGGACAAATTTCTCCAACCATTTGTCTTGGAAACCAGTGCATATCTCAGAGACACTACCCACACAATTCAAATTTTCGAGAACCTTCCGCTCAACCAGGAACAACTGTTTGTGACGCTGGACGTCTGTTCTCTATATACGAGTATACCACAGCAAGAGGCAATAGAGGTAATAAAGAAGACGCTCAACACCAGGGAGGCTCCACATTGGGTACCTACAGACTTCCTGGTAGATCTGTTACAAATAGCAATGACAAAGAACTACTTTATGTTTCAAAACCAGTTCTACGTCCAATGTAAGGGAGTGGCGATGGGTGCCGGCTATGCTCCTAGTCTGGCGAACCTATATATGGATGACTTCGAGTGGAAATACATCTACCCCGAGACGAATCCATATTCCAACTGTATCACAAAGTGGAACAGGTACATAGACGATATCATCATGATCTGGAATGGAACCGAAGAACATCTAAATACCTTCCTGATCTGGTTGAATGATTGCTCGACGGACATCCAATTCACGATGACATGGAATCGAGAATCATTGCCGTTTTTGGATCTGACATTTGAGAGAGAGGATGAGAAGATAACAATGAATCTATATAAAAAACGAACAGATCGTAATACATTATTACGATATGACTCCCATCACCCACGAAATCTAAGGGATAACTTACCGTACGGACAGTTTTTGCGTATACGTAGAAATTGTACCAAGAGAGGGGATTACTTTAAAGAAACAGACATCCTGATTATGAAACTACGAGACAGAGGATATCCGAAGGGCCTACTGAATAGAGCGCGCAAAAGGGCTTGGTATAGACCAAGGGAAACGTTACTTGAACCAGTGGAGAAACCTCAGGCACAGGAAAGATTAATCTGTGTAACTACCTTCAATACGCGGAGTCATGACATCAATAAAATAATCAAAAAGTACTGGAATCTGGTAGGACCTGAGATTGGAATAGAGGAAATCCCAATGTGTGCATACAAGAGGGCTAAAAACATAAAAGACATTGTAGTCTCCTCATACCTGGATACACCTACGAGTACAGACATCAGGAGTCAGCTGTCGTTGCCACCCATTACTGGACACCATAGATGTGGGTGCTGCAAAGCATGTAAATATACTAAAATAGGCAATTCATTTAGTCATGGGAATAAGACCTATACAGCAAAGAAATTCACAAACTGCAATAGCCAAAATCTAATCTATGCCATTAGATGTCCCTGTCAAAGGATGTATGTGGGCCAAACCACTCAACGCATCAAAAATAGGATCTTACAACATCAGAGTAGGATTAGGTGCAAGGTCCAAGGTGCCCCTCTCGTTGAACATTACAACAAGACCAGCCATACACATGAACAGTTAGAATGGTGGGTCTTAGAAAAGATCGAGTTACACCAAAGAGGAGGTGACATGGCCTCGCTATTGAATTACAAAGAGTGTCTCTGGATTCATATCTTAGATTCAGTGGCTAATGGATTGAACAGTCAGGAGGAAACTTGTATGCAAATGAGTAGACTGTAATCTTGGCCCTGAGGTATGTTAACTACTTGTAATAGTCACCACGTTAGTCTGAAATATGGTTTAAGTTGTCATCATGAAAACGTGAACACTACATGTAGCCATACTGCCTTTATTCAAATGTAATTGAAATATGTTCCAAATGTGTCGCCAACTAAATGGACCGAAAGTACTACTCTGTAGCAGTTACCACGTTAGTCTGAAATATGGTTTAAATTGTCATCGCATAAAACGTGAATATTACATGTAGTTGTACTGCTTATAATCAAATGCAATTGAAATATGTTCCAAATGTGTTGCCAACTAAATTGATCGAAAAGCATTTGTAATTTCACTGAATATGTGATGTACGTATGCCTATAGATAATGTTAACATCCTTGGTCTGTAATTAAATGTCTCCTGATGGGGCTGTCCAAACACACCAAAAAATGTATGAAATATATAACACATGGGTCAGGGATGTGTGCAATATACTCTGCATACCGATCGGAAACCCAATCATGCTCCTGATGGATCAATACTAGACCCTGCAGTCATTACGATTGCTTCGAGTTAACCACGCATACAAGTACCAGGGTGCAATGCAGTCTCCCACACGTTAGGTGTGACTAGCATTAACACACATGAATAGGTTGAGAGGTTGAAACGCTGACGCGGTGCGTTTCAGACATCTATTGGTCAAAACTCTTTGCATGACGAACGGCAAGTCTACAGACGCGCCGCATGCAGACCTGCTGTAACTGTGTCAGACGCGAGCAGAGATTAAGGACTGCCTCGCGCTTTGCAGACAGACGAGTGCTGTTACTGTCCCTGAAGTAAGTGCGATGTTTAATTCATGGCGAACTGTCAGTTTGCCGGGGACTGCCCTAAAACGATCTCTTAAAAACTGTAATTAAAGCTAACCAAATTATCGTGAGGTCTCTAATGTGGAAACAATTATTTGTCTGTCTAGGTGATCGCGGCTGCGGCACCAAAAGGCTAGAAATTTTCAAATGAGAGTGGCGTTTCACACAAAAAAAGGTACGTGTGGTCACGAATTTGCGATTCATGGACTATTTATTTATGTGAATAGAACACTGAATGTCGTTTGCATAAATTACAGATTCAACGCTTTGAAAAAATCCCTAAAAGATAGTAGCTGATTTGCAGCTCCACGAATTTGTTCACCGGACGGTGACAAATCCCTGAGGTATGTGACTAGCGGGACCTATAAGTTTAATTGTGAGTTAACCACTAAAAGATGGGATATTTGTGAATAGAACACTGAATGTCGCTTACATAAATTACAGATCCAACGTCTCGAAAAATTCAGAAAAGATAGTATCTGTTCTGCGGCTCCACGAATTTGTTCGCCGGACCGTTACAAACCCCTGAGGTATGTAACTAGCGGGACCTTAAAGTTTAATTGTGAGTTAACCACTAAAATATGGGATACTTATTGGTATTAATAACTTACAGAACCGACGCTAGAATGCAAGAATAATCTGCGTTGAGGCAGAAATAAGACGCCCCAACCCCCCAAAAAAAGAAACTCCAGGTGAGCAATTCAACAGAGTTTGTTATCACCTCCTTGTCAATTCTACACACCCCACACTAAAACAGGCACGCCTTTTTAATTTTAGGTTGTCCCTTCTTCCTTTCGTCCTGATGAAGACCCGAACTGGTTGCTAAAAAGACAGCACCGCACCCCCCGGGTCGAAACGTCGACGTAAATTTACCAATTGGTCCCTGTTGTATCACAGCAGAAAAATAGAAATCACTGTACTGTATGTGAAAATTGAAACCAATGTTGGACCTATACTCTTTTTAACTTTAGCTTTACTTTGTTTCATTGTATTATACACTTAAACCACGTGATCACAATTTATTCACTTATGCACTTGGCTTTGTAATTCTATTGTATGGACTGCCTTTTAAATGTTAAAAATTAATTTATATAAAGGGATTGTTGAATAAGAACCTTTCTCCTTTTTGATATTCAAAATGTGTGGTGTGTGATTTCCGTATACAAATATTTCCAGGTATAACTAAGTCAGAAAAGTTATAGAAAATACGTTGTGCAACTAAGAAATTGGTCAATCCCCGACAGAACCAATTGTTATTTAACATTATTTACCCAGGTTCTGAGGGTTACTGGGTTACCCCATTACAAGTAATGGATGTGATGGAAAGGCAGCAAGAAAGTGCACCGTGCATAATCTAAATCTAGCCAGTAAAAATGTATGATGCATGTTTTTCTCTCCATCACTAAGAATGGCGTAGGACTAACAGCCGGACAGATACCCATATAGGTCTGGACTATTGGTTTACCTACAGCACTCTGGATTCTGTTATATAGGCATCCCTCTAAAAAAGCATTCTTCAGAGTCCTAATCGAGCTGGCTAATGCATTGCTAGGAGAGGAAAACAAGTCCTCCTGTCCCATATTATGACTTACATTCTGTATATACTTAAACCAAGGGATTGAGTTTTAAGCAGTCTGCAAGCACAGTCCTATTAAAGGCTGGAAATACAGAGATTGGGAGAGGCATTGTTACGAGAACACAAGTTCATAAGGTTCAAAATCCCACAAATAATGCAACAAAACGATGACAGAAAACGCAGAATCTTTCACTTTTTGATTTTGAAGATCCTTTTATTCTTTATTGAACATACAACAGCCAACGTGGTACACGCTTGTGGGCTTCTTCAGGGCAAATAATTAGTCCACACAATCCAGAAACTGTAGTCCATTTCCTGAAACATTTGAAGTAACCCGATTCCATCAGATGGCCGTGAGAAGAAGCTGGCGATTGAGCACGTAATACCCTGTACAGTCTGTTCCCATAATGGGACAGTGACCTAGGACCATTGCTTATGGAATAAATGTGTTTGCAGACTCTGCGACTACATTTAAAGCATTTGAGAAAGTGCAGCATGACTTGCGGTCGCATCATATTGACAACAGTTCTTGGATTGTGTGGACTATTTCTTTGCCCTGAAGAAGGCCTGCGCTGCGGAACACCTCACTGGGTGTTATGGCATCCGTGAACAGCGTCGCGGCCTTCTTGCCATGCTGGAAATGCTGGGGGATGTGGTCTCTCTCTCCCCAGCAGCACAAAAACAACATGTGGAAGGCTTGATGAAAGAGGGCCCCACGCTGCGAGACAGTGGACTCAATCAGAATAAAGTTTTAGTTCGAGACTGGGACATCAGGAGGAAAACATGGAGGCTGGCGAGTAGCGGTTCGCTGCTGGGGCCGATGCCTGCAGAAAACCAGAACAAAACACCCATATTCGCCAGAAATGGCGATGTCGCTGCTGGGGACCCTTCCCCACGGAGTACAATGGTGGGGAATAGACGATTGGGTACAAGCAGGGGCCACGAGGGTGGGAGATCTCTTCCGGGATGGGGAGCTTCTCTCCTTCAAGGACTTCAGCACTGACTGGGAAATACCACAGGGGCATTTCCTGCTACACAGGGCAGTCACGGGGCCATGAGGCGACACTGGGGAACAGGTACGACTGAACCGTCACGACACACCACCTGCGAATAAATAAGTCTGGCTGGGGCAGTAGCGGCTCCCGGTGGGAGTGCTACCGGGGGATGATGCGGGGAGGGACAGAGTGGGGGGTAGTAAACACCGGAATATGGATAAACACAGGTAAGTTGACAATTAAATCAGCTTTTTGTGTAAATATGCAGACCCAAAGTATTTAAAAAAAGTTAGACTAAAGAACTTGAGGGGGCTGGCTGAGACCTGGTTTAAGATTAGAAAAGTGTTAAAAATTCCATATCATTGCCTATTGTTTGGGACTCACCCGGCTTTCCAGAATGGACAAGAGATGCACTCATAGCACCCTTATTAAAGGCAAGTTTTACACGTTGAGAGCATATAATTCAAGATGGTCATTTAGATTACTTGGGAAATGTGTAAACAACGAACAGACCATAAAATATCCAGATTCCAAATACCTAGGGATGTGGAGCTGGCACCAAGCCTTGAAAACTATAATAGGGGATCAAAACGAGCTTGAAGATCGATTTATTTAAGAGACAGTAGCCAAGTAGGTGCTGTCCGTCATCTATTATCTGTTGAACTGGAGGATGGAGCTTTTATCTTGCCAACGAAACTGTGGGGAAGATGCTTGCTGGAGGCTTCGCTGGAACATCAATGGCAAGTATCTATGTCCATGTTATTTAAAGTAGTCAAACCTGCATATTTGAGAAGAAATCAACTTTTCTCCATTCACAGAGCCTATTGGTCCCCCCAGAGACTATCAAAGTTTGGGAGAGGAGGTGATGTAGCCTGCCTGAAGTGCGACAGTATGAGAGAGGATGATGTACATATGTTTGTGGATTGTCCAGAGATCCAGGCATTCTGGAGAGATGCGAGTAGGGCCTTGTCTACTTTGCTGAAAATTAACATTAAGGTAAGGGTCATGCTTATTATTTTCGGATGTGTAGATCCCATGGTGGAAACTACTAGGAACCAGGCACGCTTGATCTTTTACTGTGTGCTATTGACTCGCAGGGAAATGTGTAAACAATGGGTGGCTGTGGCTCCTCCTAGCTTTAATGATTGGATCTGCTCTGTAAAGCATATTGCCAGACTAGATATGTTGGGATTTAGGAACCATGATTTTTGGCTTCCCATGCTTAGTTGGTGTGAGCAACAAGGCTGAGTAAACAAAAACTAGAGGTCTATATGATTAAGCCTTCTCTGCCTCGACTGGCACTTTTTGTACTTTTTCCCCCGCTCTTCTCTAGATAAATGGGAGCGGGTAGAAAGTGAATTGTAGAAGAGGGTGGTTAAATCTGAGAGCCGCAAAGTGTGTAACCTCCCAAAAAAATCTTCTGCTCTCTTTTCCAACACATAAGGGCAGGACACTCCATCCAAATGTGAACATGGAATGGTGTTTTTAGAGGCAAATGAGGAAAAAGAAAATTAAGTTTTAGCTCACCTAAAGAGCTCCCTAGCATGGATGCATGCCTTGGCTGAGTATCAGGTGTTATCATGGAATGTTAATGGTCTAAATAGCAAAGTCAAGAATGTAGGGTGCTCAGTTACCCAGCAGCATTCTCCTGTAGTTTTAATGCTGCAGAAAACGTGTCTCCTTTGCACAAACTGCAGCTTTCTTGGCTGCCAGGGGTATGCATGCGTTTTCCACTCTGGGTTCAGGAGACGAATGGGGTGGCAATCTAGTTTCCGAAGTCCTTTCTCTTCATGGTCCTAAAGGTCGACATGGATATAATGAGGTTATGTGCTAATATCTGGCTCTCTTGGGAACTGAGCGGAACTTTTTTTTAAGTGTTATCAACCACCCACTCCTACTGGGGAAAGCTCGCACTGATATCTTGTTGGATTCAAAAACTTTAACAATGTTATGGATGTAAGGTTGGATGCTGAGATTCTGATGCTATTAGCAGCTGTAGATCATCTTGCCTCTGAAGAAGTTCCACTCCATTCCTTATGAGGCTAGATTACTTCTTTCTTCCAGCCACTGACATGAGTTGTGTGGCAGGGGTTTGTATTCTTTAGCAGGGCCTCCCGGACATTTCCCCAGCAGAGTTGTGCCTGTACTCCTGGGTGGGCCCCATGGCTACCCATAAGGTGACGGTCAGACTTAAATTGAAACAGATCTCCATGGACGCTGCCAGATTGGGCGTGTGGCATTACAACATTCTATCTACGAGTTAGGTGTCAAGATGGGCAAGTTACTATATTGGACGGCTACTCGGAAGATGGCAGCTAGGGTCATCCCCACTATTTTGAACCGGGGTGTTGAATCTCGGACTACCCAAATCGCCTCTGCCCTTGCTGATTACAGTAGGCAGATATATGCTGCCTGGCTCCTACCAGTGGCTGAAATGAAGAATCCTACGATAAATGATTTGCCTGCCTGAAACTTTTAACAGCTGGATCATTAACGCCCCCTTTTGGAGGAGGAGATACAGGAGATGATTAATGAGATGTCCTCCAGTTAAAACATGGGTCCTAATGGCCTTCCCTATGAATTCTGTAAGAGATACTCTTTCTTCCTGATACCGCACCTCCTGGTCACCTTTCAGGAGGGCACCGCTGACAGCAGCCGCAATGTGGTCTCCATAGAGCCCTTATCTCCATCATGCGTAGCCTGAAATGCCCCAAGGCAGACTCTCAAGTTGCTGACCAATCTCACTTGTTAATACTGAAACTACCATTCGAGCCAAACAAATTGCTAGGAGTTTGGGCATGATGTGTCTGCCTGGTTCAAAAGGATCAGAACAGATTTTTCCCGGGATGCAGCATGTGTCACTGTTTTAGATGCCTACACCAGACTTAGAACCAGGCCTATGAACTTCCAGGGCCCAGTAAGCTAGTATTGTATTGTATTGTATTGTATTGTAATCGTATATAGCGCAAAACTGTCACCCTACGGGTATCCTGGCACTGCGACTTACCAAGATGGTACTGGCAAAACAAATAGCCTATTTGCAAGTTTTAGATGGCCAATTTTACTCATCCCTAGGGAAGTGCCAAGTTCTTAAACTTTTTCTGAAAGGAAGACGAGAGTTGGGTTGTCTAATATTCAAAGGCAAATCATTCCAGAGACGTGAGGCTGCTACACCAAATGCTCTGCCCCCCATCCTGGTCTCCTTAAATATAGTGGTAGTTACTAGACTTGCACTGGAGGAGCGAAGATTTCTCCCAAGATTATACCAGGTGAGGTTCTCCCACGTAGGCAGTGGCCCCAGACCAGGTACTGCTTTTAACACAATGCAGAGTGACTAGAATTGAGGGCCATATTACCAAGGTGAAGTATCGCCGCTTTTTCGGCGAATTGTGCCGAGAAAGCGGCGATACTTCTAGGGCCCTATTAACAAGGGCATGCTAACGCCTGCCTCAAGCCCACTTTGCATGTCAGCGAGAAACATCGCTAATGACATGCAAAGTGGCCGTTCCCACGTCCAACCACATGTAAAATGTGGTTGGAGGTGGTAACACCCTATTACCAAGGCAGGCGTTGGGAGACGGAGACCTGCGATAAACTCGTTTATCGCAGGTCTCCCAATGCCTGCTCTGATCAGGTGTTAGGCATTGATAACATGGGGGTGTGGATCATAAAGCTGAATCCACCCCCCCCCATACAATCAAGGCACACATTAGCGTGTGACAACAACGCTTGTTTTCACGCGCTAATGTTCCCTATCACCGAATTTAATATCGCCTACGTGTTGCGCGTTGATAATGATGTGCTAACACGGCGATACAATCCGGCGATAGGGAAATGTGCGATGTGCGTTTTTTTAACGCACATCTTGGTAATATGGCCCTGAATTCTCTCCTTGATGAGCAGCCAATGTAGGTCTTTTATTTTTTTTTATATTTCTTTTTATTAAGTGAAAAAACATAAAGCAAGGATCAACATCAGGTGCCATACATCATGAAACAACAGGATAGTATACGAACCTATAATGCAGAATAAACGGAAGATAAACCAGACCAGAACTGCCATGCATTGTAAAAACTTCGCGGCTGTGTAACAAGCTAGCGTTCGCCAAAGCCCAAAGCGACCATTAAAGTCCACTAGCTCCACCCCCGAGAAAACAGGATAGTCATTGGGAGATAGTTCGACTGGGGGGGGGGAGATTGAAGTGCAGCAAATCAACGGAGCTCGGCAACGACTGAACTAATTTGCAACAATATAAAACACATCTCATTGCTAGGGGCAGTTCGGAACTCAGATCCCGTCTACCCATAATACAAAAATATGTTTCAATAAGGCACCCGACTCCAGGATTCTGATAGGATTGTAAGAACATACAAAACACACACACAAGACGAACATCCCTTCCCCCCACCCTGCACCCCTGCATGTAGCTTTCGCCTAACCCCAACTAGCAGTGTGCCTGTCGCCCCATCTACACTAAGTTACCAAACATGGAAAATGGAGGAGGATCATGCCCGTATGGACCCGCGGTCCCCCTCTCCCCCACCAGAGCCGAGCAACCCCTATAATGGTATCTACAATTTACGAATAAATTTTACAGTTGAACACCGGGGAAGCCCAAAAACAGCTCCCACCCTCCCGTAGGCACATTAGTAGCAAGTCCCATTTTCACCGGCACCACAGTTCAAGGTCTAGTCCATCAGTTTCAGCCTTGGCCCGTACGATCGGTCGTGCAAAACCCCTCCGGTCGAACAGTCGCCTCCTCCAAAGAGTCAAAGTGTGCATAGAGTTCCACAAAGTACATCCGGAGACGAGTCAATAGTGTTAAGGCAATGAGAACCCCATCTCCATTGAGGATACCCCTCACCGACCTCAGCTCCCAACATTGGTGCCATCGCAATCGTAATAAGACTGCCGGTGAGGGGATAGACACTGTCTCAAGTCCTAGATTATTCCAGACAGGGGTTTCCTGGAAGGGATCACTGACTGATCGGTCCACAATAAAAGGCGATGATATATAAACCAATCCGATTGAAGCGTCAAGCTCACAGTTTTTGGCTGCCCCAACACATAGTAGTTGCAACTCCTCGCGCAGCACGGGACCGTCCATTTCAGATAACATGGCCAGTGCGGGTGGTACAGCACTCATTAAGTCTTCCAATGGAGTAGAGTCCGGTCCAACTTGCCCTTTCTCAAAAGAGAGAGCAATCATTTTATGCATAATGGCCTCCACAAACAATTGGAGTGCACCGATGGCCACCATCACAGTTCTCAGCGATGGTTCACTTTCGGCCAGTCCCATCTCTCCGCACTCGATGTCGATCATGTTCACTTTCCCAAGAGAGCTTGGTCTCTCTGGGTACTCAGGCACGAGTGGCACGGACGTCTACGGAGGGCGACTTTTCAATTATCCCTGCAGCTATTCGGACTCGCTACCGCGGGCTAAGACCCTGACCCAGAGAACACCGGAGGGGACAGACAGCGTCCCCGGGAAAGGGCCTCCGCCTGCAGCTTCAGTCTTGCATCGCCACCACTCCTTCGGTGGGATAAACTTAGGGGACTGCCGTCAAAATCGGGGATGAACCAACCTCCACAACAGTGGACCGGACCCTACCGAACCCTCAAGGCCGATGTTGTTCAATTCGAACCCGGCTATGCCAGCACTCGAGGCCCCGGTTCCCAAGCTGGAGAAGTCCTCAAACTTAAGTTCGACGTAACTTCGTCTACCAAGCCGGTAAAATTTCCGGGACGGCACCGTCAGACTGCTCTTCGGTTCATCCACAGGGAGGGAGGGCGCAAACACAGGATTTAGTACAGGATCATCTGGCAGGAGACGGAGGTCGGCGGAGCCGGGAGTCTAAGCAGCCATCTTGGTTCCTAGCGTAGCTCCTCCTCTCAATGTAGGTCTTTTAAAGTCGCCGTCATTGAAGACCTACGCTGCCTATTTAACACCAGTTTTGCTGCTATGGACTGGATTCTCTGCAACTTTGGCAATACTGATTGTGGTGCTCCCAGATACAGAGAGTTGCAGAAGTCCAGTCTGCTCAGGATTATACTCCTCACTACGAGAGGTCTAGTAGTGCTAAGCAGTAGTGGGAGGATCTGGCGTAGCGGTCTTAACAAGGAAAGACAGATACTGACCGTTTTATTGGCTTGCGACTCCATTTGAAGATTATCATCCACTAAGACCCCTAGGTTACGCACTGTTCTAACTGGAACCAGTGGTTTATCCTTAGGGGTGAGTCTGAACTCCAACGGCAGATACCGAGACATTTTAGCCGTGCAGAAGTACACAACCTCCATATGTTCCCCATTAAATTGCAGGGAGTTTGTCCTGAGCCAATTGGAGGTCTGTTGCATACACTCCTGAAATGTGTCCATAGTTACTGCTTGATTTCCTTCCATGGAAAACACCAGTTGCATAATTGACTAAATTAATTCCAAAATACTTAATAATAGGGATCAAAGGGCGCAAGTAGATGTTAAATAGAATGTGGCTTATTGCAAGGCCTGTGGCACCCCATGGCGCACCGGGTCCTTTGTGGATGTGAAGGGTGACATGGTCACTCTATGTAGTCTACCCGTTAAGTATGATTGCAGCCACTTCGGTGCCTGTCCTTTCACTCCTATATTCGCCAGTCTTTTCAGCAGTATTATGTGATTCACCGTATCCATTGCGGCCGACATGTCTAGTAACACTAGTGCAGATGGATTACCATTGTTGGCTCGCATTCTCAGGTTGTCCAATACGGTCACTAGGACAGTTTCAGTTCCATGACCTGGTCGGAACCCAAACTGGTCCTCTTCTAGCAGATTGTTTTCTTCTAGGTATAGATAGGGACAGGGATTTGCTAACTGCCCTCTCCAGGATTTTTACTGGGTATGGCAGGAGAGAGATTAATCTAAAACTCGTTGGACTTTTAGGATCCAGAGGTGTTTTTTTAAGCAGCGGGGTCACCATTGCCTGCTTCCAGGCTTCTGGAACCATTCCTTCTTCCAATGACTGACAGCAGATCTGCCGCAATCAAGGGAATAATTCGAGTTGAAACTCCTTCCATATCCCATGTGGAAGAGGGTCCAGGGGGGAGCCCGAGGATATGCTTTGAGCAAGGCTGTTAAATGTATCCTCTGTATGAGATTGAAAACATTCTAGAACAGACGACTGACAGCTATGAGGTACGTCTATCTGTGGCTCTTCTGCTGATGTCTAAGATTAGCAAAAAGAAGGTCTAAGGCATGTCCTCCCTGGTGGGTTGGCTGTTGTACCAGTTGGTGTAGATTAAGGCTTTCACAAGTCTGCCTCAAATCTCTCAGAGGGGGTCCTAGTTTCCCATTATCCCAGAGATTGAAGTCCTCCAATAAAACCGTCCTTGAGTGCGTTAAAGTCAGGTTAGCAAGGGTGTCAAACAGAACTTGATATTGGGTGTTTAGACCCGGAGGTCTGTAACATACTATTCCTGTTGGTAATTTCCCTCTTGCCTCTTGCAGTGAAAAGCCTAATAATTCAATGCCTTCTACGTCATCGACATGTAATGGAGTAAAATCCAATTTTTCTTTAAAAACAACCCTTATGCCCCCCTCCCCTCCCTTTAAGAAGGAAGTTGATTCTATGATCTGGGCCTTCCTCTACTAGGTTCTAGAGAAAGTTAATTCAGGTTCCTGTTTCTTTAGTCACGTTTAGGTCCTATATGCTTTCCCTAGGCCTACCTGTGGGTTAACAGTACCTATTTTGCCCCCTTTCCCATTGAGTCTCAGCAGTGGTATCCCTAGTCCCCCTTGTTGTTCGCCCTTATGATAGAGCCATGACAAAGTTAATTAAATTAGATGACCAAGTATGGGGCATTGGATGGTTGGAGATATAGAAAACCATGTTTGTTTCACTATACAACAATAACATACTCTTATTCCTATAGCAGCCTGAAGTGATAAGGCTGAAACTGATACAAATCTGAACGTGCATGGTGGCGCTTCAGGATTTACGGTCAATTAAGAGATATCCATGTATGTCAATCAATCAAGCAGTACTTGTATAGCGCGGCTTATAACCCAAGAGGGTATCAAAGCAGTGTGCTGAAGGTATCAGTCAAAGAGCCGTGTCTTGAATCCCTTCCTGGAGTGGGTCAGCGAGGGCGAAGTACAGAGATGGAGGGGAAGGGTATTCCAGGACTTGGTGGCAAGGTGGGAGATGGATTGTCCTCCAAAGTGACAGCAGTGGAGGTGTGGTATCTGTGTGAGGGCGAGGTGAGTGGAGCAGTGCAAGGGGTCCTGGGAGGTAGGTGGAAATTCAGCTGGTGGTTCATGTAAGCGGGTCCTTGGTCATGGAGGGCTTTGTATGCATGGGTCAAAACCTTGAATTGGCATCTCTTCAGTATGGAGAGCCAGCGGAGTCCTTCACATGCTGGGTGATGTGGGTCCTCTTGGGTAGATCGAGGATCAGTCTGGCTGCTGCGTTCTGGATCATTTCAAGTCTTTTCATGAGTTTTGTGGCGGTGCCTGCATACAGTGCGTTGACATAGTCCATCCAGATCATGATTAGGGCCTGCATCCCCATTTTCTGTGCTGATGGGAAGCCATTTGAAGACTTTGCGGAGAGTGCAAGCAAGCTAAGGAGACTGCGTTGACCTGATGTTTAATGAAGAGTACGCCTTCCAGGATGATGCAGAGGTTGCGGGCATGGTCTTTTGGAGTGGGGGTAGGTCGGAGTTCCAATGGCCACCAGGTGTCATTCCGGAGGGCGGTCTGCTTGAGATCAGAACTTCAGTTTTGTCTGTGTTGAGCTTCAAGCAGTTGTTCTTTATCCAGGTTGAGAAGTTCTTCATAGAGTTGTGGTAGTTGATCTTGGTCGAGGTGGGGTCTGCTGAGAGTGAGAGGATGAGCTGCAGATCGGCGTAGGAGATGATGTTCAAGTCCTGGGTTAGGACAATAAATGCAAAAACAACAATTGATGGACAGAATGTTGCACAATGGCAAAACATTCATCCCCAGTCACAGATCTGGGTTTAATCCATCATTATTTTGCTCAACAAGCCACCCCAGTTCAGACATGGCCATATGCAAATCAGTCTTGACCCTGTACCTCATGGGAACAGTCCAGACCGAACTGCCAGGCCACGTCTTCCCTGGACCGGAATCAAGCATCCTAGGACCGGTTTCTGGCTATCAGCCGTCATCAGCCAGGATAGCTTGATTCCAGTAGCATGGAGAGCATGGGACACACGTCTGAGCATACCCGTCCCACTCGGGGTGGCAAATGTAAAAACAACAATTGATGGACGGAATGTTGCACAATGGCAAAACATTCACCCCCAGTCACAAATCTGGGTTTAATCCATCGTTATTTTTCACACCAAGCCACCCCAGTTCAGACATGGCCATATGCAAATCAGTCTTGAACCTGTGCCTCATGGGAACAGTCCAGACCGAAGCCATGTCATCCCTGGACCGGAATCAAGCATCCTAGGACCGGTTTCTGGCTTTCAGCCATAATCAGCCAGGATAGCTTGATTCCAGTGGCATGGAGAGCATGGGACACACGTCTGAGCATACCCGTCCCACTCGGGGTGGCAAATGCAAAAACAACTGATGGACGGAATGTTGCACAATGGCAAAACATTCACCCCCAGTCACAGATCTGGGATTAATCCATCCTTATTTTGCTCACCAAGCCACCCCAGTTCAGACATGGCCATATGCAAATCAGTCTTGACCCTGTGCCTCATGGGAATAGTTCAGACCAAACTGCCAAGCCATGTCTTCCCTGGACCAGAATCAAGCATCCTAGGACCTGTTTCTGGCTACCAGCCATTATCAGCCAGGATAGCTTTATTCCAGTGGCATGGAGAGCATGGGAAACACTGTTCACCCTATGTGGGGAGGGTATGCCCAGATGTGGGTCCCTTGCTCACTAAGCCAATGGAGTCAAGCTATCCTGGCTGAAGACAGCTGATAGCCAGAAACCGGTCCTAGGATTCTTGATTCTGGTCCAGGGAAGACATAGCTTGGCAGTTCGGGCTGGACTGTTCCCATGAGGCACAGGGTCAAGACTGATTTGCATATGGCCATGTCTGAATTGGGGTGGCTTGGTGAGCAAAATAACGATGGATTAAACCCAGACCTGTGACTGGGGGTGAATGTTTTGCCATTGTGCAACATTCCGTCCATTATCTTGTGTGTTTTGCTGTTCACCCTATGTGGGAAGGGTATGCCCAGACGTGGGTCCCTTGCTCACTAAGCCACTGGAGTCAAGAGAACCTGGCAGAAGGTGGCTGATAGCCAGAAACCGGTCCTAGGATGCTTGATTACGGTCCAGGGAAGACATGGCTTGGCAGTTCGGGCTGGACTGTTCCCATGAGGCACAGTGTCAAGACTGATTTAGATATGGTCATGTCTGAACTGGGGTGGCTTGGTGAGCAAAATAACGATGGATTAAACCAAGATCTGTGACTGGGGGTGAATGTTTTGCCATTGTGCAACATTCCGTCTATCATCTTGTGTGTTTTACTGTTCACCCTATGTGGGAAGGGTATGCCCAGAAGTGGGTCCCTTGCTCACTAAGCCACTGGAGTCAAGCTATCCTGGGTGAAGATGGCTAATAGCCAGAAACCAGTCCTAGGATGCTTGATTCCGGTCCAGGGAAGACATGGCTTGACAATTCGGGCTGGATTGTTCCCATGAGGCACAGGGTCACGCCTGATTTGCATATGATCAGGTCTGAACTGGGGTGGGTTGGTGAGCATAATAACAATGGATTAAACCCAGATCTGTGACTGGGGATGAATGTTTTGCCATTGTGCAACATTCCGTCTATCATCTTGTGTGTTTTCCTGTTCACCCTATGTGGGGAGGGTATGCCCAGATGTGGGTCCCTTGCTCACTAAGCCAATGGAGTCAAGCTATCCTGGCTGAAGACAGCTGATAGCCAGAAACCGGTCCTAGGATTCTTGATTCTGGTCCAGGGAAGACATAGCTTGGCAGTTCGGGCTGGACTGTTCCCATGAGGCACAGGGTCAAGACTGATTTGCATATGGCCATGTCTGAACTGGGGTGACTTGGTGAGCAAAATAACAATGGATTAAACCCAGATCTGTGACTGGGGGTGAATGTTTTGCCATTGTGCAACATTCCGTCCATCATCTTGTGTGTTTTGCTGTTCACCCTATGTGGGAAGGGTATTCCCAGACGTGGGTCCCTTGCTTACTTAGCCACTGGAGTCAAGCTATCCTGGCTGAAGACAGCTGATAGCCAGAAACCTGTCCCAGGATGCTTGATTCCGGTCCAGGGAAGACATGGCTTGGCAGTTCGGGCTGGACTGTTCCCATGAGGCACAGGGTCAAGACTGATTTAGATATGGTCATGTCTGAACGGGGGTGGCTTGGTGAGCAAAATAACGATGGATTAACCGAGATCTGTGACTGGGGGTGAATGTTTTGCCATTGTGCAACATTCCGTCCATCTTCTTGTGTGTTCTGGGTTTGGACAATGTCAGCGAGTGGTGCCATATAGATGTTGAAGAGGGTTGGACTGAGTCTTGAAGGACGCACAGATGGTGTGCTTGAGTTGTGAGGTGAAGGGAGGGAGACAGATTCTCTGGGTACGCCCCATGAGAAATTATGCTATTGGTCTGAGCGCATCATCTGCGGCTCAGAACTGGCTCAGTGAGTGTGTGGTGGGAGACGGTGCTGAAGGCTGCGGAGAAGTTCTAGCAGGATCAGGGCGGCTAATTCTCCTCTGTCTAGTAGGTCCATATTCAGGGAGAGGAGCGGATGTCTGACTGGCAGAGGAGAGTACAGACTGTAACTCATGGTTTTCTACACTTTTTTTTTTTTTACAGCAATACAACAAAGAGGGGGAGGAGCATTAAAAGTCATCATATTAACACACCAGTAAGGAGATACATTCACAGCAGTTGCAATATAACATTGCCTACAATGAATGCAGTCTGTGGTCTGAGCAGTGTAAAATTGGGGGAAGACCATGATTTCTCTAGGATGTGGACACTCATGCATCAGGGGGGTGAGTGAGCAGGCGAGGGCCAGGTGTCCGGGATAGTCATGTGCATTGTCTGGGAGGGAGAAGAGTAGCCATCCGGAGGGGGACTCCACGCATTCAACCGGTGGGGCCAGTCTCCCTGTCTATATAGAAATGTTAGTAGTGGTTCCCAGATGTCTTTGGGGGTGAGCGAGAAGGCATAAGCTCCCAGTATGCAGAGTGTTGTTCCTGGCAATAGGTTGTATCTGGAGCCAAGTCTGCAATGTGGAAGCAGGCCTTCTGCCCCAGTGTATAGTCCACCCAACGCTTGTCCAGGGGTAGGACTATGGCAGTAAGACGGCTTGCCCCAGGGGGTACGTCTTTGACATATCCAAGGAGTCTAACTAGGGGAGTTTGGGGGTAGGGCTGGCCAGTGATAAGGAGCAGAGCACAAAAAACCCAGACCAGTAATCAGCCACTCGCAGGCACTCACAAGCCAGGTGAAGGAAGGAGCCCTGAGGGGCAGCGCAGCGTAGACAGCGGGTGTTCTCCAGCAGACTAATTGGTTAGTCTGTATGTGTTAAAGGGCATTCAGTGTGGGAGGGGGAGCAGGGAATGTGCCATGTGGCACGCAACATGTGGCTCAGAGCTGGTGGTAAAGGAGAAATAAGAGTCGAAAGTGGTCGTCAGTATATAGATCCATGAAGGTGTTGAGACCATGTCTGCACACCCTCACCGCAGCCCTCTCATCTAGCAGCTGAAGAGGGTTGCACGCAAGGGGAACTGAAGTCATGTACAGACAGAGAAGTTGGGCACGCAGTCGCATGCCATCTGATATTCTTTGCACACACTCCATCAAATCAATACAGTCCCCGGTGGTTTATATGGTTTGTAGAGCACCACAGTGAGGGCACACAACACTGCACGGTCGGCCTCAATAGCCGCATGTGGTTGAAATTGAGTGGGGTACAGTCAGAAATTATTGTATTGAGCCTGGGCTCAGGGTGCATGGAGGGACATCTCAGGTGCACCCAAGCCCCCCGTGTTGGAAAGGTAGGGTGAGTGTCTCCTTGGTTGCTTGCCAGCCCAGATCAGGGCGATAAAATTAGAGCACAGCCACTGTAAATCAGGAATGGCTCTGACAGCATACCTTTAAGGCAAAGAAAGGCCATCGGGGAGACATAGAAGACGCAGATCAAGCAGACAATGCGTGGGTTGAGACCAAGCCGTGATAGTAGATGAAATAGATACAGACACTCCAAGGAGTCGAATGCCTTTGTAGCATCCAATAATACGGTGGCAGTAACACCCTGAGGGTCAATGGAATGCATGAGGGCAAACATTGTGTGGAGATTGTGTGAAGTAGATCGACCCGGCAAAAACACAGATCTGTCCTGGAGTATGATGTCAGGTGGCAGAGGGAGGAGGCAGTTCGCAAGAAGTTTTGGAAATATTTAGTTGTTGACATTTATCATGGAAAGTGGCCAATATGACTCCCAGCGATAAGCTGGCTTGCCAGGTTTAAGAATTGTGCCTATAACTGCCTCTTGCAGGGACAGTGTTAGCACCTCAGACTCAAAAGAGTCCTCACACACAAGAAAGTAAATGTGGGACCAGCAGGTCTGCATACTCTTTTTAAAAAGAGGTGGTAAGACCATCTAGTCCTGGCGCCTTGTTGCCAGGCAGGCCTTGAATGACTTGTATGACCTTTTCCACTGAAAAGGGGGCATCCAGATACGAGCGGTAAGCATGGTCCAGCCAAAGCAGATGGATTGAGTCTAGGTATGTGGCTCCTCTGCGCACGGTGCCAAAGTTGGTTCGTAGAGGTTGGAGTAGAAGGAGGTCATGGTTTGAAGTACCCGACAGAAGCTCCTGGAAAACCACATTTTAGAGTGGTTTCGATGGCAACCGCCAGGCGAAGGCCCGCTGGGCCAACTGCGGTAGTGAGACTTCCAACAAAACAGGGGCATAGTCGGAGAGTCGGAGAGAGTTTGAGGCATATGAGTAGGCTTTCCTGTTTCCAGTTTCTATTTTTGGTAAATTCTGGTGTTTTGTTCAGTGTTTTCAGGTGATTTCAATACCATAAAAAAACAGTTATCAGTGGTTACACATTTTCGCGCCACTAAAAACAACAGAAAAAGTGTTTTTCCGGTATTTATGGAACATTTAGCTGTTATTATTGTTTTGCTTTCTGCACTGATAGAACATGGTATATATACAGTGTAGGTATAGTGTATATGAGGTTTATATAGATTTCTGCTAATTAAACTTATTGTAGTACACCATACAATACTTCTTCAGTAAGTCTTTGGTCATGTGCACTCGCTGTTTCCTCCCCATGTAAACTGCTGTGAAAAGGCCCTCTCAACACTGGCACTTGAGACAGGCAACACCAAAACAACCAGTGCACAACTTGTTAACTCTGGCCACTGACACAGCTTTCCATGCCAATACTGGTGCACTTGAAGATTGCGATTCTCAGGGCAGGTTCTGCAACATTTGCATTGAGCTGGGCACTTATGCCCTCAGAGTTATTGAATCGGTCAAAAATGAAGCAGCGCTTTTGAATCTACGAGCAAATTCCCTCTTTACTGAAGAGATCTAGAACTTGTACAGAGTAGCACAGTGAGGTGTCATTGACTTCAAATGCCATTGGTGGTGAAGGGACATTTCTATGCATCATTGCAAGCCATTTCTCATGGATTGTAAAATAAACTTTCCTGAATTGCTTTTCAACATTGCTTTGCTTATCAAGTGGCAAGCACTCTAACGTGTAACATGTTGCAGTGCCAAAGTCACTAAAGGTGCTGTCCAACCTACTCTCAGGGAGATGTTTCACATCTACACCAATTATGCTGAACACTTGGCAGACAAGACTTTTTTCAGACTCTAGTTTTTTTTATTATGTCCACTACGGCTGTTATGTTTTCCTGTAAAAATCTAATAATGCAGTAGAGTGTACTTTTTTCACACCACTATCAATATGCGACCTAAGATCCACACATTTCTTGCCTTTGGCATCATCACTCAGCAGAAATTCTGTAAAGGTTTGCCACATGGATAATACAGCATTTATAGCCCCTTGGACTGAGAACTATCAGGTAAGGGACACAGTTGGGATGACTCTTTCTTTGATGCCACACAAAGCACGAAATGACAAATATTTGCGTTTTAGTTCCTGTGCATAAGAAAACAGTGCACCAGATGGACTAAATAGTCAATAGCAGCCCTCATTAACTCTGAAGAGTGTAAAGATGCTTTCAGCATACAATCTAACAAATGGCAAGGATCTCCTACAGGGAATCACTTCAGCTCGGGTATCAATTTTGACAGGTCACCACACAACTTTTTCATATACATAGCTGAATCACTGCAAATACAAACAATATCACTTCAATCTTTCTTGAACTTGGAAAGAACCTTTTTTGCAGAGTATTCCAAGTGACACTGCATTCCATGTTTTCCAAAAGTCTGGTGTCATGTTTTCGCCACCATCCCAGATGCTTGGTGACAGCGCTCTTTATACATATACTTGCCCATATACCTTGCATTGAATGTTTAAAGCCTGAGGTGTTGGCAATTCACCTACTATCAATACTGACCCACTAGAAACTGTGGGCTGATGTATTAAGGGTTTTTACCTGTTCTCTGTGGGTAAATGTAATGACACATATTAGGAAAGGTTCTTATGAAACCAGCCATTTTACCCATCAGTGAAAGAATCAAATGCAGCCAAAATATCAAATATGATTTTGATATTTCCAGATTCTCTACAGTTCATAAAATAATTAAACAAAACCTAAAACATGCTTCTAAACCCTGCATCTTTAGACCAAAGACCACAAAACTGAAAAAAGCAAAAGGAAGAAGAAACAATATTTGAGTGGCATACCTGAACATCAAAACTCAAGTAGAATAATGTTAGCCCAGTCTTTCTTACTGCTATCTTGTATAACAAAGTTACATTATATTGGCCCCTTCAGGAAGAAGAAAAATGAGTTTCACTCTCTTTTTCCTTTCTTTGAATGGCAATTAGTTTGTGGTTGTGCAGGTGTTTTTTCAGTGTTTATATGTTTTCACTGGTGAGGGCTATTTCTCTTTCAGTGGAGTTTTATCAGTTAAATATAGGTTTAAACCTAAAACCCCACAGCCTACATATGCATCACCGAGGTAGCCAGTTATCTGTACGTGACAAAGCTTTGTGTGAAGTGGTAACACGTGTGCCCTCCATGCTGGTCATGTGAGCGAGTTACCAAACGTCATTTAAGTAGTTGTCACACGAGTGTATGAAGTTTTGCCGCTGCGTTTGGATTGTGGCACGTAGGTCATGGACCACATTGAAGTCTCCACCGCAAATAATGGCTCCCAGGTCCAGGTTACTGATCAATCGCCAGACCTCAGAAACAAATTCGGGGCCATCTGTGTTGGGACCGAATATTGAAGCCAGCATGATGAGTTGTCTATGCAGTGTGCCGGCAAGGAGGACATATCTCCCCTTGTCATCAAATATGGCATGTCGCAGCTGCCAAGGCAGGCCTTTGTGCAATAGTGTTGCCACTCCTCTGGCATTATTAGAGTATGTGTGAGTGTCAGTGCACCAGCCTACACGCAGTCGGAATGCAGTAGACGGAGTTAAATGGATATTCTGGGGGAAGCAGATGTCTATGTGGTGTCTGTTGAGATAGGCATGTAGCAATCTAGCCTTTCTACTGTCATTTAGTCTGCGGATGTTCTAAGCTAGGCATCTGGTGGTGGTCATTATGCTGAGAAAAGATGGTGGCAAGGATGTAAAAGGCAGGGCCAAGCGCAGTGTGTATCTGTAGGGAGCAGGGAAATCATGCAGAGCTGTGCAGATGTATCAGGGAAAAAGAAATCAACCAACGGAAGCCCTTTAACGCAACCCACCCCTACACCCACTCTCACCTCAAAACATGGTTGAAAGCTTTGATGCCACCCCTGCCCCAACATCCATCCCAAAAACAGTGATAAAACATGGGAATCATCCCTGAGGGCTGCAGCAAGTCCAACTAGGTGGCTGATGGGGTGCAGAGGCACCCACCATGAGGTCAGCAGGCTTCCAATGTAGATTGGCAGCACTAGAGGTCAGAGCATCCACAGTCCGCTCAGAAGGACAAGCGCAGCGCTGGTACCGCGAGGGAGGTGAAGCAGCGCCAGCATTGTCAGTGCACTCCCGTGACTGCATAGAGGTTTAGTCATTGTCGCTGAGGTGGTTCTCTCTATGATGTTGCAGGGACGCCCATTTTACGACTTTTTGGCAGTGATGTGTTTGGCAAATTTTAAGGCAGCTTTAGCAACCGTGAAATAGTGAGGTTTCCACTTGTGCAGGTTGCGCAACTTGGCGGGATAAAGAAGTGCGTAATGGATGTCTGCTTTTGGAAAAGACACTGGCCGGGTGGAATTTACGGTGGGTAGCCAGAACCACCAACCTGAAATCAGGGTAGAAGGAAATCGCATTGCCCTGATATTGAATGGATTGACGCTTGAGGTCAAGGCGAAGGGCCACATCCGGGCCCCTTTAGTTAAGGAGTCTGTCAACTATACATTGGGCTCGGGCCCCAGGGGTAGAGAACATGGCCCAAGGGAGTGGTGGGCGTTCTCCACAATAAAGACTGGGGATAGAACATCTCCAAAGAGTGTGAGGAGCATCGTCTCAATGTAGTCTTCCATTTTGTCAAAGGCTGTGGTCTCTGGAATCCCTATTATGTAGAGATTATTATGCCAGGATTTTGCTTCCAGATCATCATTTCTAAGTTAGATAAGTTCCAGGACATTGTCCATGCAAAAAAGGTGCTTGCTGGTGACCGCTAGGGTGTTGTCTGCATCTGACACGCAAGTTTCAAGGTGGCAAAGTCTGTCTTCATGTTTGTTGTGTCTCTTCTTCATGTAGTCAGTGCTGCTGGTCAGAAGGTTAATTTTCGTGTCTGTTGCACGCAGAATATTTTTGACGTCTACTAATATCTCCTTGAGATCATTGTCTTGTGGATTGGGTCCATACAGAGGCCGGTCAGAGGGGTCCTCAGCTGGCGCATCCTGTTCAGTGTGGCGTGTTTGACGTTTGCCCTCAAACGTTCCTTTAGATTGTTGTGCGACCTGATTCCCCGTGATTGGTTGTGTTGTAGTAGGCTGGCAGTCCACAGTGTAGGTGGATGGCAAGTGTGCCGAACCAGCGTGATGTTCAGTGAGGCACTGAGGAGATTCCTGCTGCGGGCCGAGCATAAGGCGCTAAGTTGAGTGGAGTGGCACCATCAAAAGTCCGGGGGGGAATAAGCAGGCCTGGAGAGCAGAAGAGAGGAGGCCTTACGGGAGGGACATGTCAGTTGGCATGAGGGGGCTTGTAGTAGTTAGTAGGGCCGCAATCAGCAAGCGAGCAGTGCCAGTGTGGTGGGCCTCGATAGCAATAGGGGCCCTTCTTGTTCTGAGTTTTGTGAGGGTGTGGTGCTGGCCCTGTGCTGGCAGTTTCGTGGCTCTCCCGGTGTTCAGGCCAGCATAGATTGTAAGGAGCTGCCCGCTGGAGCGTCCAGAGAAGTGGGCTGCAGCTGAGGCCCAGTGCAGGCCGCCGCAGGAGCTAGTGCAATGTGGGCGTCACGGCCTAACAGCACAGACAGCTTGCTCACTGTCTTCTGCAGGATGGCATTGCAGTTTTAAGATTATGGAAGCCCACTGAGCAAGGATGCCTGTCACATTTTTAGCCAGTAGAGCCATCTAGAGAGCAGCAATTTTGCTACTGGGTTAGGCTCCGCCCCCGGTTTAAAATACTTAGGTTTGTGTGTTACGAGAGATGCTCAGCAGTGCTGAAAACTCAACAGAGCCACGATTGTGGATCAATTGTGAGAAAAGCAGAGAAGGGATGCAGTTCCGCTCTTCATTATTGAGAGGATAGCACTTTTTAAGATGATTCCACTCTGTACTACTGTACGCACTGCAAAACTACCTGATGAGATCCCAACAGACTTTTTCACAGGGCTGCATTCCAATTTTGCCGATTTTTGTGGACTGGTGGGTTGCCAAGAGTATCCTTAAATAAAATGTGTACAGTTGACGTATGATGAATGTTGCAGACATCCAGTTTTATTACGGGCCCGTCCAGGTTCTCCTTTTCAACTACTGGCTCTTTGGAGATACAGATGGTCCAACCCACAGATTTGAAATCAACCACTATGACAGACTTGAGACTTTGTTCCTATGTTACATCTTGGCTATTCCCCACATGCTCCCCTCCACCAGCAATGTAACTCTGAGTGTTGGGGCAGAATGCTGAAGTGGGATTACATCCCATTTGAGAGTCCCCATGATGGAAGGGAACATGGCTCACTTATACCCTAGGAAACTCTAGGGCTTTTGACCATGAGACATGATTGGCATTTCAAAGCTCAGGGACGAATGGGGGAATCACTAAATCGTTTGAAGAAGCACAGGAAGATTTTCCCTTCACAATTCCCAGTTTTATTATTATTTACAAACAAGAAATGTGCTTGAGGCCCATAAGGCAGATCTAGCGTCCCTACCAAACTTCGATACAATGGAGAGCAAACTAACTAGAACACCTAAGGGAAAAAGGATCCTCCTGAACTTGTTTTTCTTTGGTAGTTAACTTGTCTGACCATTACTGACCCTTATGGACCAATGGAAACAAGATCTAGGCCCTTTGGAGGAGGCCGAGTAAACGGAGGAAAATATGGCCCCTTGAGGCTGGTCATTTAATTTTGTTTATACCCAAAACAATTTAAAGATTTCCATAGCTTATATAATACTTAAGAGAGATTATGATAGAACGGCAAATGCCAGAACCCAAAGTGCCCCAGGTGTAAGGCCTCAGTATACACCTTCATGCATGGTTTTGGATTGTCAGGTACTTAGCATACTCTGTCAACTCATTCAGCTCAGGCTTAGGATGGTGACTGGCCAGTCCATTAGTATGGACCCGAAATTGTTGACACAAGGATTAATGGGTGACTGGAGAGGTCCACGGAGTACATGGATGCTGGTTAGACCGGATTTCATGAGTGAGTAGGAGTAGTGTGGCTCACTGGTTAGAGGCGGCAGGCCCGAGAGCAGAAGTCGGCCCGGGACCAGGGTTCAATTCCCGACGCGGCAGGGTCGTGGACCTTGGTCAGCGGACTCGATAATTCTCGCTTCGGTGCTTACTCTAATCAGGGGTTCCACTCGGCAACTCTGGGCATTAGCTTGCCTAATCTCCACAACGGCCCCACCAATTCCGGGGATGCCTGGCTCCACCTTGGGGACTCCCAGCAAGGGACCATCCCACAGGGAAAGCCAGGACGGGTTCCCCAGAGTTATACAGCGCCAGGAAACCTATGGACGGGTAGCAGTGCGCTTTACAAGCTCAAAAACATTTACACATTTACATTTACATTGGTTGCCACTGTAAGACTAGCATGGTGCCCATAGTCGTTTAATAGCTGCACAAGATAGATTGCTCAAAGATTAATTGATGGTCTTGCCATAGAAGTCCAGAAAGCTGCAAGCCATGGAAACTTGAAATAACTCTACGACATGTTATGTTATAAAAGGATTTGTATCGCGCTCAAAAACTCGAGTGTCCTGGCGCGTGCGCGGGCTGTGGGAGAACGGGCAGGAAAGTTAAATGACCATTTTAAAGAGATGGGTTTTTAAATTTTTTTTTTTAAAAGACAAAAGTCCTGTGTATGTTGGAACTTCACGGGGAGGGCATTCGAGGCAGCAGCTGCTGCTTTAACAGAGAGGCACTGGTCACCCAGGCGCGCCCAACGAAACCGTGGGATGATCAGCCGGCGCTGAGCGGCAGATCGTAGAGGGAGATTTGGCGTATACAGAACAAAACGCCTCCTAAGATACGCTGGCCCTTGGCCATGAATGGCCCTGTGAGATAGAATGAGGGCCTTAAATTGCACCCGCTGGGCCACCGGTAGCTAATGCAGATCACGCAAATACTGCCATAAACTAGATCTCTGAGAGATGTTGAAGAGGAGTCTAGCCACGGCATTTTGTATGATCTGGAGTTTTTTAACCAGATAGCCTGGAATACCAATGAAAAGCGCATTGGCATAATTGAGGCGGGAAAGGATGAGGGCGCGTGCTACCATTTCTTTAGCCTCCCTCGGAAGCAAGGAAAAGAACCTTCGTAAGGCCTTGAGGGTACCGAAGCAGACTCCTGTAAGTTTTTTAATGTGTTCTTCAAACCGTAGATCTTCCCCAAACCATACCCCCAAGTTCTTCGCCAGATCACCCACGGAGCTGGGGCATGGAACATTGGGAGGCCACTGATTCTCTGAAGGCGGGGAGGGTGGGGGGGTGTTGGAGGGGTGGGGAACTGGCCATACAGGAGTACCTCCAATTTTTCCTCGTTGCACTCAAGTTGGGCATGTGCAAGCCAGCGGAAAACAGATGAAAGGCAGGTTTGAGTGACCTTGGTGTCCAGATTCGAACCCCTCCAAGTAAATAACAGCTGGGTGTCATCTGCATAACCTATAATATTTGCACCCAGTTCCTCCGCTAAAAAAATCAGGGGGGTCAGATATATATTGAAAAGCAGGGGGCTCAACGTGGAGCCCTGAGGTACTACAGTTGAAAGTTTCCTCACGGAGGACGAGTGGGGAGGCACCCAAACCTGCTGAGTACGGTTGTCCAGAAACGATTCTATCCACTCCAGAGCAGAGCCGGAAATGCCAATAGATGACAGCCGGGCAAGAAGAAGTTGATGGGGCACCGTATCTAAGGGGGCAGAGAGGTCCAACAAAATCAGAGCCGCCCTGCCGCCTCCATCTAAGCACTCCCTGATCGCCTTAGTCAATTCCACCAGCGCAGTCTCCGTGCTATAAGAGGCTCTAAACCGGGATTGAGCAGGGTGCAGAGCACTAGATGTTTCCACGAAGGCCTCCAGCTGTCGGAATACCACCTTCTCACAGACTTTTGCCAAAGCTGGCAAAAGAGAGATGGGACGATAATTTGATGGAACAGAGGGATCTAACCCAGGTTTTTTGAGAAGGGGTAAAAGTTTGGCCTGCTTCCAGCACGCAGGATTGGTGGCAGTCTGAAGGGAGAGATTGATGATCTCAGCTACCTCTGAGCAAACCACCTTTGCTACCCCAGCTAAAACTCGGGCCGAGAACGGATCAATGGGTGAGCCTTACTATTGTTATTAGCTGTGGTGATCCGCCCAGCATAGTAGTTACTTTTAACTTTCCTAATAGCAGAGTAATATTCCCTCTGGGCTGTACGGAGTGCAGACTTGGCGGAAGGGCAATACTCCTGACGCCAGCTGCACTCCAGTTTTTTGCAGCCCAGTTTTAGCTCTGTTAAGGCGTTCGAAAACCAAGGCTTTGAAGGTGGAAAACGCTGTTTACTACTAGCAGCAGGTTTGGCAGTAGAGCTAAACCCTTTGCTAATCCAGGAGTCAAAGCTATCCACCACCCCAACAAGATCAAGAGCCAGTGGCGGGTGGGCCTGAAGCAAAGCTTCGGAGAGCGCAGGGAGATTAATCTTCTGGGGGCGGGTACCAGAAGGCATGGCAGAAGTACCAGGAGACTTCCCCATGGACCAGGAAAACCTGATCAGATGGTGATCAGACCAGGTAACTTGCTCTGGTTCCCTTATAGACAGATCAAAATTAGTACAAACTAGATCTAGTAAATGGCCCCCTGAGTGCGATGCCATCTTGACCCACTGGGTCAACTGAGCCAGGTTAAATGAATCCAGGAGGACTCTAGAATCCGGGGCTTCATGTGCGTCCAGGTGGATATTAAAATCCCCCAGGAGTAAAAACTTGGAGAAGCGGAGGGCACGAGGAATGATGACATCATCCAGGGCTTTTAAAAAAGGGCCAGGTGGGCGATACACCAACGTACCTCCCAGCGTAATATGAGGAGATAAAATTAAGGTAAAATGCACGGCTCTCCCTCCCCCAATTCACCAGAAACCTTACTGGAAAAGGACCAGGTATCCTTGATCACCACTGCCGTTCCACCACCTCTCCCGGTTTTCTGATCGGCTCAGATGATTTTGTAGCCCCTGGGGCTCCCCAATAGATACAGCAAGCCAGAAAGACCTGTTAAAGACAAAGCTGAGTAAACAATCATAGGTGTTGCAAGCCAACAACGAAGATGGGTAAAGCACTTTGAAGAGCTGCTGTACCAGCCTGTGCCACAGTCTCCATCAGATATATAACCTGCTGACAAGAACTTGTCAATCGACTGGAGCAGACCAAACAAGAAAAAAATACAGCAAGCAATCAAACATATGAGAAATGGGAAGGCAGCCAGACCAGACAGCATTCATGCAGAGGCACTGAAGGCAGGCATTTAAACATCAGTAGACGTGTTCTACCCCATGTTTGCAAGGATCTGGGAAGAGGAAAAAGTGCCATAGGACTGGAAGGAGGGATATCTCATGATGATCCCCAAGAAAAGTGACCAGAGTAACTGCACAAAATATAGAGGGATACCTCTTCCATTAGAACAAACCAGCCCAGTTGTGAGACTTGCAAGCTTGCTCCCGCAAAGATAAATCCTTTACAGACCAAATTGCAACACAGCCCATTATCATTAACATATTATGGAATGGGACTTCCCCCTCAGTGTCAACTTCATCAACTATGAGAAGGCATTTCACAGCATAAACAGAGAGACCCTTTAGGAACACCTCTGCCACTACAGATAAACTTGTAAGAACCATCATGAACTCTTAGGAGGGAATGACCCCCAAGATAGTTCATGTGGAGGACAACTTCTTCCAAGTGATGAACGGAGTCTGTCTTGGCTGCTTGCTCTCACCTTTTTTCTTTCTGCTGGCCATTGACTGGATCATGAAGATATCAACAGCAAGGAGAAGAAATAGGATCCAGTGGACATGTTGGACGCAGCTCGATGACCTGGACTTTGCAAATGGAGATCAGGCTTTTTAACACCAGCGTACAATCTGTCCTTGGAGGCCAAAAGTGACCACCACCAACAAAGTCCAGACCTTTATCAACACTTGTCTGAGGACAATCCTCCAAATCCCATGGCCAAACACCATCAGCAACAACCACCTATGGCAGAATACTTCCCAACTCCCTGCTCATGAAGAAAAGGATGCTGGGGCTGGATAGGTCACACACTCCACAAGCCCACATCAAACACCACCAGGCAAGCTCTGGCTTGGAACACTCAAGGGAAAAGGAAAAGATGAAGGCCAAGAAACATCTGGCGCCGAGGCCTCAAGGCTGTCTGCAAGGAGGTTGGTTACACCTGGAGTCAGATTGAAAGAAAAGCCCAGGTCAGAGATGGCTGGAGAGCCCTGGTTGATGGCATGTACCCAGGAGGGGTAGTAGGCATACATAAGTAAGGTGGATTGCTGCGCTTAGGGCGAGTGAGTTACACTTACTGCTGAGAGCTCTCATAGCAGTCATATGGATTGAAACATGGATCACAGTATTCAGAATCTCTGACTTCAATATAGATAGCCCTCACAATGAGGTGGAGGAGCGAGTGTTCTCATTACACAGGGGTGCTATTGAGGCTGCAGAGTCACACCATCAGGGAATGGCTAAGTTCTATTTACTCTCAGTAGCCACAGCTTTCTTGTACAACTTATGCATCCATGTTTCAGCCATAGCTCAGGGCCACTATCTTTAATCTAACCATAGACACTGAAGGGCAACAGCAGCAGTAGCTGTAGTCATGGCCCAGGAAAGGGGATAAAACCACTTAAGGTATACACAATTGCCAATCAGGTAATGATAAGCATATTAATGGGCACCCCCGGCACATGAGGACAATGGTAGGATTTTTGAGCGATAAGCTAAAGTGCTGAGAAGGACATCCTACGCCTTTGGCTTCCTGCCATTCCGGATTTTCGGGTCAGTAAGATCTTGTCTGGTATTAACACTATAAAAATACAACTCTGCTGGTTTAGTGGCTACCGACATACAAGCTCCTAAGATATTTTGTTTCGGACTTAAGCACCCATTATTATAAGCATGTCTACACATCCTCGCTTGTGGTGCGGCTCCAGCATTGCTTTCGAAAACTAAATACCTGATAGGTTTTGTTTGGGTACCTAGGTTGGGAGACTGCTTTCTCAAAAGGGTAACATACTTCACACATTCAAGCGAGGAGGGCGTTCTGCAAAGAGTGGAAGCTTCATTACAAACTGTGCGAGATTTCAAAAGACCTTTTTATTCGCATATGTTTTTATCTGAATGGAAGTATTGCGTTTTGGGTGTTAATTTTCAAGTCTTTATTTTGCAGCATGAATTGCAGTCAGTTTATATGTTGTGTTATCTCAGTACAGCCATTGTACTGGATAGTGGGCCAGGACCCGTGAGAATGGATGCCTAGACAAAGTTACAAGCAGCACTTTAAACGGGGAAGAGAGAGCTCCGCTGTTTCATATTGGGTTGAAATGGGTCAAGTGAGAGAAATACTGGCTCCCTCGGTATCTCTTTATATCTGGAATCAGCAATGATAAGTGGTCTGGAGTAATGTGTGGCCACAACGGGAAGAGAGTGAAGTCTGCGTGTCATGACAACTTCATTGTTAAAGGCCCAGGGAGCAGGTTCTTGTCTCACCCTCTCTGCACTAAGCCTTACCCCCACAACCCCTTTCTGTATCAAACCCGATTTGAATCAATACACCTATATTGCATGCATGTACTATAAATGTGGTATTAATAAATCCATTTTATGATTTCCAGAAGATCACGTTGCCTGAATTCTGAATTTATCAACATGATTAACGTCCAGTGATGGAGAATGTTTTATTTTTTTACTTTTATTAAAAAAAATAGAGACCGTTCTCTCTTAACACCGCTTGAGAACATTTGTTTTCAATTCACAGATAAAATATTATTTAATCAAGCATTACAAGGAGAGAATGAAGAGGGAGCATAGAGTATACTTAATAGGAAAACGCCAAATAAATACACAATGAAAAGGAAGACCACATTTTCTCGGATAAGGCGATACCTTCAGAAGAAGGGCAGAGATTAAAAGGCCAGGGCCACGAATACCTAATAGGATATCTTAAAAGCTGTCAAACATGCAAAAGCCAGGTAGACTTTATTTCTAAAGCAGTCACCTCACAGAGAGACTCGGGGCCAAATGAGTGCACTACAATAACAACATAAAATCACAAGTCCAATTTACAATGCGTACAGATATTGAACTTACCCTTGATAACATGACATCATAAACAGTGGCCAATGATTGAACAGGCTTGAAGATCGAATTAACTGCGCTTGGATATAAGCCACAGGAGATAAGCTGGAAGAAACATTCCAATTCTATTGCCAGCTACACTCTTAGCTACCTCTATGATTGGCTTTATAGCTGACTACATTACATTGACGTCCTTCTCAAGTTTAGTGACAATTGTTATTTATTTTGCCATTTAGGGTATGAGCTCAAATATTTTTCTAAGCCACGATTATTGCAGGGGACACCAGCAGCCCAAAGTGTTCAGCCACCTCATTGGTGTCACTGTGTGTTCTTTTTCTGTTCTGATTCTGTTGCAGTGAGTTTTTACAAGGGTGGTTGGGTATCTATATTCCAGTCTCTTGAAACCTGCTGTCACCTTCCATGAAGATCTGTAAATCCACTTTGCGCCTGCATCGCATCATCACCTTTGTTTTCCGATTGATGGGTTTCAGGGCTGTCAGCTGTAAAAGAAGAATACACAAACCAATCTAAAGAAATATTCTGATACTAACGTTGTTACAAACTTTCACAATATCAATTATCACACACTTGTGTAGCGCTAGTTATAAACTAAAATGTCTTTATGTAGGGAATTGGTGCTAAGCACCGAAAATAAGGAAAACCAAGCTACTAACCGTAAGTGCCATGTTTTTCTGTTCGATCCTCCATCTGGATCTGTTAACAAACATGTCTGTCCAATTTGTGTAAGACGAAAGCACTGCAACAAAATTTTGAACGACGACTTTCTGATTTGACCAATGCTTTGCTTGTTTCTTTTCAACAGGGAGGGAACGCCATCCCCACTTACTGTGTCTTCATCCTGCTGGAATTGCTTTTGTTGATCTGACAGCCTACCCCTGCACCATCCCCTCTAGTACCACCTTTACAAATTACATCCCTTGTTTCTTTCCATTGACATACGAGTGGGCCTTGTGTTGCTCTACTCCTTTTTAGGTCGAGCTGGTCCAGCGAAGACCTTATTGTTATCCACTTGCTGGGAATGTGGGACAAGGGATGGGCACACGCAGGGCCGTCGGCGATTTCAGCATATGTGCGCGCATGTTCACCCACACGCCGTGCACATCTCCTGTCCAAGATTCCCAGCAAGTGGAAGTCAGTGTGTCAGTGTGTGTCAGTGTCTCTCTGTCTGTCTGTCTCTGTCTCTGTCTCTGTCTCTGTCTCTCTCTCTCTCTCTCTCTCTCTCTCTCTCTCTCTCTCTCTCTCTCTCTCTCTCTCTCTCTCTCTCTCTCTCTCTCTCTCTCTCCTCTCCTCTCCTCTCCTCTCCTCTCCTCTCCTCTCCTCTCCTCTCCTCTCCTCTCCTCTCCTCTCCTCCTCCCCCCCTCTCTCCCTCTCTCCCTCTCTCTCGTCATCCCTTTGCAGACAATTCTCCTCCCACAGACGTTTCAAGAACGCTTGGTGAGTATAACTTTACAACTAATCTTAGTTTCCAGTGAAACTAGCGGAATGCTCTTTAGGGACATTATCAATCAAAAGCAATTGGAATCAATGCATCACAATAATGCTGGATACGGTGGTGGTGTATTATGGCAGATTGTAGAGTGTACTTGCAGCCTTTCTATTGTTTTTCAACCAGCCGGTTCAGCCGAATAGCACACAGCATTTGTGCAAAAGCAAATCTTGCTTTTTTTTCGTAGAGTATGAGGGGCACTGGGGGCGTGGGCAATAACAGCGAAGCAGACACGAGGATGAATAACGGGGGCGCAAGGGTCAATCCGACCTGAACCCGGTTTAGCTGGTATGGGGTTGACCGATTATCCCCGGCTGCCCTGTTGGCTGAGGAGGCGCGTTGATGGGCCCTTCACACCTCTTCAGCTCCTCAGAAATGGCCGCCCAGGTGCGCCTGGCTCCTCGAGCCTGAGTGATGGCTCTTGGTCGCTGACAGTCCTAGCAGGGGGTGGCAGGGGCCATGGTGCGACGCCCGCAAGTGGACACCAGAATGTGACAAGCCGAGCCCTTTACAGCTAGCGCCTTCACGGGGGCTCTCTCTGTAATATTTAAGAGCTCCTCGCGCTGCTGCGGCGTTTTACTTTATTTGATGATACTGTGCCCCAAAAATGTATGGGCAGATTATTAGTAAACATTATATATCCTCTGGCGTCGTTACAGAGACACGTCCTGTCTCTTATCACACGCTCTTTTCTCCACCTTTGACGTCCCTGGGAAATCAACCTGCTGCACCAGACATCCCCAAATAACGAATGGAATATCCCTCGGCTCCACGAGCGTAGCTAGCCTTGGTGCAGCAGGTGCAGTGGCACCAAGGCAGACATCCGTGCTACCCTAATTTCCCTCTCGCTGTATATTTTATCTATAGCTCTGACATCCTCCATATAGTTTACCAGGAGTACATAGTAAAGGCAGGAATAAGTGGGTTAGTGGTGAGGGAGACAGAGTCTAGGGACTGGTAACAACCATGGGCCGATGTTTCTTAACTTGGATGATAAGATACACTTGTGGCGGTAAAGAAGCACCACATTAACAGGCAGCTGACCATCTGTCGAGAGGGTGATGTTCAGCAAGCCCTAGTTTTTCAGGCCGCATTGCTAAGCAGGCTGGGACTTGTAGTGTAGAATACCTTGAGAAAGTACCTTAAAAGGCAGAATCCAGCATCTGAGGCTTGAGGTGCGGTCTGGGGTGGCAAGAGGGACCCGGAGTGATGTAAGCAACACACCAAGCCCTTTGTTTGTCTCCTTTCTCGCCGGGACATCATGTTTCCAGTCGCTTACTCTTGTTTGACAGCCCAGTGGTTTATGGCGATTGTAGTTCGAGTTTGCTTGCATTGGCACTGTTGGTCTCACAAGAGCTTTCCTAGCTCCACCCGCAAGAGTATATTTTGTTTTTTTGCATTCTGGGCTTTATAGTTGTGGTGTTGTCATGTTAAAGAAACCACAAACCGATTGAGATACTCTGACAGGCTTGCGAGCTCCGTGCTCTCGACGAGGGGAGGGAGCTATTATATTATTAATATAGCGATTTATACTACATTTTTAGACGACGAAGGGCAAGACAAAGAGACATATTTCAAGACACATGCTGATGCGTTTCCTTTGCCAGTTGACTTAGAGGCTTCAGTAACGCTGCTGTTCTAGCAATGAAAGACGCGGTGATGATGTCATCAGCACAAGATGTCCTTCAGCTAGCACCCACACCTGTCCCAGGTACATCCCTCAAGGGCTGCAGGGACAGGACACCTGCCAATGTTAATAACTGGAGACTTAGCTCAGTGGGTGGAGCACCTGCTGTTGAAGCATGTGTTAATGCTGCTTATTGTAGGCTTGACTCTGACTGTCATACTTCTGAGGTGGATAAAATAAATATGTTGACGACATTTACGTTGTGACATTTACCAGCATGCTATTACGTCATTCAAGCGTCCAGCATCAATTTCGTTCAGTGGTCCTTATTTACACACACTCTATCTATCGCCCTCTATCTATCGCCCTCACTCTATCTATCGCCCTCACTCTATCTATCGCCCTCACTCTATCTCCCTCACTCTATCTATCGCCCTCACTCTATCTAGCTATCTATCTATCTATCGCCCTCACTCTATCTATCTATCGCCCTCTGGCTATCTATCTACCGCCTTCACTATATATATCTATCGCCCTCACTCTATCTATCGCCCTCACTCGATCTGTCTATCTATTGCCCTCACTCTGTCTATCGCACTCACTCTATCGCCATCATTCTATCTATCGATCACCCTCACTCTATCTATCGCCCTCCCTCTAGCTATCTATCGCCCTCACTCTATCTATCGTACCACCACAGCATCACTCAGGGGCACCACAGCATCACTCAGGGGCACCACAACATCACTATGCGCTACCACAGAATCACTGAACGCCACAGCATTACTCGTCGCCACCACATCACTCCACGCCACCACAGCATCAATCTGTGCAACCATTAAACAACTGGGTGAAATATGTTCTCTCAATGCTTCAAGCTTTATTACAAATGTCACAAAAAGATGTTAATATTTCACTTCTTTTCTTGTATTTTCGCACACAATAAAATACACTGAACATAATCTTCAAAAAAGTTATTTACAAAAGTTTAAGCTATTGCCATCATAAATTACAATAACTTTTTTTAAAGTATTAATTATTTAAAAAAATTAAAAGCCATTGTTATTTGTAATATCAATACAACTAATAAAACATGTTGCATTACAAATGCTATAGGTGTCACATTTGCAAAAGTTAAAGTATTGGCATTGTAAATGACAAAGCTATTAATTTCGCTATTTTAAAAAACACAAATAAAAAAATTGTCTTTTACAAGACCAATAGCTCAAACTTTCCTAATGCGAGACCTATTGCATTGCAAATGCTTGTTGAAGTTCAGCCTCGTCGAGCTAGTCCCATTTTCTATTTTCTCTGATGAAAATCAAAGGGGTCCCAGCTGACTTTGCCTCCTCTGTGCTGCTTCTGGTGTTCTCTGGTGCATGTGCCTGCTGTTCAATGCTATTGGGCAGGTTCAGCTCTGCCTGCTGGCCCTTGGTCCTTCACCTGCCGTGTGATACTTTCAGTTATTAAATTGACTTATTTTCAGGTTAAAATGGATGTTATTGAGCCACTGTCATAACAATTTTCCTCATAAATGCACAGCCATACTCAATTTCAACACATCTCTTCACTGTATATAATTTGTTTTAAACTTATAAAGCCTGCCACCCCCTTCAACAGGAGCACGGGGATACCCGTGATTCTCACACTGTCATTTCAAGCTCTGACGTCAGTTGTATTCATCACCTTTCTTGTTACCCACCCCTCCCCCCCTAATCCGGAGAATATCACGCTGAGGGGACTATGTCACGCGATGCCACTCAAGTAGAAAATCAACTCGGGTCTTTGTGCACCATGGAACAAGCTCCGACGCTAAAATTCAGTGCAACGTGCTGATTCAGCCCGCAGAATCTCACAGAGTCTTTATGAAACTCCGCAGAATTATGTGAAGTGAAACTCTGTGAGTTCCTCCCTCCCTTAGTAAATATGTAGGTTTTCTTCAACCTCTCCTAGCCTCAAGTTAGCTGCATGTACCAGGGGAAATACATATTTTTTCCGCCCTCAACCACCCTCAACTTAGCTTTGTACCAGACTAAGACCCCCTGTTCAGTTACAAAAGGTCTCTCATGATCACCTGCACTTCCTGCTGCTCGCCCTGCTCAGGTTCGAGAATACACAAATCTTTTTAATTCGTCACTGGAGCTTGCTCTATGTCTCAGTGGCACATATGACTGCTTCCCCGAGTCGGCCTGCCCAATTCAGTAACAATTGTGCCCGTCAGTACTGGAAATGGAAAAACATTACTATGGTAACACATAAATTGGGGTTAAGATGTGGCAACAAAAAGGGAGTGAAGTCACGAGGGGCGGAGTCATAAAAAGCAGTCTGACAGTCAACTTATAAAAAATGTTCTTTTCCAATTACGTCTCAAAGAAATTGGCAACACAGAGACAGTAAATCTGTTCTGCTTTATGGTTGCAAAAGTTGCATTTTAAAATATCTTATAGGGTTATGACACATGCTGCAGAAAGCTTTGAGTGCCCGGTAAATCTCAGGAAATAATAATAAAGGTCAGGTAACTCTGGTCGTTAATGCACTTGCTGGAGAGATCTGTGTTTTGTCCAGTCACAGCTTTGACTCAAAGTAGCATAGAGGGTTAATGTGTCTCCTGCAAAGCACATTGTGTAATATGCGGATAACAGATTATTATCAGATGCCTAAGTGGGTTACTGCTTTTGACACCGAGATCATTTTATTACTTGCAGTTCAGAAAATGCAATCCTTCTAAAATAGAACAGTGAGCTTCAAGGGCCTCCATGCAAACTGCAAGGAATTTGTTTTAGAACCTTATTCTTTTTTATCAATCTGGTGTTTTTATAAAGCTGCTAAAAGAGGCATTTCAGGGTAGTAATTACGTTTTATTAGTACAGACAACCCCAAGCACTGTGCTATTTTAAAATCCTGATTTTGTGTTTCTCCCAGCCATGCATTCTTTTTTTTTATTTCAGGAGAATTTTATTGAGCACATTTTTTTGTAAACAAATGAACAGAGATGAAAACAATCAAAGAATACAAGGGTCCAGTTTAAAATATACAGTTCAAATGCATAGAGTCCTGGAGGGTTGATCAAGATCTGAGGGTCTAGATTTACAAGGCAAAATCCAGGAAACAGATGCTAAATAATAGGAAAACAACAAATGGAGATTCGATAAACCCAAAGATGTGTGTTATGGTGTAAAAATAAGAGATAGAAGTAAAGTAAATTGAGTAAGATGAAAGGGGGGGAGAAGGGACACTAGTAGCTATAGCGACCAAACACATGTATAATTGTGTAAAATTCAAGGAGATCTTAGCGTGTTTAAGAGCAGGTGCATTCCAGATCATATGCTCCATTCAGTCAAAGGGCTCAGCCAAGGGTTTTGATAGGCGGTGTTAACAATTTTAATTATCTCTCATATTTGTACCCATGTGATAGAGGAATGGTGTATGAGAGTATAGGGGGTGGGCAAAAGAGAATCATGGTGGTTTTGGGGCAGCAAAATAATTGTCAAGGGAGTTCCAGATAGATGTGTTGCGTTTAATCCATACGGAATTTTGCAATGAGAAGTTATCTGCTGCTCTCAGAAAGGCGATCCAGTTTGGCCAAGGGCAGAAGGAGGTGGCGGCTGTGTTTTTCCAATTGGTTAGAATAAATGTACCGGTGTCTGTGAGAAGGATATCGATTAGCAGGCTGTCGTTGTGGGATCTGATGTTTGGGTCTAAAAATCCCTTGAGTAGTGTTAAGAAAGATCACTCCAGAGGGATCCCGCAGATAGAGTGAATAAAGCTAAACACTGAGTCCCAAAATGGGCCGACCGCTCCCAGCCCTGCATTCTTAACATATAAATCTTACCATGAAGATGTGTGACTCCTACACCTTGACACCCCTATTGTCTTATGTAACATTGTTTGCATTGATTTAAGCACTTGTAGGATTTATTATCAATGTATAGTGTGGGTGTGTGTGACGTAGAGCACCCAGACACTGGGATGAGCAGCACAATAAAAGTATTAAGCCAAAAAATAGAAAGTGGTATTTAAATTGTTGTTTGTGTAAATACTCATACAGACCGATACATCTGACATGCTTTCAGTGCATGCATATCATATATATGTATGTATATATATATATATATATATATATACATATATATATATATATATATATTACCTACTGGCGATAGCCAGTAGGTATATATAGTTAGGATTGTTTTCCATAGGGAAATCGCAACATTCTATTGGAAATAACTTTGGCGCCGGTTGAGGAATCTTCCTGAAATTTTCCTTAACTTTGCCTCGCGGCGCTCCGGTCCTTCCCTGAAAGTTTGGGGGGGATTCGTCAAGCAGGGGCCGAGATAAAAGGGGGGTCCCAAAACGTGTTTTCCCCATGTTAATTTCCATAGGGCGGTTTTCCACCAAACTTGGCAAAATTGTAGGGACTGGTAGCCCGATGTGCCTTTGCTATGTCTCAAGATATGTGCTCCAGTGGTTTTTACGAAAATTAACTTTGAAAAAATATATATTGGGCTACATTGGGCTATATATATGTTAGAGCCCAAATGTAGCCCAAAGATGGCCACCAGAGACAAAAAAAACAAATGTAGCCCAAATATCAGCCAGATGTAGCCCAACTATAGCCCAATGACAGAATGTCCCAGAGTGTTCTAAAGAACAACTAGAGCGCTAACAGTCTTACTTATGACAAAAGTATGGCACACCTGAAGTCATCTTGATTGGAATAAAGTGTTAACACTTAAAACATTTAATTTGCAAATGAACAAAATGAGGGGGTTCATTTTGCCATAGAAATTATGATTAGTGCTGAAGAAAGAAAAATTAGGGCACATTTTGAGTGACTTCTCAAATCCTCTTATATTTCATTAAAAGAATTCTGATATGCAGTCTCCCAAGATGGCCACCAGAGACAAAAGAGACTGTGCTTAGAAACTCTGTTAGCAAAGCAGGCATTTGAGATTTAAAAAACGTTTTAATATATAAAAACGTTATCCGCTAATAGAATTAGCATTTAAAAAACCTTGCGAATTCACTGAAAAAACCATAGGTTTCAGGCCTTATATAGTTAGGAATTAGCATTTAAAAAACCTTTGAAATTCACTGAAAAAACCATAGGTTTCAGGCCTTATATAGTTAGGAATTAGCATTTAAAAAAACCTTGCAAATTCACTGAAAAAAGCATAGGTTTCAGGCCTTATATAGTTAGGAATGAGCATTTAAAAAACCTTTGAAATTCACTGAAAAAACCATAGGTTTCAGGCCTTATATAGTTAGGAATTAGCATTTAAAAAACCTTGCAAATTCACTGAAAAAACCATAGGTTTCAGGCCTTATATAGTTAGGAATTAGCAATTAAAAAACCTTTGAAATTCACTGAAAAAACCATAGGTTTCAGGAGTTATATAGTTAGGAATTAGCTTTTAAAAAACCTTTGAAATTCACTCAAAAAACTATAAGTTTTAGTGGTGTTATAGTTAGCTGGACATTTTACTCGTACAAAACCATTGAAATTGCTCCTATATAGTTAGTTGTACTAACTATATTTCGCGCACCTGCAATCCACTGCTGATGATGTCACATATTAGATCATTCATGACATGGTCAGTGACATCACTGATGACATCTCAAATGACATCACCGATGACATCACTGATGACATCATCCACGTGACAATCACATACACCTTTTCATACACTATTACAATTTTTCATCACTCTTTGTAAAATACAGAGTATCATATTTAAATCCATTGTCACAGCAATACAAGTATCTAAAAATCCACTCAGTGATTCATAGATGTATACACACATCTAATCACTTACCTATGGATTCACTCATACATGCTGTCAATGAACAATAGAACACTATCAAAAATACTTATACATCTATATCAACATTAAACAACAGCACGCATCCTATTCACATATGAAGTCATCCTACTCACTTATGCAAACAATGGATCATACTTACATATTTACTTAGCAAAACACTTATACAAACACCACTTCTTCTATTCATTTAGATAGTAAGTCATACTTAGTGAATTATAAAATCATTATTACAAGTATACAGTTATCCATACAGTCACTCACACAATCATTGTGTCTTATGTATACTTATTTATATACAACTGACACATACACTGCCTTTTATTTTTCTAGTTTGTTGGACCTGTACCATTGAGAAATATATTTGCTCATCACCACACCCATAAAGATATTCACTCACCCAAACAACTGTTAGAACATGTAGTTTTAACTTCATATATCTACTGAATCAACTATTCACACATCTTTGGACAGTCACACCCCCCCCACCGAACCACACACACTTCACACTCCCATACTGTCAGGATCCATCCTTCTTCCCTTGGTAACCATTACCTAAAAAGATCGGGCAAGCGCAGACACCATGTTTCCCCTTTGCGCACTGAGAGCGGCGCACTTCAACTGACTGAATTTACGGAGAGTGCGTTTCCCTCACGCTCTCTGTCACAGAAGTAAAAGAAACCCTTGAATATTTATCGTTTGGCAGCTGTATTCCTGCTAATAGGGAAGTAAGAATTATGCGCTTGGGTTACATGTGAAAAGGCGCATTTTAACAATCTTTTTTCCCTCAGGAATATCGTGCTGGATTATAAAAAACCTTTGTGAAGTCTTCGTTTCCAGAGTCTTGTGATGAGGAGCAGGCAGAGTCGGGTGTCTTCAGTCAAGAGAAGCCCCGTTGTAGCCAAGTAAGAGTATTTAGCATTAAAGTAACGTCGCAGATATTTATTCAGAGGTGTTCGGGTCCTGAGAGGCGAAAGCAAATGAATCGCACCTCAAGTTTAAGAGACCTTTCATGAACTGACTGTTTGTACTAAGGATAAGAGACTATATTCATTCAGAGAGTCCTTTTCTTGAGAACTAATGGAAGACTTGTGGCAGCAGACATTCTTCTGAGAAACCTAATGAGTTTATTCTTCAAGAAAACTTTGAACTATGTTAGTTAATCTACATTCTATGGATTAGAAAAACTTTTAGGAAAAAGTTTGAACCAAGACTACAATAGAAGCTTGAAAGCTTATTTCCTCAGAGTATCTTCCGATTAATCAGATCGTCAATCAATAACAGACAAAACACATTAGAGAGTAGCTAGCTTCCTAGTGCACATTGGTAAGACACCATCTCCGCTTAAGAAAATACATTGCAAAGATAGCCTGTTTTTAGACCAAGAGGTTAACCACTGTTCATTCCTTTCTAGAGCGAGAATTGCCAGATTGACCAGAGGCAGGCTCAGTGCCAGAAGAGAAGCAGTCTCTCTTGTTTTGTCTTCCACTTTCCCTTCCCCGGGCTAATTCTTTGGACTGTGACTTATCAAGACAGTCTTTGGAGTTTGGTCGGTGGGGGTATTGGGGCAAGAGCATCTGTTCCTGAGGGGACCGCTTCAACGTATCCTTTTTCTGACAGATTGAAGTGCCTACCTCTTAATTGAGGGTTAGGTCCCCTCCCGGACAGAATGGCGGAAGGATTAGATTTAAAAGCATTAAATAACGTTTTAAGTAACATGCAGGAACAGTTAAATTGTGCCCTAGAAGAGAACAAAGCCTTACGAGAGGAGGTTAGGAGATCCAGTCAGGAGTCAAATCAAACGCGTCAGAGGTTAGAGGAGTGGGTGACTGCTGGGTCAGTGCTTCGAGGTAATGCCTCGATAACTCAGCAGCCATCTACGTCGGGTATTTCCACCCAGGTCATTCATTCAATCTCTCCTATCGTTCCTTTAGCTTCTCCAGAGAGATATGGAGGGGATCCCATGAAGGCCCACATTTTTTTGACACAATGTTCCCTTCATTTTTTGTGTCGTCCAGTAATTTTTGCAGATGATCAAGCTAAAGTGGCTTTTATACTGTCGTATCTGACGGGGGATGCGGCTGCTTGGTCCATGTCTCTGGTTACCAAGAATGACCCCCTCCTGACTAACTATGCGAATTTTAAGGTGGAGTTTGGCCGAATTTTTGATCGACGTTCTGCCACACAGGCTACAGATAATGAATTGCTAGACTTAAAGCAAGGAAGTCGAGATCTGGTGGGGTATTTGGCCAATTTTAATAAATTGGTAGTGGAAACAGATTGGCCAGAAGAGAAGAGAGCGGCCATCTTCTATAGAGGTCTTCGGGATGATCTAAAGGATGCCTTGGCCCAAATTCCTCGAAGACCCACAGAAATCTCTGTACTCATAGACCTGGTTTTACAATTGGATCATAGGTTAAGTGAACGTCGGCATGAAAAGAAAAGAGAATTTCGTCCCTTCCCGCCACGATTTGATCGTGTGAAATTGGACTCTCAAAAAAGTTCAGAATCTACTTCAGTCGAAGAACCTATGCAAATCGGCTCTGTCAGAGGTCCGTTGACAAAAGAAGAAAAAGAGAGACGAAGAACGTCCCAGTTGTGTTTGTACTGTGGAGGGTCTGGGCACTTTGTAAAGGAGTGTCCAAAAAGACCAAAGGTTCCCTTGGCAGTAAAAGATCGGCTTCGCCCGTAACTCGAGTTGCACGGGTGGAAGCATTATCCAAGACAACTCATGGCAAACTACACATCATGAACACATTGCAATCGGCGGCACCGCACTTAATAGCAATGTTCTTGGTAAAGTTTCGAAATAAAGTAATTAAAGAAGTCTCAGTAATGATTGACTCTGGGGCTACTGGAAACTTTTGCGATCTCAAGTATGCCCGGCAAATTGGAATCCAGCCTGTTAAGAAGTTAATTCCAGAGTCAGTACGTGCAGTGGATGGGACCAACTTATCCTCAGGACCCATAACCCATGAAACAGAGTTGGTTCGGTTGACAGGGTTACAGGGACACTCAGAAGTAATTACCTTCAATTTAATTGATGCACCCCAATTCCAGTTAATTCTAGGACTCCCTTGGTTAACGGAACACAACCCAAGAATTGATTGGAGTAAAAGAACAATTGAAATGAATTCTTCCTTTTGTGCAGAAAATTGTTTTGGAGATTCTGAGCATCAGGAGAAGGAGTCACAAGCAAGAAATTTGGCTTCCATTTATCCAGCCCAAATTTGCACTGTAGAATGAATGAAAATCCCCGAGGAATATCAGGATCTATTGGCAGTATTTGACAAGAAAAGAGCGGAAACATTGCCACCTCATCGGCCTTACGACTGTAAGATTGAAATAGAACCAGGAGCTATCTTGCCTTGCAGTAGGATTTATGCCCTCACTGAAACGGAAAATACATTTTTAAAGGAATATTTGGACAAATTTTTGGCTAATGGCTTCATTCGTCCTTCCCAATCTCCAGTTTCCTCTCCCCTCTTTTTTATTCCAAAACGGGATGGAGATCTTCGGGCTTGCATCGATTATAGAGCTCTGAATCAAGTAACAGTTAAGAACAGGTACCCACTTCCCCTGATTTCCGTGTTATTAGATCAAGTCAAGTATGCCAAGATCTATACCAAGTTGGACCTCAGAGGGGCTTACCATTTGATCAGAGTGGCATCTGGAGATGAATGGAAGACAGCATTCAGAACTCGTTATGGATTATTCGAGTATCAAGTGATGCCCTATGGCCTATGCAATGCCCCGGCTGCTTTTCAGCATTTTGTTAATGATGTACTTGGAGAATTTTTGGATCGGGTGGCAGTGGTCTACATTGATGACATCCTAATATTCTCTGACAGTCTGGAAGAGCACATTCCGCATGTGAGAGCAATCTTACTTAAATTGATGGAGAATCATCTTTATGTAAAATTAGAGAAATGCGCCTTTCATGTCACTCGAGTCGAGTTTTTGGGATTTGTGCTGTCACCAGATGGAGTTAGTATGGACACCACCAAGGTCAAGGCTGTTCAAGATTGCCCCCCCCCTCAATCTGTAAAAGAGATTCAGAGTTTCCTGGGATTTTCAAATTTTTACAGGAGGTTCATTCCAGAGTTTTCTCAAAAAGTAGCCCCGATCACACGATTGTTAAAGAAAGATGTTAAATTTCAATGGGGAAAAGAAGCTGAAGATGCCTTTCAATTTCTCAAGGATTCTTTCACTCAAGCACCCATTTTGTTACATCCTAGAATTGAAGACCCTTTTTTTGTGGAAGCGGATGCTTCTGATATAGCCATTGGAGGAATCTTGTCGCAACGCCATCCAGTGTCGGGTCAACTACATCCAGTGGCATATCATTCGAGAAAACTGAGTCCACCAGAGTGCAATTATTCAATTGCTGATAAGGAGTTGTTGGCTGTGAAAGATGCTTTTGTGGAATGGCGTCACTATTTGATGGGAGCAAAACATAAAGTCACGGTGTACACGGACCACAGAAACTTGCAATTTCTTAAGTCAGCTCGTACGCTGACGGCTCGGCAATTGCGATGGTCATTATTCTTCGCAGATTTTGACTTCGTGATTACCTTCCGCCCAGGAAAGAGTAATGTCAAGGCAGATGCATTATCCCGAATTGATTCCATTGCCTCCGAGAAGAAAAAAGAAGAGCAAAGTATAATTCCAGAAGAAAAAATCATCTTGGCTACAGATACCTCTGAAATTGCAAACAAATTAAAAGAAGTCATGCTCTTACAAGAAATGAATGATTGGTCTTTAGAGGAAGAAGGTCGTGAAATCAGGAATGGTCTTCCCTATCAGGATCAACGTCTGTACTTACCCACACCAGAGCTTCAAGAAAAGGCCTTGGAATCCTGTCATGATCATTTGTTGGCTGGACACAAAGGAATTCATAAAACGACAGAGTTGGTGGAGAGACATTTTTGGTGGCCAGACATGAAACCGCAGATACGACAGTATGTTACTACCTGTGAAAGATGTTTAAGAGGGAAATCAGATAGGAAACCACCTCAGGGCAAGTTAAAACCATTACCTGTCCCACCACATCCTTGGCATACAGTGTCAATGGATTTAATAGTTGATTTACCCTCAAGCCAAGGATTTACTACAGTGTTAGTATTTGTGGATGTGTTCTCTAAGATGGCACATTTCATTCCCCTAAAAAAGGTCCCTGATGCCCCTTTTTTAGCACAACTATTTTCCCAACACATAGTGCGTTTACATGGAATTCCCAAGATTTGGTTTCTGACAGGGGCACACAATTCGTTTCCCATTTTTGGAGAGCCTTCACTCACAAATTGGGGATAGACACTCGCTTTTCCACCAGTTACCACCCAGAAACAGATGGCCAGACAGAAAGAGTGAACCAGGAACTCGAGCAGTACCTCCGATTGTACCTTTTGGACCAGAAAATGGATTGGTCTGAGATGGTATGGGCGGCAGAGTTTGCTTATAATAACGCGGTTCATTCGTCCACTGGCTATTCTCCTTTCTATGTGAATAGTGGTAGGCATCCCACCTTAATTGTGGAAAAAGAGGAAAGTCCTGTTCCTGCAGTTGAAAAGTTAGTTTCAGAAGTCCAGAAATCCCTCGTCCAAGTTAAGGAAAATTTGGTGAAGGCAAAAGAATCCTATAAAAAGTATGCAGATAAAAAGAGAAGAGTAGATCCAATTTTTCATCCGGGCGAAAAGGTGTGGTTATCAACAAAAAATCTGAAATTGAAGGTAAATCGAAAATTTCAACCTCGATTTCTAGGTCCATTCTCAGTAGAAAAAATGTTAGGACCAGTGACTGTTAAACTACACTTACCTTCTTATCTAAAGATTCATCCCACCTTTCATGTTTCTCTGATAAAAAAATAGTCCACCCAATTTAAGAGTCCGTTTAGTGCCCAAGCCAGTTCAGGTAGATCTGGAGGAAGAGTTTGAGGTACATAAAATTTTAGATTCAAAGATTAATTATATCTGATTGATTGGAAGAACTTTGGACCTGAGGAAAGATCGTGGGAGCCTTGTGAAAATGTTCATGCAAAAAGACTAATTAAAGAATTTCATAAGGCAAATCCTACCAAACCCCGGCTGGGGAGAGCCTCCTTGGTGGGAGGTACTGTCAGGATCCATCCTTCGTCCCTTGGTAACCATTACCTAAAAAGATCGGGCAAGCGCAGACACCCATGCTGGAAAACTTCGTTGCGGCTGCTGTTGGCTGAATTGCAGCGCTCCGCCATCTTGAAAATGCAGTGAAGGTTCCGTCCTCGGTGGAGGTCAGCAGTCTAGCTGATTTCCTCAGTCCGCGAGAGTGTTTCCCCTTTGCGCATGCGCGCACTGAGAGCGGCGCACTTCAACTGACTGAATTTACGGAGAGTGCGTTTCCCTCACGCTCTCTGTCACAGAAGTAAAAGAAACCCTTGAATATTTATCGTTTGGCAGCTGTATTCCTGCTAATAGGTAAGTAAGAATTATGCGCTTGGGTTACATGTGAAAAGGCGCATTTTAACAATCTTTTTTCCCTCAGGAATATCGTGCTGGATTATAAAAAACCTTTGTGAAGTCTTCGTTTCCAGAGTCTTGTGATGAGGAGCAGGCAGAGTCGGGTGTCTTCAGTCAAGAGAAGCCCCGTTGTAGCCAAGTAAGAGTATTTAGCATTAAAGTAACGTCGCAGATATTTATTCAGAGGTGTTCGGGTCCTGAGAGGCGAAAGCAAATGAATCGCACCTCAAGTTTAAGAGAACTTTCATGAACTGACTGTTTGTACTAAGGATAAGAGACTATATTCATTCAGAGAGTCCTTTTCTTGAGAACTAATGAAAGACTTGTGGCAGCAGACATTCTTCTGAGAAACCTAATGAGTTTATTCTTCAAGAAAACTTTGAACTATGTTAGGTAATCTACATTCTATGGATTAGAAAAACTTTTAGGAAAAAGTTTGAAACAAGACTACAATAGAAGCTTGAAAGCTTATTTCCTCAGAGTATCTTCCGATTAATCAGATCGTCAATCAATAACAGACAAAACACATTAGAGAGTAGCTAGCTTCCTAGTGCACATTGGTAAGACACCATCTCCGCTTAAGAAAATACATTGCAAAGATAGCCTGTTTTTAGACCAAGAGGTTAACCACTGTTCATTCCTTTCTAGAGCGAGAATTGCCAGATTGACCAGAGGCAGGCTCAGTGCCAGAAGAGAAGCAGTCTCTCTTGTTTTGTCTTCCACTTCCCCTTTTCCTTCCCCGGGCTAATTCTTTGGACTGTGACTTATCAAGACAGTCTTTGGAGTTTGGTCGGTGGGGGTATTGGGGCAAGAGCATCTGTTCCTGAGGGGACCGCTTCAACGTATCCTTTTTCTGACACATACAAATACTCAGTTAACTAATCAATAACTAATATAGACTTTCACATAGCTAGTAACCAACTGTAGAATCAGTTTACACAACAACTGACAAAGTGATACAGATATTCACACAGTTTAGTCACTATCCACTATATTTAGTGAGACATTATAAATTGGTCAAGTAAACAGTCAATTACACTGCTACTAAATCCTCCATCCAAATATTTATTTATATATATCCACTTATTCTTCAATGCAAATTGCTATATATATAATGCATATTTAAATAACGAAGCAAACCACATTCACTGGATGATGTCATCAGTGATGTCACTGACCATGTCATGAATGATCTAATATGTGACATCATCAGCAGTGGATTGCAGGTGCGTGAAATATAGTTAGTACAACTAACTATATAGGAGCAATTTCAATGGTTTTGTATGAGTAAAATGTCCAGCTAACTATAACACCACTAAAACCTATAGTTTTTTGAGTGAATTTCAAAGGTTTTTTAAAAGCTAATTCCTAACTATATAACTCCTGAAACCTATGGTTTTTTCAGTGAATATATATATATATATATATATATATATATATATATATATATATATATATATATATATATCCACATCTTAGTTTCTCTTAAGTACTTGCGGATTGATAACATGCTGTGTGCCTTTGTTTCCCCTCCACTGCATTGGCGTTGAGGCATTAGGTTTCAGATGGCACCCAGTAAGGATTATACTTGAACAAAAGGAGGGCTGAAGGCCCTTTAAATTCCACCTTTGTTTTGGCCCAGATGGAATTTAAAATAAAAACCCCTTGAGCATGTTGCTGCTCCAAACAGTAAGCAGATGTGAGGGCGCTCCTAAATTGTGCTCTGGTGTTCGCAAATTACAGGGACATATTTAGAATAGTTTACTGAGACCAGATGGATCCCTAATCTGGCTCAATAATAGCTGCGGGATCAGAGATCTAACTGGATCCCCCCTTCATTCTAGCACTGATGCCTGTTACTACCTCTCCAAACATTGTTCCTCCAGATCCTCTTGTGGGAAGTTTCTCTGCTTTTGTGATGGATATATCAGTCGCCCCTAGCAAGACATCACCTTTTAGGAAGGAAAGCAGCAATACTGGCTCTTTTCACTCAGATAGTGGAGGAAATTCCAATACTCTGACCCAAGCGGCTCTCAATCTGTTCTCAGGGGTTTCTATCTTGAACTCCATTTTCAACACGATCTTCATAGATTTTTCTCAGAATGTCTAATTTTGGCGTTTCTCACCTTGACACTCCTGCCTTTGGGTTTGCATCATAGCAAGGCCTTGTTCCACTGCTGTGATCCTCTGTTACGTTCGTGTAATTCTTGAGGTGCTGTCCCCAGACAAGCCTCCATCTTTACCTTTCTTTGTCTCACAATGGACACCAAGGAATTTAATGTTCTCAATGTATCCATAACTATTGCCGGTCCCTTAGTAAGTAGCGCCTCCCTGGCGTCCCCTATATGTCTCCTAGGTTCCTTCACAACACTGGACGTGCAAATGGCTGCGGAAAGAAGTCCTGTTTAACTTTAATTCTCTTGGATTTTTGTTATATTCAGCACTGCATGAGGGTGCATGTGTTTTCTAGCTCTTTCTCTCTAGTATGCTTCCCCACCCCTATGACACCTCCACCTGGAGCTGTCCTTCTCCCCCCCTCCTCCCAGCCTGTCAGTAGAAGTACAGCAACAGGGGTATTTTCGTGGGGTGTGGCTAAATGCAGGCTCTAAGGGTCGTTTTGATTGTATCTCCAGCATTCCTCGGACTGTAGTAAAGCACAAGCTTTGGTACACATAGGCTTTTATGGTGCTGGGTAAAGGGTGAACAGCAGCACTCCCACAGCTGGCATCCGAGGCAGAAGGTGTACATAGCATGTCACTTCTCCTAAAGGCTCAGAAACCTGCTCTAGGCATCTACAGAGGACAGGATGGCAGAATCCTGTGGAAAGTACATTAGGCATTGGTAAGCATTTCCCTTTACATTCTGACATTTCTTATTCCTTTTCAGTTCTGCTCAGAGTTACCTGAGTGAAATGTATTTAAAAAATAAACCATTCTATTTATAAAGTTTGAAAACATTAAATTCACTTTTTAAAGTACCATAAGCTATTTTTGCTTTTCCTTCAGTATTTTGAATTTTTTTCTTTAACTTTTACTTAAAAAATACTTTACAGACAAAGATTGGCAAAGGCAAAAGCTCTGGCCTACAATACAAAGACAAGACCTTCGACTTTGACAGTGCTTGTTTCTTCTTACCTCTTGCATTGTTGGACAATGGCAATAAAAAAGTTGTGAAAAAGTTATACAAGTTGGACCAGTGGCATCATGTAGAGACTTCGCTTCCTCCCTCCCCCCACACAACACTGCTTTGGTTACTTCATATCCCTTAATCTCTACATGACTCCCCCAACACAGCTCGCAGGCACCCACCACCTCTCTGAGGCCAATGATGTTTTGCTAATTTTATGGTTACTTTACAAAGGTTTTTATTTATATAGCGCACAGCAGCTGTACAATACCGGAAAATAAAGTCCAGTCTTTATTAATTTCCAAGACAACGAGGGAGGGATGGAAGTTAATTTTCACTGGAACAGGCTACCAGCGTGGAAGAAGAGGAGGTTGTGTCACACAGGGTAAAGGTGTTTCCAGGAAGAAAAAACCATTTCTTCCCGTTGAATAAAAAATATTTATTTTTTGTCCAATAGAAGCTTTAAATGCAATGTTCTCGTTTGGAAAGAAGTATAAAATAATACGAGAATTATAGAGACTACCAACTCACTGTTCAATTGCAGAATCTAAACAGTGAGGCTGATAATAAATTTAGCATTTGCATTAAATGTAGATGTTAAAAAACATTAAAAGTATTTATTACTCCCGCATGTCAACAGGTAATATTTCATAAGCATGCAAAATCTGAGGAAGATTCAATGCTGAGAGAGAACCTACTTGCTCTTTTCCTTCCCGATCACTCATGCATATGTATGTGAACTCCTGTATGCTATTATATTTTAACTACATGACTTTGTATTTTATACGGATTATTATTTTTCAAGCAAAGCCATTTTATGATATTTTCATTTTTATTGCTGCACAGTCCTCGTAGGCTTTCTAGAGAGATACTGTTAAGTGATGACCCTAGCATAAATCAATTACAAGTACATTTATGATTTTCACACCTGCTATCATGGTTATTCAAACTGTGGTAAAATTCACCAAAGTATGAGTTCAGCTGTATATGATTTGGTAGGGGTTGTACAGATAAGTTCTCCCACGTCCAAGAGATAAGTCAATCTATTTGACAAGTTCTAAACACCTACAATCAATATGCAAGCATCATTGTATTCAGAGGCCTTAAAGAGCAGTAAACGTCAAAACATTGATAAGGGGATAAGAGAAATAGCGGAACTACTGCCTGCTGACATATACAGTGTTGAACAATTATAGATTTTTAGCATCGGTTGATTCAGCTATTTATTTAACAGTAGACCTTACACACTGGGAGCATTCGCTTCTTTTTCATATCAGAGCGTTAACAATCTATTGGCTTTTGTGCTTTAAATGTGTCACCGATTCGCTTGGGAAGGCAGTATCATCATGTCCATGTGATAACAAATCTCATCAGTCACTTATGCACTTTACCTTTTTTTTGCTGTTGGTACAATTTTTCACATAAGCACTTTCTGAAGCCCATGTTAAAAAAACGTCAGGGCATCGTCGGTGTAAAATAGTTCTGCTTTAAGACTAGAGCCAGAAATACAATGGATGGGTGATTATAACTTTTTCTCCTATCGCCCCGCGGCCATGACAGCTAATAGAGGACGACTGTGATATGACACATTCATTTTTTTAATAACGTGTGGTTTTATCCCATGTTTAAAGAGTTTTTTTCAAGATGCACTGTAATTCCTTCTCTTTTTAGTGCATATCCTGCTATTCGTGTATCTTATGTGTTTCTGATTTGTCTTGTGTATTTATTTTGTGACTTCTTTTATGACCTAAATAGGTCGAATAAAGAGATGTTTGATTTGATATTGGTACAGTCTCAGGTTAGAGATCTTACTCACAAGTGAAACAAAAAGGCCGGTCATCAGGTGAGGTGCCCTGTAAAACTCAAATTTTCTTTCAAAATGAAAACCTGCATATCAATGGCGAGGTTTTACCATCTGATGCAACTTACTCCCTGATTTGGTAAGGATCCCTAATTGCAACAACCTTCTCAAAAGTGACAGCCACCATGCTAGAGTGGAATACGTAGAAATGCCCAGTGATTCGTGTTGCGAGAAATGAGGGAAAGGAGGAGCGGGCACCTGATCCGTCATTTATAGGATTGGTGTAGATTTCTTAAACACATTAGAAGAAACTGTAACACTTTTGGGGGGGTCTTACCCACTATCACAAACTGATTGGTAGAAAACACACAAATACTTGTTTAAATAACATGGTGCATTGAAAATAACTTATTAGCAAAATGACATTTAAAATAGCCTGAGCAGAAAACAAATCAGTCAACACCTAAAAAATAATTAAAGCACAAAACAATATAAATAAATTGTAATGTTTGTGGTCATAAAACACAAATTCGCACAAAACAGACCACACACTGGGGACCAGAAACCGCACAATATTTATTTCACATATTAGATATCCTTTAACAATTTGTTTAAATTTGTACATCTCTATTTACAGCGATTTAAAATATTCCTTTAAACTCTTGCAGATATTTACATAGTCAACAATAACTACAATGTCACATTTCAACAATGGTCAACAGCTTTTATCAGTTTCAGTGAGAGTCAAAGATTAATGGTTAACATGCACTGATAACATGATCTTCAATGTACACATCTTCAACTGAAGATGTTTAGTGGCTCTGGGTCACAGGGCCATACAGCAGAAAATATACTCACAGCATACCCCATTCATTTAATCTTTCCACCCGAACATTTATACCTTAACCTGCATTGAATGAATTGAAGGGTCAGATAAACATGCATGGCAATGTTAGCTAAAATGGGCATCTGCTTTTGGTGTTTAACCAAATAACATGGTCTTCACAAGGTATGAGCAGTATGCTCAATTTCCAGACTGCACTGAAGAAGTATTCCAGCATCCTTTACTCCACTGAGCAATTAAAACTAAACATATACATGTGAAAAGACAGCTTTGCTGGGAAATCAAGACTGAAAACTATTCTCATAGTGTCGAGGATATTACAGAAAAGTTTGGAGGGACATAAGTTTATCAAAACTGTTAAAATGACAGCAGGGGCCTTTTTGACAGTGTGATTTGTGGTAATTTATTCTAGAACGACCACACTGACTTCAAGTTTTAAGTACGTTTGAATATGTTAATTCTTAAAGGATCTATAGATGATGGCTAGAACATGGTTTGCAAACACAAATTGGCCAAGATTAAGTAGCAGGACAATTCTTTGATTATCCCCGTTCTCTTCTCTTATCTATCGTTTACCACGCTATGCCAAAAGGATCTTACAGTTGGTCAACAAATACATACAGACTTGAGTGAACAAACTTTGCATTTACATGTTCCTAGGGATTGTGCACATTGAGGAGAAGGAAGCACAGGTGTTCTAACTACAGGATGATTTTAGTTCAATCAAAAAGATTTCTATCCAGCAAAAGCCCTATTTACTAATTGACCACAAAAAAAACTCCCAAATACTGCAAGAAAATTAATATGTTTTATGTAGGAGGTTATGGAGTTAAAAAGCAAAATTTGTTTTTTTAATCATGTTTAACAGATTTGGGAAAGGGAGACGATATGGAGCGTTAATGCAACTTTTCAGGCATTGCTAACAGACCACTGATCACAAAGTTCATAGTTCTTTTTTATATTTCTCCATTGTTTTCTATTGCAGGGATAGTTTTTGTTCAAAAGGAAAAGAGACACACATACATCCAGGGAAGCCATCCATTCATTCATTCATTAACCTAAACTGCCACTTTCTTGAAACATAGATGATTACCACAAGAAAGGGTTCACTTAGGTACCATATGATAAAGGAGAGGAAGGCAGCACCTTTCTGAGAATGTCTTCTCGGTAACAGAAATGTACCAGATCCCAGAGCTATACTAGAATTAGGAAAACAATGAACATGCACTATTGATATCAAGCACAGTTATCTCAAACAAATATTTGTAGACTGCTAAATGTTTTGCATATTGTCCTATGTCCCTAAACCAAGTACCCACAATTTCTCATACAATGGAAGATGCAAAAAGAAACATTAAATATTGATTAGAAAGCCAAAATGAATTACACAAAATTAGTGTCTTTAATATGTTGTTCCTTTAACAACATATGGCTATTTTCTTCCAAGTTCTAAATAATAGCATGTGTTAGCAATGCACCACTTTAAGAATTAACATACGTCCCATACATTAGCGATTTAAGGTCGGAGGGAGTCACTGATGCCTAATTGACAGACATAGACAAACATCAAAATAAACCCACAATGCAAGTCTATCAAAGTCCTCGTAAGATCCCTCACATCGCAACATAAATAGTGGTCAATATTTTTGGAGGGTTCACATTCACACTAACTTCAGATATTTCAACATACAAGCAAAACTTGCCTGCAGTGGTGCACATCACCTACCAAAAATTCTTAACATTAACAGATTATTGATTAACAAAACACAAGAGGCACATGCTTGTATATCTAATGATGTACACTTTAAAAAGACATCCATCACTTTTCGTAATATAGTTAGACCTATAAAACAACATTAACCAGCACTTTAAAAAGTAAATGTAACAATTTTTTGCTCAAGAAAAAAAACATCTGCTTGTGAAAATAGTCTGAATCAAGCCCACTGGGAGGCGCCAACTCAAAGAGAGTCACTTTGCAATCCATTACTTTCACATTCCGTTTTTGTCAGTATAATTCTAAACTATGAAAATTCTATAACACATATTACTTCCCATGCCACAGTTGTGCTAGCGTTGTTCAAGATATTTTAATTTTTTAAGTATTGAGAAGAACTCCGTAAAAGACCTAGAATCACCCCTACAGTGGCCCCTTTTCAATTCTTTTGAAATGCCTATTGTAAGGCAGGATTTCCTTTATTTAGAACCATAGTGCATAAGTATTTTTTTCTGGGGATTAGGTTTTGTACGTGAAACACGTACAGTTTTTGAAGATTTCTTCTCTGATGTACATGGTAGGAAAAGAAAATTCTGCTAAGGAAATAAAATAAAATTAAATGTGTTTGACAATGCTGATTTGCACTTCTAACTTTAATTTCAAGAAATGCAACTTAAAATTGATGATACATCATCATGAGAATAAGAATGAAGCACCAATCCCCTGCAATCAAGTAACATGATAGTCTATCACAAAGGTTCTAATAAAAAGTGGTAACCGGCATGTCACAACTGATGCACAATTTGAAACTGAATTTTAAAGCATGTAATTAGTTTAAGAAAATACTAGCCTATCTTTTTAGGTATGGTGGAAACTCTTCTACAGGAATTATCTACAGTTCTCATTTCACATGAGTTATGCAATGTGGATGAAACTGTTAATTTTTGTTGATTAAGTTGTGCTTAAGACTTATTGCAGGATTTTAACTTTGTACAAAAGTCACTTATGAAGATGCGGGATCTGACATCACAGTCACTTGATCCACGTTAGAGAGGACCAAAAAGTAGGCAAACATTGCTACTATTTTTTAAGACATGCTTCTTTCCCTTTATTAAGTGAAAAGTGCGGTTCAGGGAGGGGGTAGTGGCGATCAAACATTATGTGCCATAACAAATGATCAAATATTATGTGTCAAAGAAATGTCAACACTATGTTTTAGAACAGTAGCAATATCAAGGTAACAACTGTACTTGTGTACATTTCTAAATGCAATAGGACTCTTCTGAGGAGAAGTAAACAAGGTTAGTAACTTAATCAGCCAAATTCAGGTGCTGTTTTGGGTAGTAAATTTGATCACTTCTAGTGAAGCTTTTTGACACTGATCTCAACCACTGAATTGCTGTCTTGGATGTAAGAGTGCTATGCTTCCAGGTGGAGTCACGCAATACCAGGTAGAGGTATATTTCTTGAAAGTCTAGAAATATCCATTGTAATATTTTGTGGTAAATGCTCCCATAGTACAAAAATTGAGCACATCCACCTCATAAAATATTTTGGGATAAAACGTCTACTTTAGGGACAAGTTGAACCTCCCCCTATTAAAGACAAAATCCATCTCAGACTACTGCATATGGGGGCTAACTGATCCCTGAAAGCATATAAACACATTATTATAGCTTTCTAATTTATGATGCCTCAAATGAGCTCAATCACTTTGTAAAGCATATAACTGAGCAAGAGAGGAAATAAATGCTATTAGCAGTGACAACAACATGAATTTAAAGCCTGTTGGTCAGCCTAAATTGTGAATATCAAATATAATAGACATTGGCTAATTGTGTCTCACCGTTCCACCACTAACCTTAGAACTCACTAGTTTGATTTCCTTTGAAATCAGTATTTCTCATGTCTGAAATCTTGGCTATTTGCGGAAACCACCAGTATCAGCAATCCAATGTTTACAAGCAGATATAAGAAAAAAACTCACCAATGCAGCTGTCAAACTGGCCAATGAGTATTTCAACACATTGAAATGTTGGGTTAACCAAGAATGTTGTTAATATCCTTATGATCCATAAATTGGTGCCACACTCACACCAATAGTACGGACTAATCTTTGCCTAATGAAGCAAGGTCTGTCCTCTGGCATCCGTGGTATTACTTCTCATGTCACAAGACATCTGAATAAAAAGCCATTTTAACTAAGACATACTACTTTCTTTTAGGTGTGGAACACCCAAAGTGGTAGAATTATTTCAGACTGGCCACTTGAAAAATACTCTTGGGGAAGTATGTTAAGAGCCCCGACTCCACATACCCTAGGTGACTATTAAATATGGTCCAGACTAACATTCTCTGTTAAGCCAGTTATAAAAAAAATTGATAGGGTTTCCTGCATTTGCCCGATAATTTAATTCAAAATTAGAAAACATATTTGCAGATACTGAAAATAATACGCTTAAATTAAGAATGAGGGAAGCCAGGCAGGCATGCATCGAATCATGGGCTATTCAGAATAACTGCATTTGTCAATAACCCAAGAGTACTGCTTTCAGGCTCAAACATTCATGAAGCAGAAAATTGTTCCTCTATGTAAATGCCAACATTTCTTGCACTGTTCAATAGGACGTATGGGACGGAGAACTTTCAATCACCACCACAGACTCTGGAATAAGGATGAAGCTAGCATCTGCAAAAAACTGACACTTGGAGTCCTTTTCAAATTCCCAAGCAAATATATCTGGGCCAAATGGACTAATCGAAAATATTTGGATCTAATATACTTGACCAATGCGTTGTTAATTCTATATAATTAGTGTTAAGGTAACCACATCTGAATGAAAATCTAAAATAATAAATATCTTTGTTCCCTTTCTTTGATTGTCCTTCTGCAGTTGAGGTTTGTGCACAGATTAAAATGCTACAGCACAAACATGGCCTACCTTTGCCAAGTGTACTTAGAGGTATATTTACACATATTGAAATGATCAATTGCACATCAACCGCTGAGTTTTCCTATCCAATCAGAGGTATTTCCTAGGGAATTCAAGCAATTTATTTCAAGTAGGAAAATCAAAGATTCTTGAAAGTCTAATAGTGCTTCTCCATACTCATCATTACTTGAATACAGATGCCCAAGCATTATGGCTCACACAATATGTATATTGTAGCTGCCTGGGATGAATGTGGAAGCCAACAACAGCCAACTAACACATACGTATTCCAGAAACTCACCACAACCGAGTTTTCTTCAACTCACTCTAAAGTCGATGTGTTTTAGGGAAGGGACACAACACTTGCTTCTGTTTCTAATGTTCGCATAAAGCATTTTACATGCCTGTCAATGAGGCTGCTCAATAAATCATAGCCAACAATAAGATAAAACTTGCAAGGACATTTTTCATTGCAAGAAAAACGGTAGACTAAAAAATCTGGGATTTTCCGGGACAATAGGAGAGATAATAAGTATACTGAAAAAGTGCACGTCATACTTCTAGAGAACTGATAAATAATCTGAAACATCTTTTTTGGGATTTGTTTTCAGTGATTACTGAGTGTGATAATCATTGCTAAATAAGATCAAGTCATATTATCAGTCATACATCAATTTAAATATATCAATGTCTGCAACATTGTCTGCATTTATGGACATGACCATTGGCATTTTAGGATCCAACCTCAGTTACAAATAGCTAAATACATGCTGGCGATGAGAAGTGTTTTCATCATTTATGCAAAAGTGTAATTCGGGAGCTAACAGCCTATGTAGTTAGTGAACAATACAGACGCCCAGACGGGTGAAATAGAGGAGATCTGTTTATATCTTCTTCCTAAGTCACTTGAAAAATGTCGAGTTTCTCTCATCCACCAGTAGACAAACTTCAATAATACCCATCTGAGAAGATGATGGGATGATTCTTAAAGAAAGTGAATTGTCATTTTAATGTCGACAACACTATGCGATCATTCACTTCTTCATATTAACAAAGGTTGTAGAAAACAGGGCACAAGAAATGTAATTGGGCTTTTGAGGGAAGCATTTAATGTTTGTGTACTTTAAGGCAAATGGAGCACCCCACAAATGTGCATACCAGTTATAGGATGTCATCAGCTAGAATCATGTTAAGCCATCAGTTGCATTCAGAGAAGAAGTGTTGTAGGCTCAGCACACAAATCTGCCTGCAAGGATAAGAAATATCAAGTTCCCTGTGGTAGAGTAGTCATTGTGAGAAGACAGCTGTGCCTTGGGAAAAAGAAAAGTTCAACTGTAGGTATGCCCAATAAATATGTCCTGTCGCAATTATGCTATAAGACTCTTAAAATCTTTTCCAGATGGAGAAGTACTTTTTAAGCATTCCAAAAAGGAGAAAACATTTTTTACCAGAAGTTAGAAATATGGGTAAACCAATTCATGGCCTTCTGGCCCCTCGTCACTCCAGATATTTTCACTTATGCTAACCATAGAAAATATAAGCTGAGTTGTTGTAAGTTAAAAAACAAAAACAAGCTATAACATCTGCTAATAACATACCACATAATACACTGGCGTGGACTGGCAGCAGAGCGATTGGGATAGATTGAACATTCTTGCACCAATACTAAAAACATACACTAAAAGAGGAATAGGAATTGCAAATGGTAAATTACATATAAAAAGAAGCTACAGAGAAAGGTTTGCAAACACAGTTCTACATCCCTCTTGCAACGCATCTAGTGTTACATCTTCTTCTGTGGCCTTTATATTGCAATTACGTAAGCAAATGGGAAGATTTTGGGGTCAACAAATCTGCAACATGGAATGTTCGAAAGAAGAGAAGGTTAGCGGTCTGCAGTTTTGAGAGCCTAAGTTTCTGCCAGGAAAGCCAGTCAAGTGTAAAACAGATGGGAGAATGGTCACACTACTCAAAAAATAAAAAGAATGTTTAAACTAAGCAAAAAGGGTTGTATGCGTTTTCTACTTTTCTGGAATGCCTTTGTTAATTCAAAGGCTGAAACACCTCTCACCCCGATTTATTGGCTGTAGGTGCTTAGCTGTGGGTAAAAGGGAAAATTACTCAATCTCAGAGTTTTCTTACACATACATAACGTTAAACATAACTAAGTATTACTACCCACCACTGTGGTCAATGCAGTGGGGATATTTTACCAACTGAAGAGTTATGCAGTGGAAAACTGAAATCAAGTGTGCATAATAAGTAGAAGATTGGAATCCCATAGCAATGACACACTGCTTGTTTAGACAGAACGGTATTTTGACCCTTACTTTCCTGAGTCAAACACAAACTGAATGCACTAAGAAGGCTATAATAAGTATTTATCAGCAAAACTTTTCGGAAACTATCTCGGTATGTATATAGTCTAAATTCCGCAAAACCAGGATACATTACTGATGCAAATCCTGTGAGTTGGTATGTTTCTTTCGCTTTTTTTTTTAAAAGAAGAGTATTCTTGTATGTAATGTTTATGAGGCGAGTAGCGATTGGCAAATAGATTTTCATTTCCACACTAATTCGGAGAACACCTTATAAAAGAAAAGTTGCAGTTGAACATACAATACTACTCTGTAGATGAAAATATACCGGACGTTAAAAAACTCAAAGGTTAAATATCGCAGTACAAATTTGACATAAAATTCTTAATTTGCTAATTCACTGGGCTTGAGAAACACTTAAATGCTAAACGTTGGTTACACCAGTAGAAAGTGCTTGGTGAAAGAAAACTAAACGAAAGAGTTTCTTATTTTTACACAGTATTACAGTAAAACATTGGCTTAATGTTTTAAAGAGGTAAAAACCAAAGAGTTTGCTATGAATCTGCAAAACTAAAATATTCTTCATGTATCATTGTTCACAGTAAAATAAAAACATCCTAAACAGAAGGAAAACAATACAGACAGAAAAATGCTTATAGACACCTATCCTCAGGTCAGAGAACATGTAAACACAAGGTTGATAAATAGAATTAATCAGTAAGAGGCTTATCAACGTTGTGGTCAAATCAACTTTGTTGAGAGCAAACATAAAAACAGGAAAAACAAATACATTTACTGGCTTATCATTTGCTGGTCGCCAACATTTTAACAACTGCCCCAACAATATCAAGTATACATTCAATCAGAGCTTCATTACAGCAACTGGAATTTCTTTGATGTCCTGAGGTCTGGGTAAGCGGTGAGGAAATCCAAATCGGCACTAGCCTTCCCTTGCAGTTAGATTCTTTCAGGTGAAATTTAGAAACCATTTACATGTTCCCAATACTGAAGAACTCAAGGGATCCCGGGAGGATAGGATTTCATCAACAATCTTTGTTATAAAAAATAAATACTATTCACATCTGCAGCACGGTTCCCCAGCAAATGGCAGACTCCTGTCACCGATTAATTTCCATGAAAGTGATCTAGCAAGAGAGGAGAGTTTTCTCTGCAGGTTTCATTAAGCAAAACTCAAGAGGAACAGCAGGGACATCAGCTTAGAGTACTTTCACAGCAGTCGGCGGCCTGAGGAAATCCTTCCCCTGAGCAGACCAAACACACTATCTGGTGTTCACATCTGAGAAGGGCCCGATAGATCTGTAATTAAAGAACATCGACCACCACCCCATTCTTACACTTCTATTGAATGGATTATTCTTGCAGGTTACAAAAAAGTGCAGCATGACTTACTGCCCTTGAAGAGTTCTTGAAGGTAATATTGAAAGGGTCATTTAACCAGAGCAAGTGACTTGTTAGCTACATCACTTCACTCCAACTCACACTTTGAGAGTAAAGGAACTAGTTCACGAATGTGTTGGTTTATGGATGATCATTGTTCAGATGACAGACAAGAGTGGGAACACAAACAACCCTCTTTCTGAGATACGTTGAAGACGACGGCTTAGAGCAGCGACATTGGCAAGTATGGATTGCACAGACTCAGAAATCCAGTGTCATAACCATATCTCTGAGGCACTCCTGGATCAGAGAGACAAATTACGTTCCAGCATTCTTCTTGGTCCTGCCAATTGAGATAAACAACCGGTTTCTATTTATTTCTCAGCAAAGCTTCGCAGTCAAAGGGATCACATTCACCATTTCCTTTAGTGTCTACACAGTCTCACAGTGTTGAAATGGGACTGGTCAGCCTACGATGGATTGCACATCACCCAAGGAGAAAGGAAGGCATGAAAAGGCATTCATTTCAAACTGCCTCACGACCCATTTACACAAGGAAGGGTGGAGGATCAAGGACAAAGAAGGAGGTTCTTATTGCTGTTTCAGTACAAAACACAGTATGATCACTTGGATTGAGACAAACGAGGTCACAAAAGTTAGTAGTTTCACACCGTGGGATGACACATCCTGGTCTTGTGCAGAGGATGCAAGGTTTGGTTAAAAGGAGCACAACGTGGACAAGGTCAAAAGTTAAAGCTACACTTGAGAGATCAACTGCATATTAAAACTGGGGGACCGAGACTGCTTAGACAGTGGGGTTCCTGGGGACAGAAGATCTTTACCTTCCCCAGCTTTGCCCAGGCGATCTTCTTGTAGACTAATGGTCGAGAACCGGTTGGTATTGCCAGCTGCTAGATTAGTAACACCTTCAATGCCGGTGCTGGCACCTGCTTGACTGCCATTCACATAGTCAAATGATTTGCAGGAAGAAGCACTGCCAGTCCGGATGAGACATAAGCTGTTTGCTTTTGGCACCACCTGGCCTGCAGGAAGGCTCAAGTGCTTCTTCATCGGTGAGAGCTCCAATGCTTCACCTGGAGGTTCAGAAGCTGGCGTCAGGGGTTGTTTTCGAGGAACTGTATCTCGAGGGCTCTCTGGTTTCACAAGAGAGGAGCATTCCTTTTCCTTAATCAGACGTCCACTTACTGCTTTCCGTAAGCTGCTTGTTCTCTGAGTTGAAGAAGATAATGGTTTGGTCCCAACTGGTTGACTGCTGATAGAGGCACCGGATGAAAAACCCTCATCTGCATCATTGAGGTTCACAGAGTCCTCTCGGCCAATCACTCCGTCGGCATCTAAAATAAATCCAGACAAAATAAGTAAAACGGCAGTTGAGATTCATCTAGAACAGCTGTCAACACCATTCATTTAAATATCTCCAAGTCAATGTTTAACTTGGACAGTTTGGGAACTTTCACTAGCCTGCAGACTGTAAACATACTCAACACTGGACTTTAGTGGTCGCTTGCTTTTCTTTGTCCAGATAGTTTTATGTAAAACTCTATTCAAAAAGTGTACTCTGAGCATAACAAATCAGCTCATTGAGGCTTGGAATGGTTTAAAGATGATTAGGTAAGTCAGCATTAGTGACAGAAAATTACCATAACATGGCCTACAGCATGTACATTCGGTTATAGTTGATGCATTGGAGTCCTGAAACAGATGACCTGCTAGAAAGCAGAGGAAAATACTTTCAGGTTTTCAACATCTTTCATGTAAAAATATGTAAATTAATTACAAAATGTATCCCATTTGATAAGTTTGTAGGTGTTCTGGGGAAATTGTTGCGTATATGAGGTCACCCGTTTAGGAACAGCTGTATGTCCATTTTTTTTTATGCAAAACTTCCAAAGTTAGATGATGCTGTAATTTTTCTGCAGAGGGCCTCTTGTAGCTCTCTTCTACTTAACACTAATCTTAAATGGACATTTAGTACCGAGAAGAAGATCTTAGCGTCTGAAGTTCAACATGAACACATGGAAACCCATTAAAGCTGGAAGTGCAAAATCAGAAGTAACTTGGCTGCTTTACACTCCACATTGTGAACACGATCGGCCTTCAACAGAGGATTTTGGTGATAACCTTCCTGTATAAACATCGCCACCACTGTAGCTGCCAGCCATTACTACAAGCTGTAAGACTCAATAAAGAAATGTTGATAGTGTGTGCCACTTGCCAAGGACACATAACACAGTGTACACAGAATGTGTTAATCTGGCTTTACCCCGCCATGATGCACTATACGGAAAGAGTACACTAAGTGGTGAACATATATGAAGACGAGATATACACAATGAGGCTGCCTCAGCACACAGCCATGGCCTAACAGTGGCAGGAGAAGTTATTCGAATCAATGTTGCCATTTAAGATTAAACGTTTATGGAAACACTCGTGCTTTAAACCTACGGGCTTTCAACCATTACCGAGAAATAGGAATTGCTATCTTTTATGTGAAAATACCACACAAAGCTTTTCAAACTTGCAAACGAGATTTAAAAAACAAGTTTACACATCACTTCAAGTGGCCAATATGTGGAAAGAGGTTAAAAAGCACAGTACATTTCGTGGGGTAGAGCCAGCATATGCCAAAACAGAGGATTAACGTGAATATATTACAAATGAGCCAGATTAACAGTTTCTTCTCGCAGCGGTCTGTGCTCTATGACCACAGGGAGAGAATAATCTATAAGCAAGAGGCCATTTAAATCAATGTGTTGTTACCCAAGTCGGTACTCGTGGGAGCTGGGGAATGAGAACTCAGGTTCAAGAACATCCAGCATATCATCAATCCACTCTTATCACCAAATCTCCTCGACTGATGATATTCATCATCTCAGACTCTGCCTCAATCTAATCTAACTAAACTTTTGGCACCTACCCTAAAGCTCAACACAATAAAGAGAACTCCTCGAGATTGAAATTGCACCAAATAACCATTGACGCAAGCTTGGCTATCCGACATGAACCTAGAAGGCTTCACCTCAGAGAAAAAGGTAATGCAAAAATCACTTGGATTTACCCCTCGACACAGTTCAGCTTCAAAGAACACATTGCCCAGAAAATCAAAAGAGCACACTAGTAGCTCTCCCTTAACAAAAATACATAACTGTACCTGCCTGAAACCATCAACAGAATGTCAGTGCTGGGCCTTTTCCTCTCTGACCTGATGGCAGCAACGTCAGGTTCAATTGCCCCCTTTACATTGGATGTTGCTTGCCATGAAGGCCAGAGTAATCAAAGGCTAACTACACTCACTCGAAACCAGCATCATCCTTCAGACCAGTTGCATTACCTAAAAGGCATTCAAAAACACTGCAAGACAGAAGTTGAAGAAATGCAATAAAGAAAATTCACCATAAGAAATTACCTCATAAGAACGGCTCCTATACTTCTGCTTTTTGGAAAAAACATGAAGACATATCAGCACTACTTACCCTTGGAAAAAGAAACTGCCCCTTGTAAACAGTCATGAATTGTATTGTCTGGTTCCCTCCTACTGTTGTATTGCTCCTTTGATCTCCTGCTTGGTTAGAATTTTACACATACCTATACTGACATTTAATGAGCTTGATCCTTTGACAAGGGTGCAGCATCGATTGGTGGGGCAGGGTGCTAGGTGTAAAAATATCAACAATAGTAGTTTTTACATCTTATGGCTCAGGAGGCAAGACCAAATATGAATTAAGGTTGAATGTCCTGGCATTATAGACAGGACACTACCTTAGCAAAAACCTTGGTGAACAATCCTAAGGTCGCATGTAGACCAAATGGAAGGTGTTGGTAGTAACATCACATAATACATGTAAAGCACACAATCACCCAGAAAGGCATCTCTGCGCTGAATAACAGGTGTTTATTGTAACCCATTGCAATGGTACTTAATGTACCTCCCTCGGAAGGAAGAAAAGCGGAGTGGTAGTAGTGGTGCTGACAATTCATCAAACAGGAAGAACCTTGGATGGTCCTTCTGAGGTGGAATATGAAAGTCTGTGATTTGCAAATCCCATCCTCCCGGTGCACTGCTACCACAATTCTGGAATTGGTAATTCTGAACTTTAAAAAAGCAAGCAACTCCTAGAAGCTGCAGGGATCAACATTTAGCCACAAAACAACAATCATTTTCTCTAAGGTGATGGAGCAAGACTCTGAATCTTCACCATGGAGTTTCTCCAAAGCCATCTCTTTGCTGACAGGGTTCATGGGAGACTAAAACTGTAGACAATTTTGGTGAAAATATGCCACACATCCTAGATTAAACGTGTCTAGAGATGAACCAGCAGTCAAGCATTCAACTTTCTACAGTAGGTGAGTAATCTCAGACCAGCAGAAGTCCTCCTCTTGAAAGGAGTCAGACATCTTTGAATATTCGGTAGCAGTGAAAATGGGACTGCTTAGATTGCCAAATCTGCATTGTCATAAGAGATAGGCTGGTAGAAATGAAAAAGCATAGCCTTCTTGTAACTGTGATTTCTTGGACAACTGAAAGTTGCACAGCATTGTTTCTGAAAATGAAAGCTGGAGATGAATTCATGATTAATCATAGCTATTCTTTTTTTATCAAGGAGAATAATATTACTGCTAAATTGCAGAACAATTACGTTATTCTCTACATCTAGATTTAAGGCAGGGAGGGGAGTTGAACAAAGCACTGAAAACACAAGAGCCATACGCTTATCTGGAGTTTGAGGGCATCAAATCGTACTGCTGAATTGATATTTTGTCTTCAAGGTTACAGAAAAGTATTTCAGAATGACATTCTCTACAGCTGCTTATCTGTCCACCAAACAAGCACCTATATAGCCTCTCGGGAGATTCGTGCGCTATACAAATCAACGTAAGATAACATAACCTCGGTGAGATTGGTCTAGCCTCTATTTTGTAAGTTTCCCATTCTATTCATCGATGCCTTTTTACAGTGCATAGGTTTAAGATATCATGGACCATACCCTTTGTCTTTCACTATGCAGGCACACTTGGTTGAATGAACTGCAGTTTTATCCATCCGAGAGATAATCATTTTCGATGGTGGGTTTTGAAAATGCTGGGGAATAGTTGCTCTTTATCCGACAATAATGGTATAACGTAATTATTCTATTCATATAGCCAGCAACAGGCCCTGGGCAAGGAAGAGGCAGTTCAGATTACATTGTGAGTGCTTCTATGGCCTTTGCCAGGATAAAATGCAGAGACAAATCTAAATCATGACCTTCTTGTTACCCAAATTAGTGGGCAGGCTAGAGTACCACACTAAAGCTTTCCAGGCAGTAAGGTTCTCTGAACCAGCAAAAGTTGAGGATTGTTGATAACCGAAAATAGGTGGAGAAGAATCCTGTAAGGCAAAGGCTGGAAATTGGTTGCTGGATGCTACTTAGGTGCAATCAATATACAAGCATCTTCAAAGATATATGAAAACCGTAGGATTGGCCAGAGAAGATGAAACACATTGTGTGAAACATTACAATGTACAAGTGGAATTGACCTCAAACAATACCATTCTGGGGTGCCACTCCTACTTCCATTCTAAAATATGGCATTTTTATAAGAAGTCAAAGCATGCATAAAATAAACAAACTCCGTGAAACAGAATCAAACATAATCCATGTGCATATACCACAAGGAAAAATAAACATAGCTTTGTGGTTAATATACGCTCTATTTCAATAAATACACATATGTCCTTTAAAATGACTAGACAAAAGACAAAGATGCAGGATATAGGTTACAAAAGTCCTTTGAACTAGGATTTGTTATACATTCTTTTCAATTTATTAGCTTTGAGAAGCAGTTTCACAGACTGTTTCAGGGTGGCACAACTGAATAAGAACAAGTCATTGACCCGGATTAGCATCGTCATCTAATTGGACCACATTTCCACTGGGAGAAAGTTTCCTTTGCCTGATTGAAGTGAAAACAGAGGTCCTTAATGCAGGGCAGAGAACAATCCACCTCAATTTCCTTCAAATGGCCCTTTTGCCCATGACTGGCTCTATGAGCAATACTGAAATCATGGAATCTGGGAGTCCTATTCAATGCAGAGCTGTATTTCGTTCTCCAAGTAAAATCAGTGGTAAAGGGCATTAATTTACACCTCCATCATGTGGAAAATTGTTCTGTTAGTACCATCCATCAAGCAGAGTTAACAAGAGACCTGGTGCTGGATCAGCTGGCCTATTTCAATATTTTCTATGCTGTGCTCTCAAAGAAGCTCACTAACAAGCTGCAAAGGATCCCAAATCAAGGTGCCAAACTACACCTGGAAGTGCAAACAACTCAAACCCTTCACTAGCTACCAGTAGAAAGGATGACTAAGCTCAAAATCCTCTGTACCATCCGCAAGACCTAAAGGGAGTCTAATGAACCAGAATAGATTCAAAAACTTACTAAATCACAACCCCAACTAGAAAATGGCATCCATCAACAGTAGGACTCATCACCCAGTAAACCAATGACTATACAAAAGGATGAAACATGGAGGGAGATTTAAGACATCAGAATGTTTCTGGCTGTGGAAAACACTGCGTGGGACTCGAGGGCAGAGCCAGATTACATACAGTTGAAAATGAACACTGAACTGTTGTGCAGTGTGCATCGTTTTTATCTAAAATCCTTACAAATGGCAAAACAGAATGTAGGAGCCTCCATGTACCGACTGGACTCCAACTCCCTCCTCTCAGAAATTCACTATCCAGATTCTTGCTTGACTACAGTGCTCTGAAGTATGCGAAAGGCGGTAGGCAGCATTTTATATATCTTCAGAAATAAATAAATCGCTACTAGCAACAGTGTGGCTCCACAGGTAAAACCTGGTCACCAAATCTGTTCAAGTCCCAATGCCAAGGAAGGAATTAAGGTTATGTACGAAAAATGCAGATTGATGAAATTGCTAGATGCCATAGCATATATACTTGAGAAAGGCAGATACTGGTTGTACTTTAAATTAGTACGAACATGCACAGAAAGCTAATTTTTTCAAATTAATGCACTGTACATTAAAAGAATTCAAGAAAATGATCTTGCACACTGTTACACTGGTATTGATTAAATAGTTATTTTTATAGCATTCAGATAAATAAATGCAAGTTGTTTTCTGCTAAAGCACGCTTAATGGCCTTCCATTAGAGATTAATAATATTCAGTTACCAGGAACGGGATGCAGATTTACTTCCATGCCCACAGTTGCTGGATAGGGCAAAATTCACTTGGCTTAGGTAGATCCTTGTGGGCATAGACTAGGTCTAAAAGTCTACTGCGTTACTTGATTACAGAGAAAGCCAAATAATACCTTAAAAAAAAAAAAAAGAAAATCGGCCAGCTTTTTGCAAAATCTGAAATCCGGAAAAACATCACTTCATGTGATGCCCTCAAGAGGGAGGAGTGAACTAATGCCTTACTACGTTGAAGAAGCTAATATCAGAGCCTACTGAAAACTTTAATGAAATGAAACCTTGAACATGTTAATAGCAACAGAAGTAGGATTTGCAACTCCTACCGACTGAATTTGTGATGTGACGAGGGCAGAGGATTTGGAACACATCGGCATTCTCTGGATTACTATGAGACAACTCCAGCTAAAATCTGACAGTATGTGAGAGGAGGCCATATCACTATTTCTCCTTGTAGTGTAAGAAGTAAGGATGCAGATTCCGGTCCAAGGAGAAATAGTGATATGCCATTTGGTAATACAGAGTTATGTGTTAACAAAGAAAGTCAAATATGCTTTGAAACCATATAACAATCTGCAGCGTCCCCCAGGGCTTCTCCCTCAGCCTCACCCTCTTCAACTCTCCCATGACGCAGACATTGCCCGCACCGACGCACTCAACATCATCTCTTGTGCTGACACCCAGCTCGTCCTTGCCCTCACAGAAGACGCTTACTCCATCAGAACCAACATCTACAACTCCATGTCCGACATCATTACCTGCCTTACACTTTACTCGGACAAGACAGAAGCCCTCATCTTCAGGAACAAGCCCTCCCCTTGGGACGACACATGGTGGCCGACCAAACTCGGCCCCTCACCCTCTTCGCCCAACCACGCACGCAACCTTGGAATCCTCCTGGACAGCCAACTGACCATGAAAAAGCAGATCAACGCCATCTACTCTGCCTGCTTTCTCACCCCCCGCCTGATCTTCCGATAGATCCCCGTCTCGACCTTAAAAGAGAGTTACCCAGCCCCTCGTCTCCAGCCGCCTTGACTATGGTACCGCACACTATGTTGGAACCACCAAACAGCTCGTGAACCACCTCCAGACCATCCAAAACACAGCAGCTAGACTCATCCTCAACCTTCACTGAAGAACCAGCACCTCCTCTCACCTCAGATCTTTACACTGGCTCCCCGTCCAGGAAAAAAGTCTCTTCAAACCCCTCACACACGCCTACAAAGCCCTCCACAAAACTGGACCTGCCAACATCAACAGCCGCCTGACATTCCACCAACTGGCCGGGGGACTACGCTCCTCCACCCTCGCCCTAGCTCACCCCAATGTCTGTTAAAGTCACTGCGGAGGTTGTTCCTTCTCCGGCCTCCCTCTCCACCTATGCACCTTCCCATCACTGGAAGATTTCAGGAAGAAGCTCAAGACCTGGCTCCTCAACTGCCATGGCCATCAGACCGAGGGTCACAGAACCCCAGCGCCTGGAGATCCCCCATGGTGACAAATCGTGCTCTACAAGACCCACTGATTGATTGATTGACTACTTCATCACTTGGCTATAATGTTAAAAGCAAAAACGCATATATCTCTATGGCAATGAGATGCAAGTATATCATGGTTGAGCAATGGTGGTTCTCGATATCCCTCGCGTCGGGCAAATGATCAGGAGACTGTGGATATACCTCTCTTGCCAGCATTTATACCCCTGCTAGCACAAAGACTTCAGCGAGAGGTAGACTTTCCAGCTGTTCATGCATCCGTCCTCCAAACAAGCAGAAGTACCAATTCAGGTAAGAAAACGCTTTTATCAATATGTGCAATGCTTGTAGCAGATGCTAGAACCAGCTCAGAATAGCTATCAACAGTGCACTTGAATTTCTGGCTCAGGAATGGATAATATAGCCAACAAGGGGAAACCTCTGAAGGTGAAAGGGGAAAATCGAGATGTGCAAGTCACATAACCCATCTGAAACCATACTGATGGGATGCAATAAGATTCAGTCGAATCAATAATATATCATGCCAGGGCTTTTCAATATAAACAAGCATTGGCATAGCAAATAGGGCTCGCCTTTGGGACCATATACGTGTTTAGCCATGCAGCATATTATCCCCCACTGGGCAGATTTCTGTTATGGAAGTAGAGCTTATATAAAGCGCTTTGATACCTTGATTTGCGCTATATAAAAATTAAAAAATTAAAAAGGAAAGAAAGGAGAACTGCTTGCAGGTTCTCGAGGTGGGAGAGCGAAAAGATGCACTTTGTAGAGTGATTAAGTAAAGCATGTTTGGCTGTGAGACAATCTGGCTAGGGTTGATTGAGAGTGGGGAAAAAGGCGACGGAGATCAGCAGGTAGTTAGTTATTCCAAAGTGAGGAGGACCGGTCTTAGATGAGCAGTTAGGTGTTCCAAAGTGATGAGCTCTGCACACCACGGAATCTGCCACCATGGTTATTGAGGCAGGCTGGGATGGTGAGAAGTTTGTTTTGAGTGTCAGATTTCAGGGAGAAGTGTGATAAGGCTGGAGACTAATTGAAGTAATCTGGGGTTCGTTTTTGGATTACCATATAGGTAATGCATGGAACCTTGGAATGTCCTCTTTCTTGGACAGAAGGTTAGCGAAAATATAAGTCCGGCCGCATCGTTCTATACACTCAGAAGAATGGGAAGCACATTACTTGGGAGGTTAGTAAAAACAAGCACTGGCGAAGTCAATAGCACTCACGTTTGCGATCTATTGTCCTTGCCAATGCCTTTACATCATGCTGTACAGCATAAACTAAATAATAAACAAGCATGCACAGTGCACTGGGACAACATCAAATAAATTGAGGGAGGAGGAGAATGAAGGGTTCAACAAGATAGGGGTGAAGTGGGGGAGGGGCATGAGAAGTCAGCAAGATGACGGAGAGCGGAGGGAGGGATTGGTCAGGAAGAGGATGGAGAGTAGGGGAGGGAGCACCACAACGACTAACATCAGTAAAATTGACTGTGTGTAAAAGGAGGGTACAGAGTGCAGCGGAAGGGTGGGTGGTGTGTGCATGGAAAAAAAGACAGCTGGGACAGGAGACAGCGTGGGGGTGATGAGGAAGGGTCCACTCACTGCGCAGAGTCGATTGAGTGGGGGTTGTGCTGTGCAGGGAGTCAAGAGGGGTGTGGTGTGTAGAGCGAACAGTGGGAAGCAGTGCACATGGCGGGGACAGTGTTTTAAAGAGTTAGGGGCATAATGGGACCATTTGTGCACGAAACAGAAGGTTAACTGCCAGTTGCATGGTTTGGGAGAGGGTTACATTTGGTGCGATAGCATGGATGTGCACCCATGCACAGGGAACGGAAGTTGCAGGAGTACAACAGTACTTGGACGGACAGAGTGGATGGGGCATCTGTGCAGAGAGAGAACAGGTTGCGAAGCTCCAGGCTCAGAGAAAGAGAAAAGAGAAAGGCGGGGCGGCAGCACCACAATAAACAGAGAAGAAGGTGTACTATTACAAGGGTAAACAGCCATAACAACGTGGGCATTACCACGCGCTGCTATTACAACGCTGCTTTTACAATGCAAGTCGTTACAACGACTTGCGCTGGAGGGCGCTGTTGGATAGGGAATAGTTTAATTTTCTATTCCAACACCTTCCCTACTGTAACGTGGGCTGGAGTTGGAATAGAAAATTAAACTATTCCACTATCCAGCGCTTACAGCGCAAGTGGTTCTAACGACTTGGGTTGTAATAACAGCGTTGTAATGGCACGCGGGGTAAAAGCCCGCGTTGTAATGCCATACAATACAACCATTACAAGAAGTCTTGATATGTCTCTCGAAAGCCAGGAATCTGTAAGTGGGGAGGGCGTTCTCCTCAATATATGAGCTTGTGCTTTACTCCTCGCCGCACCCCTCCAAAAAGTTAACAAACAATGCGCTGTACACCAAAATGGCACTGCCTCCTCCAATCAAAAGATTAAACAAATATGTTATGCAGCCCCCTCCCCGTCCACCTTTTCATATGGATCAATCCTTGACATGTGGGCAGGATCCTCCTAAGGCTGAAGGAAGCCCGTGGGCAATTCACAGGGAACTGACTGTATATGTGTTAAAAAGAGCAACATAACTTAACAAACAAGGATGGTTGTAGGGTGAAGAGGCCAGCACACAGAGAAACAGTGGGTGAGAGAGGGGAAAGCAGTACACTGAATTAAAATATTAACCCAGCACCTAAAGTAAACATCAAGAGAACTCGGTGGCTGTGAGGAAAGTTCAAGCACAGCAAATGAAGTGGCAAACTTTTCATCAAGTTGGCACACAAAGTAAACAAAATACGCACACTTCTCACCACAACCCAAGAACACAATCAGCATTTCTCTGAGTCAGTGCCTCAGTGCTTACTTTAGCTGCCCACACACTCCCGTCCTTACCAACATCCCCTGCTATACCCACCAGCAGATTTCTCCCTCCCGCACAACCCTGTTGTCCTTACTTACACAGATCACATGCATATATTTTTTTTAAGTTAAAAAGGACTTACATTTAATAAAAACCATATTGACCTGTAAATGCAGAAAGGAATTACAGCGCTTTACCTGGAAGGACAATATTACCACACCCTGCCGTTTGAAGTGCTGCAGAGCGGTGTGAGCTGTGGTGGAAGATCAGCTGCTGCAGGGGAAGAAGCGAGGTGGGCAGGTCTGAGACCAGCTCAGTGGCTGATCATCGTGGTCTTTGCGGCTATAGAGGTGATTCGTGAAAGGCTGAGCTCGGGCGGTCGATAACGGAGGCAGTCTCTTTAACCCGGAAGCGGGGGTGGGAGGAGTGTAGATTTTGGTGTTGAGAGGGAGGGCACCACACGGGGAGAAATGTTAAAGTTCAATGTTATGAGAAAAAAAATGGAGGAAGTTGAGCTGGGCATGCGGGTGAAAAGAAAGTGCAAAGAACAGTTCGGCTACTCTTATCCGAGGCCGTGGACGGTAGCCCCCGCTCCTTGCTGTTTTTAAATAGTACATGTTTGCCTGCTGAAACAAAGCAGAAGCGTCTCGTAAAATGTTCACATTACGGATGCTTCTGCTGCAGGGGTGTTGTAATGGGTGTGAGGCAAAGCAATAGTTTTTCTTTCACTGGTTCCTAGAGCATGGCTGACATCACAGGACATGCAACGGAGGGTCTTCTTCGCCGTGGGCACCTCGGAAGCGCCAACTATGCAATGCCATCTTTGAATCAAAAACATGGAAAATGGACAAACGAGCCATGGCATTTACATAAAAGTACTTTAGTAAAGGCGTGCCAAATGAAAACAAGTGCTGACGCACGTGCAACGTCAGCGGTGAAAGTAAAAGCACCGCGTTTGGAGCAAAAGTGCACCAGGGCCAGTGCGACCACCATGTTTCCAATTAACGCGGGTGCGATAATTGTAAACAGATGGCGCTGCTGCTCGCTCCCGAGCTCCCTAGGCCAGGGGAGAAAGAAGGCGGGACATGCACCTGCCTTTGGCCAATTGCATACTGTCATTCTTAAAAAGAAGCATGCTAAGGTCAATAGCGGGAGATTAAAAAAAAAGCACACGCACGAGTGTATTCCAAGTTTAAAGCCCTTACTAAAGGCCTCGCAGAGCAGCGCAGGCACGCTGGCTCAGGCGAGACCTAAAAAAAGTAATAGATTAACAAACACAACATTAAATGCTAATGTAAACTACAGTTCAAAGCAGGATTTACTATGCGATTTAAAACATCACCTGATCTGTAGGTTTAAAATTCTCCTTTCTGAGCAGTGACGAGGGCAGGGACACGTGCATTTTATTGACAATTGTAATTGTAACATTGGAGTTAAAAATTGCAAAGAAAGTAAATGTAGGGAGGCACTGTTCCTGTTTGAGTATATACAGCCACTAATGGTTCAATTAGAACTGTAAACCTGAAAAGCTCGAACCTCAGCTTACAGGGAAACATGTCCGAAAGGAAAGAAATAACCAACTATGAAAGAAAGGTCCTCGTGAGCTGTAAAGCAAAGCAGTCTACAAACACTGCATGTTCTCAGGGAAGATCATAAACATAAAATAAGGTTCCAAGTCAAGGTGTGAAACATTAATGGTGATCAGTTTTGTGAATCTGATTGACAAACCTAAGTTATGAATGAATGATCATGAGTGATGGACTATACATTGCTTGGCAGAAAAACGAGCCACAGATAAAATGCCTAGATTACATTTGACAAACAAATGGCCGTTAGTCACAAGAAGACTATTCCAGCTTTCTTCCCGTAGAGGCAAGCAGTTATTGTCATCTTAACTTGACCAGTGGAAATATCGAGAGACTATCAATTGTAAAGGTTTCTCACAGGATGCAAACTAATGCAAGATGCGCATGGCTATTCATAGCAGAACATAGCATCTACTCTACCCAACAGCTCATGGTCTGGCATTGGCTGATCACGCAGGAGTGTTTAAAAAGAGTCTGGACAGAGAAAATGACATGCACAAGAAAAGTAGTTTAGTTAGACACATTACATGTTACGTTACCCCGTTTATTAAACGTGCATTGGTTCACATACAAAACAAAACAAATATTGAAACTACTTGGTCTTAATCCTCAAGGACGCCACTTAAGGGGTAAAATAGTAAGAACATCATTGTATGCAAGAATACCTCTGACAGAGTCAACATGAGATTTTTATTCCATCATGCATAATTCATTGGGTAAGAACAGGGGTAGCCGGCTCTTCTCTCCACAGCTCCCCAGTCAAAATCACAGCAGCATACGTTGGTAGCACAAATGTCAACTGCCAGCCCCAACGTTGCCCTTCGCACACTTCTCACTTGCAAACTCTGCATTTTTAAAACCCATTTTCTAATTCTACATTACCAAGGGAATCCAGGAAAATCAGTATAGAAGAAATCAAAAATGTATTATAAGCTTAAGTGCTATCGAAATTGAAAGTAAAGGAAAACTACATGGCACGAGAATAGCACACCTAGGGCAAGAGAATAAGGTGCTGATGTGGGATGGCAGAATAAGGTCTGGGCATAGTACTGAGCAGGTGCTTGCTTTCTCCACGTCAGTACATCGACCCAGACGTATAAAATAAAGGGTGCTGTAAACAACATAATTTTTACTTTGTTGAATGATATGAAGAAGGGTACAAGAAAATCAACAAACCACATTTTAAAAGTTAGGAATAGTAGGAAAAAGATGTTAAAATGTGGTTTTTGAGAACTTTTAATACAAGATTTAGTATAATAATAAACATGGCTATCGTGGCATTAGGTTGCAACAGTTTTCATGTCCATTATAAGCAGAGCTATAACCTTTACTTTGAATGGGGGAGAGACAAAAATATTAATACAATCCTTTCATTTGAGGCTCACGTACAAATCACTAGACACTTCAGCAATGCCACAGAAAAGGCACGCAGAAAAATATTTGCGAGAAACATGCTGCGCCTCCTTGCACCTCAACAACAGATACCTCAATTCACAATTTAACTGAATGTCTGGTGCTTTTTCTCGCCATTCCCTCTCCAGACAGAAGCTCAGAGGATACCGCACACTGAGGGGGATTTAGGCCAAAAAAGCCTTGTAAACAGAGGAGGTTTTATCAGATTTCTCATTTAAGATTTTAAATATAGCAATGCATTTCAATTTCAATATGTAGCAGTACAATTTATGCAACTCTGAGATGAGGTCCTGAAGTAACGTTAGAGACAACGATAGAGAATGTAAGATTAACTTAAACGACTGGTTTACACGAATGGTTTACTCCACATTCAGCAGAGACAACAGCAGAGTGCCTCCTTGTGTTAGGGTAAAACTATAATTTGCAAGAATGTAAAATTGCTTTGAAATTGGTCGTTTTACTCTAACTGTGCACTCGATATTGGGCAACAATGATATTAGGGCGCTTCTTTGGTTATGGTGAAAAGGCTATTTAACGGTCTACTTCACATTCAGCAACAACAATAGAAATCGGCAATTAAGAAAATATATAATTTTTTTAAATATGTTGGATGGGCATTTTACCCCCAACAGTCTACTCAACAACAGAAAAGTGCCTCCTTCCTGTTTACTCCACATGTTACAGTAAACCGGACATTTTAGAGAATGTAAAAATATCTTTAATGGCCATTTTATCCTAACCTTTTACTCCAAATTCGGCAACCACAATAGAAGAGTGCCTCCTTTTTGGTACGGTAATGTTGGGTAATGTTGAGTTCATCGATTTGAACGCATTGGCAAATTGACTCAAGTACAAGCAGAGGAAAAATCCTGGAAATTCTCCTATGTTGGGAGCATAATTCTGGAATATTAATATGTTACGTTTACGGGACACACTACTGGGTGTAAGGCTTGCACTCTTTCATTAGTTGGGAGCAATGCGTAACAGTATTATTTAACTCTTGCATAGTTCAACCCTGGTGACTTGTTAGGCACAAATAACACCAGACAGCTGTGCTACCAAACAGCCACAATACGCCCAACTATCAGGCCCTAAAAACTTGAGACAAATGAAAAACAAGCTTGTGTTTACTGTTACCGAAGCGAGCGACACAACGCATCTAACAAAGAGCCACTCCATGGAAGACGTACAGATTGAGGTTCAGGATGAAGGTGGTTGCATGGCAGAGAATGTAACATCAGTCCATATTCACGTTTTAGAAGCTCTGCTACAAAGGGAAAACATTCTGTAACAGTGGAGGAACAACATGATGGTAAATGACGATCAAACATACAGTACGTCAAACATAGCAGACAGGAAATGCTGGTAATGCGAAATGAAATGAAAGGGAATAAAAAACTGAAGGAGAGCAGCCTGTTAAGAGGTTCTCAGGCATGTGGGCATGCCCCTTTATCCCTGCTACCAAAGTTCATGCAGGTCATGCAAGTAGAAGAAAGGTCTGGAGGATTTACTGAGCATACTCAATCTCATGCAGTAATACCAAGGGCCACGAGGCCAGAAAGGGCTCAATGAGACTGTTAAAAACACGCCAAAGAACTTTGTCCAATTAGGAAAAAGATGCTTTTATAAAAAGACAGAAAGAGTAATTGAGATTTATTTTTAAGGAATTTATCAATCCTAGTTTCTTTTTGGCGGGGACAATATATAGTTTACATAGTAAAGTTGTATGTGGTAATACAGATGTTCACAAGTATAAAATCGAAAGTTTAACTTTCAAACCAAAGGCACAACAGGAAGAGCGCGACTGCCCATGATGGGTACATATACATATATTGATTGTCAAAAAATGACCCTTGTGTTATCAGGAATGTACATCATGTAGTTTTTTTTATTCAACAGGGTGACTCGCCAGCCTTACAAGCCTTCGTGGCCACCCAAGTATTCAGACTATTCAAAATGATGGCTAATGAAAAGACCGGATGGCATTTATTTGCATATTGACTACTCACCATATTTAAACAAATTATCCGTGGACTCCATGGACAACCTATTAAAGAATTAGGTCATAGGCTTGAAATTTATTTTGGTGCCACAGTTTTCTGGAGTTGCGCTACAGCAGCCTACACACAGACCCTCTATAGGATCTGATAGACAATAAGATCACAATTTCATGTCTCAAGAGAAATTGAGGGCAGAGGTGGGCCAACACTAAGCCTGAAGAGAAATGTGAGAAATATAGGGATAAACTGGAAAAAAACAGGTTAGGGAAGGGTGAGGCACTGGGTACCCTTTCAAAGAATGATCGGGCATGTACAGTGAACATTACCTCACTGAGTAGTACTTGCTCTTCCTATGAGACTACAGAGTGGGACTAAAGCGATGGAATCACCCAGGGAGACTGGTGCCATGTACCGAACAAACAGGGGAAAGGGCAGAGAGCGTCTGGAGGCCTAAACTCTAAAGTTAATCACGCCTAAGGCTACAGTGGGGAAAGAAAGCTCTTTAATCGCCTATTACCAGTAGACGATTAAAATGTGGCTGTCTCAGCAGAGCTGCAGCATGAACACATCCAGAAGGGTATACATAGTCTCACAAGATTTGATAAGAATGAGCGTACTCAGCAAGGGAAAGTCTGCAAGCAAGCCCACAGTTTTGCACTCTCATACACCCCTACCCCATCCTGTTGAGCTTTAGCCATGCTAAGCTGGTCTTTCCATTTCAGAGAGATGCACAATCCAGCTCTGACAATATCCAAAAGCAGTAGCTGATCTGATGCTGGGGATTTAGGAGATGTGTTTAGCAAAAAGCAGTTAGAAGACCCAGGGGTAGTGCAAGCGCACACTAGCATGGTTAGGCAATCTGCTAGGGGATTGGGAATTGGTATCTTCCTCTGCCAAGTGCCTCACTGACTTCTGCCTCCACATCTCTGGCCTACCCTCTGTCGTGGTCACTGCAAAGGTGGACTCTGGTGGAAAGCCGTTGTCGAGTGTGCACAGAGCCAGCTCCGCGCTTTCCCGGACATTGTTCCCTAGGTCTGTGGAAGTTTGCTGGATCGAGGAGCCAGGGATGCTCACGTCAACTTCATTTGTAAAGTCAAAGCCATCTGGGATTCAACATACAGTAAAAGTTTAGTCCTTCAGCGCTTGTCCTCCAAAACACTGTAAAATGAAACTAGGAATCTTGCAACAAGGTGTGACATACACTCACAATCCATGTACATGTTATCAATACCCCCAAAAATTTGCTTTCCTTTTAATATGAAACAGCTTCCTAAAGACATTAATACACAGCTGCACAGTGACAAATGTAGCAATATTAACAGTGATGATGTCAGGCGTAATGCATGATTTCTAGCTTGGTACTTTTCAATCTATATATTAAGTGATGGGAAATGTCACCGTGTATGAATATGAAGTAGGAACATTTTACTCACTGCTTTTAGAGGTTGGGAGGAAAAAATAGATGCTGAAGAGTGAAAATATATGATTTTCTGATTAAAAATCCATACCTGCAGCAGGTCATGGTTTTTCCGACTGGATGATTATCCATGAAATTAAAAATAGTTTTTTCCCTTAAACGCAAACCTCAAGACAGGCACGAGCTACTGTTATGCACATCCTTGAGACCAGATGCTTTTGCATCCACTAACCTGAAAGCATCAGTGGAGCAGGGTGGATGGAATAAGGGATAAAGAAACATCATACTTTAAATCATGTAGTGGAGGACAACCACCTCCTTTAACCAGCATTGCAAAGTCAACGTTTTTTAATCATGTTGTACAGTAGAGTAGCTGCTGTGCAGCATGACTGAAAGTCGAGTCATAGAGCTTTCATTTTATTGCTGGTGGGAGGGAGGCAACACGGAGGGAAGCAACATGGTGGGCAGATAGGGGAAGAAAAGCACTATGACACAGCCAGCGGTGTCCATGTAACAGCTATTTTTTTGTTATGGTAGGAGGAGTGGCAACACAGACAATGGAGCGAGGGGTAATAAGAACATTGGAAGGAGTGGGGTCTGCTGACACCAGGGAAACCGGCCCAGGACAAGAAGGCCTACCGGACATTTTCAATGTTAAACATCGATTACAAAATACGGAGTAGAATCCTAACCCAGACTCCTTCACCACATGCCCACCTTAATACACTCTGACCAGGCGGGATTCATACCAGGACAAAATACGGCGCTTAATGTCCGCAGACTCCTCATGCTGCTAGAGACTCCTTCATACAACAGAGAGCAAGCAGTGATCTTTGCAGTGGACATTAAAAAGGCATTTGATAGCCTGGATGGGCCTTCCTCTATGGCAGGATGACTTAGTTTGGCCTGAGATTAGGGAACTAGACCAAATTGTTATATGCAGGTCCTTCGGCCAAAGCTAGGACAGGTCGCGTTATCTCGGAAAGCTACAGGGAGGGGATGGCACTAGACAAGGCTGACCTCTGCCGCCACTACATTTTAGGTCTCCCCTGAGCCAGTGCATGCGCTACTCTGGCGAGACATTTAGTGAGTGGGCTTTAAAAAGCCGACCACAGCTTTTTGATTGGCCTAGAGCGTGCGGTTACGAGCACAGTTACGAGCAGAGGCGCCATCTGGCTTTCCTCGTCATGGCTCATTAAGCGCATCGCTCACGGCGTGCAATCGCTTTCACTTCACTTTCACGGCCGCGTCACTTTCACAGCTGCACGGCCAATGCTTGTTTCTACATGCCTGTCTGTATCATCTGTTTTTTTCTTTTCGCAAGGGCTCCTGTAACTAACCTTATTTCGCTCATGCTGGAGAGGCGAGGGTACCACATATTTGCCGGCTGTCGTAAGACTTCCTCGGAAGGGTCAATGTGTAGAAGTAGACATGTCACAGCTTTCTCCGCTCACCGTGACACCGGCCCCCTCTGTCCACACCCCGAGGCATGCCCTCTGAGCTGCCCCTGCAGTGTCATTCCACCCCTCTGACCATAGCCTCACTCCTGCCTCTTGGTTCTCTGCTCACACATTCTCCTCTCTTGAACATTCTTCTGTTCTTCTCTCTTGTGTCCTCTTGCCTCGTTCATCTACTTCTCCCCTCTCTGCGCCATCTTCCTCTTCTCACTCAATCATCCCTTGATCTCATCCTGACTCTGCCACTACTTGTAGCTCTCCACGCTTCGCTTCCTCTACACTGCTATCTCCCTCCATCCTCTGTTTTGTCCTCTTTCTCCCATCCAACTTTCTCGGTCTCCTCTCGTCGTGTATCACCTCTTTGTGCATCTCGTCTTGTTTTACCTCTCTTCTCCAGCTCCTCCTTCCCTCTCTCTCTCTCCATGTTCTTCTTATAAACATGTCTCCCCCTCAAGGTCTTCTCTTTTCTCACGCCCTCCTCCTTCTCTAAAGCCTCATTTCCTCTTTGTTTCTCGTTTCTCCCTTTATTCTTCTTCCGCTTGTTCCTTTCTCATTCCCACGATCCCCTTCTTCTCACTCACTCTCCCTTTACCCTTTTCTCTACCGTGGTTCTCAATATGTCCCTCCCTGGCCCCTTCTCCATTAATCCTATTTTTCTTTCTCCTCCTCTACTTCCTGCCTCCCCTTTCTCTTCTCCCTAGACCTCCTCTCCTCCTTAATTTCTCTCCTGTTTCCTCTTCCCGTTCCTTCCTCTCCTACGGATTGCCCTCTTCCTTCTGCCCCTTCTCATTCTCTCGCTTCCCTTCCTAGTTCTTCTCTCCCCCTTTCCCTCTCTCCTCAATGTCTCCGGTTTCTCTCCCTCTCGCCTTCTCCCAGGTCCCTTTTCCCCTACTCCCTACTTTCGCAGAAATAAAACAATGCTCTGTGTGGAGAAAAGGTCCAAGTTTCTCCTCTGATGTCAGCAGACCTTTGCACCGGGCCACAGGGTTGTTCATGGCCGCCCGCACTACGGGTGCAATGAGAGTGAGTGCACGTGTTATGGTGCTAGTGTGGCTGCTTGACACTTGTTTATTTCTTGTCTTTTGCAATCTTTCATTTGCTTGGGTACTTTCATGCGCACACAATGTGAGCTGCTTTCTTCGCGCCCCTGCTCGCACTCCAACAGATTAGGGGCTTGGTTTTCTGTGTGCCTCTCTCCTTCGGTGTGTTTGTGCTTCCTGGCACATGGTGCCTTTCTGTGGGGCTATCATGCTCGGCTTCCCACCTCTGCGCTTCTGCCCCACCTGTCCACTCCACAGACACAAACACACCAGGCCGGGGAGCTGTCTGTGGCCCTTTCACCCCCAGCAAGAGTTTTCCAGCAGTGCCCGCAGCCTCTATGCTTAGCGTGCAGCCCAGTTCTCTTTACTGCTGCCTAAAGCGCCCACATAATTTAGCGCTTTGTGACTCCTGCCATTTTACACACATGTAGGCGCTGCATATGAGGGGTTTGCTTGAGGTGGGCGAGCCAGCAAATGTAACCAGCATTGGCATAGCCAATAGGTGTCGCTTTTGGTACCTTATAAGTATTTAGTTATGCAGCACAATATCCATGCAACAACATCAACTATTGCATGGCTAAACACTTATAAGGTCCCAACGGCGAGGGCTATTGGCTATGTCAATGCTTGTTGCTCTGGCCATGGAGCCATTGGCTTGTAATGACAGAGCTGGGAATGATGATCAGGGTATGATGGAAGGGGCCCAGACACAACATACTGTGTTGTATGCAGACAACCTCTTGATTTTCCTGCACAATGCGATGAGGGCCCTGATATGTTCTCAGGGTCTTTGGGATCGCTTTGGCTCCCTCTCCGGACTACGAGTCAATTGGCAGAAATCTTGCATATTCCCAAATATGATACCCAGAAACCCACCAGAGGGGCAAGGGATCTTACAATGGGAACACGAGTGCTTGCCCTACTTTAGGGTAATGATTTATCATGAACCCGCTAACCTGCTGGAGAGGAATGTGAGAAAGTCCATTTGGGCGCTCTGCTCCAGCAGTAGCTTTTGGAAAACACTGACCTTTTCGGTGATGGGGCGAGTGGCATTACTAAAAATGATAGCCCTTCCGTGCCTATTGTATTTCTTTGAACTGTTGCCTGTCCGGATCCCTTGGTTGCCTTTCTGGTACACCGACATGCTCATTATGGGCTTCCAATGGGGTATGGGCTGCAGACAGGTAGCACTGACCACTCCCCAGTGACTAGGGAAAGTGGGTGGTTTAGCTGTTCCTGATTTTGAGACCTATTATCCGGAGGCACAGCTTCAGTAGCTAACACATTGGATAGCAGGTAGACTCACCCCCGGGAGGGCACAGGGCCCTTTTGTGCCTGAGTTTCCCTGCCTGATGAGGGTACTTCTAAGGCTTCCCCTTTTCAGGACGGATGACGACACAGAATTTCAAGTGCTGCATCTCTGCTGAACTCGAAGTCAACAAAAGACGCAAGTGTTATTACCTGTACTACGCTGACATCCCACTGAGATTTCTTGAAGTGCTTCCTCATTGGGGGGGTCGACGGGTGAAAGCTTATGGACTGGGTGGCAACAGGTGCATCAACCCTTGGGGCCCTCTTTAAAGGTGAGATACTCCTCCAATTTGAGGAGTTCCACTTGCAGCATGATCTACCTCAAATCCATTTTCTCCTTCATTGATCAGCCATCTGCAGACGCTGAGGGAAAGGCATGGCAGAACCACTCCAAGCTAAAAGCTGACAATACTTGGTTACTTCATCTGGACTTTTAAGGGCTATTTTGAAGCAAATACCCAAGATATCCAGAAATGCCAGTTTTAAGCTTATTAATGCTCATGTGCTGCATACCTCAACACTGGAAGGATTAACAGATACTTCGCAGTAGTGGGAGCAAAATGTCAGATGTGTGGGGCTGAGTTTCTCCACATGTTCTGGGATTGTCCGGAGCTAGGGGATTATTGAGAGGAAATTACTGGAGCGCTAGCTGAGATTACTGAGAGGGAGGTCAAAAGAACCCCTGGTCACTGTCTATGAGTTGATACTCGCACACTAACAAAAACAAAGCTACGAGCAAGTTCCAAGACCTGGATTTTATTCTTGCCAAAAGAGAAATAGCCAGTAACTGAAAAGCCCCAAGGGGTCCCCGGGTGGCAGTTTGGAAGAAGGAATTGCTGAGATGGCCATGATATGAGATTGTGGTGATGCCCCGAGAGGCTAAATGGGGTTGTGGGTCTCTTGACATGGCATTTTTAGATGCATTGCAGAATTGTGACCCACCCCCTCAACTGGGGAGATGTCGGGCACCCCCTGGCAAACGGTAGTCCTGCAGAGGTCTAGCCTTCCTCAAGGAAATAGTACACAGGGGACATGAGGTATTGAAACTCCATAGGGGTCCAAGAGGGCTCACGGACCGACATGGAACCTCTTCTACAGAGATGAGGGTGCTTACACTCCAAATGGACATTAGCGCACTACAGGAAAGGACTGAGACCAAGGAAGGCAATGTGGGAGGGGTACGACTGTTATAAAGTTTTTGTGAAGTTGTTTTGAAGGGGAAGAGACACTGATCGGGGGTTGGCAAACAAATATCAACTGCCATATGTGAATATTTTTACATGTTCTTACTATGACTTCATGAGCAATATACTGCTGCATATTGAGCATATACCCTAATATGATGCCAAGCCCCATCGGCTGATGTACGTTTTGTTAAAAATGTTAATAAAATGTATAAAAAAAGAAAATCGGAAGGGGGGTGCTATGATGTGGGCAAGAGGTAGGCAGGCAACAGCAAGGCAACACGGACCGCAGGAAGGAAGCAGGGCAACATGGATTATGGGAGGGCAAGTGGGAGCAAAGCAACATGGATCATGGGAGGGCTGGCGGGAGCAAGGCAACATGGACAACAGGAGAGAGCTTGGAGGCAACACAACATGAGGGAGAGAGGAAGGGAGCAAGCCAACACAGACAACGGAAGAAGCACGAGTGGGTGGTGGCAAGCCAACAGGAACATGAGAGAAACATGCAGGCGAAGAAGTAAACGAGGGAGCCAACTGAAAAGACACAGTCTGGTAGAGTGCTTAAACACAAAGAAAAAAGAAACACCTAAATAAAATGAGCAGTGGAAGGACACAAGTAATGTATCCATACTCCGGCAGAGGGACACACACATGAAGAGGAAGGAAGCCTACAGCAGCTACCAATAAGAAGCAAGCAAATGAGAGCGACAATTATGCATACTAATGGTAAGCCGTGGGTGGTCCCCAAAGAAATACGGATAGGAAACAAAAGGTTTTGAAGAAACAGCGCATTTGCTGTCCAGGTGAGACCTACAAATGTTCTGTAGCAACCTTTTGACACCAATCGTACCTTTTTAAATGTAGGATGATCCAAACAGCTTAACTGCAACCTTGTAATTTCAGACTCTCCTCAATTATTCTCTTCATATTCATTACATGTGCACAAAATGGAGAGGGTGATACATAATATGTCAGGCAATAGAAATAACCTATGACATAAGACACAGTGATGTGTTTATGGACTCATACTGCTAACCCTTGTACAAGCTAGTGAGAAGCACTGTTGTTTACACAGAACCCTCATTAATGTTCCCTTAAAGAGTTGCACAGTCATGGAGACTAATCACTGGAATAAAACCATTGCATAGATTACACAGTAAGAAGTCAGTTTCGCACAATCAAAAATTAATAGCAACACTGAAGTCTGTGCTATGCCTATCAATACATTTTAAATGGTTTACTTCTGTATTAGGTTAAGTTACAAAACATCCTGCTAAATTGGAAACATTATAAACGTGAAATTATTTGCTGTTGTCTTTATTTTCTGCGTTTGATGGTTAATATGTTTTGATTGGTCGATTGTTTGCTATAACATTAGTTGATTTATTTCCATTCAAATTCTGTATTAAATAGTTCACAATCATGTGAGACACGAACTGCAATGGCATCATTCATTGTCCAAGGTTTGAAATAGTTTTGCTGTTTTAATATAATTTTGTTCATTAGCTTCGGAAACAACCTTTGAATGTCTAAATTAACTAGCTTCCCTAAAATGAAGCTCAGTGGGACTTTCCCCCCTAGAGAATAAATTGTAGGTACCACCTACCAATCTCAAAGGTGAGATTGCAGGTGTTCCATAGAAGGTAAAAAGGTAATTCGACAATTTCATTATTGTCGAGCTACCTTAAATTATAGGAGGAAGCAGGTTAGAGAATTCCATCGTGCCCTTGTCTGATGAATGCCAAAGTTTGACTTGTCAAGAATGATTTCGGAATGTCATGTCTACTGGGTAATGACATCAGAGTGGGTGATGGAGGATGTTGCCTTGACACAGTGGCAGACAGCCCACCTAGATGATCTCCAATTGAGTAAGATAGCTATTTGACCAGAGAGAACTTCTGGGGTGCCATTAGCATTACCTAGCTCTCAAGCAGAGGACATTGCTGTGGTGTCTAAGGTAATCATATGTGATCTGAGATGCTTTGCTGAAGAAACGAGCGTTGCTGTGAGAGTGAGGCTCCGATAGAGCATAAGTCAAAAAGGAAATAAAAACATCCTACTTTGGTTTATATGCCACCACACAATTCCAGGTGAAAGACGACTGGTAAGAAACTGGGAACTTTCAATCTAATGAGAAGACATACTCCTAAATTGTGAGCCCTCCACTTCTAACCCAGAAGCCAGCCAGCAGCAGGTGATCCACATTCTATTATATGACTGGAAAACGAGTACCGGAGCTGTCCACCTGAAGGTACTAAAAAACAGGGAAAGCCTTAGTCCACACCTTTAGTTGGCTATCATGGGTGTGAATTTGGACTTATGTTGTGATATATCTTCAAGACCCCTTCATTGTCTAGGACTCTGATGGTCTGATAGTGGCTGCTTGCAACCAAAACTGGTAGGCAGTGTTCCATTTAAGAGGGTATGCATATTGTACGTTTCTTGGACCATTTCTCATGCAGCAGTATAAAACAAGACAAATAAATATGTTGCAAAATTTCTATGGCAGCTGGATTACTCAGATAAAGTAACTTTAAAATGTAAAACTAGAACCACTGAGTACACACACTAACTACTTCCACAACTCCTGCATGCTCTTCTATTCAATTGCTTATTGATAAATCTATTTCAGCATAAAATATGAGCAGAATGCAAATACTGTTTTTATGGGTGCTCTGTAATTGTCCGAGCAAACCACATAGATTGCTACTATGGCCTTCTGGAGCTGAGCTAAAAAAAAAATGTGTAAGTAAATCTGGAACAATTTTTTGATTTATAAAACCCACACTGACTTACATTAATTCTATCGCTTTTAATTATAACCTGTTACTACTTTTGTTTTAAACTTGCTATTGCTTTTTAAAAATGTACTTTTAAAACTGACTACTTACCTGCATTTTAGCACCACGCATACACCGGAATCTCTGAGGGACATAACTTGCTTGGCCGCCATCTTGGGAAGGGCGCGCTCTAGCAATTGGGGGTAATCTGCTATAAAACATGCGTGCTGCACGGACGCAAGCGCCTTAGGTGAGAGGGGAAGTCAGTTGCTGTTTCTATGGGCTCGAGTGCTGGTGATGCATGAATTGCGATTCTACTGCTACTCGTTCTCGCTGTTCAGGTGTTGAATGAGATTGTGATTTTAGTCCTTTCATTCTATCGCTTTTAATTAGAACTTGCTGCTACTATTGTTTTAAACCGGACATTGCTTTTTAAAAATTTACTTTGAAAATTGACCGCTTACCTGCACTTTAGCACCACGCACACACCGGAATCTCGAAGGAACATAACTTGCTTGGCCACCATCTTGGGAAGAGCGCGCTCTAGCAGTTGGGGGTAATCTGCTATAAAACATGCGCGCCGCTAGCGCGCCGAAGGCACGCCTAAGGCAAGCCCATCTGCGCCCGTTGGCGTCCCGGAAGCGGCCAGCGCCAGGCATGCTGCCCCTTTTCCTCCTATTGTGTCCGCCGCACGCAGGATTTGGAAAAGGGAGAAATTGGGGTCGATTGGTGCGTCTTTGAGGTCGTGTGGCCATGTTTGGGCTGTGCTGGATAATATATCTGTCATTTGTCCGAGCTGCAACTTTCATTTTAACCATACTTTGGGCTCTACTCCCTTACCTAGCCACATTCCTCTTGTCTCTCTGTTTGTTCAAAGTATTAAAGCGGCTCTGGTTAATGCGCGGTCCATGGCTAAACATGCTTCTGACATTTTTGAGCTGTTGGTAGATAGCCAGCTAGACCTGTTATTTATAACAGAGACCTGGCTCAATGAGTGTTCAGCTCCAGTCATTACCTTGGCTATCCCTACAAGGTTTAAAATTTCCAGGGTCGACCGCAAAGCAGGCAGAGGCAGAGGGGTTGCTGTAGTTTTCAGGGAAAACTGGACTCTTTCTAAGGGGCACAGGATTTTAGGGAGGGGGAAGCCTTGGATTTCTCCATCACTATTTCTCCGCATTTTGTACTGGGAGCCACGTTGTTATATCATCCTCCTGGGCCCCAACCCCCTTCCTAAAAGCTTTTGACGAAGCCATTGTGCCTAGAGTCTTACATCACTCTAATTATCTACTACTTGGGGACTTTAATATCCGCTTTGACTGTAGAGAGGCTCTCGACACGCACGCCCTTAATGAGTCCCTGGATCTCGCTCAACTGACACAGTGGATACATTCCCCCACCCATAGTGGGGGTCACACCGTTGATGTTGTTTGTAACAACTGTCCTTTAGTCGTACAAGATCCTCTCCCGGTCCCTTGGTACAATCATTTATTAATTCAATTCTCCTGGACCATTAAGCCATTCTATTCTTCTATGAAGACTTTGGAGGCAAGACCTCCCCCCCTTGCATCGAGCCTGCTGCCATTGGCAGAGTCCTGGGAGATTCCCGTCCGGGTATGATTGGGGGTCCATTGGAAGCAGTAGGCGGATTTAAGACTTCGTTGGCCAGTGCAGTGGAGCATTTCTCTGCTCCACTAGGTCATAAAAGAGCGAGACAATCCCCGTCCCAACCCTGGTTTTCAAAGGAACTGAAAGAACAAAAAATATCATGCAAAAAGCTAGAGCGCTGCTGGAGACAGGCATACTGTCTTCTAGCCAAAATAGCTCTCAGGAAGGCTCAGAATAGCTATTACTCCATTTCCAAAGGCCACTTTTTCGCAGAGTGTATTGCCCAATCGCAAAATAATTCAAAAGAAATATTTGCAATCGTTCAAAGCTTCCTGAATTCTTGCGCTGAACAAATGGCTTCACCTGTCTCTAATGATTGGTGTGAGCAGCTTTTGGTGTTTTTTATTGATAAAATTCAAGCCATACAGGACAGCTTTGGGACTGCAAATCAAATGCAGGTGACCTATTCTTATCAGAAATCTGCAGTCTCTGTTCCAGTTCGCCCTTCTTTGACTTCATTCACTCCCATCCCGCTGTCAGATACCTTGGCAATACTTAAATTACTCAAATCAGGCTCTCCTACCGACCCCTGCCGAGCAAAATTATTGGCGGCAGTAACGGATGTGATTAACCCAGAAGTCAATAAAATTGTCAACCTGTCCCTCCTGACCGCCACGGTTCCACCCGAGTGGAAACAGGCAAAACTCCTCCCCTTGCTGAAAAAACCTTCATTAAATCCCGCTACCCCGGCCAGTTACCGCCCAATTTCACTCCTCCCGGCTGTGGCGAAGATGCGTGAGAAGGCCACTCACAAGCAGCTCTCTGAGTTTGTTGAGACTTCTGGCGTCCTCCACCCCGCCCAGTCGGGTTTCAGGGCCTCTCATAGCACCGAGACGGCCCTAGTTGAGGTGGCGGAGGCTATTAGAGTGTCCCTGGATGCCGGCGGCAGAGCAGCTCTGGTGCTTCTAAACCTCTCTGCCGCGTTTAACACCGTGCCACACAGCCAACATTTGGTGCGGTTGTCTCAAATCGGCATCTCGGGTCTGGTGTGGGAGTGGATAGAATCCTTTCTAGCCAATAGATCACAGCAAGTATGGCTGGCCCCCTTTTCCTCTAATCCAAGAAGTCTGACTATGGGGGTTCCACAGGGCTCTACAATGAGCCCTCTTATTTAATGTCTATATGACAGCCCTTATTTATTGGCGGAGGAGCAGGGTGGTAAGATCATAGCCTATGATGATTATACCCAGCTCCTCTTCTCGTGGAAGAAAACTGATTTCTCTCCGACCACTGCCAAAAACTGTCTTAGGTTTTTAAATGGCTAGCAAAGGCCCAACTGAAATGCAATGAGGAGAAATCGGAGGTGCTCTTCTATGGATCCTTTCCCCTGCATTTCAGAGAGGATATTTGGCCAGTGGGCTACCCCCTGCATAACCTGGCGAAAAATCTGGGAGTCTGGTTCGGTGAGGATTTAAGATTTCTGCCTCAGATTAATACGTTGGCTGGTGTGTACTTTGGCACACTGAAACGACTATGCCAACGCATAAGGCAGACCCTACGGGATCTGCATTGGCTCCCGGTGGAGCAACGGATACTGTTGAAGGCTCTTTCACTGGCTCATAGTGCCCTCTATAAGGCAGGGCCACAGTATCTTAGGAGACGCTTCACGTTCTATGTGCCACCCCGACATCTGCGCTCTGCAGGCCAATGCCTTGCTGTCGTACCTAGGTACCGCTTGACCAGATTGGGCGGCAGCTCCCTTTCAGTTAGAGCGGCCATGGCTTGGAATGCTTTGCCCTTTGACCTACGAAATATTGACGACCTTAGGCTGTTTAAAAAACTGTTAAAAACCTTGTTATTTAAGTAATCTTTCAGCCGCGTCAGCTTCCTTCTGTCTCCACCATTTGGCTTCCAAGCCGGGACACTTCCGAGTAGCCGTGCACGCTATAAATGGTGGTTAACATAACATAACATTGACCAGAAAATTTATTTTTCTATGGTTAACGAACTTTCCGAAATACACAGCAGTGATTTTGAAATAATGCATACATAATTTAGAAACTCCGCTTACAAATTCCGTGACCAAGACGGGATGGTGGCAACATGCCAGGTTTTGTTCTGGATACTATTGTTAAATTAGTTAAAGCTTAAATAACCAAGATACTCATCTACTTTGAATGCAGCTTCTTTCTTTTGGAAAGGATAAATGTAGCACTGTATCTTTAAGGTCTGGTGCGCAACAAGTTATACTTAACTATGAATAAGTTAATGATGATTTACTTTAACTAGATAACACGTGTCCTCGGGTAATACTAGCAGCCATGGTCAGATTTGCTCAATTAGAAAACAATGAAGGTAATCAGGCTCTTGTAATCTGAAGGATAATGTATTATAAAAATCAAATTTTTATATAAACTGTAGATTTTCAAGTATGTTGCTATTTTTCTTTCTACCTACGCTGCGAAGATTTTGGCAATACTACCCATCCACTTTCATCAGATGTCATTTACAATATTATACCACTGTCAAGTCTGAATGGTTACTCGCTGATAGATTAAATCAGGAGTTATATTTGGTAGAAGAGAGGTGCGCATGATTAGTGTCTATGGCTGGTGGGGAAGGTTGTATCCCTGGGGATCCTGGTGGACTTGCTTGTACTTCTGGTCGACCAATACAGTTACACATAGGTAAGAGAATGATTAAGTAGGAACAGGATGTTCACATAACAGATTCGGCTAATAAAAGAAGTGAAGCATGGATGCGAGTTTGCCCCCATATTATTTAACCTGTTTGTGGACCTTAGGAAGTGTAGGAAATTTCCATCAAAATGGGTCTACATGCCTGCTGTTTGTTCGATAGAGGACTCAGTACTACAGTATTCCCCCTACAACAGTGCCTAAATTATCCACTTTTAGCTTGCCAGCGACATTGATTATGAAAAAATAAAGATTATTTTGTTGGAGGCCACAATATATTTGATTGAGAACCGATGATCATAATTATATCTAATCTTTGTCTTGATATCAAATATTCTCATGGCCATTTCTCTATGATTACTGCAGTTATTCATATGGTAGTATATTTCTTCATAGCTTGCTTCAATGAAATTCCAGATGTGTATTTCATTCCTGTTTGGAGCACATCAGGAGAGTAGCAGTGCCACTTTGAAAACAGTTATATGTGCACATCAGTAACTGTTCAGGAGCAGCCTTTTCTAGAAAGAATCTCTCCAGGATGTGGCATCACAGACATCATAGGAAGCCAGAAATGCTAACCAAAACGGTGTGGGTGAGCTGGAAAAACCCAGCATGAATAGCATTACTAGCATCAAGAACCGTCTCTGATTTTCTGGTCTGAACCATTGCTGCACTATTTTGATGGGCTTTAAATACAGCAGAAGACTGGATGTCACTGTTCTGTAGCATAAATAGTAGATTAACTGCAAGACATACTAGGAGGTCCAGTGGGAGGGTAGGAAGGGGAAAGGTTATTAAATCAATAGCCCTACACTACGGTCCGCATTACAACTGGCCTCTTAATCCCAAATTGGGACATTTGAGTTCACGTTCAAATTGGTGTAACGAGACATGCATTAATTCTGCACGTGTTTTTTTTTACCGCATATGAAATTACCACAGGTAATATGAAGAACACATTTTCCAGGTCACACCTGGAAGAATTTGTCCCCACAAATAGACCCAGAATTACCAAATTGCATGTGCAAATCAGTGAAGTAAGCCATTTTCAATGTTATTTCGCATTCCACAGGACAGATAGAAAAAGTTACTTGCCCTATAAACATCTGTTCGTAGCATAAGCGATGTAAATTCACATGCTCTGCCTACTTGTGTCATCTAGTTTTGGGCCCAAACAGTTGCAAGTTATATTTTATCGAAAAAGTTCAAATCACAAGACCTGTTATGACTCTTTCCTTGTCCCAGAATGCATCAGCACAAAAAGCTTCACCTCAGAATGTTTTCCCACTTATACGGCAACTAGTGCTAGTGAAACGACTGGAGTCAAAGTGAGCTGATGTTATGGGATGAATTAGCTGTAAAACATCTGTGATCATTGCTAATTATAGCACCACACTAGACAAACAGATGGATACAGGCGAAGTACAATTTTCTGTGCATAGCTTGTGCGGCTGTGGATACACATGCTCTGAAAAAAATTAAAGCAGTCCCTCGATAAGCAGCTGCTAGTTAGGTCAGCAGATGATGCAGATGTTTGAAAATGTGTCCTTAAAACTGCTTAACAAAATAAAGCTTGCTGAGGTACAAGCACATTTACACAATACTATTTAGTGATGGTGTGTGATGTTGACCAAGTAGCAGCTTTATATCCATGATAGAGATATTAGGTAAAAAAGCGAGCGTGGCTCACTTTTTTGTGTAGTGTGTGCTTTGTGGGGACTAGTAATGAGCATTTAGCTTTAGCATAGAATGATTGAATACATCTAACTACCCATCCCAACAAAAAGCTTATTTATTTATTTTATTGTATTTACTTGTTTTTGGTATGAGCAGAACACTGAAATGTCATCATTGCTACAGCATTGAGTGCTGTGTTTTGGGCCTTAGTTACATTGTTCAATTAAACGTGGGCACAGGTACCGTGAGGTGTATATATTGAATTTACACCAATAAAGTGCTTGATGGAAAAAACAAACATCAAGCAATAAAGAAAGCGGGTCAGCAGTAAATGGTTATCGACAAAAAGGCAGGTTGGCATAGATAGTTCTCAGCACCACTTAAATTGTTGAAATAGATGTCAGTCAATAATATCACAGTGAATACAATATTAACCGCTAATGTGGGCAACCAGCCAACACCAAGTGGGAGAGGAGTAGGTGTCATAGTGAAGGGCAAATCGAGGGAAGAAGCTGAGGTTGGTATTTGGTCGTGCCAATGACCTGACATTGCCTGAAGTATTAGCCACTGGGATAGAATATGTCAAGGAGGGGGAATGTGTCTAGGCAGACAGGGAGTCATCTTTGACCACTGTCTGAAAGTAAAGTAGCAGCTCGCCCCATCCCTTGGAGATAGAGCATTTCCAGAGGTTGCTGACTTCCTCCGTTCTAAGGATGGAGCTCATTACCTTTGCCAAGAGTCATAGTGATTATCTTTCCTTCACGCCTACAGGATTATCAGACCATGCTGTTTTGGAATTAGCAATTGAACTAAACATAACACCATTAAAACCAAGGTGGACATTAGAGAGATCGCTTTTATCAGATAACCAGATAAAAGTAGAGGTTAAAGATAAAACATTAGAATTCTTCATAATAAATTTAGGATCCGCTGCCCCCCAGGTAGTATGGGAAACATACAAGGCCTACTTGAGAGGTGTTTTGAGTTCTTTAATGCACTATAGGAGAAAGAGTATAAAAATAAAAAGAAGGGAAGATTTGGCTGCAATAACAAGAAAGGATCTTGAACTACAAAATGCTGTTTTAAAGAATTCCAGCAGTGTACATTCGCTAGAAAAGGAACTTTTTGACTTGCAGCTCCAGTTAAAAGTGTCTGATGAGAGAATTCTTAAAGAAAAATGGGAGTCTAGTCGATTAAAAAACTTCGAGTATGGAGAAAAGTGTGGAGCCCTCCTTGCCTGGAAAGCTAGAGAAGAGAGAACTAGAAATAATATCAAAGTTTTACTACAAAGACAGACAGGGGATCGGATAGAAACAGACTTAGAGATAAGAGAAGAAGCTAGGTCTTTTATGAGGAGTCTCTATACGGAAGACAAAGATCCTAAGGGGAAAGATTTAGAATCTTGGTTGGCAACAAAACATCTGCCACAAATGTCTGAAACAGATAAAGCATATCTGGAAAGTGAGATAACAGAAGGGGAAATCTTAGGTCAGCTAAAGAAAATGAAAAAAGGGAAGGCCGCGGGGTCAGATGGGCTGCCAGTGGAGATATACTTGGATAATAAAGAGCAACTAACAGCTCCATTATGTGAACTCTTCAACCTCTTATTGATGTATGGTCATTCCACGCCTTCTTCTTGGGGAGAAGCCACTATAACGCTTATACCAAAACCAAATAAAGATTTAAGAAGAATTGAGTCCTTTAGACCTATTTCACTGTTGAACACAGATATGAAGATCTATTCCGGTATTCTAGCTACTAGACTATCGAAGGTCATAAAATCCATAATCCACCCTGATCAGAGAGGCTTTATTCCAGGGAGACAGTTAAACGAATTAACATTCCAAGCAATAGGCGCCATAGACTACGCTAATGTTAAAAATCTTCCTTTGGCCCTGGTTGCCATAGACGCAGCCAAGGCCTTTGATCAAGTAAATTGGAAATACCTATGGGCGACAATAGCGGCTTTTGGGTTCCCCCAAACTTTTGTAGAGGCAGTTAAATCATTATATCATAATCCGAGGGCAAAGGTCTTAGTTAATGGAGTTTTATCTGAGTGGTTTGATATATCACGAGGTACCAGGCAGGGTTGTCCCCTGTCTCCCCTTTTGTTTGATGTTTATATGGAGCCTTTTGTTTGTGGGATTAGAGAGGATAATGTTATTCAACCATTTCAGCTTGGAAATATCCCACTGAAGGTGGCGTTATACGCAGACGATCTTCTTCTATATACCTCGGATCATTCGGTGGCTATTCCTAGGCTATTTCTGTTATCGGAAGAATTTGGGAGACTGTCTGGTTACCAGATAAATAAGGAGAAAACGGAGATAATGGGATGGAACAACAACACACAAATATTGGGCGCAAAACAAAGCATGAGGTATCTGGGAATCTACCTAACTCAAGCAATAAAAGATATTACATCACTTAGTTGGCAAAAGGTGGTTAAAGATATTAATAAAACACTAATAAGATGGGGGAACTTGCCACTAAATATATATGGTCGGGTTAACCTCAATCCTCCCGAAATTGACCTTTTTATTTAATAGTATCCCCTTATCTTTTTCACCGAAAGACATTAACACTCTACAGGGTAAAATTGGATCTTTTATATGGGCCTGTAAGTCAACAAGAATTGCATGGAAGAAATTGAGGAGGGGTCTAAAAATAGGAGGGCTAGCCCTCCCTGATCTTCTGTCATATTGTCATGCATTTCACTTCAAAAATTTTAGGCTTCTTGCAAATGAGCTAGATGCATCATCACAGGGGCGTCTATTTCAAGCTCTATTAATTGATTTACCTCACGACCATGACTATTTCTTATTTAAGTTTGGAGACCAGAAATTTTTTTTAAAAATTCGACTCAAAATCTTACAGACCGCATTAAAAAACTGGGGGTTTATTAGGAACATTTTTGTTATTCCCTATTACCATACACAATCCCCAATATGGGACTCTCCGGGCACCCCTCAATGCCTTCAGGACCAACTGTCACAACCTTTGAAAACAGCTGGGTTAAAAAAATGGGGGGACCTCTGGGCAGATTCGGGCCTGGTAAGTTGGAATACCTTAGCACAACTTACAGACGGACAGGTGACAAGGTTTAAATATTATCAATTATCCGCCTGGTGGTCCAGCCAAAATATGCAAAGAGAGAATGATACAGATATTTTGGATGCAATTGGTAGAAAGGGGAAATGGGTTAAAGAGCTTTCATTCTGGTATAATTTGATGACTAAGGAAGAGGAGAGTAAATTGCATTCTGAAATAATAAAATTATGGGGAACGTGCATATCTGAGCCCCCTGAAGTGGTCTGCAAAGGTTGGTTAGACTCTTTTTTTCTCTCTCAGAGGTTAATTAAACCAGCTAATTTAAGACGTAATCATCTGTTTACGGCCTATAGAGTTTATTGGACTCCGGCCAAGCTGCATAGCATCACACGAAATAATTATCACTGTCCTCGTTGTAATTATAATGTAGCTGATGATATCCATATTTTTTTGGAATGCCCACTTATTCTAGATTATTGGAAAGCGGTTATGGATTTTGTGGGTGATGTACTTTCAATAACTATTATTTGCTCTCGCCGACTTATTTTTTTTGGTCTCTTGGAAGACTACAATATCAATAGTTTGGACACTCAGTTTATTTTCTACATCATAGCTATTGCAAGGAGACAAATTTGTATGGAGTGGAAGTCGGTGTCTCCTTCGAGATTTGCAGCATGCCTGAAATATATAATGGAAGTATGTAAAATGGATCTGGCTGGCACTAGTGCCAACACTGAGAATGTCTGGTCTAAACTGTTAGTCTGGAAAAATAGGTGAGCTGTCCTGTGATTATGCCAGAGGTTGTGTCGGTCCTGTCCTCTTTCAGGCCTAGGGTGCCTAAAATAGGCCTGGAGGAGTAGGATAAGGAAAGCAGCCTACCTCTGGGGATCCCTGTCTGCTATGATACTGTTTCCATGGCGGACTCGAAGAAAAACAACAGTATAAGAGGCAACAGTGGGGCCCACCTAGAGCATATATATTCTGGTGGTATATATGAGGACAAAAAAAAAAAAAAAAAAAAGAGTCATAGTGATTAGTGCCACGCTGTCACAGCTTTCCGCCACGCTATCACAGTGGGAGGATGGACAGCTTTCCAATGGCATTTGATGATGCGCTTAGATACGAGCAAGGCTAGATCTAAGAAATAAGTTGTCGTCTTATTTCTCTCTGTGTGTATGTAGGACCCCAGTGCACAGGCCTCCCACCTATGTAAAATGTAAACCATGTTACCCAGGCAAGGTGTGTGATAAGTGCTGACCAGAACTTAAACAAGGACAGGCAGGACATAGCATGCGGAACAAATCAGTGCAAAGTAAATGACAGCAGGGGCAGCAGGCTTCTGCACCAAGGACAAACTCATTAATTTTAGCAGGAGAGAGGTATGCCCTGTGCAGAACAAAGTTGGGTGAGTTTGAACCTTGCATTTCTATAAACAGTGACCGTTAGGCCAGTATTCCTTGTCACGTAAAGCCCTCGGGATTTCAGTCTCCCATATATCTCGGAGACTGGGGAGGGAAATCCGGGTGTGCTCACTGACGGCTTGGCTAGCCAACTGAAAAGCTTAGTGCCAATGGCCACAGTGTTAAAGTATTGCATAATGATGTGGGTTTGTGGCTCCACTGTAACAATATTCCACCTGCTGCACAGTATGTCGATCAGTGTTTGGTAGGTTAGGAACTGCCTCCTGTGCTTGTTAAATAAGCCATGTTATTTCACCAAAAGGTAGCGCAATGCCATCCTGAAAGGGGTCACCCGTAGTTATCATGCCCCAGGAGTGCCAGTGTTGCAAGTATGAGGATGTTAGGAAGCCCCTGGTTTGCAGGGAGCCTAGCAAGGGAATGGCAGGTGCACAGGAGTGGTCAGAGCTGGGATGTGCAAGCTTCATCAGAAACAGTGCACCACCCGGTTCAGCCAAAGGAATGGGGGAATTTTGAGATTGGTTGGGATAAATAGCTTCAACATCTATATGGTTCACTAGGATGCATCCACCATGGCAGTGTCATCCAGGTGGCGGCCGAGCTAGCCAGTAACTCTCCCATTGCAGCTGTGCTGCTAGATAGCAATGGTCAAAATTTGAAGCCTTAAGGACTTCCATGTCCGTGGGCAGTATGAGATTTGCTAGCGCGACTACAGCACCTGTTCCTCCAAATAAGGTCACCCAGCATGACATCCAGTGAGTGAAATAATGTTGCCAGTAGTGGTAGGTAGCGGAAGATTAGCCAAGTTGTCATGGGAGCACGAACATTTTGGAAACGTCAATTCTGCCTACTACCGAAAGCGGAAAACCTCTCCAGAATGCAACTTCGCTTCGGATCACTGGTAACACTAGAAAACGTTGCTTAGTCTTTATGAATGCTTTAGTTCTGCCAATGAACTACATAGGCGCGCTTTTAACATGAAGAGTGTGGGACGCAAGGGAGTTTGGCTTTAGGAAGAAGATGGGTAGTTTCAGTGAAAAGATGAGATTTATGGTTCCTGGATTACAGAAGACTGTAGCTCACTAATGCGTCTACAGGAAGTAATTGCTACAAGTAAAGCCACTTTCAAAAATATCTATTGTAATGCACATGTATGAGGAGGCACGAAAAAAAGCACCCATAAGTCGTGTGGACATGCTATTTAGGTTCTATGTAGGTGTGGGAGGTTCTTTTGAAGGGATAATTCTCTTCAGCCCTTCCATGAATGGTTTAACAACAGCACTCGCAAGACAGAAGCGTGTTGTCTATTATAAAGGCGGACTAGCTAGTCCTGCATTATAAAGGTGTATCACGTAGGAAATAATGTCCTCTACTGACATCGTAAATGGAGCTATGTGCTTGGAAATACAGTAGTGCATAAACATTTTGTTGGAAAGAAGAAAAGTCTGAGGCAGAGTAAAGAAGAAGTAGACTTTATTCTGTCACCCACTCTCCAAGACTGACTGAGGGATGCCAACATTCTAAGGTAAGATCCAGAGGAATGTACCATTTAGGGAGGGGAGAAACAGTGAGGAACATACCAAAGAGGGTGCAGGAAAACAGAGGAAAGAAGATTAGAACACATCTCCCTTCAACCAGCATAGTAAAGAGAAAATAACATTACTTGCGATGCATGTGTAACCCTATAAAAACAGTGGAGACAAGTGGGGTTTCAAAACATATCCCCACGGTAGATAAAACATGACGAAGAAATAATTATTCATGTACATTGTCTGTAAAATCCCTATAAAACTTAAGGAAAACAATAAACAACACCCCCATGGCAGTCATACAGGGGACTAACAGGGAGTAGAACCATGCAAATTGTTGTAATACCATGGATCTCTCCTTCTGATGGAAGAAAAAGGGGAGATTCTCATTCCCTCAACGGGAGACGTGTGATATGTCCATATACCATCTCTTATAGTTGTATCCACTTCTAGCTTGTTGTCAAGAGCCAAATGAATATGTTTGATCATTATCTGAGCAGACTTGTCAATTAGCTCTTTGGCTATGGAAGCACACCTGTTGGTTCCTTCGTGTTTGATTCCTAAATTATTCATGAACTTTTCCCTTTCGCTAGAAGAGAAAATTACATCATTCTCAGTGACTAAGGTCTCTGGTACCCCTTCACAAGTGAAAGAATCTTTTAAAAATTCAATGAGGGCACCAGTGGTGGCATCTGATACAAATTTGTACTTGATCCACTTGGAAGTGTAATCGATAAGCAAGAACATGAATTTCATTTGGGCTCCGGACCAATTACTTCTAAGGCAAGTTTAGTCCACGGGATACTTGGTACTATATCTAGATTACTGGACGTGCTTACATTTTCACCATCAGACAGACAATTTTCCCTTTCATTCTCTGACAAGGTGGACACTAGGTCTTGAGTATTTTTTTCCAACACCGCCAAACCATGGACTCTGTTTTTATCGCAGACATCACTGTGGCCTTTTACAAAAGGCCCCTCTTGGGACCCATCCCGAGCTCTAAGGAAATCCTTGTCAAATATCCCCAGGCAGACTTAATCTATATTGTTGAGGTCCAGCATGATCCCTAACTCTCTTTGATGGTGCCAACCGAATAGGTTTGAACCTTCTTTTACAATATAAACATTTCCAGATATGGATCTTCCCCTGAAATCTATACACATTTTTACCATGCCCTCCAGGGGTATAGATTCTTTAGCATAACCAATTGGTGATATGTTAGGTTCTGACACATTAAGACTTGACATACCAAATAGATCCTTCATATCTTGATAAATCAAGGTAAATGGAGAACATTAATCAGCATAGACAACCAGGGGCTTTTTGTTCAAGAGAATGGTACATTCAGGATACTTATTTTGTTTGGGATGAATCATTGAAGTATTACTATCAACATTTTTCACTTGAAATATGTACTTAGGAGAGTGTTCCTCTCCACTGCAAACCACTTTCACCTGATTGTTTTCCCCCTCTCTGCACACTCTTGCGAAATGACCCTTCCTATTGCACTTCATACATGTCGCATTACGTGCAGTGCAATGAACATTGTACGCAAGATGGTTGTTGCTGCCGCACCGGAAACATTTTAAACCTTCAGTCACGCTAACAGTTTTATCAACCTTTACATCTCTGGGTCGGATCTTATAAATCTCACCATCATTGTTGTCATCAAGTGCACTCTTGGAGTTGGTTACACTACAGACTGGCTCTTTAGGTGGGTTCATTTCCAAAATGCACTTAGCTGTGTGTTCTATAGATTGTGCTATACTAATAGCTTCTTTTAGAGAAGGATTTTTGGACAAAAGTTTTTCTTTTATACGACTGTTGTGAGTACACCTGACTAACTGATCCCTAATAAGGGAGTCATAAAGCTTGCCAAACTCGCATAATTGAGTGAGGTCTCTAAGTGCAGCTACATAGTTAGTGACCGACTCTTGTTTGCCCTGAACTAGAGTAAAAAACTTATGACGCTCTAGGACAACATTTACCTTGTCACCGAAATGAGTTTCCAATTTTAATAGAGTGATCCTAAACACATCCATATCAACATCATCATCTTCTAACTCAGGATCAGGTAGGGTATCGTAAATTTTCCTACCTTGAACACCTAAGTTGTGTAAAAGGACATGTTTACGGACAGCAGAAAACTTTCCCCCCCCCAATGGCAATAAGGTAAGAATCAAACAAATTAATCCAAACCTTCCAATGGATTTCAGGATCACCAATTTCATTTAAAAAAGAAGGCGGTTGACTCATGGATGACGCAGCCATGGTAAAGGAGGAAACAACAAGACAGGTACTTCCCACTGAATATGATAAATGCTGAGTTCAAAGTTAACTAGAGGTGCACCTAGAATAAAGATGATAATCACTGAATTAGATAGCACAATTCCCAATAACTAGAGGTACGCAGGAATGGTAACTTACCACCACCTAGATATGGCGTAGGTAGAAGATCCGCCCAGAAGAGGCGAACATAGGTACCAGTGATAACATGAAAGAATGCACCTGGGTCACAAGTCACTGGAATAACATCATGATGCGCACAATGTTGACACGGAGAACAGAGGTTATAATTTAAGAGTGAAAGTAATCTTAATCTGGTTTCCTTGAAGAGTGGTGAAGAATCCAACAGTAAGTCTCTGAGGTGAGTGTGCCACCGTGTAAAGACACACCTCAAGGCAATGTTCTGAAGGAGAAATCAAAGGTTATGTAAAGTCACCTAATACATGTAGATTAAAGTTGAGGGTAAAGGGAGACTTCTCCTGAAAAGTAATCGGAATAGTCTTACTTCTGCTGCATCTGAAGCACTGAATAACGGAAGGAGAGGGAAGAGAACGCTGTCGCAATCTGGCAACAGCAACTGACGGGGGTGCCTTCGCAGTGTCACTGCTGAGGAGAAGGAACACGTCACCCAAGCAGGCCACAGCTGATGAGGTGCCCTAACAGCCGGCTCGGTGGGCGGTGCTCCGGAACGAAACAGAGCAAAGGACCGGCTGTCCTGAGGCTGGAGAGCCGGATGTACAACCCGGGGAGGAACAGCGAGGAAGTAACTCCTGTTTTGCTGCAGTGATGAGGAGCCGCACTATTAAGAAGACTCCTCCGGAGCTTGCACCGATGGCTGAAGGGACTGCTGACGGCAACCAGGCGGAGACCTCGCAAACCCAGTTAGTGCAAACTGGTGTCACCCTCCACAGAACACAAACGGCAAAGACAATCGAGGCGGAATCTTCGTAAAACACCACACGAGAAGAAAACGGTAACCAATGCCAGGCGGAGATCTCACCAAATGTGTGCCAAGACAGGAAGGAGGCAGCAGGCGATATCCTTAAAATCAGCAAAGACTTGAAAATGTGGCGACAGTTTCCCTCTTGGCACCAGGATCACATGTAGAACATGACAATTATGATAAATTGGCACAACTCCAACTATCAGTATAAAGCAGGCATGGAACGCAGTACTGCAGGAATGAACCCAGACTCTTCCACAGCAACAAACAGCAACGGTGAACCTCGAACTTGAAGACAATGGAGAGAGCACTGAAAGGGGAGGTGACGGAAGAGGCTCCCTGCGCCAACTCATCGCCAGTGTTGGAAAGAAGGAAAGTCTGAGACAGAGTAAAGAAGAAGTAGACTTTATTCCATCACCCACTCTCCAAGACTGATTGAGGGATGCCAATATTCTAAGGTAAGCTCCAGCGGAACGTACCATTTAGGGAGGGGAGAAACAGTGAGGAACATACCAAAGAGGGTGGAGGAAAACAGAGGAAAGAAGATTACAACACATTTTCTATTTAGCGGCATAGCAAGCATGAGTAGTGGGTTTCCAGCCACTCGCAGAATGACCATACACTCTTGCATTAAGGACCCAAACTCTAAGCACTCAGGGGCCTGATTGCTAGACTGACTTGTGTGGGATATGCATGTCTGAGACTACTCTAATGCTGTGTGAGAAAGTCCAGTTGTATTGGGTGCTTCTTGTGAGGGCTGACTGAATCAGAATCATGTCTATCTTCACCATATTGGTGCAGCTAGGATCAGAGTCATGGAAACCTGCTAATTTTTCAAAATTTTCTTGCAACATATGGTATCAAGGGAAGGGATGAAAATGTGTAAGCAAATATCCTTGAGCAATTGATCCATATTGCTTTGGCCTTGTATTGAGGGTATGGGTATCTGCTGGTAAAGCTATGTCATTTTGCGTTGTCAGATGGGCAAATTGATCAATTCTTGGGAGTCCCACAATGATGGAAATACTTTTGAAGAACTTACAGGTGGAGTTTCTACTCATGTATCTATTGCTGCATCCTGCTGAGAAGTCAACGAAGTCACTGCCACTCCAGGAAGACATGCCGCCAAGAAATGAATGCTGTGTCGTACTGCCCAGTGCCAAATCTCCTGTGTCAACAGGGATAGGTGTGGAAACGTGTCCCATCCTTCTTTTGGATGCAAAACATTGCAGTCATGTTGCTGGCTTTTATGAGTACAGTTATGCCCCAGAGTTGAGAAATGCTTTTAGGTCGGATAGTTCCAGGTCGTTGATTTGGCAAATGGGATACTGAGGATCCCGTTCACTTTGAATAGTCATGTGGTGAAGGGTGGCACCCCACCCCATGAAAGAGGCATCTGTGATGATGGTCACTTGCACAAGGGGTTGTAAAAGGGCATGTCTATCAACTTGTTACTGCTTTTCCACGGTTGGAGAGGATGTTGGGCCCTTATCGCCTCCAAGATTAAATCCTCCCAATGCCCTTCTGCTACTGTACATTGCCTAGATAAACCTTCCTGTAACGCGCAATCGTGCATACGGACCGATTGCTATGAAATCCTATATTATGCATCCCATATCATTTCCAATAGTTTCATTACAGTTCTTATACTAATGGGACAGTGTGTGTGAAAAAGAACAATACAATTGCCCACTATCGGTTTAGGTATGCTTTGCCTATTTATTCGTGGAGTACTGATCATAGGAAGGGTTGGGTTAGCTGATGTTGGAGATGAAATCTTTTCTCATTAATAGTGAAACTTAATTTGAGCAGTCGATACTGCTTTTTAGGTCTTGCGCCTAGCGTTGCAGTGCGCAGCACTGTTCGCGCAGCGAGAGCCCTCTTGAAAGGGGGGTTTATAAGCTGACCACACGCTCGTGCGTGTGATCAGGCTTTCGCAGTAGGCATTGGTTTTTGCATGTTTTTAAAAAAAATAAAAGGCACGCGAATGGGCAAAGGCGGGCGCATGTCCCGCCTTTGCAACGCCCATTCCTGACGGTGGCTAGCAAGCGTAGCAGTGCGTGTTCGCCTCGCTGTCGCGCTCCCTCCCCCTGCTCCTCTGTTGTGCGCGCGCACCACTACTTTGGATTCCCGGCCCTCACTGTTATCTTCTGTATAAGGCAACACCCTTGTTATGTGCTGCATTCGATGTAAGATATAGTCAATACATTGGTATTTGATGCTGAGAAGAACCAACTCAGTGCATTGTAGTATTCCAAATGAACACCTTTGTGAAAACGAGTCTTTAAGCAGTGAATGTTTGTCTAGGGGTCGCTCAGTGTGCAGAGTTCGACATTTAACAAATAATTCCTGTATGCATGTTCGGATGTTCTATCATATTTACCCGCAATTAAGCAGTGATCAGCCTAGATTAGAAGTTCCATGCGTGACCCAGCCCTCAAAAAGTTCCCTCTTCTGAAGACAGCCATGATAGTTTTCAGCGAAACAAACACAACTTGCCGTATTTGTCTTCAGATGGAGTTCTTTATCCACAAAGTGTATACTTTGCTATCCAGCTAGACACTGGAAGCCGTGTATTGACGTGGAATACGTATTCATTGTTTTGCATTTAAGTCAGGCTTTCTGTCCTGTATACTTCAATTTGTGCGATCTGAAATGGCATCCCTGCATCCTCGGAGCTCTTTCCCCGTTAGTTTAGGCATGGAGTAACTGCAGATTTCTAGATCTGGTCTAGGATACAGTCTGTGGCAGTTGTGTTTATTTAATGGGTCTGAAAACGTATGCATACATTTCACTTTGAGTCCTTTTGTCCACGGGGCTCTTTGACACACACGCAATGAAAAATTTACATTTTAGCAGATTGTAGAAAAAATCTTAAACGAGTCCAGAAGCATTGGTATTTCTTAACGAGTGTTCGATGACACACTGTGGTAGTTACGCCATGTTAATATAGTGACACATTTAACAAGCACATGGACCTTTCCTGTTCGGGCTCCGGTTGGTGGGCGCGCTGGACTGCCTATGGATGTTCTCAAAGGATTCTAGCTCTACATTTTATTACGATGCTGGGAAGACTGTGGTTGGTTGGATAGGAGATTGACACTTCTATCGCCCAAAAGGAGCAACCCTAGCCATTCGTCTCTTGGACCTGCCTTGCTGCTCTTACTACCTACGTAGTGTGGAGTGTAAAGAACATTGGAGAGGTGAGCGGGCTGTAGAGCATCAGTGGAGTGCCAGCATGACCTCTACCAACAACTACCAGTGGCTGGAGAACACCGGCAAACCCAGCTCCCGGTGAAAACCAGGAGAAAGACTCTTGTGGGAGGGAACGCGCTAAAGGAAAGAGACTCGGACACTCGTGGGCCGGCGACCGCGCCCCATCTGTGCTTAGACTTTGTGGATGGGAGGTCCCTGGGGAGATGAGTTGGCTACTCTACTAAATTCCTAATGCACCCTGCTCGGAACCTTAAACCTTAAATGTCGCTTATACGCGATCCATGCATGCTTCCTGTATGTGGACCCACCACTACCACCTTATGTAGAATTATAACTGTCGATCTCCCAGGAAGATTCCCACACATACAATTTCGGGGACAGTGCATTCTGTTTGTTCAGCCCTAAAGAAAGCTGCACCCCCGTATATTTTTGTTTGGTCTGCCGTTCCTGGGGGCTTTGTGTCTTGAGATTCGCTAAATAATACGCATTGAAAGTGCCTGGCCAAATTGCTCCTTGTGTCCCCCGACACATCCTGGTGGCGCCTTGTGTCTAGGTTCTCGCCTGACAGCGGTCTGTATGGGGGATCGCCACTTTGCGCATCCATCCTTTTCCGAGTGGGATTGTGTTGTAAACCTTTAAGTGTTACCTGTTTGTTACTGAATGTCCCTGACACATACTGCCTGTGGATTCTCCATCCTCTGCCTGTGAAACACTCATTCTTTAATTAGGTCGTAACCTGACTTCCAGCAGATTCTTTTTTGTGACATGTACTATTGCCCTATTTTAAGAGATTCTGAACCCCGGAGAAGAACGAGCAGAGTAACCCAATAGGTTTCTTAGCAAACGGTACTGAACGTCTGATATGTATTAACGGAGAGGGGTATAAACAACACACAAGGGGTATATGTAAAACTAATTTGCTATTTCTTTTTGTTTCGACTTGAATGTAAAGCTAGTTTAGTTTGTGGTGATGTGTTTTTTTTTTTATAACTCTGTTTATTGCACACAAAAAAGCAATCCACGGTTACATAGAGAAGCAACAAGATTAATATCGACATGCATTAGCAGAGTACATATCCAAACAGGTAGTGTATCATAGCGGAATTGCCGACTACTAGAATGACAGTGCAATAACACAGTTTTCTTGTTTTCCGACGAAACTTAAAAGCAAAAGAAAAACCGAATACTAACTGAAGAAAAGGTAACAAGCATTATGTAAAATGTAAACATATCAATAAGGTAGCATAGTAGAGCAGCACCATCAGCACCACAAAGCACTATTCCATTCAAAATATGACTTAATATGAAATGAAACGTTAAGGCAGTCAGGTACAGGGCGGGTCCCAGGTCCGGCCCCAGAGGAGCGACCGTGGAATCGTGCCGTCAGGGAGGCACCACCCAAGGCGGCTCGTGGATGTTGTCCGCAAGCTGCTGGGCCACCAACAACAATGTGTAGCAGCGCAGAATATACATGCCCAGCAGGAAAATAACAACGGAGGCAAACCCCGTGCGATGCGGGGCCATTACTAGCCCACCCCTGTAGGGACTAAGGAAGGATCAGATTGGGGTCTTGTCTCCTGAGTAAGCCGTGCCACATACCGCCGGTATGGTTCCCATATGTCAATTGGTCTTGAAGCAAGCGGAACCCATTCTGAGTATTCAACACTGTTGACATTACAGTAGGCCAAACTACGCAGCCAAGTGCGGACCGTTGGAGCGCGCCTAGCACACCAGAGTAGTGCCACCTCCCGTTTGGCCAAAAGAAAGCCAATGGAAGCCAACCTACGAATGGGGCGCAGGAAGCCTGCAACATAGCCAAGCAACACAATTTCAGGGATGGGTCGCAGATCCTTGCCTAGGATATCCCCCAGGACCCGGTGTACTTGTAGCCAGTAGTCAGTCAGCTGTGGACAGGTCCAGGATAGATGGGCGAAGTCCGCCTGATGGGCATTACATTTAGGGCAACAGTGTGACCTGTGAGAGTCAATCCTATGCGCAAGTGCGGGTGTGTGATACATCCTCCTCAGGAACTTAAAGTGTATGAGTTTATGTCTGGTGTTAATGGATACTTCTCTCGTGGTGGCACAACACGCCGCCCACTGCTCATCAGTGATTTGGGTGCCCAGGTCGTTCTCCCAAGCGGAGCGCACCGCTGTGTCAGTGGATGGAATCGAAGCAAGGCATAACTTGTAGAGCTTAGAGACTACATGCGCCCCGTCTGGTTCTGTATGATAAATGTTAATGCAGGGGTGTCGTCAGGATTGGATTATGTGGGGAATTCAGCCCTGAGCATAGAGCAAACCCTACTCAGCGTGAATGAGTCCATAAACGTCCTGTCTGTGAAGCGGTGGTCCTCTGTAAGTGAGAAAGCGTGGCCGTCTGGGAAAAGATCGCCGACCGAGTGTATCTGAAATTTGGACAGGGTATGCTGAACCACCAATTCGCCAGTTATGGGGAGCCAGTGAGGGTTAGGCAACGGCAGAGCTGGGGAGTATAATTTCTCAACACGCAGTAGGCGTCGCAACTTATCCCATGCCCAACATGTAGTGGATAGAGGTTGTATGTCCAGAGGGTCTTGCGGGATTCCCTTAGGCAGGACAGAAACGAGGGCCACCGGGAGAGCCAAATCAGCCTCAGGCTTCAGAAACGGAATTCTGGTGTCTGGGTGGAACCAAGGGTATGCATATGAGCTCTGCGCCACTAAATAATAAAGATAAAAATCTGGTACTCCGAATCCTCCACGTTCGTAAGGGAGTGTCAATGTGTGCCAGGCCACCCGCGGGTTCCTGCCACCCCACACCAATCGCAGCAGTGAGGAACGAAGTTGAGAAAAAAAAATCTTGGTGAGAGGGATCGGAATGTTATTGAATAATTACAAAAATCGGGGGAGGACGATCATTTTTATGATGGCAATCCGGCCGGCCATAGAAAGTGGGACGCGGCGACAGCGTTCCGTGTGATCCTCCAAAAAATCAAGGGCAGGTCCGTAATTCAAACGGACTATGGACACAGTGTCGAGGTGGAGGTGTATACCCAAATATTTCACAGAGTCGGTGCACCATTCTAGTGGAAACGAACAGTTTCACTGCAAGGTGGAGGGGGTGAGTGGAAAAATTACCGACTGGTGCCAGTTAATTCTAAGGCCCGAGAAGTCGCCAAAGCGAGCAATCTCCGACAACAGAGGCTCCAAGTTGGACTGAGGGGTCCGAACGTACAAGACCGTGTCATCGGCATACAACGAGAGGAGGAGCGGCCCAGTGCGGAATTGGAGCCCCCTGTGGAGATGTTTCTCCTGAAAATGACGAACCAGGGGGTCCATCGCAATGATGAACAGGAGCGGGGATAAAGGGCATCCCTGACGGGTACCTCGCGAGAGTGCGAAGCTGTCAGTGATAGTGCCATTCAACCGTATCCTGGCTGAGGGGGCAGAGTACAGCAACTCAACAGTCACCACAAACATATCGGGCATTCCCATTCGTCTCATTATTGATAAAAAAAGGGCCACTCAAAAACGCTTTTTCGGCGTCTAGGAACACCGCTGCAGCCGGGGTCGAGGGCTCAACTCTGTGCAAAACAGAAAACAGTGTCCGGAGATTGAGGGAGGTGGATCGGTGCGGGACAAATCCGGACTGCGCCGGCGAGATGATGTTTTCCACAAGCAACGCCAAGCGAATCGCCAGGACTTTGGCTAAAATCTTGTAGTCTAAGTTTAAAAGGGACAGGGGCCTGTAGGAGCTGCACAAAGAGGGGTCCCGTCCCTGCTTAGGCAATAGAACAATGACCGCCTCCCGGAGCGTGGGTGGTAATACGCCCACCTCAAGTGCCTCGGCATAGACTTCGACAAGCCTAGGGACTAGTTCCCCCTGTATTCTTTGTAAAAATCCGCCGTATACCCGTCAAGGCCGGGGGCCGAGGAGCTTTTCAACGAATCGATGGCCTCAATTATGGAATCGGGCGTTATGGGCATGGCCAAAAACTTCTGCATATGTCTCTCCAGGTACACCATGGCAATTTCATTCAAATATGGACCCGGGTTGCGCTGTTCTCCAGAGAGCGTAGAAGAGTATAGAGTCCTGTAGTATGACAAATATTTTGCAGAAGTTTCAGGAGTGGAGTGGTGGGTCATGCCCTGAGCGTCAACCACTTCTGTAATGTAGGCTGCCTGACGTGGCGGCCGAAGCATTTGTGCTAACAGTCTGCCTGGCCTATCACCCTCGCCGTACTGCCGTGCTGTGTGGTGTTTACCCATAAACCTCAATTCTCGGTCAGCAGTGTCCCGAAACTCCAGGAGGAGCTCAAGGCGCTTGGCCTCCCAGTCCGCAGAGGGGTCCTCAAGGATCTCTCTTTCTAGTGCCGAGATGGTCGTCTCGATGCGTGTCAGTGTGGAACGAATCTCACGCAGGGACCCCATGTGTTTGGCAATACAAACCCCCCTCAAGGTGGCCTTGAAGCCCTCCCATAATGTGGCCCAGGAGGTGACGGAGCCGGTGTTAATGTTAAAATATTCGTCGATGGCAGTACGGATGTCCTCTTTGAAAACTGGATCCAGTAGAGCTCTGCCAGGGAATCGCCACTGCCGCTCGTAGCCCCCCAACCTGGGGACCGCCAGGGTCAAGACTATTGGGGGGTGGTCAGATAGGGTGCGAGGCAGCGTGGAAAGGCCATCCACCCAACCCGCAATGCCCGGGGAGAGGAGCCAATAATCAATTCTAGTGCTGGTATTGTGAAACCCAGAATGATGTGTGTAATCAGGCGTGTGTGGGTGAAGTCGGGCCTCTATGTCCAATAATGAAAAGTGGTCGCAAATTTCTGCCAACACTGAGCGGGCCCTTGGTTTGCTGTCAGGAGAGGTACTGTCTCTGTCAGGATTCATCAATAAGTTGAAATCTCCACCCAGGACCAATAAATCAATGTCAGAGTGAAGCAACGTCATCTGCAGGTCTTGGAAAAAGGCAGGGGAATCAACATTAGGACCATAAATTCCCACCATTGCGATCTTATAACCAAACAATACTCCAGTGATAAGCACGTACCTGCCCTCCCCATCAGTTTTGCCGCCAGTCAATACAAAGGGGAAACGTTTGTGCACTAGAATCGCGACACCCCTTGCATTTCTGCTGTAACAGGAAAATGCTCTGTGTGACCCCTAGCCCCTAGCCAAGGAGACCGTGTCTGACTGTACCAAATGGGTCTCTTGCAGAAAGAGGATATCCACCCCATGTCGCGCTGCGTAGTTCAGTACCTGCTTGCGCTTCCTCGTGGAGTTTAACCCACGAACGTTCCAAGACATCAGAGTAAGTCTGGAAGGACCAGACTGCAAACCTAGCTTGGCCATATCATCACATCGCAGAAAATTCTAGATAGGCGTGCATATGACAGTGTACTCTCAGGTTCCTCGCAACTACTCACAAACATAGATACCCAATGCAACAAAACTCTCCCCAACCCCCACCCAGCCTCCCAGTAACCCGAGAGAGGCAGTCCCCCAACATTTGCTGGACGTTAGTGCGATATAAAGACAATATTGACCACACAATTAAGCAATTTCGTTGCAAAGAAAAAGATGGTGATAGAACCCCAAAAAACAAACAACAGGGCCTGCGCCTTAGGGGGTAGCAACGCCACGCCGTGCGGGCGTCCCAACAGGCGGAACCATAACTAGAGATCAGCCAAGAAGCACTGGAAGGACTACATCCAATAGAAAACACATCAAAAAAGGGTGTGCCACAAAGAAGGAAAAGGAAAGCATTCAGCCCGGGCCAGGTTTAGCAAAAAGGTCAGCACTGGACTGAGTGTCACTGCGAGGAGAGGTGTGCGGCGCCGACCCGGAGGCTGCCGGCGAGCTCTGTTTCTTGTACCCTTGGCAGAAGTCCTGTGCCTCCGAGGGAGAGTCCAAGATGCGGAATCTGCCGTTCACATCCACCTTCAGTCTGGCCGGGTACAGCATGCCATACTTCAGACCCAGATTCCGGAGGGAGGACTTAACTCCATTGTATTTCCGACGGGCCTCCTGAACCATTAGTGTGAAATCCGGGAAAAAAGACAGTCTGCTGCCCTGCCACTGGACCTCTCCAGCTTCCTGCGCCGCACGCAACACAGCGTCGCGGAAGTTCATAAGTCTGGCGATTATAGGTCGTGGCAGTTGACCAGGGCGAGGTACAGGTCCCAGTGACCTATGTGCACGCTCGACGACAAAGCCAGCTGTGAAAGTGTCTCTGCCAAATAGTTCAATAAGGAGGTGCTCAACAAAGGTATCAAACCGGCCCGTGGCAGTCGACTCCGCCACGCCAAGAATGCGAATATTGTTGCGGCGACTGCGCGCCTCCAAATACTCATTCTTGATGGCCACATCTTTAAGGATTTTCTCAACCCGCTCCAATCTCTTAAGGGACTTAGAGGCGCCGTCTTCGATGTCCGATATTCTGGACTCAGCCACGTCGAGCCTCCTGTCATGGACCTGCACCTTAGCGCCTATGTCCGCCAGCTTTTGGTCGAGGCTGTCAAAACGGGTGTCAAGCGCCCTGAAGCCTGCGCGTATTTCATCCATCATGGTGGCGACCAGAGCCGCATCGTCCCCCATGTCGGACGAGCTGGGAGCACCAGACGCCGAGCCCGTTGGGGGGTCTGTAGCGAGCAGGGAGGCCTTATCAAAACTAAGCTTCCTCTGGTTAGGGTCTCTTTTCCCCATTGCCGCGTTAGAGCAGAGGGCGCGGTCGGGGAGAATCTCCAGAAGCACCTCGACAAGAGGGGAAAGCGGCAGTCCAACGCTAAAGCCTCAATCGGCGCCACCAATGGGTGAGTCACAGCGGTCAAATGCGATCAGAGGTAAGTAATGGTGGTGAACAGACGCCAGAACGGTTCACACCCGGAGGATTATGGCACCAGGCAGCCTCAGAGATCCCGTTTAGGGCGTAGTGCGGGCTGGTTTCTATGCAGTGGTTTCACCCGCGTTGGCCAATGGAGCGGGGAGCGGCCCTCTCCTGTCGCGTGGAGCAGGAGGAGTGGAAGGGCCAGTAGAGCACCCCCGAGTGCGCCTATGGCGGGGCCGCCGGAAATCCGCTAGCAGCGCCCCCGGCCCCCCGCACCCACCCCTCCTTCCCCCAGCAAAAGTCCCCGCACGCCGCCCAGCACCCAGCCCGGGCCCGCAAATCGAGGCCCCGGTCCCGGCCCACCCCAGGACCAGTAGGCCGCGGAGGCAACGGGAACCGGGAGCCCCACCCGGGAGCCGCCGGCAGTGAGCGGCGCGCGAGAGAGCCCGCAGTAGACGACCGGAGGGCGAGGGCCCGGAAACCAGGCACCGAGCGGCACTCACCAGCGGACGGGCGCAGAAGAGAAGATGGCGCCGAGGACAGAGGACCTCGCCTCCCCTCCGCCAGGCACACTCACCAGGCCGCTCCCAGGCACTCCAAAGTCACCCTGATGGTCGGGGCGACATCCGTGTTCGGATCCGGCAGGATGTGGGAAGCGAAGAATGGCGGACTACATCTCCGTCGCCGCCGTCAGGAGCACGCACGGAGGAGCTTCACGGGATGGCGGCCATTCCGATCGCCGCCGCAGCCACGCCCCCCTAGTTTGTGGTGATGTGTTACAGGTATTGTGTGTTGGACATGTTCAGGGGTCGGTACTGTTTACCATTCTCATTTGGCCCGTATTCACACATCAACTTTTATTTTCATAATACACTACACTCTATAGGTCTCCAGTACTAAAAATTCGAGCTATTAGTGTTGCATTATTATATGCTAAGCCAAAAACTCAAACTTTTACTAATGCGAGACCTATTGTATTGCAAATGCTTGTTGAGTGTGTGCTCGGCACTGGTCTTTGCTGTTGCTCCTTATTACCCAGTCATCTAGGTATGGAAACAAGTGGGTGGCATGTATGAGTAAGTGAGTTGCGACGACTACCAAACACTTGGTAAGTACCCTTGTTGCTGTGATAACCCCAAAGGAGAGAACTTTAAATTAGTAATGTTTTCTGCTTACCATGAAAATAAGGTACAATGCTATGCCAGGTATATGGGGATGTGGGCATCCTTCAGATCGAATGCAGCCATGAAGTCCCCTCTTTGTAGCAATGAAAAGTGACCACGTGAAAGTGTTCTGATGAAATGAACCTCTTCAGTGGCATAGATTTAGAAATGGCCAGAGTACTGTCCTGTCTGCGAAAAAGGAAGTAGAAGGAGGAGATCCCGTCTCCTTGTTGGTGTGTGGACATGGGTTCTATGGTGCTCTTTACTACGAGCACCCATGCTTCTTCCTACAGGAGCTGTAGATGGTCTGAACTCAGTACATGAGGGCAGTTGGGATATTTAGAGAAAGTATGTGTAGAATTGGTGTCCGTACACTTCCTAGCACAATGGAGAGTACCCAGTGGTCTGAGGTGATGTTTATCATTGTGCTAGGAATTTGGAAATCGTTCTCCCAACATGTGTAGTGGGATCAAGGGGAAGAGGAATGAAGTCACATCTTGGTAGCAGAGGAGGCCTTAGGAAGGCCACTGCTACCTTTGTTATTACTCCTCTATGCACCCCAATAAAAGGTTGAGCCCTGTTGTGGGTCCTGAAATGGAGTCTGCAGGGTAGGGCCTTGTAACCTACAGGCTATTGATGTTAAACTGCCTCATGCAGGTTCTTGTATCATGGTTATAACTTAATATAGCAGTTTCATTGGTACTGCTATGTTACCAGTGCTTTCAGAACTTGATGCTTTTCTGGGCATTTTGAAACCTATAATAGCTGAGAATCTTGCTAACCGTTCTTTCCTCCATCCTAACTGTTGGGTATTTAAAAGGCAATATAAGGAGAGGTTCTGCATCTGATGAGCTGGCATCCATCAAAGATCTGTTGCTTCTGTGTTTGCACAATGATTATTAAACATTATAAAATGTATAATCAAGGATTCTATTTATTGTATTTCTTGGGCTATTACAGTTTTGAGCCATTAATGGTGGCTTTGCTAGCAACTCAGTTGCCCACACAACTATTTCAGCAAGAGGTGGTAAAAGAATTATTTTCTGTCGAGGACCGATTCCTTTTATGTTTTCGCTGATATTGAGGTGTTGCCAGAAGACGGGAAAGTGACCACAATCAAGTTATATTTACTCTGATGACACATGGAGTACTGCAAGAACTGTCGTTTTAACCTCTTCTTTTTGAGGGTACAATCACTAATGATTTAAAGTCCTAAAGATTGTGAGATACTGAAACAGAGCTGGTTCTCTATTAGGTGTCATCAGCATGTCTTACACTCCATTGAAGTGTGCACAGTTGAGATCTCCGAAAGCACCAAAATTTGGTTCCATTTAAGTTTCATGCAAGTGGTGTGTGTCGTTGGTTTAATTCACATTGTTAGAAGTTGGTTCAAAGCTGGAAAAAGCTTTGGCTGGGAGACTAGGTGCCTTACTGAGGCAGCTCGCTAAGAGGAATATAAAAAAGAAAAGTGCAAAGATGAAGGGTCCCAACTCCTACTCAACATAATCTACTGTGCAGCTCAGTGTAGGGTGTGGTGACTATATGCTGGAAGGCAACCTTTTGTTCTAGTAGACTCCAAGCCTTATTTAATAAAATCAAAACACCACAGTGCAGTAATGACTATAATAGTTATGTAATTGGTGGAGTGTTGCAGCATTTGGTGTGGACAGGATTTGACGGTATAAATATAAATATATATATATATATATATATATATATATATATATATATATATATATATATATACGCACACACACATATATATATATATATATATATATATATATATATATATATTAGATGCTCAAGACTTAGCTGGATACTAGATTTTATGCTACAAGGGAGTACAATTAATATCAATGAGTAATAAGTAACCTGCAGGTTTTTTATGAACATTTATTAGTTAGTGCTGTCATTTATTCGAATGGCAACATGGTATGATTCCATTTGGCAAGTTGCTCTTAACTAGTGAATAGTTCCTTCTAGCTGGGTCATGCTAAATTTGATCACATTTTGCAAAAAAAGCCACAGCACTGTGCCTGAGCATGAGACGAAATGCCTGTTAGCAGTTAAAAAACACAACAGACCTAAATCATAAATGCTCTATAAAAAGCCTCCGAACTCATACAAAGCATTTGCGTGGGGATAAAAAGTGCATGACTGAATGGATGAAGTAATGTTTATTACACATGGAAGGCTGTATCTTAAAACATATATCCTTTTCAGAGATTAACAAGATGAGCGGATGGTCTTCTGGTTTGCTATTATTGGCCAAATAAATGACTTGTGGCAAACTGTTCTAAGAGCCCACAATAAGTCTTGAATGAAAAATAAAAGCAAGCACTGTCTTGTGGAATCTCTACGATTTTTCATAGCATGCAGTCCCAGAGGTGCTTTCTGATAAGATTTGGTTAGACCCGGCAAAAACAGATACACAAGTAGCACAAAACATATGGAAAACAAGCATTTACAATGCAATGGTCTTGGCATTATTAAAAGGTAGAGCTATTGGCATTGCTCATGACTTTTTTTTTTTTAAACTTGAATAAATGGCATTGTCATTTACAATGCCAATAGGTTAATCGCTCGCAAATGCATGACCTATTGCATTTACACCTACACAGAGCCACACACACACAAAGCCACCCACACACACATACAGAACACACACACACAAAGCCACCCACACACACATACAGAACACACACACAAAGCCACCCACACACACATACAGAGCCACCTACAGAGCCACACACACACACACACACCCACAGAGCCCACACACACACACACACACACACACACACAGACAGAGCCCACACACACACAGAGCCCACACACACACACACCCACAGAGCCCCCACACACACACACACACACCCACAGAGCCCACACACACACCCACAGAGCCCACACCCACAGAGCCCACACCCACACACACACACCCACAGAGCCCACGCACACACACCCACAGAGCCCACACACCCACCCAGAGCCCACACACCCACCCACACACACCCACAGAGCCCACACACACACCCATACACACATACACACATACAGAGCCACACACACACAAAGCCACCCACACACACATACAGAGCCACCCACAGAGCCCACACACACACACACCCACAGAGCCCACACACACACACACACACCCACAGAGCCCACACCCAGAGCCCACACACACCCAGAGCCCACACACACACAGAGCCCACACACACACAGAGCCCCACACACACACACACACACACACACACACACAGAGCCCCCCACACACACACACAGAGCCCCACACACAGAGCCCCACACACACACACAGAGCCCCACACACACACAGAGCCCCACACACACACAGAGCCCCACACACACACACAGAGCCCCACACACACAGAGCCCCACACACACACAGAGCCCCACACACACACACAGAGCCCCACACACACAGAGCCCCACACACACACACAGAGCCCCACACACACAGAGCCCCACACACACACACAGAGCCCCACACACACACAGAGCCCCACACACACACAGAGCCACACACACACACAGAGCCACACGCACAGAGACCCACACACACACACAGAGCCCCACACACACACACAGAGCCCCACACACACACAGAGCCCCACACACACACAGAGCCCCACACACACACACACAGAGCCCCACACACACACAGAGCCCACACACACACACACACAGAGCCCCCCACACACACACAGAGCCCCACACACACACACAGAGCCCCACACGCACAGAGCCCCCCACACACACACAGAGCCCCACACACACACACAGAGCCCCACACGCACAGAGCCCCACACGCACAGCCCCCCACACACACAGAGCCACACACACACAGAGCCACACACACACACACGGGAGAGCAAGCACAGCCAGGGGGCAGGGAAGCAAGCACAGCCAGGGGGCAGGGGAGCAAGCACAGCCAGGGGGCAGGGGAGCAAGCACAGCCAGGGGGCAGGGGAGCAAGCACAGCCAGGGGGCAGGGGAGCAAGCACAGCCAGGGGGCAGGGGAGCAAGCACAGCCAGGGGGCAGGGGAGCAAGCACAGCCAGGGGGCAGGGGAGCAAGCACAGCCAGGGGAGCAAGCACAGCCAGGGGGCAGGGGAGCAAGCACAGCCAGGGGGCAGGGGAGCAAGCCCAGCCAGGGGGCAGGGGAGCAAGCCCAGCCAGGGGGCAGGGGAGCAAGCCCAGCCAGGGGGCAGGGGAGAAAGCACAGCCAGGGGGCAGGGGAGAAAGCACAGCCAGGGGGCAGGGGAGCAAGCACAGCCAGGGGGCAGGGGAGCAAGCACAGCCAGGGGGCAGGGGAGCAAGCACAGCCAGGGGGCAGGGGAGCAAGCACAGCCAGGGGGCAGGGGAGCAAGCACAGCCAGGGGGCAGGGGAGCAAGCACAGCCAGGGGGCAGGGGAGCAAGCACAGCCAGGGGGCAGGGGAGCAAGCACAGCCAGGGGAGCAAGCACAGCCAGGGGAGCAAGCACAGCCAGGGGTTAGGGAAGCCAGCATAGCCAGGGGGCAGGGAAGCCAGCACAGCCAGGGGGCAGGGAAGCCAGCACAGCCAGGGGGCAGGGAAGCCAGCACAGCCAGGGGTCAGGGAAGCCAGCACAGCCAGGGGGCAGGGAAGCCAGCACAGCCAGGGGGCAGGGAAGCCAGCACAGCCAGGGGGCAGGGAAGCCAGCACAGCCAGGGGGCAGGGAAGCCAGCACAGCCAGGGGGCAGGGAAGCCAGCACAGCCAGGGGGCAGGGAAGCCAGCACAGCCAGGGGGCAGGGAAGCCAGCACAGCCAGGGGGCAGGGAAGCCAGCACAGCCAGGGGGCAGGGAAGCCAGCACAGCCAGGGGGCAGGGAAGCAAGCACAGCGAGGGGGCAGGGAAGCAAGCACAGCGAGGGGGCAGGGAAGCAAGCACAGCGAGGGGGCAGGGAAGCAAGCACAGCGAGGGGGCAGGGAAGCAAGCACAGCGAGGGGGCAGGGAAGCAAGCACAGCGAGGGGGCAGGGAAGCAAGCACAGCGAGGGGGCAGGGAAGCAAGCACAGCGAGGGGGCAGGGAAGCAAGCACAGCGAGGGGGCAGGGAAGCAAGCACAGCGAGGGGGCAGGGAATCGGAGGTCGGAGAGGGAGAGAAGGGAAAATGTATGTGAATATTTCTGTGAATTACCTAAAACTTCTAACCCAAAGTTCTTCGATTCGTCCTCCACTCTCTCTGCACCCCAACACAACTGCACCCCGCTTTACTCATTTTACAGGATATGGGGAGACTCCTAGATAACACCGCACATATTCAACGCCGCCGAGCCCAGGCCCGGCAAGAAGGTGAGGTCCGCCTAACTGTAAAAACACTTCAGGCTGGCGGGAAAGACCTAATGAGAACCCCATGTGGAGGCGAGGCCTGGCCACATCCGCAGTCATTTCATTCTGACAACGGCACATGTGATACAAACAGAACATTCATTTTTATGTTAATCTTGAAAGAAGTGAAGGATTGCATTGCCCTGGACACGCACGCGCGCACACCCACAGGCACACACACTCACGCACAAATGCTTTTACATACCCAGTCAAACACATACACAGAGGCAAACACACAGATGCGCACACACGCCCAGGCACGCGCGCACACACACAGAGATGCACACACACAGATGCGCACACACGACCAGGCACGCACACACAGATATGCACACGCGCCCAGGCACGCACCCACACAGATGCGCAAACATACACGGGCACACACAGGCACGCACACACATACACACAGGCACACACAGACATGCATTCACATACAAAGGCAACCACACACAGGCATGTACACATACACAGATGCACACACACGCCCAGGCACGCGCACACAGACACACACGCGCACACACACACACACACACACACACATTCATGTTTCCGTCTGCGAGGCTGGGAGAAAGAGTTAATTCCAAACTCCCTGAGTGTTCACATCTATGGGTCTTACGGCCATCATTCTCAGACGTAGTCGTCTGCTGCGTTGAGGCGGGTGTCAGCACGGCACAAGTACGGGGTCTCTGTAGCTCTAACCCCAATAGCCGGTGAGGAGCAGCAAAATCGTAAGGGCACCGCTTCAGGGGTCTCTCTACCACTGCTTCATGTTCCAAGCTGGTCTCCGGCTAAGGGGTGGCAACAACCGAACAGGACCCCGGGGTAGATGTGGCCCCTTGGGCCCCGCTTCGAGAAGGCTTATGATGGGTCTATGACGCACAGCAGGGCAGCGGTCGCTGTGCTGTGGGTAAACTCCCCAATGTGGCCTCTAAAGTACTCCCACGCCGTCGCTGTGTGTGTTTGGTAGGTGCCGGTGGGGGCCCGCTGTGTACAGACCCCGGGGCCGCAGCATAGGAGCTCCACTCTCAGGTGTGGGCCCTCCCGGCCACACCGCAACTGCGTCGGCGGAGCGCGGCCCGTGGACCCAGCCGGGCCCGATGCTGGAGGCTAGAGTGTGCCCCCCGAGCCTTCTACCCTCAACCAGCCCCACATCGCTCTCCTCACCTCCACTGGAGTCTCGGGGTCCGCCGCTCCACCGGTTCTCCTAGGGGCCGCCAAAGGGCACGCGCAGTGCTGGTTCCGACCCTGGTGCACCGAAGGGTCTCTGCCGCAGCTCCTGTGTAGGCCAGGAGCCAGGGCCTCGATTTCTGCTGCTCCCGGCCGGTTCTGCCTCACGTCGCCGGGAGTGTCACGATGGCCGTCTCTTGCTCCGGCCCTCCTAGGGGTCGCCAAAGGCCACGTGTGACGCCGATCCCCTTCCCAGAACTCGTCCGACTACCTTCGTGCTGGAGCAGCCAGCCGCAGGAGGCCTGGCCGGTCCCCCGCCCGCAGCCAATGGTCAGAGGAGGAAGAGGAGGGAACGGGAAGAAGGTGGCAAAGGCAAACAACGGGCCTTATAGGGATTCTGGTAGCCGCTGAGTCTCTGCAAACACGGGGGCTCAATTGCCTCTTTCACGGGGGGCGCGCAGCACAGAGGTGGTTCTGTGGTTGGGGGCCAATACATGCAGCAGCAAGAAAAACGCAAAATGGCGGCCGGAAACATCCGAACAATTTCGTTCTGAGTGACGGATGACGTCACAGGTGGAAAGAACGCCAAAAACACGTCCCCAAATCCGAAAGAGACGGGGTTTTATTGGAGTGACGCCTGTCTCCTCCAATGGCTGGCCTCCGTTTAGGAAGCCAGCCAATGGAGGAGAGAGGAGGAAAGAGGCGGGTTCAAGCCCCATACTCCAAATCATTAAATCTCCGACCGGAGACTGCGCAAGCGCAGCCTTTAGGTCCTCGACCTAAAAAGGACTTCAGCAAAGAATGTGCAAAGAATGCAATATAACAGCAAGCAATGTCCCATTTAATGCAAGGCACATATGCAGCAGGCATTCTTCAAATATACGTCCCACTCTAATTAATCTATTTACACTTTCAAATATTGTACTAATTCCACATTTCCCAAGATATAAAAAAAAAGCTGTACAAATCACCTCCTAAGCAAGAGAGCTTCTTTTTGAAAATAGAATTCCTCTACACCAGTGCTTGAAATGGACATAGAAAAGTGAAAGTACTCTTTTTTTTATTGATCAGAACTGACAAAAAACACACATGCACGTATTGCTGAAATTTCAACACTGATAGATATATAGTTATAACCCAATACACAGTACCATATAGAACAAGCATTTACAAAAGCCAAAAGGACTCGTCTATGCAACCTATTGGCTTTGTGGATCTTTTTAGCTATGTTACACAAGCAGGTTTTGTTGTATTGCTTTTTTCAAATTGCTGGCGAAGGGTGGAGGCGAGGAGGCATCTATGAAGGAGGGAGGACGTGCAACATGGAGGGCATAGGCACCAACTGCACTGCCCTCTCACCTGCAATAAAAACAAAAAAACGCTAGGACATAGCCAGCGTTGGTCGCGTTATATCGCTTTTGTTTTTAAGTTTTCAGGTATGGTGCTACATAACAGCCACGCTCGAGAGCGCAAGATGCAATTCCACACACAGATGACTTCGCTTTGAGGCAACCTACAAAATTAAAGTAATTTGTTCAGGAAAACATCGTGGGCTATTTGAACAGCCATATAATTGAGGGTTTTGGTTCCTTGGAAGAACATTCAGATAAAAGTCGGGTGGACCGAAAGTCACCTGTATAAAACTTCAGCTGATATGGGCTACAGCTTGCTACTTTAAGGAAGAGGGCAGGATAAACACAAGCAAGCCAACATCTCACTGTGGTCTCACAGTAGGCCATGGGTTGAAAGGGTTTCTGAGGCAAAACATTAAAGACAACATTCAAATCCCAAACACAAGGAGGATTCATAATTGGGAGAAACAAACAAACACGTTATAGCCATAATATATCAGACAAAGCCATCATTGCAATGAAACCAACGTCAGTCACTTCCATCTACTGGATGTACTATTACACAAAAGTATCAGAACACCACAGTATCTCAACAATGACACCACCACTAGAAAATATTCCAGTAAATGTCAAATGCAGAAGTGAATCCACCCAATACAACTTGCAGATTAACAACAAAAGAATGCCACCCAATGGACATTTTACTCAACCCATCCTCCATTCCAGAGATCCGTGAAATGGAGCCACTTGATCCGGTAACAGTTTTGCGTTTTATTTTTCTTAGGACAAAAGAATAACTGGTACAGAGAGTTGGAATTATTTTCTGAGTAGACATAATTCTGGCAACCACTGTATCCGTATAATCTCTAATTAACAAAGCGGCTGCATCAATATATTGAGATGCCATCTAAAAAGTGTAGGTAATAGTTCTTTCATAGCACTTTTTACTTATAATCTAAGGAAGACTTTGATTCTAAACTGGGCATATCAATAGGTTTCTTGCTTTTAAAGCTTGCACTCTGGCAGTGGTTTCTTTATATATTCGAATGCTATTTGAATATTCCCCTCATAATAAGCGAGTAAAGTTCTGGGGAAATGTTTTTTCTGGAGGCCCAGGGACCCTTCTTCCCGGAAGTTGGAATAATCCTCATCAGGCATAGACAGCGGAGCATGAAATCTGATACCAATTTGTTGGTCCGGTTTTTTAATTTTCCCATTTCTGAATCACAGAACATTACTTTCATGGCCCTCTCCTTCCTTGTTCTTGCAGATAAAGTCTTACCTATATTGCATTCATGATGCCGGTAGTTCGAAACCTATCTTTCTTTCTCTGTCCTGATGTGGTTGGTCTTTAGAAATACTGCTTTGGCCACAATTGTCACAATCCAAAGAAGGAATCCCTCCTTTATAGGTCTAGCCTAGCGGCAGCAAGTATGCGTTTTTCGGTCTGCGAGGCACGCTGTATTAGCGTATGCAGGGGAAGCCCCGCCCACTCTCCTCCCATATTTGTGATTGTCTTGTGCCATTGTACTTCTTAAATGGTGGCTTCTGATACGTAAATAGGCTTGTTTTTAGTCTCTCCTTGGTATCGCCTTGTCTGCATGTCTTACCACCCATAACGACTGGCCCGTTTACTTCTATTGTTACACAGTACGTTTATTTTTGTCTGTGAGCACTATTTTTCTTTAATTCGTTTTTGGTCCTGCAGGCACTACATACAGCGCGCCAGGCGCGCTATGTTAAACAATGGCAGCCACGCCTGATGCAGCACGTCCGCTTTCATCTCCGCACTGTAAAACATGCAGGAGGCCCTTAAACAAATGCTGCGGCACGTGCACAGCGCCCGCTTTCATCTTTTCAACAGGGGCGCCGTGCTTTATATTTCAGCAGGGCGCCTTGTTTTGTCAAATTTTTCTTGTTTTATATGCAATGGTAGCACGCGTAATATTAACAAAATGCGTGGCTCGCCAGTTTTGTTTTAATTGAGTGCTCTGGCATTTTGTTCAGGTCTTCTCTGCATTTTCCTTTCGGCTGTACACCTTGTTTATTGTTGTAAAAAAAGTGCCCTAGGGGTTCGCAAAGGATACGTTTGCTGCATGAACAACAGTTGTTGCGCCAGCCAGCCCACTCTTAGCTGGAGCGTATTCAGCAACTCACACAAGTTGTAGCCTGGGTAGCACTTCAGAAGGAAGGTATCATCCAAGAAGAGGTTCTGTCCATCCCGGCATAGTACGCTCTGCAGCACGTCTCTCGCTTTCCAATAAATTCCGCTCCTTGGCTCTACACAGAGCTGTTCATCTATTATATATATATATATATATATATATATATATATATATAAACTGGCCCAGTCTCAATCCTAACACTCGTCACCCCTGCACTACCTAAAGCAATCACAGCACTTGCCTGTCTTTGGTCTCTGAACTGATTGTAGCTCTACACTCAGGTTTGGATATGTTCTGACTGAGAAAACTACCCAAGCCGGTTTCACCAGAAAAGCATTTGCAATGCAATAGGTCTTGCATTTACCTGAGTTTAAGCTATGGGCATTGTAAATGACAATGAATTATATTTATGTTTTAAAAACCAAAACATAAGTAAAGGGCATTGTCATTTACAATGCCAATAGCTCAAACGTGTGTAAATACAAATGCGTGTTAGGTTATATTACAAAAAAAAAACACACTATACTTGGTACAGAAAACACTCAAGATTCCCAAGGCTCAAACCTGTAGCCAACAGTCACTTCGTGCTAAAAGATGGAAAAAAGAAGAGCTCTTGGATGACTCTAATGAATTGAAAAAGAGATGCTAGAGGGAGGGATCATTGCACGTCAGTGAGGTAGGGAGGTAATAGTGATCATAAGGAAGAGTAGAAAAGAGTACTCGAGTGGCGCCTTTAAAGACAAGATGTCATTTTTAGGTTTACATTGTATCTATTGATCAACACTGACAAAACACACATAAGTAGCTGAAATTCCAATATGGATAAGCTAGAACCAAACACACTGTAACATAGGAAAATGCTGAAAAAAGTATATTCATAATAGAAATGGACCTCGCTGAACAACTTGTTGTCCAATGCAGGCAGGCAAGAGTGAGGGGACGGGCTTGTGAAGAGAACAAAAGACAACCAACACAGTCATGGCACAGGACATTAAAATATCACTAGTAAATAGGAGAACGTTAATGCCAAACTACTCAGCAAAGACCCTTGGGTATGCTGTCGGGCGAAGCCAACATTACTCAGCATGTATGGGACCGTCCTCATTCGAAGATAAAAAAAATCTTGAACTGACTCGGGCTTAACAAACATATGGACTCTTACCTCGACTCATTTCCACAACATCTGTGCTTGACATCACAAAGATGTCTCCAGGCCACAAGCGTAAAGCTCTTTCTTTATATACATCACAGCCTTCCTGTGTCTCAGAATATCTAGACTGATCTCTGGAAAAATATGAGGTCTGTAACTATTCATTTCAATTTCCCTCTCTTGTTGTCAAGAATTCCCCCCCCTCCCTCCCCGCACCCCAGTCGCGTGCCGGGAGCAGCGCGAGGAAACCACGAGCGGCTGACAAGCAAAGAACCACATGTACCAGCATGCTTAGCGCCTGGAAGATACGCCCATAAAACAGGTAGCCGATTGAGGGAAGGCGTCGGATATTTTGATCCACGCCGGCCGTCTTGTTTCCTGTTCCTTAGACCCTCGTTCCGGACGGCGGTTAGAGAAGCGGCTGCTCTCTTCAGAGGAAACCCCCGTATTCCTAGTTATCGCGTCTGCGATTACACTACCGGCAGAGACGCACACCACGGAGGTGTTTGCCGCATCTCTGCCTTTCTTTTGTACCGCGGGATATCCAGGGGAGACGCACACCACGGAGGTGTTTGCCGCGTTCTTGCCTTTTCTCTGGGTCCCGTTGTTCTAGCGGTGGAGGCGCACACCACGGAGGTGTTTGCCGAGTCTCCGCCTGAAAGCACAAGTGCCTGAGAATGTTTAACAACGCATGGGGGCACATTTACTTGGCTTAATTATTGGTGGCTTAGGTTACAAAGGTAGAGCGGCTGTTCCCTTGTTAACCTGCCTTAAAACACGGTAGAGTGCCCGGCTGGGCATTCCTGTGCTCGCTCCCACCACAGGCGTATCCTAATACGCATTACTTGGGTTACTCTTGCCCAGGACACCTTGGCAGCAGCACTCGAACGGTATTTTCGGCCGTTACTTAGCACTGTGCCCTCCGTTGGCGAATACCGGGACCGGTATTCATGCGGAGGACGGTTGGACCGCACAAGATTTGCGGAGCTGGCTGCTAATGGGTATCATTATAACCACCTTTTCATTCACGTATTATTGTACATAAGACAGCGGAACTACCCCGAAATAGCGGATTTATATTGTATTCTTTTCTCTTCCTTTCTATACAACAAACTAAATAAATCTGTCTTAAAGGTGTCACAGTTGTAGCACTCATTTCGTGTTCTGGTTTGTCTTTAACAGACCCTGAGACTCTAGGTAGATTACACCTGTCTGGCAATGTAATCATTCTCTAACTTGGTCAGCACGGTTCCCACATTTGCCTTCTTACCAATCACCTTCCAGATCAGCAACAAGGAGGACTTCACCACAGACAAAATAGTCTGGCACCCCTGCCAAGTGTTTCCTTACAGCACTGAATTTCACTTCTCAGGCCTTAGCGACCCCTGGAACCACAGAATTCTGATCTCACCTAGCATATTTTTCAAGCATTTCCACTATGATTTCTAGACTAAAGATCAATTCAAAAGTCTAGATTTAATTTACAAAGTGTAAGAGAAATTCCCTTTGTCATCTAACCCCTTTCCCACTGCAGACATCCTCACATTTAGAGACATTCTGCCCATGCATTCCTCCACTGTGCTCTCCCATGATACTATTCCCCTACCAATACTCTGGCTTGTACACTGCAGTCTTTCAAGGTGATTCAGAAAAGGGGGTGGTGATGAACAGAGTGTCTGAATTAAGCAGACCACTCTTACCCAGTCCAAAGATCAGGGCTTGATCCATCACTGTTATTTAGCTCACTGCCCCATCCCAGCTCAGAACCTGGCTATATGCAAATTAGTCTGTCCCTGGCCCAGTGCATCATGGGAACAGGGCAGACCAAACTACCAAGCCAATTCTTCACCAGAAAGGATACAAGCTACCGGGGACCGGTTTCTGGCATTTCAGCCTCGTCGGCCCGGCTTGCTTGAATCCTGATGGAGCAGTGAGCAAGGGACTCATGTCTGAGTATACCCTGCCACACCTATAGTGGCCAAAAACGATTCAGAAAAGGGGGTGGTGATGAACAGAGTGTCTGAATTAAGCAGACCACTCTTACCCAGTCCAAAGATCATGGCTTGATCCACCCCTTTTCTGAATCATTTTGTCCACCATAAGCGTGGAAGGGTATACTCAGATGTGAGTCCCTTGCTCATTGCACCATCAGGATTCAAGCAAGCCGGGCCGACGACGGCTGAAATGCCAGAAACCGGTCCCCGGAAGCTTGTTTCCTTCCCAGTATAAGAATTGGCTTGGTAGTTTGGTTTGCCCTGTTCCCATCATGCACTGGGACAGGAACAGACTAATTTGCATGTAGCCAGGTTCTGAGCTGGGATGGTGCAGTGAGCTAAAAAACGGTGATGGATCAAGCCCTGATCTTTGGACTGGGTAAGAGTGGTCTGCTTAATTCAGACACTCTGTTCATCACCCCCCCCTTTTCTGAATCATTTTGTCCACCATAAGCGTGGAAGGGTATACTCAGATGTGAGTCCCTTGCTCATTGCACCATCAGGATTCAAGCAAGCCGGGCCGACGACGGCTGAAATGCCAGAAACCGGTCCCCGGAAGCTTGTTTCCTTCCCAGTATAAGAATTGGCTTGGTAGTTTGGTTTGCCCTGTTCCCATCATGCACTGGAACAGGAACAGACTAATTTGCATGTAGCCAGGTTCTGAGCTGGGATGGTGCAGTGAGCTAAAAAACGGTGATGGATCAAGCCCTGATCTTTGGACTGGGTAAGAGTGGTCTGCTTAATTCAGACACTCTGTTCATCACCACCCCCCCCCCCTTTTCTGAATCATTTTGTCCACCATAAGCGTGGAAGGGTATACTCAGATGTGAGTCCCTTGCTCATTGCACCATCAGGATTCAAGCAAGCCGGGCCGACGACGGCTGAAATGCCAGAAACCGGTCCCCGGAAGCTTGTTTCCTTCCCAGTATAAGAATTGGCTTGGTAGTTTGGTTTGCCCTGTTCCCATCATGAACTGGGACAGGAACAGACTAATTTGCATGTAGCCAGGTTCTGAGCTGGGATGGTGCAGTGAGCTAAAAAACGGTGATAGATCAAGCCCTGATCTTTGGACTGGGTAAGAGTGGTCTGCTTAATTCAGACACTCTGTCTATCACCACCCCCCCTTTTCTGAATCGTCTTTCAAGGTGGCCATCACAGCCTGTCCTTTTGTATGGTGAATCCGAAGCCCTCACATGTCCATTGCTCTTCCCTCAATGAGTGCATGGAAGCCAAAGCCTACCATGATAATAAACCCTCCCTGTACCTTAAGGAGCATTGCTTGTTGTATTTGGATGGCATGGCGCTACATATGATTTGATTTTATATTTATAAAGCATGGACTAATGCCCAGAGGCATGTAAGCGCTAAACCTGAAAGGCGATGGCTAAAAAAGGAGAAGACAAATGAGTCTTAAATCTATTATGAAAACTGCTATAGAGTAAAAAGCTAGGTCTTAAGGGCCTTCCTAAATGGAAGCAATTTTGAGGACTTTTTTTAATGGGTAGGAAGAATGTTCTACAGTTTGGATGTGGTGGTAACAAAACTTTTGCCACCCCAGTTAGAAAGCCGGAATCTGGGTACCTCACCAGATTGTTGGTGGAGGACCAGAGATTTCTTGGTGGAGCATACCAGTGGAACTGGTGTATGAGATATTGCGGTTCAGAATTGTGTAAGGTCATAAATGATCAAAATAAGGCTTTAAAGTCAATCCTTTTCTTCATGGGAAGCCAATGAAGGGAGATAAGAGATTGTTTGGCAGAATGATGCCTGGGAATCCACAACAGAAGTCGGGTGCCACGTTCTAAAGAACCTGTAATTTGCCAAGAAGACCTTCCTGTAGACTGACAGAGAGGGCATTACAATAGAAAGGTTTTGGAAAGTATAAGAGCAGAGACAACTAGTTTTGGGAGATCGTGAGATATAAACGGAAAGATTATCTTGAGCATTTTCAATGTATAGAAAGTAGATGAGGTAACAGCATTTACTTGCTGTTTAAAGGATAAAGCTGTATTGACGATTACTTCCAAGTTCTTTGCCTCTGTTACAGGAGGGGGGAGCGAGCTGAGTTCCTGAGGCCACCAATCAGGTGACCAAAAGGAGATGTTAGATCCGAAAAGGAATACCTCAGTCGTGCCGGAGTTTAATTTCCGGCAATTTGTCATCATCCACTTACTAACCTGTTGCATACAGTTTTGAAACTTGGCCACAATGCTGTGCCAAAATTAAGTCTGGGCCTACCTTCACATAACAAAGAAGAGAGCGCATGTGTCTGTCATTCACATTCTCCCACCACCTTGCAGGCAACTGCTCTCTTCCTGCTTTTCCTACCCACTGCATACTTTGGCATCCACTTCTTCCATGGGTAACCTAACAGCACTGGTAGCTCTAACTGATAATGGGCCTTCGGGCTGGAATCCTGCTTCACAGCGGTGCAGTCATCTTGACTGTCAAAAGTGCCACAACACAGGGTTGTAAGAGTTTCAACGCCCTCAGGAGCCTGGTGAACTGCTCAGTATCCTGCCCCTAGCTCCAAGCACCCTTCTTAGCTCCTATGAGAGAGCCCATTCCCTACTTTGAGAGGGGTCTCACAGCCTCAAAGTTAGGGCTGCAGAAGAGTTCCAACAAATGCAATTACTTTGGGGTCCGCCAGGCTCAACCCCTATCATTTTTATATTCTGACATAGGAGAAAATTTAAATAATACATGACTCTAGAATGGATTGAAAGCAGAATAACTATGTTTCACACAAATCTTAACAGTTTAATCTAGAACTGCCATTTTAATGCAGCAATAGAGTAAGCAGAGAATTCCCTAGACAACATGAACACAAGGATATTTCGCAGAAACTCTGGATGTGGCTCTTTATACCAACACTGGCAATGAAAAGAAGAACGTCACCAGAGCTATTACAATCAGAGATTACGATCACTTCATGGTAGGGGCACTTTGGACATATAACCATAGCTATTTCAATCCTGGTCATCTGACCTAGGAAACCTTCAAACCCTTAACAGCTGCCAGAGAAAGGGGACTGCTTGTACTCATTGGCCCCACTTCCTTCTTTTTTGGTGGTGTTTCTGACAGTATGTGAGCATGGGCTGTTTTATTCTGCTTAGAGCACGAAGAGTGCAGCAGTTTAGAGTGACAGGCAGAATTTGCAGTGGAGGATGTTGTAATTGCTTAACCTCAGCAAGGGATCCACAGATGTGTTTCCCAATTTCTATGGTAAAGAAAAAAGGAATATGTGTACCTTAAATTAACACTCAGTGTGAAGGTATCGAAAATCTAACTCACCCCAAACATGATTGACTGCCCTGTACAAAAAGATACTGACGTCTTTCTGCTAAAACTCCTCATAACTGTATTTTGTAAGGGTGTGCTTACTGAAAAAAACAGATGTGGAAATTCCCTCTGCTTATGCAGAGTATGCATGATCATGAAATGAAAATCTCTCAAGAGTACAAAAGAAAAAACCACTAAAACAAATGAGTGTAACTTAAACATGTCAGTGTACAAGCAAAAAGAGTTGAAGAAATCCCATGCTTTTCTGTGATCGAAGGGAAGTACTCACATAATTTGGTTTTCTACTGAAGATTAGAGGTTAAGAACCTGCGTCTCCGCAATGAATTTGTTAAATCTTCGTCTACTGTTCAGTTTTGAGGTGGTTGGGAGCCAGGAAGAGGATACTCTAACTTAAATCAGTTCACTTTTCACCAAACGAGGTTCTAGCAACGCTATCTATTAAAATCATGATGGTGTATGCATGGATATAAAGCATGACCATACGAGGTTCGTTAAAGCTGTGGCTATATGAAGATGATGTATATGTGAACCTTGAGATGTATGCTAATACTACTGTAATCGCTGTGCCTTGGAAACAATACTCCTCGGGGAACTCAAGTTCTTTTGGTTTATTTTTATGGAGAAAAGTCAATAAAAACTGTTGAAAAAAATCTTCAGTTATGGATTTGCTTTCAAACTAGATCAGTGTCCCTTGCACTCAGACCAGGAATAGCTAAGGTAACCCTATAAGATCCAGAGCTAAGCCACATTTTTATGATAACGATCAAAAATGATATTGATTAAAAAAAAAAAGATTTGTCTAGCTTATACAGGTATCCTAAAAATCGGTCATGGTTCCACCCTCAAGCATACACAATTACTCCTCTAACACCGAAACACAGAAAAAAAGCAAAATTCAGAAGTTCCACGGATATTTTAGAACATTAGCGTTGTGCCTAGACACTTCAGTGTGCATTGCACTTCTGCTGGGCTTAGCTGTATTTTCATGTGCGATGCCATTTCTCTCTAATACATTATTATGGGTAGAACGATTCCAGAAAATACCAATGTTTGGAATCTAACCAAGTAGCAAAAACTAATTTTTTTTATTTCTTCTTACAGATAACAAAAGCTTTAGAATGGCTACAAAAAAGATGGCCATACCATCAAATTCTACACGGTATCTTTTCAAGAAAAAATATTACATTAAGCCAACATCTAAACAGTGATGACTCTTTCCTTGTTATCTAAAAGCCTCCTCCTTGTCACTACTCCAGCAAACACGTATGTACAGTCAAGCTGCTAGAAGACAATCTACATGCTCAATGACTTGAAATTGTGGGGAGTAGCAGAGCTTACCTTCTCTCTTCCAGCGATGTCGACGGATTGAAGCAGTAGTAATGGCAGAACGGGAGATCCTTTGAACTGTTGGTGTAACCTCCACTTTCAGCACCTTTTGTCCCTGTTGAGAAGTATCTGGGGCATCAAACGGTAATGAATTTTTCATAGCATTCGCCACCTAATAAGACAAATAAAAGCTTGCTTAATCACTCATTCCAGAAACCCCGTGTGGCTAGCATAAGGTTGGTCCGGGGAGGATGCAAGTCACAAGGTTATAAGCCATGCCAAACTTAGCAATATTGCAAATGGAGGCAGTAGGGTCACGATACTGTAACATAAGCTTCTACAGGAAAAACAGTTCAATGAAAAGTATTAAAACAGGAAAGATAGATAGATCTAGCACAGTGGTACTTACTACTGTGTATGATAGATAGGACCTAATTATCATAGGAAGAGAGTTTTTTGGTTTGCTGGTAACTTTGGTGCCTTTTTATGAATCTTCACAAAACGACTCCAAAAAAAGGTTCATCCACCTCAGCTTCTTCCTGAAAAGTTTTCAGGTAATGTGTCAAGCTAACAAAAAGGAGGGGTTCCAAAATGTAATTTCTCCATGCCATTTTCCATAGGAAAATTAAACAGGGATACCGCATAAGTGGCAGAACAGAATGACACCAAATTTGTGATTTTAGTGATATGGTGTAGATCTGTTCAGTAGTTTCTAACGTTTCTAGAGTTTCTTGCTAGCGTCGGGCGTACCTTTCAAAACCTGCCTACAACTCAGTGAGAGAGCAATGAGCTAAATTTCATTGCTGAAGAAGAAACAGGAGGCACCTCACTGCTTGAGGGCCTTATATTAGATGCTGAGATGAAGTATTGTGCCTAGCGAGATCAAGAGGTGCTTCGGGACTTAGAGCAAAATACATTATTACTAAACCAGCAAATCGTGGACAAGGCTATAGTGGTCTGAATGGTGTTTCAGAGTCAAATTTATGGATGCGATTACAAGTCAGGAAAATTATTACATTCTTTCAGTAACTAGCAATGACAGCAAGCAACATGCTGAGGGGGATTAGGGATGATGTAGGGTCAACTGACAAAAGACTGTCCGTTTTTGCAAATTACTGTTATAATATGCAGAGCTAAAGTTCCATCAATGACCGCTAACACAGTGGAAACATTTCTCGTTGACATAACTGTGCATGTAGCCACCTGAGCTCAAAAGGAAAGTTCTAGATTTAACCAATTACTGCAGATGAAATGAAGTAATACATCACTTTCAAACTAGTAATACACCTGGTACAATGGCTACACCACAGAATTCCTAGTCACAAGCAACCCCTAAATTAAGCTATGCTCAGCTCTTGGCTAGCATGGCACAGAGCAGCCAGGCTTACCTCAGAAGCAATGTGTTGAGAAGACCAAAATGACAAAAATCCAATTAGTAGAATCAGAGATATTCAATTTTAAAGGTTTCAGGGTAAATAGTGCAGAGAATCCCAAAGCGCCACTCGCTATCTGGTCATGCAAGACTGGGAGAAAGTCTCAAGTTAAGGCTGACAGCGAGGGAGCATGGGTGCGATACAGGAAACAGATCAGTCCAGCTGGAAAGTTGCCATCTCAGTGCAGCGCAAAGAGTCCCATTCGTTGCTACACTCTCTGGGCTAAAAGTAAATATAGACAAATCTACCCATTCAAGAGTTTCGGGACCCGGGTCTCACCATGAGTGACAAACGGGTGCAGTGGAAACCGGATACGTTCCACTACCTGGGAATCCCGATTAACCGCCAGTCAGATGATCTCTTTGATGGGAACCTGGGGAGGGCGGTTACTCGATTAAATCGCAGATGCGGTTTTGGAGCACGCTGCCACTGGCTGTAACGGGTAGGATAGCACTCACGAAAATGGTGATCCTCCCGCGGCTTCTATACTACTTTACCAATATACATACCAGACTCCTTCACCTCCTTAGAGAAACAGATTAGGGATTTCATCTGGAGCAACGCCAGGCATAGAGTGGCACTGAGAAAGCTGTACTTACCGACGGACCAAGGTGCTCCATAATGAGCTGGCTATACCCTTAGAGGGAACTCCCAGTGGACAGGCGGTACTTACTGTGAAAACAATCAGGTGGTGGCAGGAGAAGGGCATCCAGATACTTGGAGACCTATACCACGAGGGGCGCGCTCACACCATATACAACGCTAGTAGAAGAAGTGGGGCTGCCACCAGGACAATTCCTCGCCCATCACGCGCTGGTAGCCTCACTCACGGCCAAACGGGGGGAGCCACGGACACATCTCACAATGCAGTACTTACACGTGATGGGACAGGGCTGGCATCCAACGTGCTGTTTGAAGCCTCTCTCAGAACTCATGCAGCGATTAGCCTCGATACACTCCCTCACAAGAGGGAGCGGAACCTGGGTCACCCCCCCCCCGCCCCCAGATACAGGCCTGGGGGAACTCCAAGCTCGCGTGGGCCAAGGCTGAAAGCCTCGCCATCAGACGCAAAGAAACTCTGGGACAGCTTAAAGTTCCAATCGCAACAAACTGGGATGCTCTCTACACTGAATTACAGAGAAACACATACCCAGCAACTGGGGACTCCTCTGATGCCCAGGCTGTAGGTAGCTAGCATGCATGCAAACTGCAATACTGTATATGTCACGACACTCTTTTACTGGCAAGTGTGCGCTGACTGTATCAGTGTACAACCACACACTTTAGACATGGGGGAGTAGCTAGTAGCTGCCAGTGTAACATACAACACTACATATGGAAACGGGGAGGGGTTGAGAGCTGAGCAATTGTTACATATGTTTTGTTTTCTCACCTCCCCCCCTTTTTAGTTCTTGCCTTGCAACGGAGTACATGCGCTGCTCGCTTGTGAGACTATTGTCGTCGGTTTTGCTTAAGAAGCGGGGTGGAAGCTCCACCCATGATTTTCAATGGTGCGCGTGAAAAATCCTTGCTTTTGATTACAAGAGAGGCATGTTTGTTCCCTCCCGGTCTCCTGTTTGCCGTGCTTGCCCGGACAGGAGATGTGCACGCGCACAGCGTCTCTTTTGCTCTCGCCGTTTTAGGCTTTGTATCTGTGTGTGAGGCACATTGTGCGCATGTGTGTCTCTCTCTCTCGCTTCTCAGTGGGTCACCAACTCCCACCCGGACTGGACTTGTCGTCTGCAACAGCATCGCGTTCACCCACGGGGATCCCCGGTACCGCAGCAGTGTAAGGCCTCCGGAATGGACTCGCCATTTGCAGCAGCAGCATCGCATCCACCCATGGGGATCCCCGGTGCTGCAGCAGTGAAAGGCCTCCGGACTGGACTCGTCGTCTGCAGCAGCATCGCGTCCACCCACGGGGAGCCCCGCTGCCACAGCAGTGAAAGGCCTCCGGACTGGACTTGTAGTCTGCAGCAGCATCGTGTCCACCCACAGGGATCACGCTGCCGTGGCAGTGAAAGGCCTATTTACAGAGTGCTTTGAAGAAGCCCGTCAGGCTAGTAGCAGCAGGGCTTTGGCGCGCCATATCTGAGGAACAGGGGGCAGGCTGCTTGACGAGGCTGACTCCCTTCTCGACATTTAATAAAACGGAGGCGTCGTTTCTCAGGGTTCTGTTTCTCTATCTATATTTGCTTTATTTTTCCACAACCGCTGGGCAGCAGGTAGCGGCTTCCATTCAGCGTTTGTCCATTTGGGGGTTTTCAAGTAGTGCTAGCCTGATGCTTTGACGGCTTCGATGTGCTTAGAGACATTGTAGGGAAAAGAGTAACGCAAAAACCAAAGCAGATTTCAGAGAGTTCCACTTAGCGCCGTGAAGTCGTCCATCTGAGGGGGGCACTTGTGGGTGATTAAGAACTTGTATTCAGAGGTTGCAGACCATAGCCCGGGCGAGGGTCTGTTGTTAGGTTAGATGGATGGATCAAGACTCTTTCAAAGTAGTGAGGGTGGTGACAGGTCGGCAGTCCGCCTTCTTAATGGACTGTCTCCTCGAGTACTGGACCCCTGGAATCCCCCCTCAAATCCTCCTTAATTTGGGTCTTCCGTGAAGTTCCCATATGTGTCACTCTTCACGCTGTGCTACGGTGGCTGTCTTCCTAAAAGCACAAAAGAGATATTATCTTGTGTGTGTTAATGCTGTATGGGTGAATGTAGGCCTGGGCTCCTACTAAAGTAATGCTTCTCAAAGTTTGGGACGTGGTGCCTCCAAGTAGAGGTGGGCATCGATACCCCGCCAATTGATATGAAAAGCCTAGCCAAGGGTCTGGCTTGGCTCCTACAGCCATGCCACAAGTGAAGCTACCAGCATATTTAGCATGTAAATCGTCCACCAAACGCAACTAAAGATAAGATTAGGACTCCTTAAAATGTAGAATAGTTAATTTCTTTAACCCACATTTCACTTTAATACATTAGATTCGGTGACTGCATTGAGGGGGCATTTATTAGAGGTAAACATTAACTTAGAAACAACCATGCTATTAGTGAACCAGAAGGCAGATCAGTTGACAACTGCTTCATGTCTGTGGCCTGGGTTGTTACTGTAGATGGAGAACCATTATAGACTGTTATAGCAACACCTTGGTGCCAACTAGTGTGTTCAGAAGGCAGGCTTACCTTCCTTTACAGGGATCTACATTGTGTTAGTAGGATGAGTACTTGCACCATAAGGACCTATATTTTCTTAAAAACGGGGTGATGTGTGCCCTATAAGGGACCCTTTATTTTCTTTGGCTCAAAATACCTGTCCTTTACATTTCCATTGTTTAGGGTGGGAGAGAACAAATACCCCATATTTGTCTTCCGGTCAGATGGCACACTCGCGCTATAGGGATCGATCCTACCTGTGAAGAAACAGTTGGTCAATATAGACCTATATTGTAGTTAGAGGGAGCACCTGAGCGAATGGGACCTCCATTGTGTTAAGTGAGAGGAACAGCTCACCTGGACCTAGATTGCTTTCAGATGAGAGAGAACACTTGTCCATGGAGATATGTATTGATTACAGTGAGAGGGAGCACTGACCCTAGAGGGCCTCTTAAGAGGAACCCCTTTAGTGTTTATCTGGACTGAACACTTCCATGGGTGACAATGAACCCTATGACGGATTTTATGTTTGGTGGAAAGTAACATCTGCCTAATGAGGTAGCGTATTACGTTTTTTGTGGAGGGCATATCTGTCTCATAAGCCCCTATAGCATGCTTAGTTTAGATGGTTCTCTATGTGCAGGGAATTAGACGTGGTAGGGGCCACATAGTTGTGCTGAACACAAGAAATAACTTGTGATAATATTTATTGTGTTGAGGTCAAAGCAAACCCATGGTGGCGAATAGCGATCAACACTGCTATCATAGAACCAAGAGAGGTGCGTGCATGTTAGAAGTGTTTGTGTAGGCGTGGGACTCTTTTTTGGAGTGTGTGCCTAAAACTAACTTTGTGGTTGGCTGCGTGACGCCTGTCCAGACTGTGAGCATGCATGTCTGGGGTAGCAGTGCCTACCCTCCCCCCCCTCACCCACTCACCCCCAGTTCCCGACCAAGCCTTGCACTCAGGTGCTAACACCAGGGAAGACGCTTGTGCAAGGGTCACTTTTCACAACGTGTGCAGCTCCTCCTTCCATCCTTTGAAAATTACCAATGGAGCCCTGGAAACATTTGTTGTAACCGATGTGCAATGCACACGAGCTGCACTATCTGTCACTAGAGCATAACGCGCACCTCTAATCACGACCTCATAAGCAGTGAACGGTGAAGTCCCACCAGATACGCAGGGTATTAGCAGCGCTCTATCATTTCATGGGCAGAAAGAATCTGAAATCCGAGCCCTCAGGTGGGAGGGGAATTCCGGTTGGACGTGGACAAGGAAACCTGTCATTATTGTGACACTGTCGGTCCAGCCTCAGGCTGTAACAAGCATTTGCAATTCAATAGGTCTTGCATTTGCGAGAGTTTGAGCTATTGGCATTGTAAATGACTGACTTTTATTTATGCGTTTAAAAACCTGCAAGCTGGGCATAAACAAGCACTTTGTACCTATAGTCCTTGCTTCTTGTAAGCAAGGACTATACGTACACAGTGCGTGTTTATGCGCCGCTTGCAGGCTTTCAAAACAAATGAATAAAAGGCATTGTCATTTACAATGCCAATTGCTCCAACTCTCGCAAATGCGAGACCTATTGCATTGCAAATGCTTGTTTTCTTTGCTATCAGTTTATGCAAATCCTTTTCTTCTATTTTTGCTCTCTCTGTCGCCTAGCTGGTTGCGAGTACCAGTACAGCAACTTTATCTGTATGTTCGTGCATGTAAAGGCATGCAGAGGTAGGCATGTAATAGCGTATATACTGAGGACAATCAGAAATGTAAGCTAATATGTAAATGACATGACTTCTGTCCCTCCTTTCTTCACTTGCCTATCTATTGGGCACGAATTGCAACGAATTGCAACTGCACCTAACAGTCTTGTTTTTACCGCATTTTTACTGTCTTGGGAATGCAATAAGATCATGCAAATGTGCATGTCCCATACCTCATGTAATAGTTGGAATGCCCAACAGTGCCTGCATATATATGCTGTATGTTGTAAAAATACAAAATCAATAAAACAGATTTAAAAAAAAAAAAAAAAAAAGAAAGAGTCCCATTCGTGGTGTATGGGGCATCGAGGAACATAAAAGTGTCGCAGATGGTCGTTGATGTAGCAAGAATAGCAGGCCAGGCATCATGGATGGGTACTACTGTAGTGTGAAGATCCAGTTGTCGCGAGTGGTTAGGCCAGTGTTTCGTGATGGTGCTTTCGCCGAGCGGCCAATGTTGTAGCGCGAAGTGTTGGGCTGACAGAACTCTGTATTGGCGGGTTGTGCATGTGACAAGGTTTTGCCCTACCAACCCAGTTTAAGGTCGCAGAGAGCCAAAATACTTAAATTCACCACCTCTGACATGACACCAGAGGTCCAGGACCGGAGGAGCACCACTGGTGGGTCAGGGGCTTACTCCAGTTGGATCTGGGTACTGGTTCAGGTGGTTGGGAGACTGTTAGGTACCTGAACAGTAAGCCAGCGGACTAGCTCTTGGAAGTCACTCTGGGAGTCATGGGTTCCGGTGCAGGCCCAGTCCCTCTGACTCAGGCAGGAGGGCAGCAATCCAGTAAGGTAGTAGTCCAGCAGATTAGCAGGCATTACAGCAGCACAACAGTCTCCTGGCAGAGTAGCCACATGTCCAGACGAATACTGAAGAGTTGGTGTCTGAGGTCAAGTATTTATATACAGTTGAGACTTTGAAGTGGGGAAGAAGCTTCTAGAGGTTTCCCTTTGAAGTACCCAGGCAACTTGCCTTCCCTGTCCTGGCTCAAGACTAACAACAGGGGGTATGCAGCCCTTTGTGTGGAGGCAAGACAGAGCCTATTATAAAGTAAGTGGGGCTGTGTCCAATTCCACCCTCCCATCCTGCCAGTGGTGGCTAATCCAGGTACACCTAAGCTCCTCAATGTATGTGGTAGTCTAGGAGGAATACACAATTCCCAACTGTCAGCTGAACCCAGTCATATGACAGAGAAACAGGTTAAAGGCACTAAAAGAGTAAGGCATTAAAATGCCAAGTTTCTAAAAGTGCCATTTTCAAAATTTTAACTTAAAACCCGACTTCACCGTAAGTTAGTATTTTTCATTACAATTCCAAAGACACCCAACATGACCTGGTTAGTTGCTACAATTTGGAAATTACAGGTTATTAAATGCAATAAGGTAACTGTAATGTTATCCTATGGGAGAGATAGGGCTTGGACTGGTGAAAAACGAATGTAAGAGATTTTCACTACCAGGACAAATAATCTTTAAAGTAAATGTCCTACGTTTTAAATACACAACACCCTGCCCTGTGGGTTGTTTAGGGCCAACCCTAGGGGTGATTTATGTGTATTAAAAAGGAAGGGTTGGGCCTGGCAAAAGGTTTATTTTTCCTGATTGAAATGGTAGTTTAAAACTGCACACACAGACTGAAATGTCACACCTAAGACATATTTAAAGGACTACTTAAGTGGGTGGCACAATCAGTCCTGCAGGCCCGCTAGAAGCATGTAATTTACAGGCCATGGGCACATTTAGTACCACTTTACTAAGGACTTTCAAGTAAATTAAATATGCCACTTGGGTGTAAGCCAATTCCACCACGTTTTAAGGAGAGAGCACAAGCACTTTACCACTGATTAGCAGTGGTAAAGTGTACAGAAACCTAAGACCAGCAAAAACGAATTGAGCAAAAAGTGTTGGGCAAAGGAATAAAGTTTGGGGGTGGCCCTGCAGAGAGGGCCAGGTCCTACACTAAGGTTTTTGGAAACTGGCTGCTTGAGGTCCTACAACCTCTATATAACAATAGTTTCATGATGGGGCGTCCATCTTGCATGACATTTGACACCTTCATAATGCACTGGCAACATCAAACATTAGCGGGCAGCTGGAAATTGAACTGGTCGATATTAAAAATATTTTGGACTGGGATGGATTGGGTTACCTATGGGTGGGTCCTGTCTTGGAGGGGATTTCGTCCTGAGGTATGCACTCATTACACATATCCCAGGGAAAGAGTCAGAGTTGATCAAGTTCTCTCAGACTCATTCTCCATCGAGGGAAATGGAATATTATTATTTGTGATTATTATTTGCATTAGCCATCAAACTACTCACAGCTTTACACATACCCCTAAGTTTGATGTTTGGACAAGGTTCCAAAGTCGAAGATCTTATCTTGCTGTAAGCAGATGATGTGCTTACTTATTTATGGCACTGTGAATTCTCAGGTCCACATGTAAGGAAATACCTGGATTGCTTTAGGAAATATTTAGTGCTTTCCATAAACAGGTCCAAATCAATTTTGTTCCCAGTTAGAGGTGGGTGCATGATGCAGACTGATGGAAATGTTTAGACAAAGAAAGCTCACACATGATTGTTTTTTTTGTAAAACGGTTTACTCTTTCCAGAAGGAAATTACGATCTTGGGTGATTTGCTGTAAATAATATGAAATGTTAACGGCCTTGGGAATGGAATCATTATTTTCTGATTTGAACTTTCCTGTAGATTTGTTATATCATGCTTTATAGAAATGGGTACTTTTGTATAAAACAATAAATGAATCTTTATATTAAAAAACTTGGTTACTTCAGTCCCCAGATCCTGCACTAATGCTTATAATCTCTAAGACAAGTAACCGATTCTAGCTTACACTTTATACTATAATATTTAGGGAGAGCAAAGTTTCCCACCAATAATTACTTAAGCTATCAGACTAAGGAATAAGGTAAACCAAAAATGATGAATGTCCAGTCTTGCAGATGATGCTTAGAACTCAATCCAAAGTGATCTAGAACAAGCATTTGCAATGCAATAGGTCTCGCATTTACGAGAGTTTAAGCTATTGACATTGTAAATGTCAAGTCCTTTCATTTATGTTTTAAAAACCAACACGTATATAAAAGGCATTGTCATTTAGAATGCCAACAGCTCAAACTCTCGCAAATGCGAGACCTATTGCATTGGAAATGCTTGTTTTAGAAGCAGGCCGTGGTCCAAGGGACCAAAGCTTCTTAAAATGTTTATCGACAATCCCAAGGGGCCCCTTGTCTTTTGTAAATGGTTACCATTAAATTGGATTTGGTTGTAAAATATTAATGTTTTGCAACTGGATGTAGGTTGCAAAACATTAATACATAAGTTTAGGAATCGGTATTTTGGAAGGTATGCTCTTTACACACCTTTTCCAAATACTGATTCTGTATTGAGCCTGGAACCCTAATTGCGATTCCGTAAAAATGCTATTTTGTAGTCTCAACGGCTGTAACTGCAAAATAGCTTTGTGCATCAGGCCCCATGTCGCTGGCTGTTAAGAAATGCGCGGAGCTTGACGATCACAAGTTTAAGCTTGGCAATGAGATTCGGTATTTTATCCTTGCAAGGTAGTTAAAATGAGTACCATTAAAATGCATTGGGCATGATTCATTCCAAGTGACATGACTCAATCCTTGAGAGAGGGACACTGCACATGTGTTTCCCCCACCCTCAACCCCCAGCACCTCGGTGAGCTGTCCCGGAATATAAAGTGTAACAGTAAATATGATGAAACATCAGGACGTTCAATCCCATGACTCGTCCGGCCTGGGAAAAAGGTGAGCGGCTCGCCATGCAGGCCCGGTTTGAATGATAGCACCTTTCTTGGGGTGTTAACGTATCCTCTTTCTGTATCGTGGTTAGCCAAGTCCGGGCGGGTGTCTCAGGAGACCCCTAGTCCAGTCCGTGAGACTGTGTTCAAGTCGTGACTCAGGTGTCCCATCTGAAGTGGTCCGTAATGAGGCACGTAGACCCCTTCATGTAATGGTTCCACGAGGGCAACTGAATATGTTCTTTCGCCTCTTGGTGGGTCACAAAGGTCACTCACAAACGGGATGCAGTTGGACATTCACATCCGCAGGCACTGGGTGCGTTTGCTGCACTAGTGATGGCTGCAACACCGTTGATAGGTCCAGGATTGCCAGTTCTAGCGTCATCACTAGGGGGCAACAGAGCTGCCTCGTTAAGCCTCATGCCCTGAGTTAATGGATGTGGAGTAATTTGAAGACTGTACACTGAAGTGATTGGTGTCAGAGCTCCCCCCCCCCCCCCCGCTTACACCCCCAAGGAGCGTAGGAAGGGTGTTCCTAGTGCAAAGGAAAATGAGCCCCCGTTCAGCACTGGTTGGGTAGTAAAACAATCTAATATTCAGGGTTCCGAGGACTCAGTTGTGGTGCCACTGCACCCACTGCACCAATGATAGTGCTTCCCCGCCCCCACAAATGACAGTACGGCCAGTGATGGGTGTGTCCTTCCCTACCTGTAATGGCATTCTGAGGGTGGTGGGGGTCGGGGGGGGGGGGGCAGAGCTAGCCCACCCCTACGCTTGGATGGGACTGTAAGAAACGCTCTTGTGTTCCGCAGCAAACGTAGTGAGGTAAGTGGTAATCACAGGCCCGTTTACATGCGGTTTTGTGTAGCGCAGATAGTCAGCGCTGCTTCATAATGCTGTAAGCACAGCAGCAGCTCTTTACTTAGAGTCTTAGAAGGACAGCAGCACACACAGTGAGAGAGAGCTCGAAGTGCTGGACAGCTCCCTCCAAGGCTGCTGATTTAGTCACACGACCGTTTGTAATGATCAGACACTGTAACAATAACATTACTTTAATTTGGGATCTCAGGCGGGGAGAGCAATGCGGACGTTCGAGCCCAGGATACACATGCATCTCAGCAGCAGCGAGAGCTTCAGTGAGTGAACTAGTGTCGCGAAGCAGTGGGCGTCCTGCCAGAAGGTGTTAGAGATTCATATGACAGGTTAGAGGGCCTGGTATTAAAATGAAAGCGAAAGAAGCAAGGAGCAGTAAAGAACAACATGGAGAGAGTATGTACAAATACGGCTAGAGCTGCCGACTTTTTGAGTTGGGAACCAGGCTCGAGTCTCGGCGTCAGCTCAACGCCTGTGATTCTCGGCAAATCACTTAATCCCACCCCATTGCCTAAAAAAGAAAAACGCCCTTGTGTAATGCAACTGGTGCTTGTGGTAAGCGCATCAATGCCTTCGGGTCGAGCTTGTGCTATATACAACTGCTAAACGCAGTATCAGCACTGGTCGCACGGCTGCTTTCAAAACCAGCTGCGAGTGGTGCGCGAGAGCATGCACGCGCTTGTGCGAGGGAGCAGGCCATCTGTTTTGCATTATGGCACACGAGTTTGGGCACTATAATGCAAAACACATGTTTACCGTGTGGGTAACCACCACCAATAGGCCAGGGGCGGAGCGAAGACGGGACATGCACTCTCCTGTGCCCAATTACGTGCTGTCTTTTTTAAGAAAGACGCACGCATAGCCCAATAGCCTGCGAACAAAACTAAACCACACGCACAAGCATATGGTCAGATTTCCACAGCCCTTTTTACTGTTTACATAAAGTCTCGCCAGAGCAGCGCATGCGCGCTGCTACAGGCTCGACCTAAAAAGGGCTGAAAATTATGTTGCAGACAAAAAATAAAAACGGACCTGGAGCTGATGGCACCAAATGTTTGTCCAATCTTACAGTTAATGCTTATAACTCCATGCAAAGTGATCCAGAAAAAAGAGGAAATTTATATTGCAAACAAAACAAAATGGAGCACATGGAGCCAATAAGTCAACAAGTGTTTTGCGGCATTTCTTTCCCTATTGACCAAAGACACTTTGGTACTTGAACTGAATACAAATGAATAAAAAATAATGGTGATCAGAAGAGACCAACTTGTGAATGCATAGTGTGATACTGATTATTAATGTAATTGGTACAAATGGAAAGATTTTGTATGCATGATGTTTTTAATATATTGTTATAATAAATATCTGTGCACGTTATAGTCTGATAGCAGGTAACACTTGTTGGCTGCGCCCTTTGCTCCCCCCTAAATAGTGTATATTATATGAACCTTGTTTTAATCTCAATGAGCAATATAAACTCAAATAACATATCTTAGTGGCCACCTATTAATGAATATGTTAGAATTATGTTATGCTTTTGCTTGTTACTCTTATTTAATTTCATATACTCTTTGCTCGTGTTACATTTTCCCTTCAAAATATATGGATAATATTTTGTTGCATAACATTTAATTTCCAAATTCAAATTCAAATTCAAAAGTGCTTTATTCGAGTATTACTCATAAAAGCAGACATACAAACACATAATAAAATGCAATTAAATTACAAAGATCGAATATAACATAAGCACATTGAAAATAAAAGAAAAATACAATACATTTCAGCATACTTCATACAATCACAGGTGCAAAGTTCATTTAGTAAAATCAGGTTTAAAAACAATCCAATATCACTATTAAAAGTCTAAAATTCATAAAATTATTCATCCAAAAAGACACCTCGCGTGGGAACAGAACAGAGAATAGATAATCTAGCAGTCTCTGTTCGAGTAAGCAGAGAGTAGTTACCCTACTAGCAATCTCTGCCTAATTACCCACGCCCACCCCAAGTACTTTGCAGTCGCTATTATAATCCAGGTTAGGGAGGTAGATTTTACAATACGCAAGGCTACCATACTACTTTTAGTACCCAGATTTCTACACATGGGAGCCAACCAAACACGTCTGGGAATGGAATATACATGACAGGAGAACAAGAAATGACCTAGCGTTTCCTTTCCTTCCCCACATACTGGGCAAATAGCTGGACCTCCATCTCTCCACTTTGATGTTAAGTTGCGTAGAGGTAGAGAACCAGCCCTCATTTGGAAAAACAGTTTCCTATCCATGGGTTTCGTTATAAAATCCCAGTACATTTCATACGTAGGAAACAGCTTGACTTCAAGGAAAGCAGTAGTCATAGACCCATTGTTAGTACTAAGCAAACTCCTGTTTTCAACCCGTTCCCAGAAAAGATTTTTTATAAATAGCTTAGATGGGAAAGATGACCCGGCTGGATCGGACCACAGTTCATTTAGTCCTAGTTCACATAATGCTAATTTTAGTGATTTAAACCATCTAATTTTGTTAAATCGGTCCGCTTTGATAACATCAGCAAACCCTTCTGCATAATGTGACAACTCAGGGGTGGTCCAGATTCTACGCCAATATAATATCGGACGAAGTTTACACATTGCCGAGATTTCTTTCCTGCCAAGGTCATATCTAAGAGGCAAAAGGGGACTGCTCTGTGGGGTGCCTGTAAGTTTCCGAAAGAAGTTATTTTCCGATATCTGTAACTCCTGGAGATTTTCTTGCACCCACAATTCAGCCCCATACAATGCTGACCCTATTGCCTTAGCCTCGTATATGATCAAGGGAGGTTTAATCGGTTTGGTCAACGGATTTACTGTGCTCCTTAATGATGGTACCAGCCAATTGCTTATGTCTTAATACTGCAATGTTTAAATGTTGGTTCCATCTATTATCATTAGAAATAAGAATCCCCAGGTAAGTAAAAGAATTTACTACTTCAAGGTAACGCCCACTCATGGATATTTTAGATTTAAAATTTCTATAAGGGTTAAAAACCATGAGTTTTGTTTTAGCTGCGTTTACCTCCAAGCCATGGTCACTACAAAACTTGTCAAAAATTACCAGTGCCTTTTGCAGGCCACTTGGGGATTTCGATAAAATTAAGGTGTCGTCGGCGAACATTAAAATAGGAATTTTTACACCTGCGAGAGAAGGAGCATCCACAACCTGAGATTGCATACGGGAAACAATGCCATTAATAAAAAGGGTAAACAATGTTGGTGCCATTGAACAACCCTGTCGAACCCCACGCTCAACAGGAAAATCGACAGTGTCGTTTCCATAGCCACCCCATTGGATTTTAGCGTAAGTACCCTCATGGAGTCTTATGATCAAGGTCAGCAGGGTCATTGGGACCCCCAAAGTTGCCAGCACCTCCCACAATTTTGCCCTAGGCACCAGGTCGAATGCAGCCCGTAGATCAACGAAGGCTGCGTAAAGACTACCTCCACCCAGTACCACAGTCCTCCACTGGATCAATTGGAAACGGAAGACCTGATCCACAGTGCTGGTTGCTCTACGAAACCCAGCCTGAAAAGGAGATAGGACATTCTGCTCCTCTGCCCAATCAAGCAAATTGTTAATAATTACACGCCCTACAACCTTTTGAACAGTGTCAATTAAGCTGATAGGGCGGTAATTACAAGGTTGGGCACGATCTCCCTTTTTGTGTACCGGAATAATGACAGCACCCCGCCAGGATACCGGAATTTCAGCACCCCTGGCAATGTGATTTAGTAATAAGCAGATGTATTTGCTCCACCTATCGGTGTCATTTAAGAAAACATCCGCGGGGACTCCGTCAATGCCCGGTGCTCGGCCACTGTGAACGGATTTCAAGGCAAGCAGCACTTCACTCTGAGCAAAGGTGTCACCAACAGCGAAAAGATAAGTAGGACAGGAACTGTTACCGAATTGGGCCCCGGAAGAGTACTGTTCACTACAAAATTTAACCCATGCATCATGGGAGACATTGTTATTGGGTGCTTCTGGAGTCCTTTCGTGACCCCATTTGACAATGTGCCAAAATAGTCTAGAGTGTTTACGATCACTTGCACATTTCAGCTTCTGCCAATGGGATTCGTCCCATTCTCTTTTTGCCCTAGCAATACAATTTTTATAGTGCTTCCTAGCAGATCGGATCTCACCCAGGTTGTTGCTCTTAATGGCAACTCCTAGGTTGGATCTTGCCGCCCTACAGTCATGATTATACCACTTTGCAGCTTTATATGGACAGACCCTCTTATTGTGTACAGGTTTTATGCAGTAACTTTTAACTTCATTAAAGAGAGTCATGTGTGCTTTAGTTATATCTTCATATCCCTGTGAGGTCCCAGCTACGCTCTCCAGGGCCGCAATTGCCTTGTCTGTCGCAGCTCCTATTTTTTCGAGGACCTGCTGGTCTGTCCTAACACCTGACCACCTTAACCTGCGCATATCGTTAGTTGGAACGATCGTCGGGAGCAAAAGTTGGTCACATGGGGTTGGTGCTATTACTTTAAACGACCACCAGTTATGAGAGACACATAAAGGGTCATTGTCGCTTTCTGGCCTTGCTGTTACCACCATGTCACTAACAGATGATGACCATATAGACATGCTGCAGATGACATAATCAATACGACTTTTGTTTCGCCCGTTGTTAAAAGTCATGGCAGGGACGCGATCTGACTTGGTTCAACCATTCAAGGCTCGTAGCCCGTACTCCAGGCACATTGCGTTTAAGCCTAGTATGTCAGCCGTCCAGCGAGTTATCGGAGGAGTGTCTAATGTAGGGATATCCCATAGCTTATCTTCCTCTACCCCAAGAGGGGAGTCACCAGTGATGAGAGGTTCAAAAGTGCGATTTAAATCGCCTGCAATTAGGATGTTTTTCCCTGCAGAGTGTATCTCTAAAAGATTAAAGAGACTCAAGAGAACCTCAGATTTACCTTTATTTCCACCTCTAGCGTAGATGTTATAAATATCTATAGAGATGGATAGATCGCTAGTGAGTCTGATGAGCTGGATATCTTTTTGGTCAAGCTCCACACATTTTACAACAGTTTTTAAAGACTGCCTGATCCATATAGTAAGACCCCCCATCGGACGCCCTTTAGGGCCCTTAGAAGCAGGAACATAAAAATTTATGTAGCCCAAAGCAAAAACAGGGTCACACGCCCAAGTCTCTTGGAAGATGCAAAGATCGTACTTGTTAATAAATCCAAACCAGTCAGCACAATCCAACTTGGAACATAGTCCAGCCACATTCCAAGACAAAAGACATTTAATTTCAATGTAAGGCATTTACTATATGTCATATATAGTATAAGCACTAATAAAATTGATATTCATGTACCTCCATTCGGTTATTAGAATCTCATTACTCATAACAATTTCATGTTTAACGACCCCGACTACTTCAATAAATTCAACATAGGCAAATTGTGATTGCAAAAGAAGTGACCACTATCATGAGGCTGAGTAGTCTGCATTTTTAGGTTCATACGTACTTTTCTTAATGCACTTGGAGTGAGCCTCATTCTCCAAAACATGGTTATCCTGACCTCTCTACCATCCTACACCTAGCAATCAAAATTAACCTAATAATTAATATTAAGAATAAACTCTTGTAGTATAATATTAATACAGCACTAAATTGGAACGGTTTGTACCTTAACATTCAATACTAACGTTACATTACTGATATAGATATCTTAAAACCACATAATGTCCAAAGAAGGCCTACCCTTGGAGGACATTCATGACCTACTACAAGAATATAGCTCACCTAAACCTTTCTTGGATACCAATACCTCATACTGGGATACAATTCACCCATTCCGCTTGTCTCTGGGCAAAGGCCAGGTCATAGCCGCCTTAGCATCCTACAGGCATCATAGAGAGCAATTGAGGACACTGAATACTTGATGGACATACATCACGGGCCATGGTAGTTGTCAGGCGTCAGCACTGCTGTGCCTTTCCTCAGCTCGTGAGTAGTTAGAGGAAGAAAAGAGATGAACATTTAGCAGTGTAGAGGAATATTGGGTTTTCCTTAATTTTGGTAGGTTTCTGATTTGTGAAACTCTGATTCATAAAATGCGTAATGGGGAAAGATTTCTGCACCCTCTTTTCTGAGTCAATTACTACTAACAATAAACAATTATCCCAGGTGTCACATGACAATTCAGATTTAGCAAGCTGTTAAATTGTGAGGTTTTAGCTTGGTTCTTACCAGAAGTGGCTGAGAGTACAATTCCAGCTGAGCTCTGTAAATAATGTCATCGAGCACCTCCTGGCCAAGCTCCCACTCTCCATTATATCTAAAGGAGAAAACAGTTATTTCAAGCATCCTGCAGTGCTAAAAAATGTATCGCAGTTAGATGTAGAAACAGAACATGTTCAATATTAACTCCATCTCAACTACCTCGCCTTCCAACTTGGAAACACTTGATGGCCACATTCTTACTTTGTTTATCTGACAATTCTGATGATTGTCCAACAGCTTTACCATTACCATGCATATTTCTTGTTGTAACTGGTTAATGTTAGTATCATAATTGTGCTTTGTAAAGGGTGTGACTTTTTCTGGGTTGACTATGTAAATCTCATAATAAACATATGTATATTTATATTTAATATGATCAGGCTCTAGATAATTTATGTTGGATTGTATGGTAGGTACATTTACAATATACTATAATTGACTTTGAGGTCAAATTTAGTGCACCGGATATTCATATTTGTTTTTAAAACTGATGCTTATAGACGTCCCTTCTGTATTTTACTTTCTAGAAAGGAAGCCTGACGAACAAGTACGCTGACATCAGTTGATTTCTTAGGTTGTCTGCGCCCTCAGACAGAGACTAATGACAGGTTGGCATGGCACCTTTTTAGGTGGAAAAGGGCCCAGTTCACAGAACAGGGAGGCTCGAGGGTTGGGGATAAATCTGCGGTTTTATAGAGTATCCACCAGAAAAGGATTGTTACTGAAGGTAAGTAAACGGTTTGTCTGATGGATGCTTCTATTCACCGATTCCTCACCATGTGAACAGATATCATAGCAGTACCTCCCCAGGTGGTGGGTCTGAACTGGCACAGACCAAAAAGTCCTGCAGAAATACCCCTCTTGAAGGACCAGACTGCTGAGGCGGAAGAGCTTTGTGAACATATGTATCAACACGCACTTAGCTGAGCTACAAATGTCAAGGGTTGGTGCTTTGCATGCTAGCACAGTGGTAGAAGCATTTGCTCTGGTAGAATGAGTTCATAAGCTTTCTGGAAGTTGCTTCTTTGCCAGTGCAGAGTAGATCTAGAGAACAATCCATCAGGAGATGGTCCGATTTAGCACTGCCTTGCACTTCTACACTCTGGAAAACCCAATAACTGATGTTCTTCATTGCGAGCTAAATGAAAACTTTGGGCCCGTTTAGGGAGCAATCGTTGGACCTCTCTTACTTCTTAGAGGAGATGAGATTGAGCAAATAATGTTGCCCAACATGAAATGGAGTGGCCACTTTCAGTAGAACGGAAGCCCGGGTCCCTCACAACACATTATCTGGGAAGAATGTTTTATACGCAAGATTGACAGAAAGAGCCTGCAGCTCCCACACATTCGTAGGAAATGTCATGGTGATAAGAAAGACATTCTTCAATGTCAGAAGACTTATTGGGCAACCATGCACCAGCGCAAAAGGGGTGCACATAAAAAAAAATAAGAACCAAGTTCAGGTCCCACAGTGGATTCATGAAGAGTTTTGGCGGAAATAAATGCTAGAAATCTTTCAAAATCTCATTATAAGATGTGATATAAAAAACTAGTTACTTACCTGTACACTATGGTTCTCCAGTATTATCTTTCATAGATTCACATGCTTGTATCTTCCCCGTCGTCATGGTGGGAGTCTCCCGGTATAAGAATAACCATAGCAGTAGAAGAAAAAACTGCCTGGAAACCATAGAGTAGTGAAACAATAGGTAACCTCTCCTCCTCATTATGTGGCCCAAACTACAGCCAATCAGCTGCCAGCACCAGCCTACACCATTCCCAGCAGAGCCACCATACCTCAGATTTCCAACAGCCCAAGAGTGAGCTTTGTAAGAAACCAGAGATTAAAGGTGGTCTACCTAGCAGAAACGGGGAGGTGGGCGGGCGCATGTGAATAAATGAAAGATAATACTGGAGAACCATAGTGTACAGGTAAGTAACTAGTTTTTTCTCCAGTATTCAATCTTTCATAGATTCACATGCTTGTATCAGAATAGATAGCAGTCCTTTTTGCAAGAGCGTTTCTAGGCTAGACCCCCTTTTTTCTCAGGGCTGTGTGCCATACGCTTTTTAAAAAAAAAAATTTTTTAAAGACTCATTAACCGCATGCGTGCGCCCGCGATTTTCACGCTGTGCTGCATATTTAAAATAACAGCGTTACATGACGAGCTGAGCTCGTCATGAGCATGCGAGCGGCGCAACTCATGACGAGCTCAGCTCGTCATGAGCATGGAAGGGGTTAAGAATCAAAAGGCATGAAACACCATTTGTCATTAAAAACGTTTGTTCATAAACAACATTACAGAAAACAACTGTAAATTCATAAACATGTACCTTATTTAAAAAGATGTCGCAGAACTGCTTGTCCCACTGCTGCATCTGCTTTCCATGCTGTGTCCAGACAGTAATGTTTGGTGAATGTATGAACATTCGACCAAGTTGCTGCTCTGCATATGTCTGGAAGGGATACACTTGCGAGTAATGCAGATGACGTTGCCGTTTTCCGTGTATCGTGAGCACGGCATTCGTGTCGAGAGGTCTTCCTGCTTTCTCTTGACAGAAGACGATGGCGGATGCAATCCATCTAGAGATAGAGGATCTTGAAAGAGCCAAACCTTTTCTAGGCGCTGAGTAAGCAACAAACAATTGGTTTGATTTGCGAAAGGGTTTTGTCTTTTCAATGTAGAATTTTAGGCATCTGCCTATGTCCAAAGTATGGAGAGCTTTTTCTGCCGCTGTAGAAGGATTCTTGAAATATGTAGGCAGAATCACCGGTACATTTAGATGAAAGGAAGAAGGTATTTTAGGAACAAATTTTGGATTAGTTCTTAACAGCACCGATCTGAATTGTTTGACGGGATCTTGTATTGAAAAGGCTTGAATTTCACTGACTCGCCTGGCTGATGTGAGTGCCAGGAGTAATGCTACTTTCCATGACAGGAATTGCAACTCTGATTTGTGGATTGGCTCAAAAGGTGCTTTCATGAGTTGCGACAAGATCGTGTTGAGCTGCCAAGGAGGTGGAGGACGTTTTATTGGAGGAAACTTTCTGAAAAACCCATTTAAGAATTCTTTAATTCATCTTTGGGACCAAAGAGATGGACATCCTGGAGATCTTCGATATCTGGATATTGCTGCTAAATGGACTTTAATTGATGAATGCGAAAGTCCTGAACTGGCTAATTGCAGCAGATAAGGAAGGATTTGCTCAGGTGGAGAAGAAAAGGGATGCACCTAATGAGCAAGGCACCAATTACAGAATCGTTTCCATTTTACAGTGTATGTCTTGTTAGTGGACAGTGCTGCAGAACTTTTCAATATTTCACGACATTCCTGAGTAATATCTAGTGACTGGAATTCATGCTCATAAGGTTCCAAGCAGACAATATTTGAGGGGTCAATTGTGGGTGAAGTACTTGGCCTCTGTTCATGGAAATCAAAGTTTTGGTTATTGGGAACTGTATCCTTGGCTCCACTGACAATTGGAGAAGTTCTGTATATCAAAATTGTCTCGGCCAGGCTGGGGCTTTTAGAATTATTTGGCAAGGTTCCGATCTCATCTTACTCAATATTCTCGGAATTAGAGGAAAGGGAGGGAAGGCATAAGCGAACATTCCTGTCTATTGGAGATGAAGAGCATTCCCTCTCGAACCCTTCTAAGGGAACCTGCTGGCATAATGCTTGCATTTTTTGTTGCTCCGAGTTGCAAACAAGTCCAAACCTGGTTTGCCACACAATTGGAACATCCGATTCAGTTGGTCTTGATTTAACTCCCATTCGTGGCAAATGTCGGAAGATCTGCTTAACCCCTTCAGTGCTAATGACAAGGGTAACTCGTCATGGAGTTTCCATTGATTTCAATGGAAATTACATTGAGGGGCAAGAGGGGCCTTAGCAGCCAAGTGGTTAAAAGATCCGCTCTTGTATTGTCTATGCCTGGAACATGCTCCACTTGCAGAGCTATGTTGTGGTGAAGAAGCAAAGTCCAAATTTTTTGTGCCTGTGCCGATAGGGGCTTTGATCTTGTGCCACCCTGCTTTCGAAGGTAGAACATTGTAGTAGTGCTGTCTATCCTTACTAAGACCGATGAACCTTGAATTCTGGGAAGAAAAGCCTGAAGGCCCAGGTAAACTGCTTTCAATTCCAAGAGATTGATGTGAAGTTTTGCCTCGAGGAGACCAAAGGCCTTGAATCTCTGCAGGTGTGCTCCCCAACCTCGCAATGAAGCGTCTGATGTCATGACGTAACTTGGAGATTGAGGTTCGAATAACAGGCCCTTTGTCAGGTTGCTCCTGATACCCCACCATGACATTGCCCGTTTGATTTGGCAGGTTATGACCAGCTTGTCGTCGAAGGAACCTAGAGCTTGAACCCATTGTTTGTCTAGGGCCTCTTGCAGCGGTCTCATATGTAAACGGCAGTTGGGAATCAATGGGATACAAGAGGACATCATTCCCAGTAATGATTTGAAGATCCTGATGGAAGTGGACTTTTTTGATGCCAGAGACGCTGTCAGATGTAGGCTTTTCGTTACGCGTTCCTCTGATGGAAACACTTTTACTTCCTGAGTTTTTAATATTGCTCTGAGGAATTGCAGTGAACATGTCAGGAGAAGAAAGGATTTTTCTTTGTTTATCCGAAGGCCTAAACTTTGAAAGAGGTCCATACAAATCTGTAAAGACTTGCGTTGCTTGGTACGATGGTCCTTTTATCAACCGTCCGAATAGGGAAAAATTTGGAGACCTTGCTGCCTTAGATGTGCTGCTATCGGAACCATGCATTTTGTGAAAACTCTTGGGGCAGACTTCAGGCCGAAAGGCAACACTTTGAACTGGTTATGACGCCCCGCCACCATGAATCGAAGATACTTTTTGTGGATCGGAATATGGAAGTATGCATCCAACAGGTCTAGAGAGACCATGTAGTTTCCTTTGCGTAGCAAGAGAAGAATTTCCTGTAGGGACAGCATGCGGAATGAGATTTTCTTTATGTATTTGTTCAGATCTCTGATGCCCAGTACCTGCCTCCATTTGGAAGATTGTCTCTTCTTTATTAGGAAGAAGTGCGAATAGAAGCCTGTCCCTTGCTGGCCTGATGGGACTTCTTCTATCGCCCCTTTCAATATGAGGGATAAAATCTCTGCTTTGAGTGCTGCAAGATGTTGTTGAACTCTGCAGAGAGGAGGGCGATATGGAGGTTTTTGTGAGAACTCTAGGGTGTGACCCTGTGTAATGATGTCTAATACCCATCTGTCCGATGTTATGAACTGCCAATGTGGTAGAAATTGAGAAAGTTAATGGAACTGATCGTTCTGAAACGGTGTCGGAGGCGCCTGAAGAATATTACTGTCTGCGACAAGAGTCTTGCTTTCCTCTGGCAGCAGATTTTCTCCTTCCTTGTTGTTGAAAAGAAGTATTCGAGGATCGATACTGCTGGTTGGAGGAGTACTGACGGTACCGCTGCTGATTGCATGGTTGGTACCGATTAGATTAATAAGAGGAGCGTTGTTGAAAATGTCCTCTGGATCCTCTGCCGTGAAATGACTGGTAACGGCCTTGCTGCAACGATCCCAAAGACCTAGCAGTATCGGTATCTGCTTTTATACCTTGGAGTGCCTCATCAATATGTTTACCAAAGAGGCTTTCGCCATCAAATGGCATGCCCAAGATTTTAGACTGGACTTCGGGTCTAAAGGAGGTTGACTTGGGCCACCCCTGTCTCCGTAGGGCTACTGCTCCAGCCATCTGACGGAAAGCTATAGACGCTATGTCCATTGCCACGTCTATGGACTCAGACGGTGCCCTGGCTCCATCCTGCGAAATCGTATTTGCTTCCTCTTTCTTATCCTCCGGAAGATGCAACAGGATTGGCGCGATGTCAGACCACATCTGTCAATTAAACCGGCTCAGAAGTGCCATTGTGTTAGCCGCTTTGATTGATGCTGCTGCCATGACTGCAAGGCGTTTGCATGTACCGTCCATTCTCTTGCTCTCCTTATCAGGAGGTGCCATGCATGTTTGCATCGGATTTTTGGAGCGCTTTTGCGCTGCTTGGGTCACAACCGACTCCGGACTAGGATGATCGATAAGATAAGCCGGAGCCGTTTCAGGAGCGCAGTATTTCTTATCCAGCTTAGGTATTGAAGCTGGAACTGAAGCCGGATTTTTCATCAGCTTGATTCCTTCCTCCCAGATATGCTGAATAATTGGGATAGCTCTTACGGACTTCTTAGAAGACTCTATTAAGTCATAAAGAAAGCAATCACTTTCCTTAACTGGCACAGCAAGTTGAAATCTCTTAGCAGCCTTTTCAATCAGATCATGAAAGCTGGCTATATCCTCTGGTGGAGAACTTGCTTGTGGTAATGCAGACACAGGGGAAGTTGGAACAATATATTCGTCCCATTCATCCCCAACCACATCATCTTGAGGAATTTTCCCTTCCTCAGCTTGATCGTCATGATCTGAATCAGTTAAATCGTCTCGAATTGTAATAACTTTCGGAACGTCCGTACGTTGAACTGGAGGAGGTGACTGAACTAGAGGTGTTTCTCTCACAGGCTGAGAAACATTTGCAGAGGCAGTAGTAGAGGCTGGAGCATTATCTTCCGGAAAGCAACGGTAATAGCTGTCAATCATGTGCCTCAAGTCTGATATCAAAGAGACGGGCACTGACTGAGCCTCTTCCTGAACAGGTGGATTCATTTCCTCTTCATCCTCGTAGTGATAAGCTTGATGGGAGGACTCATACCGCGTCGGGCCTCTTACAGGGCGATCTTTAAAAGAGAAATGCTCTTGAACCTCTTGGAAGTCTTCCTCTTCCGAGTCCTGACTCTTAATATGAAGTTGCGAGGGACTATTGGCAACTCCATTGGGTCCTTCCTCCTCGGATTCCTGGCAATCCAGTATGGTAGATGGAAGCAGAGGGGAAATCTTTGGAGTGGAAAACTCTCCTTTTTTGTTCGCCGACGAGCCCGTCGACGGAGCAATCCTTTTAATGGAGATGTAGGTTGATATCATCGTTAGAGACCCAACTGCAGGCATCGTTGATTATTTTCTCGTCGTCGACTGGGCCGTCGACGGGACCACTAATTGTGTCGTCGACGGGACGGTCGTCGACGAAGGTCTTGCCGTCGACGAGGGTCTGGCACTCACCGTCGACGGAGTCGTTGTCGTCGACGAAGCTGTCGTCGTCAAGATTGTCGTCGACGGGGTCGTCGACGGCTTCGTCGGCGATCTGACTGGAATTTCAGCAGATTTCGTCGACTGTAACGACGACGGTCCCTTCTTTTCTGAGGTAGGCTTGAGAGGAGTTGGAGGAAGAGAAGAAGAAGGTTCACCCTCTTTGATTTTTCCAGCTTTTTGTCTTTTCAAATCTACTTTTTCCTCAGAGGACTCTCTCATGTTTTTTAGAGGTGTGCCCTTTGGCTTACCCCTCAGACTCTGAGTCTGTTGATTTTCTCTTTTGAAGCCATAACAAGACACGAGCTTCTCTATCCTTAAGGGTTTTGGAAGAGACGGTGCGGCAATATTTGCAGTCCTTAGGAACATGCTTGGGGTACAAGCAGTACAAGCATTCCTTATGTGGGTCCTCAGAAAATAATCTGGCCTTGCAAGCTCTGAAAAGTCTCTTCTTGGAGCCTTCAGACATTTTTAATGAAATAATCGTGACAAAATCATTACCTTACTTCCAACTGTAGAAGGTCAAAAGTTCAGTAGAGAGAAAAAACTGAGCTGAGCTCAGGGAGACTCCTCACACGAAGGCGGTTGGAAATCTGAGGTATGGTGGCTCTAACGGGAATGGTGTAGGCTGGTGCTGGCAGCTGATTGGCTGTAGTTTGGGCCACATAATGAGGAGGAGAGGTTACCTATTGTTTCACTACACTATGGTTTCCAGGCAGTTTTTTCTTCTACTGCTATGGTTATTCTTTTACCGGGAGACTCCCACCATGACGACGGGGACGATACAAGCATGTGAATCTATGAAAGATTGAATACTGGAGAAATAAAGTAGGCTGATCCAGAAATCAAAAAAAAGCAGAAAGGGCACATAAATAGCCTTTAACAGTGCACAAAGCAAGTCCTTGCTAGGCCTGGGACAAAACAACAAAATGCCAGACAGCTTGGGTTAGAGTGGGTCAAACTGTAAGGAGCCACCCTAGCCACAACTGTGTCCCAATAGCTGGTGTACACCGATTCTATGAGTTATGAGCTGCCTTTTTGCTCCTGGATATCCGCAAAAGATATTGGATGTCACAAGCATACATACTCTTCTCTCCTTCATGCCCTATCGAGTCAGAGTTGAGTATGGCCTAAAGAGGTCACTTTAATATAATAGGATGTAAAGGATTGCAACAGAGAAGATTTCCTTCACATTGAACTTTGAGATCCACATGCAAGTACAGCATTATGATTTATAAGTATTCTCCGTGAGGAACGAATCTGACTCAACAGGGCCAAGAGACTGAGGCCTGAAGGAGAGAAGAGTATGTCCGCCTATGAAACCCAATATCTTTTGCAGATGTCCAGCAGCAAAAAGGCTGCTCAGAATTCCCCTGCATCCATTCAAGTGGTGCTTCTCACTGTGAGATGCTGGATGGCCAAGTGTTTTAAAGCAAAATGTCTCCAAACCTGTAATCATTTAAATACTGTATGAGACTTCACCATCATTTTGAAAATGATTAGAATATACAAGTAACTCAAAGTAGCAAGACAGTCGATAAATAATGCTATTTCCATGTGAGATCAAGAGATCTGATGCACCTATCATTAAAGGCTATGCACTGGGGATGAATAATTGCAAACCTGTGTGAGGCATATCACAACTGCACCAGGGGAGATAATGACTGAGCCCCTATCATGCAGTACCTTAGTAATTGTTGTTACTGTACTATTTTATTGATTGCATTATTGTTGTTTAAATTATTTTTATTGTTAAAACAATTACTAAAACATGGATTTACAACCTCCTGAGGCACATATCCAGTCCACAAAGGATAGTCTTCAATTATATGTGCATCTGTATGCATTTACTATGGAGTTCTTAACATCAGTGATGTCAATTTGTGCGATGGTAAGAGTTTAACGGTCACATGATGTCACTTCCGCTACCAAGCATTTTAGTGAATTGATGTCCATGGTGCCACCCTTCGCTTTGCTTTGCCCTGAGCCTGCTGCTGCTGCCGCTCGCATTTGGATTGTTGCCCGCGCTTTACTGCCTGCTTTCTGCATTCAGCCCTGCCCATTGTTAGGAGTATGTTAATTGTGTTGTCTTGATTTCTCTGCTCTGCTCTACCAACTATTAAGACTGTGTTAATTCTTGTGGTCTTGCCCGTGTTCCTGACTTGTCACCAGCACTGTTCTCCTTTGTGCCCCTAATTTTGCCTTCTGCAAACCCCACCCGCTCCCCCCTTCATTTTTCCTGTCGCTGCATACCCTGCGGCCCCACCCCCCTGCTTTCCCATTCACTACCCTGCTCCCGCCTCCCAGCTGCTCCTCCCTCCCACATCCCCTCATATGGAGGCCAGGCAGCGGTAAAGAGAGCGACCTTTGACCCTGTCACCAAGCAGGTCGCTCCCCTCACCGCCACAAGCCCCCCGGTGTGCTCTGAGCCCGCTGCTGCTGCCGCTGGCATTTGGTTCGTGCCCCGCGCTTTACTGCCTGCATTCAGCATTCAGCTCTGCGCATTGTTAGGACTATGTTAATTGTGTTGTCTTGCCCGTGTTCTTGATTTCTCTGCTCTACCTACTGTTAAGACTGTGTGAATTCTTGTGGTCTTGCCCGTGTTCCTGATTTGTCAGTAGCATTGTTATCTTTTGTGGCTGGACCGCACCCAAACAACTGGGACTCGCGAACACCGCGAAACCCGACTCCTCTACAACTTGAGCACCCTCCACTCACTCAACGCCGGACGATCACGCACCTGCTACCTGGCCGCCTCGAAGCGTACCCAAGGACCCTTCTCCTGCCGGAACTGCAGCTTCACCAGCATCTGGCCCGGCAACCCACCTACCAAAGAACCCAACTTCCTCAGATGCATCCTGTTCAACACCCGTTCCGCCCGCAAACACGCCGTCGAACTCTGTGATCTACTCAACACCAACGCCCCAGACGTCACCTTCCTGACAGAGACCTGGCCGAACCCCTCCTAGGCACCCGATATCGCCTTAGCCATCCCGGAAGGGTACAAGATCACTCGCAAGGACCGCACCAACGGAGGAGGTATTGCCATCGTCCACAGGAACACTATCAAAATCTCGACATACAGCGACGACACCATCAGCACTGCCGAATACCTGCACTTCCAGATCCACACCGACCCCAACACCACCCTCAGAGGTACCCGTGTCTACAGACCTCCCCGGACCCTGAGTGCAGTTCAGCGACTTCGTAACCGACTTCATCAGCACACACCCACTCGCCTCCACAGACTACATCCTCCTCAGGGACCTGAACTTCCAACTTGAGAACAACAACGACTCCAACTCTTCCTCCCTAATCAACAACCTCGGACTCAGACAACTCGTCACAACACCCACCCACTTCGCCCGCCACACGCTTGACCCCATCTTCTCAGCAAGTTCCCACGTCTTCTTCAACCGCACCACCGCACCACCCAACTCCACTGGACCGACCACCGTTGCATCCATTTCACCTTCTGGAAACCCACCACACACCACCACACCCAGCAGATGCCTTGCCGCCGCCGGAGCAAAGTCACCAAAGACCAGCTAACCAACACCCTCGCCCAGAGACCACCCGCAGACCCGACCGACCCCGACGCCGCAGCACAACATCAACGACGACGACGCCATCAAGATCCTGAACACCATCCACTCCGGATCCCCGGAAGAGCCCTGCCCACACCACATCTTCAACAAAGCCATCAGCACCATCGCACCCCATCTCCGGAAAACCATCAACATTTCCTTCGAGACAGAAACCTTCCCGGAGAGCTGGAAGCACGCAGAGATCAACTCCTTACTCAAGAAACCCAAGGCGGAGCCCATGGACCTCATGAACTTCCGACCAATCTCCCTGCTCCCGTTCCCGGCAAAGGTCATTGAAAAGGCCGTCAGCAAACAACTGACCAGCTTCCTCGAGGAGAACAGCATCCTGGACCCGTCCCAGTCTGGGTTCCGCAGCAACCACAGCACCGAAACTGCCCTCATTGCCGCCACCGATGACATCAGGACCCTGCTTGACAGCGGAGAAACTGCGGCCCTCATCCTCCTGGACCTGGGCCGCCTTCGACACGGTCTGCCACAGCACACTACGAATACGCCTCTACGACGCTGGAATCCAAGAAAAGGCTCTGGACTGGACCACAGCCTTCCACTCCAGCAGAACACAGAGCGTCCGCCTCCCCCCCCCCCTTTCCGCTCTGAAGCCACCAGGATCATCTGGGGCGTACCCCAAGGCTCATTCCTCAGCCCAACATTGTTCAACGTCTACATGGCACCACTCGCCCACGTCGCACGGTTCTCAACATCATATCCTACGCCGACGACACCCAGCTGATCCTCTCCCTCACCAAAGACCCTCACACCGCCAAAACCAACCTCCAAGAAGGAATGAAGGCCATCGCCGACAAGATGAGGAACAGCCGACTGAAGCTGAACTCGGACAAGGCGGGGGTCCTCATCCTCGGACCCACCCCCTTGGCCTGGGACGACTCCTGGTGGCTGATTGCACTAGGAGCACCCCGTACACCAACCGACCACGCACGCAACCTAGTGGTCATCCTCGACTGTACGCTTTCCATGACGAAGCAGGTCAACGCCATCTCCTCCTCAACACTGCCCGCATGCTTCGCAGGATCTTCAAGAGGATCCCCATTGGAACAAGAAGAACAGTCACCCAGGCCATCGTCAGCAGCAGACTGCACTACAAAGACGCGCTCTACGCAGGAGTCCCGTCCAAACTCCTGAAATGGCTCCAGAGCATCCAGAACACCTCCGCACGCCTGATGCTTGACATCCCTCGCCGCAGCCACATCACACTCTACCTGAGAGACCTGCACTGGCTCCCTGTCAACAACATGATAACCTTCAAAGCACACAAGGCACTCCACAATACTGGACCAGCGTACCTCAACAGCCGACTCAGCCTCTACACCCCCACCCGCCAGCTCTGTTCCGCAGACCGCGCCCTCGCCACCGTCCTTTAGGAGACTTCTCAAGACCTGGCTCTTCGAACAGTAGCAGCTCGCGCCACGCCCCCCCCCCCCCCCCCCCCCAGCCCCCCGAGGACCTTGAGACCCTGGCGGGTATGTAGTGAGCTTTACAAATGCTATGATTGATTGGGCAATTTTTCAGAGAGTGACGAGTGACTTCAGACATGCGTGACACAAAAAAGTTTGCCAAAATGTAAACTTAATGCATACTTAAAATAAATATGTGGGTAATGTTACCAGCTGGCCTGGGTAGACAAATGAGTGGTGGGGCAGGGCACAGAGGTAGCGGGTGGGGTGAGGGAGTTACTTTGATTTTCGGACATACTTAGCCACCTGATGGCTGTTGTGATGAGGCTTTAGATTTTGCTAGTGCAATATATTTTATATATAGGGAGTGCGGGGGTAGAGGTTGTTGGGGGGAGTATGTAACTTTTTAAGGCAATATGCACGAAAAGTGCTGATGTATGGATAGGTAGCCAGTCCTATGAACAGGTGATGGTTGGGATGGAAAAGCACCTCACACAGGGGTGTACCCCTGTCCTGAGTGGCCCAGCTGCAAAGATAGCTGGATCCCTGGTGCTGATTTTTGTTGTCATAGACAAACACATATCAGTGTGTACACCATGACCTAGGCCTGTCTCACTGATTGATTGTGGTATTATTGGACAGGATGGTCCGCTCAAACAGCTACCCTCATGATGGTGAAAAACAACTGCTTTTACCACAAATTAAGTAGCAGGAGAACGGTGGTGGCAGCATACCGTGAAGTGAACAGTAGGAGTAAACAGGTCTTTTTACCTGTGTCACATGAGTGAGGCCTACAGACCCACTCATGTAAAGTTTGGCTGCTGTGTGCTGAACTGACCCTTGGTCTACATCAAAAGTTAGTATGTAGCACTGTGGTGCCCTGTTTGTGTGGTTGCATGAGTGTGCTGGGTGTATGTGTACCCGTGAGTGGTAAAATAAATGGAATACTCTGCTCCCTTTTGTGGGACTCAAAGCTAACTGGAGGAGCATGAGGAGGTAGAGGATTCCCCCCAGAAAGGTTTGTTGATTGCTGCATTCCTGAGAGCTGGATGGGGTGAGAAAGGAAGAGCCAGGCTCTTCAGTAAACAAAGGCTGCTCTTTGATTCAGAGAGAGGTCACTGGGAAAGTGCCTGGGCGCATCTTAGAGTGGGGATAGGGATGATAAGAGAATCCAAAAGAGTAGGGCTGGGGTCCTCGAGAAACCCTTTAATGAACATATCACTGTGGCTGACTTTCTGGTGTGAACCTCTAATCACTCCCATGGCCTGTATTGTGGGGCTATCAGATTTGGAGTCACTCATGTTGTGACAGACTGCTTTCTAGAGGAAGGAATTAACCCAAAGGTGGGCACTTCAAAAGGAAGCAGACCCCCAAAACAAACTCCAAAGACTCAGACACTAAATCACATTTAGTGTCAGGAAATGGGCTATGAGAAGTGTCGCTCGAGGCCCCCAAAATTGCCAAATGCCAACCAGCCAGTCTGGCTGTATGTCGAGGAGAAGAAACACTGAAAAACCTCTACTTGTCACCGGGACTTGAGGGGAAGACTTCCATTAGTGAGTGGACATTACTCAGGTAAATCCAAGACCACCTGCCTAGGACCTTGGCAACAGCGCCTTCCTGCTTGCCAAGACAAATGTGTTCTGTGAGGAAGAGGAGAGTGCTTGGAGGAAGCGAGGTTCAGTGTCGGATCTTGGCAAGTGGATACCTGTCAGGAGTGGCAAAGAAGTGGCTGGTGTATCAATAGGTCAATTGTCCATTTGCAGGTTCAGGTCGGTGACCCCATATACCAGAGGGAGCCACAGTGAAGCTAGCAGTTGCTGCACAAATCAGGCCATCACCCGTATCAAGGGTAAGGGCAGAAACCCCGTATGCCAGAGGGGGCCGCCATGAAGAGTCATCTTACAAAGCACTGCACTTCTATATATTAACCTCGCAGCCCAAGTTTGAACAGATGGATACCTATCGCACTTATGCCAGTTATCTGCATTGACTATGAAGTCACTGGCATATGTGATACACAAAGACTGCTAATTGAGTGGTACATGGATAGATGGGACTTGGCACTCAAATCTGCGCCATTTCGATGGAGATGATGTACTCTAGTACCTTCAGGGTATATCCATAGGCCTAGACATGACTGTAGGAGCCACTTAAAGAAACACAGACATTGTCAAGATTTCACAGGCATTTAATATACATGAACACGGGAAACATGGGCTGAACAGCTTCATATCGCATTTGTGGGAACTTTCACCAGTTCTTTAACACATGAAAACCACAAAAAGGCATGTAAACACATATCCAATCATGATGCAGAAAAAGTCAACTCCTCACTATTATGGACAAATGCATGGGTCGTTGCTGATCAGAAGATGCAATTATAACACAAGCATTAAGCATCTAGCTAATCATTGTGAAATAACACCTCCTGGTAAATGTGCATCAGGTAATGTTGTCTACATAACCTGGTGGCTAGGATCATCAAATGTGTGCAGACAGGGGTTAACACAATACCTGTGCAATCAACCTTTGGCATTTAGTGTTTGCTACATATTGACATAGATTGACACATTCCTTGCTCGTAAAGTATGGCAGCAACTTGTTACGGGAAATGTACATCTTGTGATGTTTCATTGTGTCTGCTAAAAGGACATAAGTTCAACCTTGGGGTATATTACTTGATCTGCGCATTCCACAGGTCAGGATTTATCATCACTGAGTATCACGAAACAACACTACAAGAACAGACAGGACTCCACACAAAATAAAACAGGATTCCACACGATGACGTAAGCACTGCAGCTATTTCGCCTTATCTGAGGACTAAGAGTTAAATGTGCAAACTCCTGTCTCATGCCATCTGTACCAAAGTCAAATTCTGATGAGAGGCCTTGGGCAAGACACTACATTTGGGTGTCTGGATTTACAGATATATCACAGCAGAGGTCTGGCGAGTAAAGAGAGAAATGTTAGAGCTTCAATTTTACCCCTGAAGGCTAGTATATCCTTCTGGAGGTGGCTACCACTATCCATAATAGGAAGGATGGCCCTCAGTAACATGGTATTATTTTTTGTCGCTGCCGCTCTTCTATTTTGTTAATCTGTCCCTGAGTCTATCTAAGAATATATAGACTCAACTTTAACTGTGTTTATATGGGGCTCTGGTAGTTGTAGAAAGTTGAGAGAAAAGGGAGCTGTGGTGACCTGTGCATGCACAAGCCCTGTTTGAAGTATAGGAACCCGAGGGATCGTCCACCTACCCGTGAGAAGGATCAGGAGAACTTACTTTGTCATGGGAGAAAGTGCTGTGGCCCGCCTGCTGCTCCTGCAAAGCCGAGTGCTATTCACCTCTGGCAGCTGTTGCAGACTTCTGTGACATCCAAGTGTGGATCGCTTCCGGGGACTCTGGTAGAGCAACCCCTGCATGTGCGGTTAAAGTCAATCGTAGAGCCCAACGGCCCAGGGGAACGTGGTTCTAACTCATAGAGCTCTAAGCAGTAGAACACTTTTGACTATGAAAGAGTGAGAGTATGAGTTCTGTGACTCGGTTTGCTAGTAGGGCCCAATCTGAAAGTCACCAATCGTTAATAGGGAATCACCACTTCCACACAATTAGAAGAAAGATGTGGAAGATAATCTAAAGATGGCATCACCAACAGGTATTTCTCCAGACATTAGGGAGTCACTATCTGAAGTGGGGAGAATAGGCCTCAGTAACATGGTATTTGCTGCCACAGCTGCTCTAACATTTTGTTAATCAGGCCCTGAGCTTACAAAAATAAATAGACTCCACGCTAAATGAGTTTATATGGCGCCCTGGCAGTTGTAGAGTGGTCTTGGATAAACTCAATGTAGCAGTAACTGAAGTCAGATTAGGAGTGCCTCATTTTGAAGAATACTGTTTTATAGCACCACTATGTGTCAAATTTGATTCAGAGAGAAAAAACGGTGGAAGCTGTTAATGTAACTAGCAGTTCATGACAATCGATGGCAGCATAGGGATTCAGACATTGCAAGAAAGGCTACCAGAGTCTCAAGAGTGGCATATGCCTCTGAATTGCTCTGTTGGTGGATGAATTAAGTGACAAAATCTTTGGGTTGAACAGCATGGGTGAGATCAGGGAGAGTGACAGTAATCGATTCATTTGAGGGAGGGACTTTATGGCCACTTCTTTACCTGGTGGAAGCCATTTCCATATGGTCAAGCCAGTCACTGACGGATGCAACTGCCCAGAAAGCTGAAAGGCTGGCATGAAGGTGTGTTGATAATGAACCCAACTAATGAAGTCATATACTTAATTCTTACAATAAGACAGTGCAATAAAGTGAAAATGAAGGGAATAGTCGTAGGCAGAAAACACATTTTTGTTTCTGAAAAGAAGAGGACTTGTGGACAAGCAACACATTCAGACCTTTTGAAAATAAAAATGGAATGCATTAAAAGCCAGTAATGCCAGTCCTTGCAACATAACTAATTTGTCATGTTAGGTGATTATGCTACATTATGCTGTCACTTTTTGAATATCTGCACAATTGCATATTATTGAACTGATTTATGTACTAAACACTCGTATGTTAAAGGCACTCTGTAAGAAGGACAGTAAGAGCAGAAACGAAATCAGAACAGTCTATGTACCGCACACTTGTATGTATCCATACATGTTCCTTACTATTGTCCTTACCTTTGTCAGGAATGTTCAACACATTCCCATTCGGATTTTGTTTTCCAATGCTTTACCTTATTTCGATTTATAATGCATGCAGATATTGAGAGTAAAATATTAATGTAAATAAACAATCACATTCAGAAATTATTGAAAGAAGAAACCTCGTTTGTCACATACTGCAACTTAAAAGTAGAACATGATTTACAAAAAAAACCCACAATTATATGTATACTGAACAAGATAGCAATTCTAACCTTTGTTTAAAACATACTTTTCAATAAAAATGTTAACCACCAAATCTAGAACTGTGGCCACCTGAATGGTACATTTAACTCTCAAATTACACATTAGTGTCAAAGACTAATCAAATCAATCAGAAATCTAATAGTCATTACATTGACTGTTTTATTGAAGGTGTAAAGAAGTAAGCTGCAATTTTTCTTGGGGGGTTGTACCATACTACGGTACAATTATGGAACGTGATCTCTTCACTAAAGTTAATAAATGGTTGAATATATGTTTAAGGCTACAGTAGGCTACAGGACTGCAGTTATTTTCACTGGCATGGCATAACTACATAAATCAATATCTTCATACTACTCTATGTATAAACCAACTGCAAGCATTGCAAGATAACACATTGACTGTGGTGCTATGAAGCATGCAATGTTGGCCTAGAAAACACAGTGACAATTTCACTTGTCAAGCTAAGTTCCTTACACAAGGCATACGACCTGTTTAGAAACAACTGTTATGCATTTCAAAGGTATTTATTTTTTCTACTTCGCACCCCTCGCATGGGCACAGTGTCACGCACATGAACATGAATAAACACAGCCCTCTCTCTAATGGTGTACTCTGTCTGCACACATCAAGTGCATGTATAAACCTCCTTAAAATCTGTCTGCAAGGCACCAGGTGCAATAAAAAAGAAAGTGAATCATTCTACAGAACTAAGTACAATATTTAGGATATGTGTGGTGAAATTAATTGGAGTTTTCTGCTTTGCTTTAAGCAAGATTGCAACATCTAGTAGATCTCTTGAAGACTTTGAGGGTGATTAGCCAAAAAAAGTAATCAATGAAAGACACAATGCTAAAGAATAAAACTATTAATAGTACTTTCTGAATTTACTTCTGGCACGATCGGTCAACTGAAAATATGTCCCAACATGGACTATATATAGAAAGGTATTCTAAAAAAAAAATATAAATAAAATAAACCTTAAAAGTGTCTAACTGGGATACAGAAAGCTTCGCAATCTTTCAGACTGAAGAAAGACATTTATCCTGTCGTCGGATGATAATTGAAGCCACTACCCTTTCATTTTATCTTTCCATACTTACATGGCATGGTAGACACCAGTCAGCAGCTGCACCATGAAGCTAGGGTCCAGTACTACTCTGCTGCCGATTTCTTTCCAGCGTTTCTCATGTTGCTTTGGAAACCCACTTACACACAGCCTGGCAAAAATAAAGAAAGACACCTTTTATATCCTGAATACAAAGGAATGTTTCTATACCATAATGTTCTAAATGAGTTACCATGCCTGTTTTCAAACATGTCGCAGAATCTTTCTGGTCTGGTAGAGCTGTAGACCATCAGTTTAATAACAGCAGTTCCAAGTCGTTTTTGAGAGAAATCAAAGTCTCATCTGCCACAAATCAGTGGAGGACGATGATATTGATATATATATATATATATATATATATATATATATATATATATATATATATTCACTCCCAAATTGCCCAAAAGCTCGGAGGAGCACACGACAGCGCCTCCACCATCCAGTGCTACTCGTTCAAACACCAACAGGAAACCTTTTCTTTATGTTTGCCTGACGCGTTTCCGGGCGATGAAACCCTTCCTCAGAGGCTGCTACGTTAAAATCATGGCGCCACAACATTCATGCGTTTCGTGATCCTTTATTTATTCTGCTGAGTGCAGTTACATGCCCGGTGCATTGTGGGGCATGCAGTTTATCAGAAACACCTCGCCATGATCCGCTGTTTTAACGTGATTACATGTCTTTAGTAGATTGCAGAGACCTGAAGGTGAGTGGACTCAATGATTCGCTGTGCTTGTTAGTATCGGAAAAGTTCCTTCCTTTGGCCTCTCTATGTAGGTATGCAGAGATGGTGCTTCCTCCCACGGCAGGACGGCCGTGTGTAATGTTCACTCCCAAATTGCCCAAAAGCTCGGAGGAGCACACGACAGCGCCTCCACCATCCAGTGCTACTCGTTCAAACACCAACAGGAAACCTTTTCTTTATGTTTGCCTGACGCGTTTCCGGGCGATGAAACCCTTCCTCAGAGGCTGCTACGTTAAAATCATGGCGCCACAACATTCATGCGTTTCGTGATCCTTTATTTATTCTGCTGAGTGCAGTTACATGCCCGGTGCATTGTGGGGCATGCAGTTTATCAGAAACACCTCGCCATGATCCGCTGTTTTAACGTGATTACATGTCTTTAGTAGATTGCAGAGACCTGAAGGTGAGTGGACTCAATGATTCGCTGTGCTTGTTAGTATCGGAAAAGTTCCTTCCTTTGGCCTCTCTATGTAGGTATGCAGAGATGGTGCTTCCTCCCACGGCAGGACGGCCGTGTGTAATGTTCACTCCCAAATTGCCCAAAAGCTCGGAGGAGCACACGACAGCGCCTCCACCATCCAGTGCTACTCGTTCAAACACCAACAGGAAACCTTTTCTTTATGTTTGCCTGACGCGTTTCCGGGCGATGAAACCCTTCCTCAGAGGCTGCTACGTTAAAATCATGGCGCCACAACATTCATGCGTTTCGTGATCCTTTATTTATTCTGCTGAGTGCAGTTACATGCCCGGTGCATTGTGGGGCATGCAGTTTATCAGAAACACCTCGCCATGATCCGCTGTTTTAACGTGATTACATGTCTTTAGTAGATTGCAGAGACCTGAAGGTGAGTGGACTCAATGATTCGCTGTGCTTGTTAGTATCGGAAAAGTTCCTTCCTTTGGCCTCTCTATGTAGGTATGCAGAGATGGTGCTTCCTCCCACGGCAGGACGGCCGTGTGTAATGTTCACTCCCAAATTGCCCAAAAGCTCGGAGGAGCACACGACAGCGCCTCCACCATCCAGTGCTACTCGTTCAAACACCAACAGGAAACCTTTTCTTTATGTTTGCCTGACGCGTTTCCGGGCGATGAAACCCTTCCTCAGAGGCTGCTACGTTAAAATCATGGCGCCACAACATTCATGCGTTTCGTGATCCTTTATTTATTCTGCTGAGTGCAGTTACATGCCCGGTGCATTGTGGGGCATGCAGTTTATCAGAAACACCTCGCCATGATCCGCTGTTTCCTGTTGGTGTTTGAACGAGTAGCACTGGATGGTGGAGGCGCTGTCGTGTGCTCCTCCGAGCTTTTGGGCAATTTGGGAGTGAACATTACACACGGCCGTCCTGCCGTGGGAGGAAGCACCATCTCTGCATACCTACATAGAGAGGCCAAAGGAAGGAACTTTTCCGATACTAACAAGCACAGCGAATCATTGAGTCCACTCACCTTCAGGTCTCTGCAATCTACTAAAGACATGTAATCACGTTAAAACAGCGGATCATGGCGAGGTGTTTCTGATAAACTGCATGCCCCACAATGCACCGGGCATGTAACTGCACTCAGCAGAATAAATAAAGGATCACGAAACGCATGAATGTTGTGGCGCCATGAGTTTAACGTAGCAGCCTCTGAGGAAGGGTTTCATCGCCCGGAAACGCGTCAGGCAAACATAAAGAAAAGGTTTCCTGTTGGTGTTTGAACGAGTAGCACTGGATGGTGGAGGCGCTGTCGTGTGCTCCTCCGAGCTTTTGGGCAATTTGGGAGTGAACATTACACACGGCCGTCCTGCCGTGGGAGGAAGCACCATCTCTGCATACCTACATAGAGAGGCCAAAGGAAGGAACTTTTCCGATACTAACAAGCACAGCGAATCATTGAGTCCACTCACCTTCAGGTCTCTGCAATCTACTAAAGACATGTAATCACGTTAAAACAGCGGATCATGGCGAGGTGTTGTGGAAAAGTAAATTTTGCCATGTTCTGTGTCCCTACGTGTCATCCATCATATGTTATGTGTGCATGATTAAATATGCATATGCATTCCCCATGTTCGATTAATGACGCAATTACAGTTGTGTCCACCTCTAGTATGCCAGTTTCCAGTCCTCGTGAATACTACGAATATCAGGCCTATGTAAAGCTACGTTGCCACGTTTCTCAGTGTGCACGTTATTCTATTATAAAGTCCCCGTTTCTAGGCCTCAAAAGGGCCCGGACACCAGATTCAGCTCCTGTCTCCTGAAGCCTCGCTGAGGAGCGATACAGCCCCCACCTGTATCCTCGACCCTTCACTTACTTCCTGCCTCGCAGTGCCCGACCCAGCCTGGCTCCGTCTCTGAGTCTGCCAAGAATATGTTATGATTCCAGTTATCAGTTCAGTCCTCCTTCTCTGCATTCCTAAGCTACTGAACCTCATCAATAGTTTCCGTCATTGTCTAGCCTTCAGGGCTCCATGTTAGAGAAATACTGCATTTAATGGTCATTTAATATTCTTCAACACGCACTACATGTAGAATAATGCATGGTCCAGTCTTAGAATCAAGTTAGCCTTTCCCCTCCTAACTTCTAGTTTATATCAACATGTTCTCTAAACATCAGATACTAGATACTGTTTAGGTACATGTCGCCCTGACTCTCCAGACTTCAGTCTCTGCTCCTAGCACAGAGTTCATAGCCCCCAGCTTCTCCTAGTGATACGTCATTGCTAGTTTGCGCGCACCATCAGGTTAGAGGTCCCGGCTCCTTAGGTAGCCCCCTCCATGGTTTCCGCCCTATTCATGACATACGTTTGCACCACATGTCTATGTATACGCCCTGTTACACCTCTTTTTACCCTTATCTTTCGCGACTGCTACGCGTCACGCCTTCTGCTCCACCCACTGCTACGCCTACTGCAATGTAATGCTATGTGTTTGCGTTATGTATATATGCTCATGTATTGTTATTAAAAGCTAGCGCGCTCATCCCAGATCCAGCCCCAGCAGCTGCTGGGCCCTGTCATCCTATTCTTATGCAGGTTGTCCTGTTCCTGTCCTTATGCTGTATTAAACCTGCAAAACTCCTACTACCTCGAATCTTGACTCTTATTTATTGAGCTATCTGTTATGATATATGTCTAGTCAAAAAGAGAGGTATTATTTATTTATTTACCACATAATGGCGCCCGAACAGGAACTTGCCCTTTCCCCACGCGTCGGTGAAGCCACGCCGACCCCCTGACCCTCTGCAGTCGTGACGGAACTCTTCTGTGCACCGGCAGATATTTCTGCTTCAAGTATCCCTCAGGCCCACGGAGGAGACGGAGGAGGCGGTCCAGCATCCAAACGAGACGGTGGAGGAACGCGGCGAGTCCCGACCAGAGCCCAAGCCAAGAGTCCAAGGTCCGAGGTATCCGGAGGTCCACCCGTAACTGAAGTCCGAAGTTCGTCGTCCGTCGTCGTAGCAGTCCAGTCCAGTCTGAGGCCTTCCGTTCTTGCTGCCCGGTGAGTACCGTTACTGGGGTGGTATCTAGACAGGGTCAATTTAAATTGACTCTGGTCTGTGGGTTGGTGGTACACAGTCCCACAAACGAAGTGCCCACTTCGGTGGATGCGGGTCCTGACGTGTCTCTTTACGAGACCGGTAAGTTTCGTACTGTTTCAGCAGTGCATCTAGTTTCTATTCTAGTCTGTTTCTGTTCTCGAGAAAATTTATGTGTTCTGTTCTCAATATTTCCAGGTAGTATTCTGTTCGAACTGTTATTTTAAATGTTTTTCATGTATTTTAATGTCGTGGTATGAATGGGGAATAAGTATCGTGTTCATTGTGTATTGTATTGTGTCTAGATTACAGTTCAGTCATGCCCATATTTTCCAAGTTACGTCAGTTAAAAACTAGAAAGGGTCTGCTGGAAGCAGCAGTTCCCGTCCCGCCCAGGGACAGTCCAGGTCACTTTATGTATCAGAAACATGGCATAAGTGCCATATTGTATCTAGATTTATGGGTAGAGTATACCAAACAGTTAGAAGAAAAGTATAGATGGCCCGTATCGGGTACATGGGATGCCGAATGCATCATGCGAGTAGAAGAAGCATTATGGAAAAAGAAAGCCAGACAGTCACAGAAAGATGCCATCGAGTTATGGCGCAAAGAAGCTCATAAAAGAACTGAAAAGGAAATCAGAAAGTCAGAATTAAGTAGAGAATCCTTAGAACGAGCCCAAGAAAAAGAATTAATCGAGATAGGTGAACAAGTCAAAACTGAACAGAGAGACAGACAGAGGAATGCCCTTATTAAGGGTATGTATCCTCTTCTTGCCGAGGGCTTGCCAAAAGCGACCCCGGAGGCATCCAGTAATTTCCCGCCACCATTAGTTCCGACCAAGCTACGTCACAAACAGACCGCAGCTGATATTTTTATTTCGTCCTATCTGAACGACACAGTCCCTGAATATGCAAATCCTGTTCGCGCTCCGCCAGTCCTAGTAAATCAGGCACATCCTGCTCCTCCAGACACCGGGGCACCCCATGCAGTACCTGCTACGGTACCCCCGGTCCAGTCAGCATTTCAATTTCCCGCTCCGCCACGAAGAATATCAGTCGACGATTCTAGTCTAGGGGCCGCAGGAGGAGGTCCTCCTCAAACCCCGCCGCCACGCAAGCGTTTATCAGCACTCGAATTACATGCTCAAGCATCACAGCGTACTCCCAAGAGTAATAAGTCTGTTGCAGAAATCAGGCAAGCCCTTGGCGAATGTGCCTATGACCCAGTCCCAGGCGAGAATAATATGGTTTTATATTCAGTACGCGTAAGGAGGGTGACCGAGTATCTAGTCACCCTACCCAATATGAAAGAAGATCTAGACAGAATATATAGTTTCATCCGTACAGGGGATGATCCAGAAAGTATTAGTGATGCCATGTCTCAAAGGAAAGCTGAGATCCAGCGTATGATATTAAAGTTTTTAATTAACTGTCTAATAAGAGAACAAGATTACCCGTCTAAAGATCAGGCCGAAATGAAAATCCTGACAAAGTGGAGTGATAATATAGCCGAGGGTAAGCACAATACCATTAGTGCCATGGAGAGTATGTACAAGAAAATCCGTAGAGAAATAATAAAGATACACGAACAACGTAAAGCAGCACAAGTAAGCGAGAAAGAAAGTAACTCTGATACTGAAGAGGTAGAGGACGAGAATCCCGCTAGAATAGCGTATGTAGGAAAATCTAGATTTCCAGATCGCCATTTACGCCTAGAACACAAGTCAATTTTCCATCATTCAGCACCAGAACAAGGTTCCCTAGAACAAGTGTTCCAAGCTACCGATCACATTCTACAATCACGAATCGGTTACAGTGAGTTAAGTACCATGCATGAACAGGAACTAGCCCGATCAGCAGTCCGATGGATTACTGATTCTACCACTTTTCCAGACGAAATAGTGGCACAAATGTTTCTGAAATTGCCCCCAGCCGAGCAGCGACTGGTGGGTATGTATATGATCCAGTACCTCATTACTCTGTATGAGGGTCAGCACTCTGATCCAGGTCCGTTACACGATATCCTGAACGAGTTACTCCAGTATAGATGGAGAGGTCTAGGTACCGATTTAATTAGTGTCATTCTAGAACAGCGCCACAAATATAGAACGTTTCTGAACCCGCATTTTGTTCATGTCTCACCCCCCGAAAGTAAACCATTTTACATGGAAAGACAGAACTCGTTACGAGAAGTGCATCCAGTTAAGACAGAGGACGGTGAAATGCAACGAGTGTTTGTATACACCCCGATTACAAAGATGGAACTCCTCGAGATGAAGAAATTAATTCCCTGTCATGACAAAGATCCAGCAGGGTTCCATAGAGAATTAAAAGACATGCTCCGTATGGGAGAATACACTTACCCAGATATCATTAAAATGTTAAAGGTCCTGTTGCCCGCAGGGGTGTATGAAAAGCTAAAGGAAAAAGAATGGGAGGTGGGAGAGAAAAAGATCGATTGGGCAGTTCTAGAAGCTGAAGATAAGTCACGTGTACCAGGTACCGGTCTAGGAGAGAAATGTAAAGAATTACCAGAATTATTGATTCAAGTTCTACCCAGATTATTGACAACTAGAAAAGAAGACTGGGATGCAATCTCAGCCTGTAAACAGAAACAAGAAGAAGACATTAGTGATTTTTATTCTAGGTTTGAAAAATGTTTTAGCATCAACAGTGGCCTCAAGACAAGTAGTGAGTCATACCCTCACCTTTTTGATACTAAATTAGTCGAGAATTCAAGCCCACAGGTTAAAAATCGAGTTCTGAAAGTCGAGAGTACCTGGCAAGCTAATACCCCGTCCCAGATGTTGCAGATGCTTCAGTATCACCAGAATAGAATCAGGGAAGAGCAAGAACACGAGAGAAAACGTATGAAAGACACGAAAATGAAAGTACTAGTTGCACAATCTGTTCCTCAAGACAGTCAGAAGAGGGGTCCGAATCAAGCCAGTCATCCTGCAGCTCCCGTTAAAGGGAACTGCAATTATTGTAAACAGCCAGGTCATTTTATAAATGAGTGTGCAGTTCTGAAACACAACATAGCTACTGGTAAAACTAAAGAAAGACCACGTCCGCCTAGACAAGAACAAGTTTCACAGATTCCTCAGCCCCAGAATGCACCACAGACAGTTACAGCACCGCAGCCTATTGCTGCAACACAGCATGTTACATCGCAGATGTACCAGTATGCACAGTCTGAGTATCCAGAGTACCAGCAGTATTCATGAAACAGCCTAGAGAGGGAGGTAGGCTTGCCTCTCATCGAGATACCTGTAGATCAAGAAGGTCCCTATGTTCACAGTCAAGTATTAGGGAAAGACAGAAAGTTTTTGATTGATACAGGGGCAAGTAGGACCACAATTAGTCACGCCGAAGTTCCAGGGGCTCCGCTCTCAGGCTCAAGAAATGTTTCCCTTGGATTTTCAGGAAAACCTATCGTAAATGAGATTTCAAAGCCAGTTACTCTAGAAGTAGGTCCATTGTCCCGCACTACTGATCTGTTACTTACTAAGTCATGTCCAGAAAACCTATTAGGCATTAAGACACTGAAAGAGTTGGGTGCAGTTATATGCTGTTCCCCAGAGGGAATACGATTGTTCCTACGTGACTTTAAGGGTCACTATGTATTACGAGATTTTGATTCAAGACTGTCTAATGTACCGCAGCATTTATGGGCGCAAGGTCCAACTGATGTAGGTTATATGCAAATCACACCCTATCGTGTGACTCTCAAGCCAGGTGTAGTGTTACCACGAATCAGACAGTACAGATTGCCACCTGAGGCTGTAGCAGCCTTATCCAAAATTATTGACGAGCTCATCGCTCAAGGAGTGGTTGTAGAAACTGACTCCAACGTATGCAATTCTCCGATCATTCCAGTCATGAAACGTACTGATCCAAATGCACCCCCAGTATATCGATTAGTGATCGACCTACGAGAGCTTAATAAATGTATTATTCCGCAGTACCCAGTTGTCCCAGACATCTCTTCCCTATTGACAGCCATTGATTCCGAAGCCACGTTCTTCACTGTCATAGACCTCAAGAACGCATTTTTCAGTGTCCCTATTCATCCAGACAGCCAGTTTCTTTTCGGATTTTGTTTAAATGGAAGGAGCTATATGTTTACACGAGCTCCTCAAGGTTTCACAGAAAGTCCTAGTATTTACAGTCAAGCACTCAAGAGACAACTAGACAACATTCACATGCCAACTGACACTGCCCTGCTCCAGTACGTCGATGATCTACTGATCACAGCTCGTTCTGAACGTGCTTGCGAGCGAGCATCCCTTACAGTTTTGTATTTCCTAGCCGAGATGGGGCACAAGGTGTCCCCTTCTAAGCTTCAATTCTGTGTCCAGCAAGTGGTCTACTTAGGACACTTACTGTCCAAGAGGGGTAGGCAGTTGACACCAGACCGTATCCAGTTAATAGCGAGTCTTCCTCAGCCCAAGACCCAGAAGGAGGTACGTGCTTTTATCGGCCTTACTTCTTACTGCAGACAATGGATTCCTCAGTATGCATTTCTAGCCAAACCACTGATACAGTTAACGACACAGGAGGCAGCCGTATCGACTGTCCTCCCTTGGACATCTGAACATACACTTAGTTTCAATGAGTTAAAGAAAGCCCTATGCCAAGCTCCAGTTCTAGCGACACCGAACTACAGTAAGCCTTTTACACTTTTCGTTACTGAACGTGAAGGTACAGCATTATCTGTTCTCACACAAGATCAAGCAGGACAATACAAGCCCTGTGCTTATTTTTCGAGCACATTAGATCCTGTAGCCCAGGCTCTGCCTGCGTGCCTCAAGTCAGTTGCAGCCACAGCACTAGCTATCAGACAAAGTGATTCCATAGTCTTAGGACACTCCTTGACAGTACAAGTTCCACATTCCGTGGAAGTTCTTTTAAACCGAACACAAACTCAGCACTTGACAATTGCACGTTTAACAGGTTATGAATTGACACTGTTCCAGCCACACATAGAAATCAGACGCTGCAACGTTTTAAATCCTGCTACATTGTTACCATCAGTTAATTCAAATCCTGCCACACACGATTGTGTGGAAGTAGTTAACATTACGACAAAGCCAAGACAAGATCTGACAGATACTCCGTTATCAGATCCCGACCTGACACTTTATGTGGACGGTTCATGTATGAGAACTAGTACAGGAGAACTAGTAGCCGCGTATGCAGTGACTACTGACACCGAAGTTATTGAGACACACCGTATTGACACTCTGTCCGCTCAAGCAGCAGAGCTAGTTGCTCTGACACAAGCCTGCATACACGCCAAGAACTTGAAAGTTAATGTTTACACAGATTCACGTTACGCATTTGGAGTTGTACACGACTTCGGAGTGCTCTGGCAGGAGAGAGGTTTCATGACTTCTCATGGAACCAAGATTCAGCATGGTCTCCTTATTCAAGCTCTGTTAGATGCCATACACTTACCGACATCTATCGCTATCATGAAGTGCAAAGCACATACGAAAGTTACTGACACCATTTCCCAAGGTAACGATCTAGCAGATCGCACAGCCAAGCTTACAGCACAGACTCCAGACATTCCAGTTAACATGACACATGCTCCAGATCCGACTACATGCATGACAGTTAAGGACCCTACACAAGATGTCATAGACATCCAGTTACACGCTATGTTAGACAGTATCCAGAACATTTGGTTAACAAGCATTTACGAGCTGCAGCCAAGCAGAAAATCCGTACCTGTATGATATGTTGTCAGTTTAATCCAGGTAAAAGTGTCCCGGTGGAACAAGGTGGATTCCAGCCTCCTGACCACCCTTTTGAAGTCCTCCAGATGGATTATATTCAGATGGAGCGATATCGAGGTTTCAAGTATGTCCTTGTAGTTGTATGCGCTTTGTCCAGGTGGACAGAAGCATATCCAGTCCCAGATTACACAGCCACGACCACTGCCAAGCAGTTGGTTCGTGAGTTTTTCCCCCGTTATGGACTCCCTAGGGTCGTATATTCTGACAACGGCCAGCCATTCTCATCCGAACTCATGAAGCATGTTTCCCTTCTGTTAGGGTACCAGTGGAAGTTCCATTGTGTACGCCATCCTGAAGCAGCCGGTCTCGTTGAGAGACATAATCAGACTCTAAAAATCCGTATTGCAAAAGTGTGTAAAGAAAAAGGTGTGGACTGGCTAGTAGCTCTGCCAATCGCTTTATTTTATATGCGCATGGTCGCACATTCCAGATCAGGTCTGTCCCCGTATGAGGTCGTTTTCGGCCGCCCCCCAAACATGTGGGGTACTCCTAGACCCCGAAGTATTACCGATGTTTCAAGTAATATGCTGACAGATTACCTAGCTTCCTTGATGTCTGCCCTCAACTCATGTCGTTCACAGGTTGCCGCCGCATTTCCAGACAATACCGAGGTGGCACCGCATGAAATCGTCCCAGGATCCATGGTGATGGTCCGCAACTTTGACAGATCAAGTCCGCTGGAGCCTCGTTGGAAAGAGCCCCGACAGGTCCTCCTCACCACCCGTACAGCCGTGAAGTTGGAAGGACGCAAAGGCTGGGTGCACCTTTCTCATATTACACTTTTTAATGGACTGAAACCCGTCTTAAAGAACATTTCCCAGGATTCAAAGGATTGCCAGAATATTGTTCTCAAGGACTGTCCCGCAAAAGACATTGCTACAACCCCTCCCCTGTTAGAGAAAACTCCGCAACAGGAGTATAAACAGACACTCCGGTCTAGTAAAATAAGTCAGTCAGTTTGATTGTCTAAGTCCTCCCCTAGGTGAAACGGTTAGACTGTTTCTGACATGTATAAAATAGACCCCCATAGTGAGAGAGTCAGTCAAAACTCAATCCGATGTATCGTTTTTCTATGTTTCATATTATTTCTCAGCATTATGATTTCCTGCACCAGTTATGCATTTTTCCTGTATCTCCCAGTTCTTCGTGTAAATAAGTCTGCTAATGCTACAGCAGAGCACACGTTTAGTGATCTGCCCCCTCATGAACTCTCTTACCGCCTCGCTATGCGTAATAACTCCTTTATCCGCATGTTACATTACTCACACCAGACCAGCAATGCCACTAATTGTTGGGTGTGTGGTCGACTCTCCCCTTTCCAGACACCGAAGGGAGTTCTGCCACTTTTTCCTTATCCATTTTCACATAATGGTTCGTGTGGAGCATGGTCCACGTTAACGTCATCCTCAGCAGATATGTCTTTTCTTAACAGTACATGTTTCCCAGACAAGCAAGGTCTCCCCCACAGAACCGGGTTAGATCTAGAAAATGAAGTGTATAATTTAGGTAATTATTCTTCGAATTTTATGGTCCTGAATGTTCAGTCTGATACTACTCCAGACTTACCTGCTATTTCAGTACTACCAGTCAAAGGCGAATTATGTGTCCGAAATAAGGGTTCTGTACATGTAGGACATAGTGAATGTACTACTATTGTCAAGTATAGTGACAGTGGGAAATCTATCTTTAAAGCTTCACGTCATTCTTATTTTATTTGTGGTCAAACTGCATATGTTCGTCTGCCCCTCGATTGGGAGGGAACCTGTTACATTGCCTTCCTACTGCCACCTGTTTTTCTAGCCCCATCTGATTATCACAGGAATACACATCTAGTACACATTAGACATAGAAGGGAGTCCCCAATTGTCGATTACACTGAAACTGCTCTAGAACAATATACAGATTTCAATAGAGGTTTCTTTTTCTTTATAGGACCTATCCAGAATAGTAAGCTAATCCGTAGGTTAACCAGAACCCTCGAAGCTGTAGTAAATGAGACTGCCTCTGCTCTAGGTAACTTAACCGAAGAGCAGTCTGCTATGAGATTTGTCGTTTTACAGAATCGTCTCGTCCTTGACGTCATATTGGCCGATAGGGGCGGGGCCTGTAGAGTCATCGGATCTAGTTGCTGCATTTTCATTCCAAATAACGCGCCGTCTGTCTATTCAGCTATAACCAGACTCCATAAAATTGCCCATCTGATACACCAAGATCCAGGCACCTGGACATGGTCCGGTTGGTTCTGGAATATAATTTCCGCATGGGGATGGAAAATATTGTCCTTCCTAGGTATTGCAGTAGCGATCATATTCAGCTGCTGTCTCTGTATACAATGTGGCCCTGCGATTTGCGGCATTTGTGCTACCTCTTGTATTCCTAGTCCCAAGCCCCGTTCTAAATCCCGTTCCAGGATAATTCGAGACGAGCAAATGATACTATATGAAATGATAGATGGTATCATGAAAATTGATGTTTCCTGATGGAAACGTAGTGACAAGGAGGGAATGTGGAAAAGTAAATTTTGCCATGTTCTGTGTCCCTACGTGTCATCCATCATATGTTATGTGTGCATGATTAAATATGCATATGCATTCCCCATGTTCGATTAATGACGCAATTACAGTTGTGTCCACCTCTAGTATGCCAGTTTCCAGTCCTCGTGAATACTACGAATATCAGGCCTATGTAAAGCTACGTTGCCACGTTTCTCAGTGTGCACGTTATTCTATTATAAAGTCCCCGTTTCTAGGCCTCAAAAGGGCCCGGACACCAGATTCAGCTCCTGTCTCCTGAAGCCTCGCTGAGGAGCGATACAGCCCCCACCTGTATCCTCGACCCTTCACTTACTTCCTGCCTCGCAGTGCCCGACCCAGCCTGGCTCCGTCTCTGAGTCTGCCAAGAATATGTTATGATTCCAGTTATCAGTTCAGTCCTCCTTCTCTGCATTCCTAAGCTACTGAACCTCATCAATAGTTTCCGTCATTGTCTAGCCTTCAGGGCTCCATGTTAGAGAAATACTGCATTTAATGGTCATTTAATATTCTTCAACACGCACTACATGTAGAATAATGCATGGTCCAGTCTTAGAATCAAGTTAGCCTTTCCCCTCCTAACTTCTAGTTTATATCAACATGTTCTCTAAACATCAGATACTAGATACTGTTTAGGTACATGTCGCCCTGACTCTCCAGACTTCAGTCTCTGCTCCTAGCACAGAGTTCATAGCCCCCAGCTTCTCCTAGTGATACGTCATTGCTAGTTTGCGCGCACCATCAGGTTAGAGGTCCCGGCTCCTTAGGTAGCCCCCTCCATGGTTTCCGCCCTATTCATGACATATTCTGTTACGTTTGCACCACATGTCTATGTATACGCCCTGTTACACCTCTTTTTACCCTTATCTTTCGCGACTGCTACGCGTCACGCCTTCTGCTCCACCCACTGCTACGCCTACTGCAATGTAATGCTATGTGTTTGCGTTATGTATATATGCTCATGTATTGTTATTAAAAGCTAGCGCGCTCATCCCAGATCCAGCCCCAGCAGCTGCTGGGCCCTGTCATCCTATTCTTATGCAGGTTGTCCTGTTCCTGTCCTTATGCTGTATTAAACCTGCAAAACTCCTACTACCTCGAATCTTGACTCTTATTTATTGAGCTATCTGTTATGATATATGTCTAGTCAAAAAGAGAGGTATTATTTATTTATTTACCACAGTGTTTCTGATAAACTGCATGCCCCACAATGCACCGGGCATGTAACTGCACTCAGCAGAATAAATAAAGGATCACGAAACGCATGAATGTTGTGGCGCCATGATTTTAACGTAGCAGCCTCTGAGGAAGGGTTTCATCGCCCGGAAACGCGTCAGGCAAACATAAAGAAAAGGTTTCCTGTTGGTGTTTGAACGAGTAGCACTGGATGGTTGAGGCGCTGTTGTGTGCTCCTCCGAGCTTTTGGGCAATTTGGGAGTGAACATTACACACGGCCGTCCTGCCGTGGGAGGAAGCACCATCTCTGCATACCTACATAGAGAGGCCAAAGGAAGGAACTTTTCCGATACTAACAAGCACAGCGAATCATTGAGTCCACTCACCTTCAGGTCTCTGCAATCTACTAAAGACATGTAATCACGTTAAAACAGCGGATCATGGCGAGGTGTTTCTGATAAACTGCATGCCCCACAATGCACCGGGCATGTAACTGCACTCAGCAGAATAAATAAAGGATCACGAAACGCATGAATGTTGTGGCGCCATGATTTTAACGTAGCAGCCTCTGAGGAAGGGTTTCATCGCCCGGAAACGCGTCAGGCAAACATAAAGAAAAGGTTTCCTGTTGGTGTTTAAACGAGTAGCACTGGATGGTGGAGGCGCTGTCGTGTGCTCCTCCGAGCTTTTGGGCAATTTGGGAGTGAACATTACACACGGCCGTCCTGCCGTGGGAGGAAGCACCATCTCTGCATACCTACATAGAGAGGCCAAAGGAAGGAACTTTTCCGATACTAACAAGCACAGCGAATCATTGAGTCCACTCACCTTCAGGTCTCTGCAATCTACTAAAGACATGTAATCACGTTAAAACAGCGGATCATGGCGAGGTGTTTCTGATAAACTGCATGCCCCACAATGCACCGGGCATGTAACTGCACTCAGCAGAATAAATAAAGGATCACGAAACGCATGAATGTTGTGGCGCCATGAGTTTAACGTAGCAGCCTCTGAGGAAGGGTTTCATCGCCCGGAAACGCGTCAGGCAAACATAAAGAAAAGGTTTCCTGTTGATGTTTGAACGAGTAGCACTGGATGGTGGAGGCGCTGTCGTGTGCTCCTCCGAGCTTTTGGGCAATTTGGGAGTGAACATTACACACGGCCGTCCTGCCGTGGGAGGAAGCACCATCTCTGCATACCTACATAGAGAGGCCAAAGGAAGGAACTTTTCCGATACTAACAAGCACAGCGAATCATTGAGTCCACTCACCTTCAGGTCTCTGCAATCTACTAAAGACATGTAATCACGTTAAAACAGCGGATCATGGCGAGGTGTTTCTGATAAACTGCATGCCCCACAATGCACCGGGCATGTAACTGCACTCAGCAGAATAAATAAAGGATCACGAAACGCATGAATGTTGTGGCGCCATGATTTTAACGTAGCAGCCTCTGAGGAAGGGTTTCATCGCCCGGAAACGCGTCAGGCAAACATAAAGAAAAGGTTTCCTGTTGGTGTTTAAACGAGTAGCACTGGATGGTGGAGGCGCTGTCGTGTGCTCCTCCGAGCTTTTGGGCAATTTGGGAGTGAACATTACACACGGCCGTCCTGCCGTGGGAGGAAGCACCATCTCTGCATACCTACATAGAGAGGCCAAAGGAAGGAACTTTTCCGATACTAACAAGCACAGCGAATCATTGAGTCCACTCACCTTCAGGTCTCTGCAATCTACTAAAGACATGTAATCACGTTAAAACAGCGGATCATGGCGAGGTGTTTCTGATAAACTGCATGCCCCACAATGCACCGGGCATGTAACTGCACTCAGCAGAATAAATAAAGGATCACGAAACGCATGAATGTTGTGGCGCCATGAGTTTAACGTAGCAGCCTCTGAGGTAGGGTTTCATCGCCCGGAAACGCGTCAGGCAAACATAAAGAAAAGGTTTCCTGTTGGTGTTTGAACGAGTAGCACTGGATGGTGGAGGCGCTGTCGTGTGCTCCTCCGAGCTTTTGGGCAATTTGGGAGTGAACATTACACACGGCCGTCCTGCCGTGGGAGGAAGCACCATCTCTGCATACCTACATAGAGAGGCCAAAGGAAGGAACTTTTCCGATACTAACAAGCACAGCGAATCATTGAGTCCACTCACCTTCAGGTCTCTGCAATCTACTAAAGACATGTAATCACGTTAAAACAGCGGATCATGGCGAGGTGTTTCTGATAAACTGCATGCCCCACAATGCACCGGGCATGTAACTGCACTCAGCAGAATAAATAAAGGATCACGAAACGCATGAATGTTGTGGCGCCATGATTTTAACGTAGCAGCCTCTGAGGAAGGGTTTCATCGCCCGGAAACGCGTCAGGCAAACATAAAGAAAAGGTTTCCTGTTGGTGTTTGAACGAGTAGCACTGGATGGTGGAGGCGCTGTCGTGTGCTCCTCCGAGCTTTTGGGAGTGAATATATATATATATATATATATATATATATATATATATATATATATATATATATATAAAATATATATATATATATAAAATATATAATATATATATATATATATATATATATATATATATATATATATATATATATATATTTTGGGTTTTTTTTAATTTCTGGACTGGTGTACAACCTACTCCTATTCTCACCTCCTATCTGGACTCCATGGGTAGGAAGACCGCAGACTCATTGGGCAACTATACAAGTGTCACATATAGATACTCAGAAGTTGTGAGCATTTATTTCACGTTATTCCACATTTGCCTACTCCTGTGTTGAGCAAGGCAGAGCAAAAGGCAGAACAAAAATGCCAACTGCTGCAAACATTCATGATAAAAATCACAAGTTTATTTGCCATTCAGGTTAACAAATCTGCTGAAAGGCTGAGTAAGGGGAAGGTAAGTGGGATCAAAGGTCTGCATTTGTACGTGGATTTTCCAGAGGTTCAGAATTAGAATACGCAAGGGTTGGTATTAGATAGGCGTTGTTTACAGTGTCAAGTGATGGGTGAACTAGGCAAGTTATTTAGGGAAAAAAATTGTGAGTAAATATAGCTTTAGCCTTTTGGAGACTTCCACCTTTACCTCAGGAAGAAGATCATGAAATGGCTGGATATCTGACCATGGACTCCAAGGAAATCCACCTGAGTTGAATTAAGCAAAGCAAGAATGTTTGAGAAAGAGGAAACCTACATGAAAACATGTGCTGTAACCAAAGTTTTCTACCAAGATACTTCGAGTACTCGCCATTTTAGACTATTTTGTTTTCTTATTAGTAGTATTCTTTTGTTGTGCAGACGTAGCCCTAAAGGGCTTTACATAGGCCAATAAATTACTTATTGTGGCATGCAGGTTACTGATGGATGAACAAATGTTGACATAAGCAATAGCAGAGAATGCATAGCACAGAACTTAGTATCAACAGAGGAGGCACACATCACGTACACATGTTGGATGCAGTCACAAAGTTGGCAAAGAATGTGTTCAAAAGTCAACCAGTGAGTAAGGGTAGGAGGAACAAGGATAGCTGGAGGATCTAGCGTTTTTCCTGAGGGTCAGGAGCGAGGAGACAAGTCTCAGATGGAGATGAGATGTTCCAAGCATAAGTGGAAAGGGTCTGTGTTCTTAGCTCCTCTTTTCTTTTCACATCTTGGAATTCTGCAGTACCATTGGTTTTGTGAAGTAGGTGATGTGGTTGTGACTTGGGGTGACTTCAAGCAAAATAATCTGGCTTGGTGGTTATCAATAGCCTTGTATATGATGCAGCCTTACAGAGGAGACCTGTTGGCATTTCCTGATGTAGCCCAACAAGATGACTGGGTCGGCTGGGGAATGCAGTATTTTTTATGCTTAAGTTCTGGCTAAGCAAGCCTTTTGAGACACTTTTTTAATCCTGCAAGATCATAACAAGTACCCTGACTAGATTACATTAACAGAAGCCAAACATTTAAGTCTACAATGTTTTCAATACACGGCCATTGAGTGGGCTTTCATGAAATAATAGACGTGTACTTGTAGGACACAGAATTGAAGATTTAGATTTGTGTGGTAATATCCAACTGGCCTCAATACTTCGCAGACCCTAGGCTAATCAGAAACCGATCTCATTATGAGCAGACACATACAAAACTGGATGAAGCTTTGATTACGAGCAACAAGAAAAAATTACCTGTAATCCTAGTTCTTCTTCGGGGGAATCTCAATTGAAATAATAAGCTTTAGTCCTGCTCAGCACTGGATCTATGAGCACTTTTAACTAAATATATAAAAGCAATACTTTTCAAAACCTTAAAAATTAAATCACATATAGAGAAATCTGCCTATACGCTATAGCTACTTGATTTTACTTGTCTGAAAAAAAGAAACCAATTAAAATCTAAAGAATTTCAATAAATTAACAAAATTAAGAGGAAATCTCTTTCAGAAGAACGTGGACAATGTAGCTACCTAGGTTACCTAGGGATTATGTGAAAGGGAGGATGAAATTATTCAACAGCGTTGACTACATTATGTTGCGAGAAAAGACGATTTAGATATAGAGTATTTAGTGAAAACATTACTGCAGTATTTAGTCTTCACACATATTAACACTGGGCAAAGGTTCCATGTCATCAGCAACAGTTAAACACTCAAATACAGGGATGGACAATTGAAAGATGAGTAGCCGACATTTGCAAAGGGCCTTCGACTACGTGGCATCATGTGTTGCTGCGTTTTTGGTGACAATCAATCCATTTGAGACACGTTCCATTTTTTTTGTGTAAAATCTGCAAACTATGAAGCAAATGATGAATTGTTGGGCAAATGTAGCAAATCCATAATAAGCGAAAGACACAATAACAGCAGTAGTGTGAACATTTGGACTAAGGATTAAGTACATTGTCTAAAAGTGGATATATCTGTAATAAAAGATTCATATTTCACAAATATTCAGTCATAAATATTATTTGTCTAGCGAGTGCCACAATCTTTCAGCAGGAAAAAAGCAATTTTGAAAGAAATTTGGGAGAGATACTGGATAATAAGGAAATATGCTATTACTTGGGAAGGTAACTTGAACATATCCCATTGACAATCTTCTACTTATGAATTACACTGAAGGGACTGCCGTAGTATAGAGTTTGGATCTCACTAACTGTGTTGCTTGATTGCTGTGAGAGGCTGGATTTGATTTTAAAGGACTTTTAAATTGAGCATGCCTTCGCTCCTAGGTTTCATGGTGCAGGAACGCATCAGATAAGTTCACTTTTAATAGGCTAATGGAACAAGGGAAGATCATACTCTGCACAAAGGTAAACATAGGAGAATATCCCACAAATGGCCAGCATAGGCTAGGCAGCAGAAGAAGAGAACACAAGTGCAGATGAGGGTCAGAAACATATCTTATTTGAATGTCATTCATAAACTAAGAATCCATGACGCAGATGGATCAATTAATTATACACAGGACCTTAAGCTTCATCCTGATGATTTCAGGCAACCAGTGTAGTGAGCACAAGTGACTGGAAATATGGTCAAGTTTTCAAACATGTACAACTGTTCTGGGAGCAGCCTTCTGTATAATTTGCAGATGTTGTATATGCTATTGCTGGGCTCTCAGATAAAGGGAACTACAATAATATAGGCATGATGCAGTAAGAGCAACAGTACCAGCTTTACAAAGCTGGAGAGATTTTTTGCCGCAACTTTAGGCAGAAAAAAATCATAAGAGCTAGCAACTGCTTTTGTACTGGTGAAAAGGGAACAGTTCTTATTGAAAGCCAGAGACTACATATGCTGGATAGACTTGCATTATATGGAGCCAGAATCCATGGACCAATGTTCAGCATCACCGGCCACTACCAAAACTTCCACTTTGCTGCCAACCGGGCATGGACTTTTTCCATACTTCCTGAATATGGGCCATCCAGACCCAGAAGGATTTTATAGCAACTACGTAAAAGAAAAATCAGAAGCTGCAGGAACAGATGTTTGCAGCTACCAGTTCAAAACATGATGAATTATCATGGGGACTCCACAGTATACCAGCTAAAGACGGAGAGGAAAAGGGGAGCATGTAGACTGTTTGGAGTCCGCATGATAGCTAAGATTCAGTCCACTGGAGCAAAGCCTTGTCATGCAAACTTTGTCAAGACGACTCAGGGGAACTGGATGATTGACAGTTGCAAAAGCTGCAAACAAGTGTAATAATATTGAGGCAGTGACAATGCTGAATCAATTGCAATGGTGATGTTGAAAATAATTCAAAAAGACATCCAAAGTGTGGCTGACTCAACAAAGCTCTAAAGGTGGAGGATTACCATCTGCTCCAAGATGTTTGGAACCATTGAAAGCTAAGAAATGGGATGATAACTTTCTGGACATTTGGGGTCCAGAGATGGTTCAAGGGAGGTGTAACCAAATTTTTTCATTTAGTTGCATGAAAAGCACACAGTTTAAGAGAAAGGCTGACAATTCCTAGCAGTTACTGCAATATTCCTCCATAACAAATATCAAACGTGTCAGTGAATAGTGGTCAACCATAAGGTGACAATGTCCAAGGTTTACTAAATTCAGGGAGGCAAAGTTGACCGAAAACACACAGCATGGATGTAGGAGAGATGACAGCAACTTTGTGCACTAAGAACTTAGCAAATTTGTAGAGTGAACATTTCTCCTGCACAATCTGGGAGCAGAATTCTTGAAGACTTTAAACATCAGTCATTGAGCTTTGAAACAGCATATCATGTCAGCATGCACTGCATGCAGCTTTTAGCTTTTTTTGCCTAAGCTATACGCTTCTTTGTACAATGTCTGAAGTGCAAATCATAATCATGGCACCATTGTGTGCATCCTGTCTGGCTTACATTCTAAGGACAAATCAGGGGTGCTGATTCAAGTTTGAATTTGCACTCCTGTGGAGCAACCAGATTATGGTGGGTGATAATTCAAGAGAATTAGGCCCTTCCTCAAAGATTAAGTTAATAGATGTTGATATGTTTTCTCACTGCCATATTTGTGATGCTGCACAACTTAACAAGTTTGTCCACCAGAGAAATCCTTGCAGGAATGGACTCCGGTGACTGAGAAGATTAAGTTCCCTAACCTGAAAATGTGCTTTAACCAGTTCCTTCAACAAGATTGTGGCGCCTTCTTAACCTTCATCCAGTACAGTGTTTACAACGGAGAGGAAATATGTGTCTAGGGTAAGATCTGCCTCTAGGTAAATCTTCTTGTGGCTGTAGAAGCTCTGCACCTGGGTATCCTTCTGATAGTGAAGGAACCACAATCCATGGTGTCAGTAGCTGAGCTGTATTAAGTGGAACCTCTTTCTGGGCATCTCTTGGATGTTCTCCATACCCTGAAAGAATCATCAAGCTTCTTTTTTCTGATATCAGCTAAACTAATCTCTGGTGATGTTGCTGAGCCGGAGCATGATATCCAAGCTTTGATCAGAGACGAACAGCAAAGGATATGGACAAGCATTTGCAATGCAATAGGTCTCGCATGTACGAGAGTCTGAGCTATTGGCATTGTAAATGACAATTCCTTTAATTTATGTGTTGACTTTTAAAACATAAATAAAAGGCATTGTAATTTATAATGCCAATAGCTTAAACTCTCGCAAATGCTAGACCTATTGCATTGCAAATGCTGGTTTTATTTAGTGGAGATGGATTGGGGGGAAATAAAAGTAGCGCAACAAAGGCAACACAAAGTGCAGCATTGCAAGAGAAAAACACGAGGGAGAAGGCTTGAAAACACATGCACTCTCATGGAGGGCTCAACTCAAAAAGAGAAAGTAGTGCTTGAAAACCATGTAGTGAAAAGGGAACAAGTAACACATTCATGCTCAGGGGAGGAACAAACATAAACTGTATCCTGTTAGTTGACATTATTTATGAAAAAGACCAGCCTCTGGGTCTAGACCGGAACATCCGCGGTATGGTTGCACACTGCTGTGTATTTCAACTGATGTGGTGGACCTTAGCTGCCATGACAGTTGGTGGAAAGAGAGTCCCTTGTTAAGCTACTGTGAAACTATATTGTGCAGGAATCTATGAGCAAATCCCAATTAAATTAGTAAGGCCGTTTCTGCATGGGAAGCGAGTATAGCGTATTGTTTCTGAAATTAATTTCATATCCCGTGCTGTATGGTACAGAGTATTTACGTAGTCTACCTAAAGACCACATGTCCTGCAGGCACAGAGGTCGCTCGGAAGGCACTGTTCTGAATCAGGAACTTTAGTCACAGGAATCTATATGGTTGAAGGGAGGGTTAGGCAAAATTACTAACCCAATATTCTGTAGGTAATATGAATCTGGCCCCCCTCATAAAATGAAGCATGCGAGCCAGTGCAGGTAAATGTATATTGAGAAAGATACAACAAAGAAAAAGACTAACAGTAGTTTTGTATTTATAAATAGCATCAGCATCTAAATATAACCTGCTAGCATTAACATGCAATCCTGTGAGAGCAGAGTGGATAACTACGGAACTAAAAAAAAGGTCAAAAGTTTAATATAAGAACGATCTTATTCTCCAAGCCCCAGTTACTTCTTTGTAGGGTTAGGTGGAATCCTTTCTCATACTGTAATAAACTACTTACTCAGACTATAGTGATTGCAATTCTTTTTGACTTACTTTAGTATAGAAAAACGACAATTAAGGTATCAAAAGCATTCAGGTTTTTCTCATAAAAAGGAGAAATGAAAAACACTCCAGCCATCTTCAGAAATGAAACTAGGCTTCTATGGAAAACTGAGGAGCCTATGCTTGGTCACTGACAGAAGATTCTACTCCACACTTTAAAAGGACATGAACATCCAGCATTAGGGCAGTATTTGCTTACCTAAACTGCTTTAGGACTGTAGGTCACTAGGATGGGTGCAAAGGCGTTATGACACTACAATTACCAAGTTTATGAAACATTAGATCCAATTGCCTCCACTTGCACTATATCTCTTGTATGAATTTGAAGACTGGGGCATATTTTGTGTAAAGGAAGTGAGAATTAAATACTCTAGGAAATGGTATATAAAGGCTCCGCTCTAAGAGCCCTTAGTTTAAATTTGTAGCATCAGAATTTGTTCTTGAGTGAGCTGAAGAGTGGGATTTCACTTAGGAGAAAATTAATAACCTGGTCATTAAACTCCTAGCCATGCAAAAAAAAACAACGTAATTTATACTAACTTTCTCACAGCCTACATATCTCTTTAAAAAGAAACTGTATCAGTACATGAGATCTGTACATCAGTACCCGTCATACCTACACGGTTTCACTAACACATTATCGGGTCAATGATTGACATCTTCAGTTGATCCGAATACAAGGATGACTCCATATCATACACAGGAAAGGATAAAAGAACAGTGGGTTTTTAAGAGGAACCCGCATCCACCAACCTAGTTGGTGGTTTCATCATTGGGTTCCCAGCAGGGCTGCCGAATGCAACCCAGCTGTGCTGCGACGCGACGCCTGAATTACAGCGGAGCGGGTTGATTTTGTTGAGTGAGAAGGGTGCTCGAAGTGTGGTTTAAAAGTACCAATAGGATCCTCAATGGTTAATTTTATTTTATTCCCGAGGTCATGGGGCACAGTTATAACTGATGAAGCACACCAACTAGGTTGGTGGGTGAGGGTTCCTGGTAAAAACCAACTCGTTTTTTCTCCATTCCTGTGTATGACATGGAGTCATCCTTATATTTGGATTCCTTATTGGGTCCGTCCACTTTGTTGTTTATCTATTGAATCCAGGGAGAAGGACGAGCCCCGTCTTTCCTCGCTCTTTGTTGTTCTTTCGAACTCTTCAGTTACCACAGGCATCCCAAGCACGAGTCTCGGTCTCAATAGAAAACAGACTACTGGACCACAGTAAGGAGGCTAGTGACAGGTGATGTGGAGAGAGGGGCTGTAGTAATGATCCTATAGATAACAAAACACAACATTTACTAGCAACAGGAAATCACCAACTGCCTTGCAAATATGTTTTAAAGTACCAAAGAGCTACAGGGAAAAGCTGCGAAACGCTATTCATAAATAAGTCAAAGTTAACGGACAACTGACTGCAAAAAGCAGACTAACCGGTAGGTCCACTGCCAATGAACAAACGTTTGCCACTAAAGATGGATATTTATTTATTTATTTTATTTATTTGAAAAGTTTTATATAGCGCTGGCTAGACCCGGAGGTATCAGAGCGCTTTACATGAGGACGAGCATGGTTTCAGAGCATAGTTACAATTTACATAGGTACAAGTTACATAGTTTTAGAGCATAGTTACAAGTTGCTGGAGCGTAGTTACATGCGTTAAAAACATACGTAAGGGAAAAAGCAGGTAAGGGGAGAGATTCAGGGGAGAGAGGATAGAAGCAGGGGAGGCAGACAAAGAATGAAAGAAGGAAAGAGGAGGGGGAGGGTGAAAAACAACTGGGAGACGAGGAAAAACAGTGTCCAACGTCCGGTGTGCTGTGATCCCAGAGGAAATGGTGTCATTCCTACACCTCCGCTGAGTGTGGCTCCCTTTACGCTGTGGGGTCTCTGAGACTCAGGGTATACAAACTGGATCCCTCCCCAACAAAGGGAGGAGTGCTTTGGTAAAGGGCACATGGTTACAAAAGTCCAATACAGAAGAAACAAGTCCCCAGGAGAGGAAAGAGGGAAGTGGGGGCCAGGGGGCTGGGAAGTGCGTCATATCTGGCAGATCTGCGTCAATTTCTTCTCTGTAGTAGTGAAATAGCTTAACACCTTCGCAGGAGCCTTTTTCGGTGGCATAGGTGCAGCCCCTTGACTTCTTCCCTCTGTGAAAGGAGGCGCCCGCCCCTTGATATGACTCTAAATCCACAAATCCTTACAGGTGTAATGCTGATGGGTGTATCTAAACTGGAAAGGGTTACGGATTCATCTCATACTTGTACCTGCTCCTCTGGATCATGCTTTTTGGACGTTGCACGTATAGCAGGATGTTGGCAAATATGCGGATGGCATCTTGGTAGTGCCGCATCATCAGGTAGGCAAAGCTGACGTAGTAATAGGTGGTACTCAGGCACACGGAAGTACATGCTCTTCTTGTTGAGCTCAATGTTTTCTAATGCTTTGATAGCCTGATAGTAGTCTCCAAGCAGTTTGTTTAATCTGTAAACAGAGTTTTATGCGTTTGGTAGCAGAGCCCGAAGCTTGCACGAGTCAAGCACTATGAACTATTTCTGAAAACTAAAAGCAACTTGTATTAGCTACAATACATGCATGTTAGAATGCCAAGCAGGCCATGCGTGCAAGCACAACTGTTGGAAATCTTTTTTTTAGGACGATGACTCATGTTTCAAAATCCTCTGCGCACAACAGAGGGAACCAAACTGGTTTCAAATATTTAGAGGGTAGAGCAGATGATCAATGGTTAGAGCGGCAGACCCTGATGCAGAGGTCTAGCCCGGGACCAGGGTTCAATTCCCCGCCTCGGCAGGTCTTGGGCTCAAAAATTCCACGGACCTGATAATTCTCGCCTCGGTGCCTATTCCAATCATGGAGTCCCACTCTGCAACTCTGGGCAATAGCTTGCTTAATCGCCACAACGGCTCCCACAACGCTAAGGATGCCTGGCCTCCACCTTGAGGGTGCCCATGAGTGGACACCTCACAGAGAAAGCCAGGATGGGTTCCACAGCGGTATTCGTACAAGCGCCTTGGGACCCTTGCGGGGGAGTAGTGCGCTATACAAGTATCAATTTACATTTTACTGGATAAGTCCAGATTTGTTTCACACATTATCACGTCAATGGGGACAGAATATTTCAATGGGGTATGTGGTGGTGGATGTCTAAACATTAATATCAAATGTGCCGTAACTATATTGAATAAAGAAATCCATTCCGCCACTATGCATGTCCCTTTTCTTGCTATCCTTTTATTTCATATCAGGTGCCTAAAGGTCATGTAAAAAAAAATATTCAATGATCTTTAGGAATAATCTTCATACATTCTACACAACCACAAAAGGTAGAGCTGGTGTTTCATGTGTTTTAGACCCTCCCTTGGGATGTGAGCGCACAGGAATAGTAATGGCCTCATCTGCAAATAAAAAGGTTTCTATGTCCCCATTGTGCACCTCTCATGAAGTCACCTGAAAGGAGACGCAAGTATCTAATTTAACAGTCTGGGTGCGAGGAGGTCTAATGCCTATAGCATTTTAAATCTACCCTCCCTGCAAATGATTACATTGACTTTCACCTGTAAACCTTTCACCAAACAGAGCAAAATAAGTCATTTTGGAAGGAATAAACAAATGTAATGCGGATAAACAAATGTAATGTGATCGATTCAGGCCAAAGAACGTGATGGCTAAACTCCAGAAATAGTAAAATCTAACCGCCAAGATATAACTAAAACACACTCCACTGCCTCATTCTAAATTGCCACATTCCATATGCCAGGATTAAATTCAAATCCCTTTGCATCATCTACATTGTCTTCTGGTCTGGCATGATAGCGAAAGTTTTGCCTGCTACCCACATTATACCCTCACAAGAAATCTTAGTTGAGCTTCTGAGGTACCTTGTCTCCCTTCAACCATCAAAAATAGAGATCAACCAATGGGATTTTGGGGTCCAAAACGTTGGAATGGTCTGGAACTGCAACTCAAAGCTGAACCAAACTACCTCCATTTCTTAAAACGTCCTAAAACCGAGATCTTTAAGAAAGCCTTTGCTTTAGTCAACATTATGACCCACTATTGAGGAACATTAATAATGATGTCACTTCCAACCAACTATACTCCCAACAATCTGGTTATTTATCAAAAAGTGTTCCTTTTTATGTATACATTTTGATTTAATCATACCAAATGCCAGCATCCTGCAGATATCGGAAAATAACTACAGGATCTTTTAAACACATTTTTACAAGTTGGTATTGGGAACCAATTGCAGCAGAGGTATGGTTTTATAACACGTGATCCACAGATTAGACTTGTGGAGAGATTCTCAGAAGTAACAAATCAAATTTCCTTGGAATAAAAGGGAGGTAAATGCATGGAGATACATAGCAGAAGGAATGATGGGTGAAATCAATAAGCAAATAGCAAAAAGGTTTGGATCAGACACATGCCATACAAAGAGTAAAGACTGAGTCTCAGTTTTTCAGAAGGAAGGCAAGGCAAGCTGCATGGAGCACAGTGGCCTGATCAGCTTCTAGCTCTCTGAAAATCAGTTACATCCCACCGCTTCTTAGACGCTCCTATTTAGTTGGTGTAGCAGTCTCATACCTGATCACACATTCATCTAAACCTGGGGACGATTACTACCTGATAAATTACTTTAAATTACAAAAATAAAACATCATATGTAATCGCAACAAATTTTCACTGTTAAAATAATTTGCCTTAACTGAAGTGTTTCAAACAATCACTGGACAACAGACCAGAAATCCTAAAGTTCAAGAACAATTTCTTTTGCTGGTTTTGAACAAGCAAAAATCAAGGTTTCATAAAGTGGCTCTTGATATTTAGCTAAGATAGTTTTAAATGCAGTGGCGTAACAATAGCAGCCACAGTCTCCACGATGTTGGGGAGGGGTGGCAGCTCCAGAAGATCCCCTCCGGCACTGCGCACGGGCAGCAGGCCCCTGGGCAGACAGCTCCTGATTCGGTCTGGAGCTTGGGCGTGCCCTCCTCCGTGTACTTTTTTCAGGGAGCCACCTCAAGTTTTGTTAGGCCACTGGTTAGATGTCAACCATACAGTTAAAAGAAAGCAAAGACCAGAAGAAGGCTATTTTCTTTATATACAGAGAAAGCTATTCTGGAAGATATCCGATTCCTTGCGTGTAGACAGCAAAATGATTTTCTTTAATGAGAAAACTGTCACCGTGCCCCACTTTGACTTTATCCTGGCTTTACCCATGCCATGCCATCAATGGATTTGACAATCATTGTGTCCACTGGAGACATCTGCATTTTTCCGATGACATTCATCAACCAAGCACGTGCTCCGTTTGCCAGAGGGTGCACCCAAAATGTACAACCACGAATAGATGGGTATGCTTCTGCGTCCTCATACCAGACTTTGAGGGTAAATAGACAGTTGGTAGAAGATGGTTCTACCTCACTAGCAGAGGCCTTTTTTACCTCTACCTTGATGGGGATATAGATATTCACCTCTCGCATAAAAATGCATTCAGTCTCCCATAAAAGGCGGCTCTACTGTCCTTTAGCTCAGTGAATCCTGTAATGTGAGTATGTAGAGTATTGTGTGTGAATAGAGTGTGTGCGTGTGAATAGCGTGTGTGCGTGTGTGAATAGCGTGTGCATGTGTGAATAGCGTGTGTGTGTGTGAATAGCGTGTGTGAATAGTGTGTGTGTGTGTGTGTGAATAGCGTGTGTGGGTGTGTGAATAGCGTGCGTATGAATAGCGTGCTAGACTGTGCGCGTGTGAATAGCGCATGTGTGGGAACAGCACATGCACAGTGCGTGGAAACAGCGTGTGTGTGCGAGTGAATTGTGTGCGTGTGAGTAGCGTGTGTGTGTGTGTAAACAGTGCATGTGAACAGCGTGTGTGTGTGAATAGTGCGTGTGAATAGCGCATGTGCGCGCGTGTGAATAGTGTGTGTGTAAACAGCGCGTGCATGAAAACAGTGTGTGAATAGCGTGCGTGTGGGAGAGGCGACAGAGTAGGGAATGTTGTCCTATTGAGTGCACGGGTAATGTTGCCTAAACTGGCAGTCCTTGCTACAATTTTCTTTTTCTTCTTTAAAGAATAATAACATTACTGATGCTATACCAGGGTACCAGCCCCTTAAAGCCTGTACATGGGTGTATAAGAGGACAGATTACATTCAATTCCTCCCAGCATATGAAAAGCACCAGTACTCAAAATGCATTTCCCCTTTGCCGTTTGAGTTTTCGAGCAACCACAAATTTAGCCCAGGATCATAATTTTCTTGGAATAAAAGCTAATTAACAATTTGTCCAGTTGCTACACGCCCCTCCTACACTAGAATTAGGTTGGAAGCTTAGCTTTTGGGAGGCCCTGGTTTCATGTCAGTGCCACAAACAGAGTATTAATACTGTTCCCTTGCATTTTCTCTAGGCTCAAGAAGGTGCTCTAAGTGCTAGCTCACATGCTTGTGAAGAGCAGGACTCCGCACATGTTGTTATCTTACCCTAAAGACTAGGGCCAGTCCTAGAGGTCTGGAAGATCTATTGTTGTTTGAGACCTTTCATATGAAAGAGGAACACATTGTACAGCCCTATAGGGAGGCGAGCAAGCCCTCAACGAGCACACAAATGAGGACTAACGAACTGAAACTTGCACTGGGATAGCCTTATGACTATGCAGCCACACTGGCCAGAAAAACAGGATTACAACTGTGTCGAGTTTGCTCTGTCCTATTGCAACCCTATACAATGTACAACTTTGGGGGAAAAGCTGAACAGTGACTTTCCAGTCTGAGAAGGACTAACAGGATTCTCCTCCTGAACCAAGGTCTTTGAGTAGAGAACAAATTGCCCTTCCTAACCCCCACTGTACTGAGCACTGAATCTGAGACCAATAGGCATAGGTGCCGGTTTAGCGTGACAAGTGTCCTGTTCCCCTAACCACAGGCTAACTGGATCACTGGTGCTGCTTAAACTCTAGTTTGGGGAACTAGCTACTGGGAGCCTGATAGAAAAAAAATAACCTTCTGATAAAGGTTAGATCTCTGTTAGTTTTAAATGGCGAGTTATCGGATAATTAATTATTGACAGTATATCTCAGATTCTCAGTGGGTCTCGAAACCATTTATTTGCCTCCTTTTGCCCGCAAAACGGATTAGGAATTAAGGCACATGGCAGAAATCAAGGTTCATATATTGTACTATCCTGTGTGACACCTTGTTGTATTGACAGAACATTGTAAACAGTCCACAGCAATACAATTGAAACTTGGGAGTTCATGAAACTAAATTAAGACTACCAACCCTTTATAAAAGAAGCTGTACACATATTTGTAATCGGTATTACAGCTCTTTATCATATAGGCAGACAAATTAAGTTTAGGTACATGTGATTATTAAATTACCCTCCTTCCCAAAATGTACATTAAAAAAATTATTTTATGAAAGCCAGAGCTCCGGCAGGAAATTGTATCTATGTAGTGTAAATACTATGGCATGCAATATCAGAGTTTCAAACCCTCTGCTGTGTACAGCCTTCTGGATGGAGCAAGTTAGCCTGCCTTCAGCACCGGTTATGAAATGTACAATGCAATAGCACCGGAGGTTCTTGGGCACCGAGAACAGTTACAAAAGACCGCCCTAGGTTTTAGTTTAAAAAAAAGCACCACAGTGCCACTTTAACGAGCCGCTTACAAATTACGTTTCTACAATCACTCTGCTTTGAATATTAGGCAGCACAATCTTTACTTGGAGGCTATTGTAGCTGGCGTGCCAACAATCGCATGATGGCGGCTTGTGGTAAGGGTCAGGCGCCGTATCACGTACTTGATGTGAGGAAGCAGGCCGATCCGCAAGACGAGTACAACTTGGTTGCAGATGCAGTGGCTGAAACACACAAGCCATTCTGCTTTAGAAGGCACTAAAATGACTAGAATTAAACCAAGCTGAAACAACAAAGCCATTCTGCTTTAGAAGGCACTATGGTGACTCGAATTAAACCAAGCAGAATACCCGTTCCCTGTTCAGAGTAATTCAACAAATACGTAATTGACCAGGAGACCAGTCTACCAGATTGGATTGAATAACAGATTGCGAGATCTGCTAAAGTTCCATGCACAACACAGACTCAGCTGAGTCTGTACTTGGAAGGGTGATCGTGATCTGTGCTCCAGTGTGAATTCAACAGGAGGCCGCAGGTGTTAAAGAGCCCAAGTGTGGCTAAAGATATCATTGAGAACCGAAAGAAGAGCCCCATTTAAACCGGTTTAACACAGAACTTGATATGTTGTCTCACACGCCTGAGGGTGAAGCAAGCAGTGCCCTTCACCATGAGCCGCTGAGCACTTGAGTAACAAAAGCACACTGTGCCTCGCCCAACTAAGAAGGAATTTGTTTCATTTTGCTGGTCTTACCTCGAAGAATCACAGCCCATGGCGTTCTCAGCAGCGGCGAGTCATCAACCAGTGGAGTGTAATTCATATCAGCAGCAATACTGCCGTTCATAGCCTAAACTGTTCTGTAGAAATCTGACATTTCAATGCCAAAGCTAAAAAATACATTTATGGTGAAGTGAAGTGAAAATGCAGAAGGGATATGCAGACAAGATGTGCGCGCGCACTGACCAAAACGAAACCTATCGTGGGGCGGGACTTCCGTCTTGTGAAGCCCGTGCCCACGGAGTGCCTTGCCAGAGGAGCAGCGGTGACGCGGGGCTCCCATGCCCGAGGGAGAGCCCTGCGGAGGCTGCAGAAGTACGAAGTGCGGGTGAGTGGGGCTTAGTTGCAGGGTGGGAGGGGGTGCGGAGGGGGTCTTGGTGCGCTTGTGTGTGTGTGCGTGTGTGTGTGTGTGTGTGTGTGTGTGCGCGCGCGTGTATGTATGTGTGCGGCGGGGAAGGGTGGGGGCGTGTGTATGTGTGCGGCGGGGAAGGGTGGGGGTGTGTGTATATGCGCGGCGGCGGGGGTTTCTCTATGTGTGTGTGTGTGTGTGTGTGCGGCGGGGGGTGGGGGCGTTCTCTATGTGTGTGTGTGCGTGTGTGTATGCACGGCGGCGGGGGTGGGTTCTGTATGTGTTCGTGTGCGCGGCGGCGGGGGTTCTGTATGTGTGCGTGTGCATGCGTGTGTGTCTGCTTACAAGGAGCCATGGGAGACAGGAAGCGCGCGCGACCTGATCCCAGTTCGCAAGGTTGCGCGTGCACATCACTTGTCTCCTGTCTCCCTTGACTCCTTGAAAGCAGAAACGATTGCAATAGAGTCTCGCAGCGACGATCGCTTCGCGATCGGTTCGCAGTGCGAGACCTAAAAAAGGAGCAATGACAGCAAAGAGTCTATATGCATGGCTCTAGATCTAGAAGCAGCCATCAAAAGAATAGTGCCAGCAAGAGCTCCTGGAGCAGATGGTCTCCTGGGGGGACTTATTCCTCGCGGACTCCCATAACTGGGCAAGATATATTATGCTTTTAATTAACTCTATCTGTAATGGATGCCCCATACCCGAATCGTGGAAGGGTGCTGAGGTGGTGCCAATCTAAAAAAAGGGAGCTAGGGAGGACCCTGCCAACTACCGACCTAACGGCTTGATTGATGCTATCCAAAAAGTAGTTGGCAGGGTGTTGCTGCAGAGAATCCAACTATGGACTGAGGACGAGAATGTCCTCTACCATTATCAGGCGGGATTCAGGGCCAATACAGGGACGGTGGACCAGGCATTCAGGCTACTTCTCCTTTATTGGAAGGTAGTCGTAATAGGTAGAGGCAGTCTTTATTTCGCTTTTATTGACCTGAAGACTGCTTTCGACCTGTGCCCTCGGGATCGGTTGTGGCAAGTCCTGGGCGAGATGGGCATCCCTCCGTTAATACTTAATTTGCTGATCCGTTTGCACGAGGGTAATTATGCACAAGTGAGATGGGGTCTCAAGAGCAAAAAAATTACAGGATTCCTGTGAACACAGGGTCGTATGCTAGAGCTGTGTTATGGCACCCTCCCTGTTCTCTTTATATGTGAATAGGGTGGTTAGCTTCCTACAGGAAATTCCAGCTGATTCCCCAGCCCTGGCAGGAGATAGGCTACCTACTCTCCTGTTTGCAGACGATACACTGTTGATCTCCAAGACCCCGGGAGGGTTCAAAATCTCCTGGATAGGTTTCAGCTCTTCTGGGGGTGGATTATTAACACCACCAAGACTAAACTGATGACGTTTAACCCCTACAAACCTTTTAGGCATAACTTTACCCTGGGAGGAACATGCCTGGAGAGAGTCAGCATGTTCGATTACCTCGGTATTCGACTCTCCGAAAGAATGCATTGGAAAACCCACATCAACAAGATGCTTCTGAACCACAAACGTGTGGCCAGAGCAATAGGCAGAGAACATCGCTCCTCTCAGAGCAGAACTGTTGCGCCGGCGCTCACGATTTATGCTGTAAAGGCAGTTAGCTCGGCCCTATAGGGAGCCGAACTGTGGGGTTTCGAGAATCTAGAAGAGATCTGTAGATCCGAAAACAAGTTTATAAGAGAATTAGTGATGCTTCCCTGAAATGATCGAGATCTTGTTTGCCCCACTGAAAGAAAATGTTGTAGATCTAACTCCCACTCGTGGCAACAGGTCCTCAAGCCTGCTGAGAGTGTCCACTATTGTGCTTTACATTTCACACCTTTCATTCGCAGATGCACTCAGTGGTGGATGGACCATTCCCAGAAGCTTTGCGCCTCCTGGGACAGGAGATGTGATCTTGTATTGCCCTGCTTGCTGATGTAGTTCATTCTGGTCTTATTGTTCATTCGAATGAGCACAATGCAGTTTCTTATACTTTGAAGGAAAGCCTGCAAGGCTAACAGCACTGCCTTGAGCAGACTGATATGGAAATGACGATGAAACATTAGTCACCTGCCGCTGACTGCAGGTCTTAAAGGTACGCTCCCCATCCATCTAGGGAGGCATTGATGGTGGTGACTGATGGAGAAGCTGGACTTAGGAAAAAAAGACCAACTGACAGATTCGCTTGTCGCTTCCTCCAGGATAGGGCTTTGACCATGGTTGGAGTCACTTTGATGAGGTCGTCAAAAGACCCCATTGTCTGTACCCATTGTCTGTCGAGTTCATCCTGGAGCCGATTCATCTGTAAACCGTAAACTGCAGAATGGAACTAGAGAGATGCATGATGACATCATCCCTACTAGGGACTTGTAGAGGCGAACTGAAGGAGACCCTTTTCTTCGTACCAATTTTGCTAAAGACATTAGTCTTAATTGCCTCTCCGATATGGGGTACGCTTTGCTGAGTGTAGTATTGAGTGTTGTTCCCAAGAACGTGATGTTCCTTGACGGGTAAAGAGCTGACTTTTCTGGATTCAGTGTGAGGACAAGCTTGATAAATAGGGTTGTGTAGGCGGTTGTCGATCCCTGTGCAGCCTGATTGAAGGTGCCTACACTAACCAGTCGTCAAGATACAGAGAAAAACTTGTGTTTAGGTTTCCTCAAGAAGGCTGCTACAGGTGCTATACACTTTCTGAAAATGTGAGGGGCAGACTTTAGGCCAAAAGAAAGAACCCTGAACTGGTAATGGCTGCCGGCTAAATACACATCCTGGAGGTCAAGGGTTGACATATAATCTCACTTGTTTAGGAGTAGCAGAATATTCCGCAATGTTACCATGCAGAATTACTGTCGAGACTTCTCAGGTCTAGAATTTGTCGCAACTCCTTCAACTTCTTGCAGACCAAGAAGAAACTGGAATAGAATCACTCTCTTTGCTATGATGCAGAAACTATCACCTCTTTCTTGAGTATGGTTTTGACCTCCAACTTGAGAAGATGTAGATGTTACAGTTTGGAGGTTTGAGGTGGGGTTGGTGGTGGGGTCTGGATGAATTCTAATATTTGGCCAAATTGAACAAGGTTTAAAACCTGTTGATCTGTTGTTATATCTTGCCAGCGTTTAATATAGTTGGACATTCTTCCCCCTAGCTAGAATGGGGGAAAAAGGGGAGTATTCGGAGCCTGCAAGCGGTCATTGACATTGGCCAGCGTCTTTTCCCAGGCGTCCCGCTCTGCTTCTTGGTGCTAGCCTATTGTAGGCTGTTTGTGGTGGTTGCTGTTGGGAGTACTGGGGATGAAACTGCAGAGAGACAGATGAACGTGAGGGGTATTGATAATGTTGGTTACCTCCTCTGTAGGAGGAAAGTTCTCTTCCCTGAATGCCTCTAAAGGCCAATATCCTGTATTGAAGTGTACCCAATGATTTAACTGTATCTGTCTGGTTTTATGGCTTGTAGGGCTGTGTCAATATGCTTGATGAAAAGGGCTTCGCCATCTAAGGGCAGATCCAAGATCTTGTTTTGGACCTCCGGCCTAAAAGAGGTAGCTTCCAGCAAGCCCTGCCTCCTTAACACAACTGCTCCTACAAGTTGTCTGAAAGCAGTAGTGGCAATGTCCATGGCACAATCAATCACCTCCGATGATGCGCGCTCCCCCTCCTGTAGAACTTTTCTGGCCTCTGTTCTGATGTCCTATGGGAGCTGGTCTGGATATGGAGCACTATCGGATCCACATTTGGGGATCATATAGTCTGAGAACCACCATGGAATTCACCGCCCTTAACGTAAGCATGGACATGGATGAATAGCGCTTACCAATATTATCAAGGTGCATACCCTCCTTGTCTGGAGGAACGGAGATTGGCTCTGAGGAATTCTTAGATCTGCGCTGGGCTGCCTGTGTAATAACTGAACCAGGCTTTGGGTGGCCACTGAGACAACCAAGAGCATCCGCTGCAGCCTTGTATTTTTTATCTAAGCACAGTAGAACTCAAGTCACCGTGGACAAATTCTTCATTACTTTTAAGCCCTCATCCCATATGTAGCTCACAATGGGCATAGCTCTCACACTCTTCCGAAAGGGCTCCTTGAAATCATAAAAAAAGCAGTCTGTCTGAGTAGTGGGCATGGGCATGGGCATGGGCAGGTCGAACCTTTTTGCCTTTCTTTCTAGCAGGTTATGGAATCCTCCAATGTCTTCAGGTGGGTAATCCACTGGAGATCATGGTGCAGGCATGAGATAATCATCCCATTCTTTGTGGGGGGTCATGGAGATCCCCCTCTTCTCTGTCATTTATTTATTTAGAGTGTTATAGTGAGTGAACGTGACCTGATTAGGGTATCAGACCGCTTCACAGAAAATTAGAAACTTTCAGTGGAAAAAAGCAAGCAATCATAACTAACATCAGAGAGAGAAACAGAGGCAAAAAAACAGCCAGAGAAGAGCAAAAGTGACTACCTTAACATCTGCCCTCTAAGGTTACACTGAAGTACAAATTTTGCAACATCCTAGACAACATACAAGAGAGTATAAGTTACAAATAACAAATTAGGTACAGCCAGGCGGATCAGTGGTCAGCCTCTCAAGCAGAGGGGTTCACAGACCACTGAGAATACAAAGGTGTGCGCGGTTATGCCCCGACGAGAGCTGTTGAGTAAGCTAAGCCGAAATCAGTGAATGCTCTGGGAGAGTGTTATGGCAGGTATTTACCCAAAAGAAAAATCTTGGCTGCCTTCTTAAAGTTTGGGATACTTCTAATGTGTTGTGGCAGCGAGTTCCATACTCTAGGTGCGGCCCTGGAGAACATCATCGGAAGTTGCTGGGTCCTGCAGGAGAGCTGTTTGTGGAGTATGTCTTACCGACATATGCTGTTTAGTAGATGGCTGCCCAGGTGGAGATTTTAAAGGTAAGGAAGCTTGTACAGCAGTAGATGAAGTTGTGGAAAAGACTTTCTGTAATCTGATGGCATGAATTGCAGGTCTGTAACTAATGAGGAAGGCAGAGACACCATTTCTTCTTGGTATTGTTGGTGGTATCGGTCTTGAGAGACGTAATGCTCTTGTTCCTCAGATACACACATTACACTTGTCCTCCTGGCACTTGACATGCAGTCCAGATGGGCTATGTGCAACCCCAAAGGGCCCCTCACCATCAAATCTTCTTCATCCAACAGGTGGGCTGGTAGCAATGGTGATACCTTACTTGGAGAGGTATGTGCAGGAGTTAAATGCCTTATTTTTACAGGATGGAAGCAACTATGTTGAGAGAGAAGTGTCTTCTGTCAACCGGAGAAACGTCATCATCGACGGGGGAGCCGCCGTCATCGACAGAGGAACAGTCTTCACCGTCATCGACAACTTGGTCAGAGTAATCTTCAGCGTCGACGGTCTAGGTATATGAGCTGTTGACAAGGATGTCATCGTCGAGGAAGACAAGGTTGTAGGCAGTGTGGAAATAGTGCTCGTGGTAGCTGTCTTCGACCCGCTGAGTATGTCTTCATCATCAATGGTGCAGACAATGCCATTTTCATCGATTAAGAGGCGCTCATCAAAGATCTGTCAGTAGATGGTGCAGATGCTGGTTTCTTGAAGGAGAGAGAGACCTTAGGAGGTGGTGTAGGCAGGTCAGACGTAGCTTTTTTTAGGCCTATTTGAGGAGACAGATGGTCTCTTTTCCTTTCGCCTGGAACAAACCTCACCTTCCTGAGGAGATTTTGAAGACTGTGCCCTCTGCAAGACCCATGAGTGGTCTTTTTTATGGTCCTTCAGAGAAGACTGAGATTGACATGATCTCTCCCTCTTCTGCGACTTTCTTGAGGAGGATAAAGAGTCCTCACTGTCATCATCAGACAACAGGTCCTTCCTGGTTTCAAGTTTTTGGAGCCATATCAGCAGCCGTCCATTTACAGTCCATCAGTGTTTTAGTACAAAAGGTACAACGACCTTGCATTTTTTGACCTTATGAACTGGATAAAGGCAATATATACAGTTCTGATGAGGATCATTAGAATGAAGCCAGTTCTTAATTTGAGCCGATTGCTTCTGATGCTCAGCACCGGCACTTAATTGTCAACAAAGGCGCTTGTTGGACTTGTAGGCTGCCCAGCGAAGCAATAGAAGCATCTAATGAATACTACATAGACATACGCGGCGACCCAGGCTGCGGCGGTGTGTTATTGTGGCCTAATGTAACACTGTGTGTGAGTGCTGATCTCAAGAGCACGCATCTAAATATTTTAAAATTACTATTGCTGATTTTATGAGCACATTCAGAATTCTTTTTAAAAATTGTATTTTTTCATTGTCTGCACCTACCTGCACTACCTGCCCTCGTGACCCCGTTCCGCCCCGGCTTTCGTGCCGTTTGTGCGGAGGGTCAGCTCGAGGAGCGGTACTTCTTGCCTCGTGGCACCACTTCCGCCCTGCACGAACCTTTGCAGGTTAGCGTTCTAGTACTCCCTCACCCCTCTATATAATGTCAGTATGGAGGCAGCGCAGCGGACGAGCGCAGCGGGAGCGCCGACTTCGCGCCGAAGTCGCGCACAAGTCAAGCCCGTCTGCGCCCGTCCGCGGCCGACCAGGCCCAGGGCCTTGTCGTAATGCCCATTTTTATTCCTACTCCTCCTCTGACCTCTTGAGCCTTAACACATCAGGACCCATCCCTACTCATGCTGTTAAGGCGGCTCTGATATGTGGCATTCTTATTCCGTCCGCCTTTTCGGCGCAGGCCTCTCTTCACGATCTGACCCCTTCTGTCCCACAAATTTCCACCTCCTTGTCAATCTTTTATCTTAACACCCGCTCCCTTATTCGACATCAGCTTGAGGTGTTTCAACTATTGACCGATAGCTCTATCGATATTCTCCTCTTAACAGAGACTTGGATCACTGAAGACTCCGCCCCTGATATCCTCGCTGCTATCCCTTCGGGATACTACATTATGCACAGCAACCGGCCTGCTGGGAGGACTGGGGGCGGCGTGGCGGCCATTATCCGCTCTGAACATGTCTTCTCGGAAATTTCGGTAAATCCCATCCTCAAAACTGAACTATTGGCACTAAAATTTTCCTCCCCCAAATCTTCCTTCGTTTGTGTCCTTGTTTATCGACCCCCGGACCCTATGCCCTTCTTCCCCCAACTCTTCAGTGACGCAATTGCTCACTTAGCAATAAACCACGCCAATATCGTGGTAATTGGCGATTTTAATTACTGGCCAGCCGATGTTCATGAAAATCATCTGTCGGTGGAATTCACAGACTTGCTCACAGGCATGAATCTTACCCAACACATCCACGCCCCCACCCATTTGAAAGGTCATACTCTTGACCAAGTTTGGACTTCTAATATCGACATATCATCTCCCTCGGTTTTCCCTTGTTCCTGGTCCGATCACTACTTCATCTCTTTCCACCTACATTTGCACACCCCCTGGCCCCCTCCCCGCTCCTCCAACATCATGGCTCGCAACTGGAAAAGGGCCAACTTGCCGGACTTCCTGGATTCTCTGATTGCTACCGCACCCCTGCCGTCGACCTCACTAGAGCTTCAAGCTGAGTCTCTTGATGCATGGCTGCAACAGGCTAGCGATGAAGTTGCTCCTCTAAAGAAAATTAAAACCAAGCGTCCTCACGACGCTCAACGTTGGTTCACGGACCAACTCAAAGCAGAAAAACTTGCACTGCGACAATCTGAACGCCGTTGGCGTCGCCATTACGACCCTTTGCTTAAACTAGCCTACATCGAGGCTCTGAAATCCTACAAACGATTAATCTTGGAGGCCAAGACGGCATACTTTTCCCAAAAAATTTTGAACTCCAACAATAAAACCAAGGATATTTTCTCAATCGTAAATGAGCTCTCCATGCCAGACAGAGTCACCCTTCAACCACAGCCGACTCAATCCCTCTGTGACTCACTCAATTCTTATTTTACAGATAAAATAATCACAATAAAAAATAATATTCCATCTCCGGCTTCCTCCACTTTTCCATTCCTCCCCCCCACAAATACTCATATTCTTACAGAGTTCCCTCCGATATCCTTAGAAGAGTTCACTAATCTTCTTCATAAAGTCAGTTCAGGCTCCCCTAACGACTGCTGCCCCCCGCAGGTCTTAAAAGAAGCTTTCCTCGCCTGTCCAGGCCCCCCTTTGGCACTACTCAACAACTCCCTTGCCATCGGGAAGGTCCCTTCTTCTTTTAAGCAAGCTGCAGTCTTACCGATATTAAAGAAATCTACCGCAGACCCCTCTATACTCAGCAACTTCAGACCTATCTCTCTCCTTCCTTATTTAGGAAAGATCCTGGAGACCTTTGTCACCCGTCGTTTGAGCTCCTTTATAGAGCAATCCTCCTTCTTAGACCCCCAACAAGCAGGATTTAGACCCCTCCACTCCACCGAGGCGGTCATTGTTGCTGTTATGGACACCCTTAGGAAAGGTGCGGATAGTAACACCCCTCAAGCCCTTGTCCTATTAGACCTTTCGGCAGCTTTCGACACGGTCGATCACACTCTTTTGATCGACCGTGTCCACAATGCCGGCATTCAGGGAGTGGCCCTTGACTGGCTTAGATCTTTTCTCCATCAACGATCTCAGTCCGTCCACTTATCCTCTTTTTCTGCTTCTTACACTTCCCTTCCTTGTGGAGTCCCTCAGGGCTCAGCACTCTCTCCCCTCCTTTTTAATTTGTACCTTCAACCCTTATTAGCTTCCCTCCGTCACTCTCCGGTCACTATATTCAACTACGCTGATGACCTTCAGTTAATTTTTCCCATAGACTCCCTCCCTTCCTCCCGCACTAACTTTCAGACCACTATGATGACTATCGCGGAGTGGATGCACTGCAGCCACCTAAAGCTGAACCCCACAAAAACTGAGCTCGTCCTGGTAGGAGGCCCCAACCATCCCTGGAACTCCACGTTCTGGCCAACTTCCTTGGGGCTAGCACCCTCTCCTGTCAGCTCCGTCAAAAGCCTGGGGGTGATTATTTCTGAGGACCTGTCAATGCGACCCCAGATCAACGCGGTCACTTCTGCCTGTTTTTTCCACCTCAGGCGGATCCGTAAGATCAGCAGGTATTTCAGTAAGGAAGCCCTGACCCAAGTGGTCATTGCGCTCATCACCTCCAGGCTCGATTACGCCAATATTCTCTATGCTGGGATTCCAGCTTGCCATCTTCAACGGCTGCAGCTGGTGCAGAATCAGGCCGCCCGCCTGATTTTCCACCAGCCTAAGCACCAACATGTCACTCCCCTTCTTCGCAGCTTACACTGGCTCCCGGTATCCAAACGCTGCACCTTTAAACTGGCATGTACCACCTTTAAAGCCTTATCTGATGCAGCGCCTGCTTTCATCTCCTCGGCTCTGACTCGTCACATCCCTACGAGAGCCCTTCGTTCAGCCTCCTCAAACCTCCTTGTGGTGCCCAGATTTAAGAGGAAAAAACACGGTGGTCTGAGTTTTTCCTTCCTGGCCCCCTCCACCTGGAATTCCCTTCCCCTACCCCTTCGTATCTGCTCAAAGCTTGACTGCTTTCGCCGACTTCTAAAAACTTTGCTCTTTCAAGCTGCCTTCGACTAACCCCCTGCTTCCGGTCCCCTCATTTGTCTATTCAGCGCCAAGAAACCAGTGGTGATAGAGCGCGTTACAAATGTTTTTTAATAATAATAATAATAATTTTAATAATAATAATACTACACAGGGTTTGTAGGTCATGAACTCCCTCACTGCTGCTGTGTGCTGACTGATTCTTTACCCTGCAAGGTCTACCAACACCACATGGGCTCGAAATGTTGCTTTGTGCCAAGGTGTGCACACAGGCATACAAAAGCTGCATGGATCAACAGAGAATATTAGTCGGACTGCTGAAGTCAGAGAAACCTAAAGCTCAAGGGATGACCATCTCTCCCCACCAATGCCAGGAGAAAAAAGAAGCTTAAGATGGGGAGAAAAGAAGTATGAAGAAATACCAATAGCTCATATCATATAAACATGGAACACGCACATTCAGGTCATGTCCCCTGAAAATGAGCCACTTACCCGTATCTCATGTGGCACAGATGTCTTCAAGAATGACAAGAAGAGCACAGCCATTGCAGAACAAGCCGCTGGTATCTCCGCAGCATCAAAAGCCACTGGTAAAGGCGTATGCCACATTCGAGTCATTGTGAAGAGTCTGGGGCCTGGTCGGATGACTGCCATAAATGGCTTGACTATGGGAGTATTGGAAGTAATCTCCTTCACTACAATGAATGCCAGCCATAGAAAGCTCGGAGGATGTAGAAAGAAATTATTCCGGCAAAGTATAAATCCAATTATTGACAAAACATCAGTCTTTAGTCTCTTAATTATAAAAAAAGCAGGATGACTCATTTAGCAAAGCACACGATGAAACAAATTCTGCCTTAAATAAATGGCACAAGACAAGGAAAATGAATAGCAAATTAAAGTTACCTCCTTCTCTGTATAAGAAAATATTTTTGCTTTCATACCTTATTCATTCAAAGAATAACACTAGAATCTGTTTAAGGTGTTTTCTTTTTTGATATGCTGCATAACTATTTTTCTTTTTATTGTTATTACTTAATTTCTCACAATACAAATAGTAGTGCAAAATTCCTTGTTAAAAATATATACCGTCACTTGCGACCATCTGCCACAAGGTGGCGCTGTCCATCTAATTTGGAGATTACCTCAATAACAGTTAATTACTAATTCAATATACATTAAAATTACTATTACCTGCAGCCCAAGCCATTCTTATAGCTTAACCTGCCTCTATGATCCTGCCTGCTTTTACCTTTGAAAATAACGGTTGTGTGTTTAAAAGAAACTCAGGGCAGTTTTCTTTACATACATCATATATGGTGACTTGTATGTCTTTATTTGGTCAAATGTAAAAGTTTTACATGCCTTAATGGCAGTTTATGAGCCTAATATGGTGTTTTTCAGGATGCATATATACATGTATATGCATATTATCTATATATATGGGTATTTATGTGTATATATATATGTAGATATATGCATATGATGGGCTATTGCTCTGGGATCCCGCACGTGGGCGGGACTATTCAGTGCTTAGGACTATTGATGAGTATCCCCTGGAAGAGAATTGTGTTATTACTACCATTTACAGCATGGCAGGGGCAATGTTGTGGTGCAGGCTGCTGTGGCCTCCTGATGAGAGCCCTGGCACAGATTTTTTTTTTCCATTTTCTTTACAACTTAAGCATTGAATGAAGCCTCTTCTTACCACAGGTAGAACAGGCCCTGCAAAAAAAACTCTTCTTATCTGACATAATGAAGTCCGAATTGAAGTCAAGAAATACAGACAGACTGGTGTTAAGGATAAATCTGTATACCCCTAAAGTAATAAGGTTTGGAATTCCATGGAATAGTTCAGAACAGGTATAACTGAGTCGACCTCAGTGGACACTCCCAAGCATGACGTGCGGTAGAAAATCTGAGGGCCTGGAGCTTCTCACAGGAGTATTCTAGAGGGCAGGGAAATCTGATTGGTTCAAACCTAAGTTTGGTCTCTTTTTTAAAAATGACTAGGACATGTTACAAAACCAAAGGGCTTAGGGCCTTTCTAGTCTGTATTTAAAGTTGCACTGCTATTATAAGGGACCGTGGGACTTCCATCTCGATGACGTAGAATGATTTAAGCATGTGAATCTACGAAAGTTCCAATATTGGAGTAAATAAAACTTTGCATTAAACAGGACTATATCCTTTTGTGTAGTAGAATATAATGCCTATTATGTTTAAGAACAGTTACCTTGCCATCATAATAAATCACATTTTCTGCATGCTAAAATTCACGTTTTGCTGCATATAAGGTTGTGGACTATTGTTTGTAGGCTATTGTGGCAATCAAAAGGGCTCTGGTAGATATAAATACTAGACTGACTAATAAGCAAGTGTTTTCTAATCAATGTTTGTGGGCATGTTTTTGCTGGCATATACATAGCATGTCTTCATTAGTTTCATTTTTCTAGATTTTAGTAGTGATGTTAGGGCAGCACCTTAGTTTTACTATTAGTTGCAATATGTTGATGTTCCAGGTTGTGGGATGTTTAAACTAGCTTTTTAATGAATGATAGCAAATTGCGTTAACCCTTGTTTAACATTCTCTATCATGAAGAGCAATGCCCGTAATGTACTCTGAGCAATATGAAAAGAGAGGATGTGTATGAACTACATCTCCTGAGATAGACATCCAGTTACAGGTAGAGGAATTTCTTCTACTTCCCAAAGTGATTGATGCTACTTACCGGGAGCCCATCCTGCAGAGTGACTGATATGAAGAGGGAGGCATATAAACAATGGCTGAGTTGTAGCACAGCATCAGAAAGCTTAACACTTCAAACCTAGAATAGAAAGTTCATTATTTATCAAAGAGCAGAAGGAAAAGTGAATTAATTACAGGGGTGCAGATTCAATGTAGAAGACAAAAGAAGATACTATGCAAATGGTTAACTTTTATTGATAGCGGTGATTCAAATGAAAGTCTATTACATAAACGTTTTTAGGCAGGAGACCAAGTTATGGCGTAGGTAGGCATCTTTAACCAAACCCACAACTTGAATGATCTCAAGATCAGGCACAACAGAAGCCTGACTCTTCTTCCTCCCCCCCCCCCCCATGAATTTCCTCCCCTGTATCCAGCGCTTCTCCCATGGTTGTCAGTTTATCTTCTCATCCAGTAGGGTATATTGTGCCCTTCTCCACTCAGCCTCACCTTCAGATTAAAATAAGCAGTTAACAACATCAGTATCTGACGATGACAATGTCATCTTTAGGTGTTAGATGGGGTGACACTGAAGAAGGCTTTCGGATATGACAAGATACAGAGCACCAGCTACTGAACTACGAGAACAGCATACTGAGCGCATATGATTGACACAACAGCATTAAGATGTTAAATGACTGTTTCTTACAATATACATTACTCTTTGGTCAAATAAACAAAGCGAAAGCGAAGAATGTTTGAAAAATCCTGGTTGTACAAACAAGAGTACAAGAAGATGACAACTCGTACACAAGTAGTCAGCAATCAATTAGAAGTTACCCCACTCCTCCATCCTCTCGCCACATTTTTGCAATCAGAAATACCAGGGCGCTGACCAACCCATTGATAAGTTCCTCCAGTTCTGTATAATTGGTAACTTATTTTTTTAAGGTTTGCTCTCCTCTATTTAGTGCCACAGTAGCACCCCAAAACGTCTCCAAGACCAGTAAGGCCCAGCCAGTAATAGATCAGTAGGGAAGCTTGAAGCTTTCTCAGACTACCAAAGGGGTACGGAAGGCAAGCCACAGCACCCTGAAAGATGACCTGCAATGGTCCTGCATCTTCACTACAAGCTCCTCCAATTGGTCCATCGCAACTAATGTCCATCCAATGGCCGATGAAATTATCAGTCTTTTTGGTAAAGTTTGCATCTAGTTGAATCAAGATTTGCCTGTGGCATGCCAAGTGAGGTTCTTTTCAGAGAAACTTTAAGTGAAGGCTGGCTTCTTCCGCTTTTGTTGTCTAACTCCCTTGTGGTTGCTACAACAGTAAATGTAGAGGCTATGCTAAAAGCGACCTAAATCAACCTGTTTAACGATGTCAAAAAGACGGAGAACACAACAAATGCACGGTTCATTGCTCAAAACATTTCATGGGGCTGATGAGAGAGGCTTTTTGTTATCTAACTCAATGGTGCTAATTGCATTGACCTAGGGAGGATGAAGTGCTGAGTAAACCTGCTGGATATAAACCTATAACAACAGGGTTAAAATCATGTACATGCAATGAAGGCATGAGATCACTTTGTGTGATCAGAAAGGAAACACATTTTATCTGATAAACCCAAGGACCATTCCACAAGAAGTAAACCAGCCACAGCATCTATATATAGAAATACTCCTATAGCTCATATTTGTTAAGCAGTGATTTAGGGTTCTGTGGGGACACTCAAGTGGGTCATGGGCTTATACGAATCTATTCCGTTGGCTCATTTCATCTTTGGATTTATTACCATCCTGTGCCTTCCTACAAGTTTCTAAGGAGGTGGGGGGCTTTCCACTCTGTTCAAATGTTTATGATCATCAGTGAGAATCCTACAGTGGAGAAGAAAACGTTACTTACTAGTAATCTTAGTTCTCTAACCTGAGATTCTTCAGTGCAGTCAGGAGTCCAATTTCCTCCCCATTGGGAACCTCAAGGTGGTAACGTAAAGTACGAGGAATGTATGTATGAGGAACCTCTTGGCTACCTTAAAGGTGCACTGCCACATGTCAGTTCTAGAGAGATGTTGCTGACATCAGCGCATGTCCCCTCATTTACTTAACTTTTTCTTTTAAAAATTACATGCAAGCAATTATTTTTGTTCTGAATTATGAAGAGGTGATTTGACATATAAGGAAAGCCTGTGAAATTCGCCTAGCATAGCGTTCAGGTGTTTTTTTTGTGTAAATATTACTTTTTTTTTTAAATATCTTCTCGGGCTGGTCTACCGAAGTATTTATGAATTTCAATGAAGATTCCACGATGGAGAAACAACCAAGCATCAGGAAGTAGACTAACGTAATTCAGTGTGGGGGTCCGCATCACCGCGCTGAAATGCAAAGTCACGCATTATAGGCATTAGCACCTGCCCTGGGCTGTCACAATTCCAATGCAGAGTGTGAAATTACAGCTGGAGGGGCAGCACGCCATGGTGTGTGCGCTGCTCCCGGGCAGCTGGGGCTGGCTGTCTGAGCCCTGCTAGTGCTACAGTGTAACAATTTGTGCCCAAAGGAGTACGGAGACTGTCATCAGCAGACTGAATATGTGGTCTTCACGTCGTGCTGCTGGCTGTGGCGTAAATAGGGGTCAGACAGCAGAGTTATTGTGCGGCAAATGGCAGTGCTGCTCGCACCACCGTGGTCAAATTTAAAATAAATCAACATTGTGATCCCGTGACAATTAGACCCTTAACCAATGGGACAGCGGTGACCGTGCTGAAGCCCAGAGCAGGTCAGCACACCACTCACTAACTGTGCAGCTGCTGCCACGTGGTTTGCCGCCGTAGGATGAGTCGCTGTGGCTAGTATTGGATGCGGCCCAAATACCGAATTGCTGAGGCTCATGGTGCCTCGCAAATATAAGTAAGTGACTACTTATTCACTCGCTGTATGCCTCTTTGCGCAGTTTAGCACCGACGGCCTCCATACGTCCCATGCCTGGAACACTGGGTTTTCCGAGAACACACATTGGCACAGGAGATTTTAGTTTTACTGGATTACCATGCGACAGGTCAACCTTCACACAGAGCCGCCAGAATGAGCCCGAGTTGCAGCACAAGCACTTTAAATAACTCGCGGTTTACCCACTGCACAACTTTTTTACTTATTTCAACATGGACAACTTTCTCACGTCCCTTGCCGGGAATGCTGCGCTCATGATTCATACAGACTATCGAGGTTCTAGTACCATTAAACCAGCATTTACCACTGTTTACCCACAGCACACCTTTTCCAGCACAGATGGCTTTAACACATCCCATGCCTTGAATACTTAGTTCTTGACTATATGCACTGCCGTGGTTCAAGTACCTTTGTACCATCAAGCCAGCATTTATTGTATCTTCTTGGCCACGCCGAGAATCTTGCACCATTCCATAACTTTCACTACATATTGTTTTTGATTCAAGCACAATGCACATCTATGTGCAAAATGAACAAGTTACTTACCTTCGGTAACGCTTTTTCTGGTGGATACAGTATCTGCCTGTGGATTCCTCATCTTCCGCGTGACGTCTTGGAGCCATAAGAAGACCTCGTCGACCAAACTTTCAGTGCCTTCGAGGCGAACTGGTGAATTGACATTTTCACAAGTATACACAGTATACAAACACAGCCCACATTGGAAATTCTTCATCATATACATTTCCTAATGCCAAGCATCACATGACTCAAACAATAAATCACACAAGAAAGACATTGATTATTTTTCGGTATAATAAGCAGACAGGCAACGTGGAGGGGAGTGGGTCAGTGAGCAATCCACAGACAGATACTATATCCACTAGAAAAAGCAATACCGAGGTAAGTAACTTGTTCTTCTGATGGAAACATCTGACTGTGGATTCCTTACCTTTTTAATTGAATCCCCAAGCAGACTCGCTCCCGGCCGAGAGTGTGCCTGCCTGCAACAAAAAATCCTGCAGTACGGAAAGTGCAAAATGGCTGTCCCTCCTTACCTCCAAATCCAAGCAATGGTGCTTCGCAAAAGTGTGCAGGGAGGCACAAGTTGCCGCCATGCAAATGTCTACCACAGGGACACCTCTAGATAAAGCCAAAGAAGAAGACTTAGCTCTGGTAGAATGAGCTTGAATACCTTCAGGAGGCTCCTTCTTGGCCAAGGTGTAGCAGATCTTGATACAGAGGATGATCCACCTGGACAGCGTTCTTTTGTGGACAGCCTTGCTCTTCATCTTGCCCACATATTAGATGAAGAGTTGACAGAACCAAGGACCTAAAGTCCTCGGTTCTGTCCAGGTAGAAGCTGACTCGACCTCTTGGGGTCCAGGCAATGAAGTCTCTCCTCCTCCTTTGAAGGGTGAGGGTAGAACATGGGTAAGGTGATGGACAACCCTAAGTGGAAAAGAGTGACTACCATAGGCAGGAAAGCAGCTCTGGTCCTAAGAACTATCTTATCCTCATGGAATGATGTAAAAGAAGGCTTGGAGCTAAGAGCCTGCAACTCACTCACCCTCCTAGCGGAAGTGATTGCAAACAAAAATATAGTTTTAAATGCTAGGAACTTTAAAGGGACAACTATGTAATGGTTCAAAGGGTGAACCCATCAAGAAAATGAGAACCACATTCAGATCCCACTGAGGCATGATGAAGGGAGTGGCAGGAAACCTATTTGTGATACCTTTAATGAATCTCATAACCATGGGAGATTTAAACAATGAGGGTTGATCTGGTAAACACAGAAAAGCCAACAAGGCAGACAAGGAACCTTTAACAGTAGCTACTGCACAACCCTGTTGTGGTAGGGAAAGAGAGAAACCTAGAACATCAGACAAATCGGCCTGCAAAGGATCAATCAATCAATCCCTATCCACACCATTTAACATTCTTGGACACTTACCAGAATAGACCGATTTGGTGGAATGTCTTCTGGTTGATAATATAACATCCATTACATCCGGTGGGAGAGCGAAAGAGCTCAGGTTGCCCCATTCAATCTCCAGGCATGAAGGTGCAGGCTCTGGAGGTGGGGGTGTAGAACCTGTCCCTGTGACTACGAGAGGAGGTCTTCCCTAAAGAAGATCTGTGCACCACACCCTTCGCAGCCAATCTGTGGTAATCAATACGACTTGTGCCCGGTCTTAGCGAATCTTCTTTAGAACTCAAGGAATCAAGGGTATGGGAGGAAACAAGTAACAAAGCTGTGATAGTGTAACATCCCCTGGTGCTCCTCTCTTGGAATGTAAATGGACTACAGGAAAAAAATCAAACGGGAAGTAGTATTGCAATACATTAAGCGGCGAGCACCAGATATTGTACTGCACCAAGAAACTCATATATAGGGCACATTCTATTGCGCACTTAATAGATGGGGCTACAAATTGGCAGCACACGCGGGATATACCAGGAATTCAAGAGGGGTGGGCATATTAGTAAGGAAGGCATTTCTCTTTACTGTTCAAGCTGTGACGCCTGACCCACTTGGGCAATTATTGACATTTCCTGGAACTTGGTAAGTTAGACTTTTGAACATCATCTCGCTCTACATTCTGCCACGGTTCCACTCCTCTGTGCTAGTGGTTCTAGGTGCCCACCGAGTGAAATTGCCCCAAGGTGACATACTGATTGGAGGTGACTGCAATGCATGAAGAAATAGATTGTTGGCGGCCAAGGTTATCAAAAACATCAGTCAACTATTGCGAGGAAAATAAGGGGTCAGTGAACTTGCATCAAATTCTATAGGAAGGCATCAAGGATGTAATTAGGGGTCAAGGCACATCCCTGGTTACCTCACACAAGAAAGAAAAGGCAAGGTAACTTACAGAGATATAAGAAGAGAGTATGAGGACTGAATTAGAGCTGCTGCGGGCAGATACCCCCGAATCACAGCACAAACTACAGATCAAACAGGAGGAATATAGGGACATGGCAGAGGACCAAGCCAGAGCACACTTTTGGGAAACTTCACACCGACTATATGAAGTAGGGGATAGAGCTAGTAAATTGCTGGCATGGTTATACAGGTGGAAGCAGGCCTCACAATGGGTCTTTGAGGTCACCTCCGCTTCGGGGGAGCATGTCAGTAATAGGCAATGGATCGCAGATACCTTTGCAACTTATTACCAGCAACTCCATACGTTCTCAACTCAGATTAAGTAAGCTGAGGTGAAGGAACTTCTAGACACACTCAATAAACCCACCTTTGATGCATCCAATAAAGATAGCTTAGAGTTGGAGCTGACAGAAACTGAAGTGATGAAGGTGATCCATGCACTAAAAACAGGGAAGGCAATGGGGCCCTAATGGTCTACCGATTGATCTATACAAGGTGACAGCTTCCACAACTGCACCATATTTACTGAAAATGTTTCAGGAGAGTGTCCTGCTAGGGAAGCTCCCTGAAAATCAGAGACTCCCCAATATAGTTGTGATCCACAAAGTACGGAAACCTCCGGATGACTATGCCTCGTACAGGCCAATCTCTCTGCTTAATGCAGAATTAAAGATCCTTGCCAAGATCCTAGCGACCCGACTGGGCCTGTTAATGCATGAACTGGTCCACCCTGACCAATTCAGGATTCATTCCGGACAGAGACACATCACTTAACCTTAGGCGACTACATGAAGTGTTAGGAAGGGCTGAAATTATTAGAGAAGCGGCAGTAGTAGTATCATTAGAAGCCAGAAAAGCTTTCGATATGATAGAATGGTCCTTCCTGTTTGCCGTCCTAGAGCGGATGGACTATGGGAGTAGTTTCATAGCATGGATCAGACTGCTATACACTAAACCCCTTGCATAGGTTGACAGTAAACAAGGGGGCGATCGTCAATATTTAGTCTCCACAAAAGTACGCAGCAGGGTTGGTAATACGCCGAAATTCGAACACGGGAAGGAGTACTCTCCACTTCGTGCTGCCTATACCCCAGATGTCCACTGTACTTCAAGACTGTTTTTTTCCCCTCTTATTAGGAGGTTGTATTGAGGCACTTAATATTTGCATTTACAGTTATTTTAGGTTTTTGCCGTACTTGAGGTGACCGCAATATAGATGTGTGGCTGAATTTGTGATTACCGTTTACACTGCCTCTGCGCTGGATACTTGAGTTTCGAACCCTGATGAAGTCTGAGGTTATGTGCTTATAGACGAAGCACGTGTTGGCTCAATTTGTGGCTATATGTGATGTTGAAGGTGTGAAGCATACTGTATTTGGACATATATGAAAACTGAATAAACCACCATGAAAACGGATTAAGAAGACTTTGATTTGGACTGATTACGTTTTTCTGTGAATGTGGCTCAGGACTTTGCTATTTGTTTTTTTGTCCCCTATCCCACTAATATTTGCCTTGGTTCTGGAACCTCTAGCAGCCTTGATACGGGGCGATCCCCTTACTAGAGGACTTAAATGGACAATAGAATGGGAAGATAGAATTTCCCTTTACGCTGACGGTATTGTCCCTTATTTGGCTAAACCTTATTCCTACCTACACAGGGTATATACCAAAAGTATTCTGGATACACCATAAATTGGGATAAGTCACTCAAATATATCCTGTGGGGTGGAAACCCGAGACTTCTTAAGGAATGTGAGGCCTGGGTGGTGACAGAAGGATTAAAGTACTTGGGGATCTAAGTAACTAGAAAACCATCTGAGTTTCAGAGCCGGAATCTAACCCCTCTGCTGCGCCAATTGCAGGAAGACGTGAGACACTGGAGGTCGTTCCCCTTGTCGCTGTTGGGCAGGGCAGCCTCTATAAAATGATGGTGCTTCCCTTTTTTATCTATGTTTTACAAAATACTCCATATGTGGTGCCCCTCGGATACTTCAAGGCGGTAGAAACTGAATTAAGGACAATCCTTTGGGATGGGGGAACTCTGTGAATTGCGCTACACAAACTGACCAAAAGCTGGTATGATGGGGGGATCGCGCTTCCTGCATTGCAATCATACTGCTGGGTAACGCAATTGACAGTAGTTAATAAATGGGTACATGTAACCCACAATGATCCAGCCTACAACATGGACAGACACAACATGTCACCAAGGGGATACCCAGGAGCAATATATGGTGGGAAACATGCAATACCACTCCACTCCACTCCACTCCACTCCACTCCACTCCTTAACATCATCAACAACTAAATTATGGCCCACAGCATCAAAGGCGTTGGGCTGGAATGACAAAATTACCTTGGCTACACCGCTGTGGGATTCTAGAGAACTGGGTTCACTGGGTAACCAACCAGGTTTTGATAAATGGGATTTAATCGGCCTCTCCAAGGAGGGCTACCTCTGGGTGGGTGGGAGGGTTATTTGTGGACCTCCAAAAAGACTAAGATTTGGCTCCCACAGAGGCCTTTCAATACCTCCAAGTCAGACATGCACTAAAGCAAACTATTTTGCGGGTGCGGACCTTCCAGTCTCCTCCCTCTTGGATGATAGGCTTTTAGATGATTATTTGAATACCAAAGCAATATCACTCACTTACCGAAATATATTAAATAACCCCCCAGGCAAGCTTGAGGAATTGAGATCCAAATGGGAGGAGGACGTGGGCCGACTGGACGACGAGGACTGGCTGGAGGCATTGGCGTCACCAAGGGAAGTGGCGATTCGGTCCCAATTCAAACGGTTTCAACTGAAATTGCTACACAGGTCATACTACTCACGTGCTACACTAGTCAAAATGAACAGACACACCTCTACACACTGTCCCAAAGTCTGTGGCCAAAAGGGCACATTTTTCCATCTATGATGGAGCTACCCCAAGATAGGGGAATATTGTAACAAGATCGCCACGTACATGTACCAACTCTGTGGCAGGGAATCGGCAATCTCACCCCAAACGTGTTTATTAAATGTGTGGGGCACAACTGACCTGACGAGGGGGTAGAGACTGGGCCACATTAGGTTTTGTGGTAGCTAAATGCAACATAACGAGGAAATGGGGGGCCAAGTGCAGCCTGATATTCAAGGCCTATGCAAACAACATGGGCTGGTGTATGCAAGTAGAGAGGGCGGTCTATGAAAGTAAAGGGATGCCCACATAAATAGACAAAGATCTGGGGGAAATAGAATGAAAGTAGGGGGATGCTCTGTCAACCAGTTCACACTACCGACCTGCTTGAAGCCACTGCAGAGTAAGACACTAGGGGGACTGCCCGGGATGGGAAAGGGGGGATTGTGGGTATAATGGAAATCTTCTTTAGTTTAAAATCACGAGATGCAAAAGGAATATCCTGCGATGTATACAGCATGTTATTTGTAAATTTATACTGATCGAAATGGTATTGACTGTCTTGATGATGTACAGTTCCAGAATAAAACAATAAAAACAGTTACAAAATAACAAAAATAAAAAAGTTCCTCCCAAAGTCACAGAATTGTCCAAAGCTCCTGGGCTGAGACTGAAGTCCCAATGACCTGGCTGTGAATTACTGTCTTTAAAGCACTGTAGCGCTGAATCTGCTTTTGCCCCAAACAGGCAAGATCCATCGAATGGCAGATCCAGTAAAGTAGCTTGGACATCAGGAGAGAACCCTGAACCACGCAACCAAGCGTGCCTCCTAGTAGCACACAGACTATCTCATCGTCATGGCTACCGAATCAGCAGTGTCCAGACCAGGTGGGCAGCAGCTTGATCATCCGACTGCACCTCTGATAAATGCCCTTGCACCAACCTGGTCAACTTTGGAACCACCTCCCTGTCAGAGTCCATGAGGGCGTGGAGGTAGCGACTCAAAAGGCCGGTGGCATTTGTTGACTTGAGGGCTATACTTCCTGACGACACCTTCTTTGCCAATTGCTACATGCGTTTTGACTCCCTATCTGCAGGAGTAGATGAGAAGGAACCTGCAGACTGCCTTGAGGATCACGAAGCCTGGAAGACCAAGCTTTCTGGTGAAGGATGGGTGAACAGAAAAGCAGGATTCCCGGAGCCACCTTGTACCTCCTTGCCACGGTACTGAATACCGCCGGAGCACACATCGGCTTCTGCCAGACATCAAGAATGGGCTAAGCCAAAGCCTCATTAAAGGGAAGAAGAGGCTCTGAAATACAGGAAGGAGAATGGAGAACTTAAGTCAGGATATTCAACTTTAATTCCGCTGCGGGAAGGGGTAATTCCAAGAGATCCGCAGCCTTCCTGATCACTGCGTGATAAGTAGTCACCTCCTGCATCAGCCGACCTTTTGGGGATGAAATCTGTTCCCATTCAGGAGATGTATCCAGACCACTAGACTCTTGTAAGCCTTCAAAATCCGGATCAGGGACCACAATCTCCCCATCCTCAGCCTCTCCATGCTCTTTCTGGTACTCTTCCTCCTCCAATATCCTTGTTTTCTCCCTCCGAGAACTCATCCTCGGAACGGGCATTGGCAGAGCTAGATGTGGTGCTGAAGACTTCGGGATCGGCGTCGAAGTGGGGTCTACAGGAACAGGAATCAACGCAGGTAGAGTTGGCGCCGGTTCAGAATCAGGCAGTGCCGGGAATGAACCATCCAATGGCACATGCCCCTCCAAAGATTGTAACGGTGTAGAAAATCTCAGCGCCAAAAGAGGCTAACTCCCTGGAGCCATAGGCATAAAAGGCTTGAGAGGTGCCTGAGAAAAGTGAGGTGGCAAATCTCCCAGGGAGTATGCCAACAAACCCATGGGGCCACCAGGCACACCGGTAGGGTTTGCTGCTCTGATAAACAAGCCAAACATTACATTTAAACAAGCATTTGCAATGCAATAGGTCTTGCATTTACGCGAGTTTGAGCAATTGGCATTGTAAATTACAAAGCTTTTTATTTATGTTTTTTCTTTAAATAAATAAAAGGCATTGTCATTTACAATGGCAATTGCTTAAACTTGCGTAAATGCGAGACCTATTGCATTGTGAAAGTTGCTTTTAAAGTTACGCTTTGAACATGCATTGACAAACCGAATACCCTGGAGGGCAGAACTGTTGCTGTATTGTTGTGCACAGTTGCACAGCAAGAAAACCTCAAATGAAATGCTTGTCCCCTAACAGCGCCACTCGCTCCGCCCATCCGTTAAATTTGATGGTTACCTGCACTTGTCTTTTCCCTTTATGGCACTGCGTGTACTGACACTTAGTGGAGTGAGATGAAGTTAAAGTGTTGTAAGTCCTCAGGACATACCGATTGGCCACATATGGACGCCGGGATCGGAATCCTAGTGCTCTGCGTGTGCTTTTGACATTTTAGCCACTGGAGAACACTTTCTCTCGTTTTTTGCCCCTAAGCAAGTGTCCGACTCCTTAGTGAGTTAAACAATCTGCGTGAGGTACGGTCATCCGGAGGCCATAAGCTGGAATGGTACCAAGGCCAGCTAAGCACGCTGTCCTTCCTGTTTCAACCGAGTGCCCGTAAATAGGAGGAATCATTTTGACAGCGCTTTTGACAGGGCAGTGGTGTGCTTTGAGGAGCTACAAAAAACACATTATTTAATAAATGTAAAAGTAGTATCACTTAATATATCCTTTGATGATTTTGTTTTACAAAACAAATCTTATCATTTTTTTCCCGTGTGGTCGTTCACATACAAGTAATGCGAAAGCGCTACGAGGCCATGAAAATTACAGAGTTGAGCTATACAAATACCAAGAAACATACCAAATACATTCAGAATTTGTATTCCTCTGCGGGACAGTTGATCTCCATGACAACAGCTGCTGAAGTGAACTGGCTGTCGGCTTCTATTTTAGTATTATATTTGGCTGCGTGCTAGAAGGCCTATACCTTTTCCAGGAAAAGGTCAATGGGCACATCCATGGAGAGGTGTTAATGGAGCGGCCCTCGTTGTATGTGTGTGTTAACTCCTCCTCCCAGGGCATTAGTCTGCCACCAGTGAAGCCTCAAGATTGATTTCAGGAGCTGTTGCCGTGTTTATGACAAGGCCTGATCCACTTACAGAAGTAGGCAGTAATTATCCAGTAACCTGCGAGCGGGGGCTCGGTGGACATGTCGCCGGGGATGGGGCGGGTTCCTGATGGTGTAATTCATTGAATGGGGAAGGAGACAGACAGTCTTAATTGAATTTCCCTAGCTGGATTCGGGCTGTCCTCTGATGGAGGGGGCGGTAGTGCAAGCGGTCGGTGTGTGGGCAGTATGGCTTACAGTGATGCAGCCAGGCTAATGGCCCAAGCTAGATAAAGGATCGCCCCCGGGGGGGGGGGAGGGGGGGGGGGGGGGGACAGCTCACCACTATACCTCCTGTCCACTTACCATAAGTCTTTTTTTATGTGCAGACAGCGCGATATCTTCGCGTTGGATGCACGTACTTTTAGTTGGAGCTGTCTGTTTAAAACATTTGTCACGAATACACATGACCCGTTGCTTTGGAAAACAAGCCCTCACCCAAAGGAACAAGCTGCCGCCATTACTCACACAGCAGTGTGTTTATTTTAGCATCACGCTTTCACTTTAAGTGAAAGCGAAAGCGCAATGTTAAAACAAGATCCGATCTCTTGTCTTTATGGGGCCATGTGTTTAAAAACACATGGCCCCATAAAGAAAAGAAACTTCTTTGCGACAGACGCAAAGCAGGCCACCGAGTCTGGCTCGGAGGCGAAAGGGCATCCACCAAAAACCCTAATTTCCAATGGCAGGCCACCATTTACCAGAAACGGTGACACCAGCCAATGGTAATAGGGGGTGGGCTTAAAGCCCTTTTCTAAAACTACTTATCTGCAATACATCTCGCCGAGCGGGCTGCGCATGTGTGCAGCAATGCTAGGCGAGACATAAAAACGTGACAGATACGTACCCGGAATCGGGAAAGCAGGATACATTGGATCTGGTACTACAGGCTCTGAAGCCGGTCTGGGAGGCAGCAAGTTCGGCTCCGGCGCCGGAGACCCCGGAGCCAGAGGTGAAGTGTTCGACTTCGGCAACTGAGGAGGCATTGCATCTCTTGGAGCCAGTGGAGTAACTGCTATCGGATCTGGAAACACTGACTTTGGAGCAGCATACTTCGACAAGCCACGCCAAGAAACATGGCGCTGCTTTTTCTTATGCTTCTTCGATGACCTCGAATTATGTCGGTGACTTAGAGCAGGAACTCTACCTCCTGAAACCCCTTTTCTGCTTCTTGGCCTTGGCTATGAAAAATTTGGCCTCTCTCTCCTTCAGCGCTTTAGGATTCATGCCTTTGCCCTTGCACAAAGTACACTCCCTGATCATGGTCCGATGAAAGACATCATAAACAGTCTTCATGGAAGTCAGTAATGGACATCTGACCCCCAAATTCTCTGCATGGCTGGAAACCTGATTTTCTTTGAGTAGCCATGATCGAAGGCTACAAAGTCACAACAATCCGCAACAAAGAAACTCCCGGAAATGGAGAACCTGTGAAAAAAACTGTTGCACGTCAACAGCGCGGAAAAAAGGGAACCGACGTTCGTACACCGTGAAGTTCTTCTTATGGCTCCAATGACGTCACACTGACTCGCGTGCGGAGCCGTTGCATTGTGACGTCCTCGTCGATGTAGGAGAGCGGAGGAGAAAACTTTCAGTGGAATGCGGCGCAGTGGGATAATTCAAAAGGGGAGGAATCCAAAAGATGAGAAATCCACAGGCAGATGCATCCATCAGATACCAGCGACCCATGCTATTCGTTTTGCATATAACAAGTTGTCTGGGGAACTGTTTACACAATCTAATTGCCCGACCACTTGATTGTCTTGTTATTTCTTAACACAGTGAGCACAGGGGCACTATCTGAGCTTGGAATTACTCACTTGATTTAAATCACCTATCAGGCACCTCTACTTACATTATCACTAGATTTTGTTATTATAAAGAACTTCGAGCTCTAGTATGTATTGGAACCCTTTGAGATAGGATTCTCATTTTATCTTTCTATTGACCCACAGAGCTTGATATCCCCTGATTAAGGGCACTCAGCTCGAAATGCATTTAGATTGTTAAAATTGGATAGCCTAAACATTGCTTTGCATATCGACATGCACATAAATGAAAATGATTGGGATAAACTGAAACTCGTCGTCCTGGAAATGAATTAAAAAGGAATTTAATTTAAGCAACTTTTGGAAAAAAAAATTTGTATAATCAGATGAACTTGTCAATCTCCCCTCCTGGGATAAAAGTGGTGCGATTAGGGAAAGCTTTCCCCGGCGGGATGCGCATGTTTCATGTGTCTACATACATGCACAAAACTTTAAAGACTGCCTCAGAAAGACGTGTTTAATGTTTAATATTATGGTTTCACATTAGTTTAATTTCTGGTGCTTTGCAGCAGTTTAAAGAAATGGTAAAACATGGTAAAACTTTATTGTTTGATTAATTAAAATCATTACAAACGTCCGTTTGTAGCATTACAGAATATTAAAAGTAGCATTCATTTGAGGTTATAAAAAAGAACTATATAAAATTGATTCACATGATTGAGCAACTTATTAGTCATGTTAAAAAAGGACACTTGGGAGCCGTTATTGTCCCGTATGAGTTAGCGTCTACTAGAAAATGAACACATGGCGAAAGCCAGGGTTATGAAGATACATAGTAGGTACTGCTAAAAGCACAAATCTACTGAAAGAGTAAGAACACTACTTATGATGACTTAATGGTCCCGAGACACATAGTGTCCGTTAATTGTCTAAATAAAGAATGCAGCCTCGATCGGCTGCTATTTCACGGTACAAAGGGGTAGATCATCCCGTTTAATGTTGACCATTGTTTACTAGTTGGCATTCCCGGTTGAAAATCTTATTGCTGCTCTTGTCATGAACTTGGTAAACCGAATGTTAAGCATTGGGTTGTCCGGGTTCATTGATGCGATTATGGCTTGTCTGCATGTACGTATGCCTAGTTTGTTCCATTCGCTTTTTAACATGGACTTCTGGTCGTCGAGAAGTACTGGACAGTGACATGCCACATGCTCGATTGATTCCTTGTCACTACCACAGCCCTGCACGCTACCTCGGTGTTTGCACGTTTCCAACTCGGCAGGTGGTACAAAAATGGCCATTTACCCATTCTGAGGGCCATGAATCTTTTTTTCCCATAACACGGAGTAGGTACATGACAGGTATGGGGCCATGACCCCTAGCTTAAACCATGGAATGATTGTCCAGGCGTGCAGTTTAAAGACATTATTTGAGGTTCGCGTTGCTCAAATGGGTGTAATTTCCGATATTTATATGTTTCCCTCGTCTTTTTTGCTCGCGATAAAGTGTCTCTCATAGTTGTTGAGCTGTCACTCATAATTACTCTGAAACTATGAAAATGTCACACAGAAGCAATCTGACACCGTGGCAGCTATGGGTGAACTATTACGAGAAACGTGCCTGCAGTATCACCGAAGTCGGTACCTTGTAGAAGAGTACAAAGACCCGTACTAACGAAGCTGGACAAATACACGTGAGAACCCATCATGAAGCGCAGAGAGAGAGAGGCCTCGAAATCTGCTGCAAAATCTCGGACATTAGAGCATTATTGTGTTGTGTTCAGACGCGGTTTTATTTCCAACCGAAAGCTGGCAGCAGCTCCACGTCTTGTGAAAATCTACAAGTCTACAGGCACACTAGCTTCTAGTTAAAGGGCAAACCTCACCATAGGACTTAAAGAAAGGAAGAAGGTCCGGAGTATTAAACTTAAGAGTACACTCAAAATGGGCCAGCCGCAGAAAGGGTCATAGGTTAGAGACCAGGTGTATTTACTAACCAATGTCAAAACCGCAGCAGGAGCAAGGACTCTTGGCAGGTCGGAATAGATGATATGAACTAAAGGGCGCGTTACCCAGGACCGTCTCAGACCGACTCTTAAAGGATGAACTGTAGTCATTCCAAGACGGAGAAGCAGATCGACTGCAGAAGGTTAAGAAACAACAGGATGACACATTCCTCAAAGTTCTGTAGGTCACCGGGTGCTGTATTAAAAAAGGTATATCGGGTTCCCGAGCAAAGTCTTGGGCCTACTGAAACCAAAATATGGACATATTTTTACACAGAGTCCGCTTTCTAAGGAGAAGAATTCAGGGATGAGCATCTCTGTACCAAACTTTCAGATTGAATCATTTCACAATTGGAAAATGATTGAAAGCGTGGTGCCACAAGAGGGGCATTTTTTTGGAGCCCGAGCAAGCATTCTTTTCTTAACTTTTAGTTTTCACAGAAAGAAACACCACTGAAGAAAAACAAACAAAAATCGAGACTGAACAGGTACAACTGGAATGTCAAACATATTTTCAATAAAAACTCGTGATAGTCAGCGTCCCTAGGGTAGCCTGTGATGCCCTCGCTGATCAATCAGATACAATATCTTAATCTGGAAATTAAAATGATATGATGATCATAAAAATAAGTTTAAGGAGGGGACACTGGAGAGGGAATACTTAGAAGGCAGAGTCTGTGGACACGTTTCACAACACTATTCAACAATAAATCAGACAGCCCTAGAGCAATGTAAATCACATTTTGAAAAAAAGCTTTATTTACATGTTGACTAACAAGTACGTTATGTTTTAAATGCATCTGCCAAATGAATACATTTTACGGGTGAGGCTTGTTTGCAATCATACATGGCTTTCATATATCACCCACCAGTAGCCGCGTTTCCGTCTCACAATCGAAGGGCCTGGCATTATCAGCCTTCCCTCTGATGTGAGCCCTCTGCCCGGGACTGGGAGATGTATGTTGCCAGGGACGGATTGGCACTGCGGGCACTCGGGCATGGGCCGGTGTCTCAGTGCACTCTGTGGGCTGCTTTTTTCCCCCTTTACACATAGAGAGCACTGACAGGGAGAGGGAAGCAGCTTCGCTGTGCGCTGGCTGTTCAGTGATGATCAGCTGTGGTCTCTCCTTGACCCCCTGCCCTGCCAAACAATCATTCTGATGGTAGGCTGGGCAGGGGTGATTGTGTGCCAGAATCGGCTTCCCAGGGCTGCCAGGTGTTGCTCAGACCTTTGAGCCATTTTCACCTCGGCCCCCCTGGGGCCCACGCAGCCCACAAACAGTGCTTGCATTAGTCCTTGCCCACAGCCCTTCTCATTCAGGGCATAGTGGGCGAGGAACAATGGGTCTCACTATGGGGGCCAGTGTGATGTGGGGAACTCGCACTATCTTAGCTGTTGACCCAAACATAGCTGTTGACGATCTCACCTCCCAATGCCTCACAGTTCTTGCAGCTGAAATTAATGACGTTGCTCCACTCAAAAGCTAAAGGATAAGGCCCACTCCCTCAGCACCTTGGTTCAACAAATCCCTTTATGAGGAAAGGAAGCAGCTAAGATTCATGGAGAAGCAATGGAGGCAAGTGCCCTCCACAGACAATTTAGCCATGCTTCGCACAGCAAGATCCAAGTACCACAAGCATATCTTCCTTGAGAAAGCGGCGCACTTCAAAACCCTCCTTGACTCCGCCAAAAATAGACCCAAAAAACTATTCGATCTCATCAAGACTCCGAGCTGCTCTCCCCCATCCTCCGAGGTGGAGGATTCTACTAAGAGAGCAGCGGATTTCGCCATTTTCTTCGATGAAAAAGTGAAATCACTTGTGGATCAGGTCGCTCATCCTACACCTCCAGAGGAGCGCAAATCCTTAGCCACTTGGCAGAGCTTTGACCCCATATCTGAAGATGCCCTTCTCAAGTGCATACGCGAAACAAAGCCCTCCAACCATTCTCTTGACCCTATCCCCAGTGCCATTGCCTTGGACTTCTATACCCATTCCCTCTCCTATTGGACCACTCTGATCAACCTCTCCCTCTGGCAAGGCTCCCTTCCTGTCTCCTTCAAAACTGGGCAGGTCACCCCTCTGCTTAAAAAGCCCACTGCTGATGCGAAGGACCTCAACAACTTCCGCCCCATCACTAACCTTCCCTTCCTTGCGAAGATCACAGAAAGATGTGTAGCAAAACAACTCTCTCGTCATATCAAGGACAATGATCTTCTTGACAATTGTCAGTCTGGCTTCATGCAAAACTGCAGCACTGAAACAGCCCTACTGCAAGTGGTTGATGACGCGCTGAGGATACTCGATTCGGGGGGGGGTCCTGTCTTCTAATTCGCTTTGATCTTTCTGCAGCCTTTGACACTGTCAATCACAACACCCTCCTCAATATCCTTCAACAGAGAATGGGCATGGAGGGCACTGTGCTTAAATGGTTTGCATCCTTCCTCTCTGACAGATCCCAAATGATCAAAATAGCCAACAGTCTTTCTTCTCCTGTGGCGGTAGGTCAGGGTGTTCCTCAAGGCTCTATACTTGCACCCACATTGTTCAATCTCTACTTAGAACCACTGGGAAACCTCCTAAGCAAATCGGGATTCACTATCATCTCTATGCAGACGACACTCAACTCTACCTCAAGGTTGCCTCCACTCATGATCTCTCCTTCCTAAGCTCTACTCTGGACTCCATCCAAAACTGGATGTCAACTCATCAACTGATTCTGAATCCCTCCAAAACTGAATTCCTCCTCTTCTCCTCCTCACTCTCTCCCCCCCCGGTTCAATCATGGATGGATCAGATGAATCTACTAAACAATAAACCCATCATTGTCGACAGCGCAAAATCCCTAGGAGTCATTCTAGACAAAAAACCCAATCTAACTCCCCACATCAATTCTATTGCAAAATCTGCTCGTTACCAACTGCGCCTTCTCTGGGGAATCCGACGCTTCTTCCCGGAGCAGGACCTTATAACCCTGGTGCAATCGCTAGTCCTCTCCAGACTAGACTACTGCAATTCTCTTCTTACTGGCCTTCCCAAATCTCATCTCTCCCCACTTAAGTCTGTTTTCCATTCAGCAGCTCGCTTCATTTATGGGGCCAAAAGAAGCGATCACATCACACCGATGTTATCCACCCTCTGCTGGCTTCCCTTCGAGGCTTGAGCTATATACAAGACTGCTTGTAACACCCACAAAGCCTTGCACTCCTCCTCTCCTCGCTACCTGGCGAACAAACTGAAACTCTCTGGAGGCTCTAGACCCTCACGCAATGCGGAGAATCTTCTACTTGAACCTCCCACTTTCAAGAAGGAGAGAACAATGGCCCAATCCTTTTCAGGCAACGCAGTGAGAATCTGGAACTCCCTTCCGCCTCTGCTCCGGACCACCGCCTCCTCCCAGGCCTTCAAAAGGGACCTCAAAGTTCTCCTCCTCCAGAGACACCTCCAAAAGTAATTCACGTCCTCTTGTTATTTGGAGGAAGACTTCCCACTACTGATAATTTCCACGACCATGGAAGTGCCTTCCCAGGGTATTCCTGGGGTTGGAGTGTCTGCCTCTTTGGAGTATTGTCCATGTACTTGTGTTTGGTGCCCTTGTGTAACATGCACACACCACTTTGCCCTTGTAACACACGGTTTGCTACCTCTCACATGTTTTTACCTTTGATACTGGCACAAGTGCCTCCTTTGCCTACATAACGCTTGTTCTTGTGCCTGAGTGTCTAGCACCTTTTGCAGTATTATACCTCAAATGATACTTTGTTTTCTCTTATAACTGCACACTTGTCACTTTTTCCTCCTGTGCACTTTTTACTACCTCATGTATTTTTGGCTGCTCACAATTTTTACTACATCATGTATTTTGTTTGCTCACAAATATCACTATTACCTTATGTAACGTAATGTATGCTTTTGTAATTTGCTCTTTTGTAATGTTTCTCATTATGTTTCATTTCTGTTCCCTCTGTGAAGCGCTCTGACACCTTCGGGTAAAGTCTGCGCTATATAAAAATGCATAAATAAAATAAAATAAATAAATAAAATAAATCTTCACCTTAGACAACCCCCCACCCCCATGGATGGCCCAGAAGCTGTGCTTTTGCTTTAGCCCCTCTCCTGCCACACCATTGCCCTGAGGCACTGAAGGGCCTGGGAGGGCTGAGTAATTTAAAAATAGCTGGGGTCTCGCTGCTTTTCAGGAGCTCCTGCGCTGGAGGGCTGGGGAATCATTTTTTAAGAGAAAGGGGCCTCGCTGTTTTCAGGTACTCCTGCTCTGGAGGGCTGGGGAATATTTTTTAAGAGAAATAGGCCTCGCTGTTTTTCAGGTGCTCCTGCGCTGGAGGGCTGGGGAATAATTTTGTAATAGAAAGGGGCCTCGCTGTTTTCAGGTGCTCCTGCGCTGGTGGGCTGGGAATAATTTGGTAATAGAAAGGGGTCTGGCTGTTTTTTAGGTGCTCAGCTTGTAGGACATTGTCACCTTGGCCCTGTGTCCTTCCCAAGAACAATATCCTCCCACTTACATTCCTTGTGTGTTTCATGAAACGGCACGCCAGTGAATGTGGGCCACGCCCCGCGAATGTGGGCCACGACCCGCGGATGTGGGCCATGCCCCGCGGATGTGGGCCACGCCCCGCGGATGTGGGCCACGCCCCGCGGATGTGGGCCACTTTTTCCGTCAATGCCCGGGCCAAATTGTGATCCCATTCCGACCCTGTATGTTGCTCTTGTTTAGAGCACATTGTGCTGCTACTCTCAGCTTGGATCACCTGGCAGGGTTTCTGTATGTTTCGTCTAACCTAATGGTGCATCTCATTCTCCCATTTACTCATCGGTAGAAACTGCCATAGAGTTTCCCAAAATCTCACGGCCGTGCCACTGTGTGTACTGTGGCAGAGCAGGTGTAGGTTACCTCACTGCAGTCTGCTAACTTCACTAGCCAGTCTTTGTGCAGAGGTGGCCCCTGAGTAAAGCGAACTTAAATACATTCTAGTTAAATGAAGCACTCCCCTGGTGATGCAACAACTCTCTCCACTAAGCAAACTCATCGCCATAAACTCGAGAGAAAAGTAACAGACACTTCAGCTTATTAAGAAACTTAACGTAAAAATAGCCAATTGTTCATTGATGTCAATAGAGAGTAAAAAAAAAAACACAATCGATGGACAAGTCACTTTCTGGTGAGAGCAAAGGACGGGGTTTTGAACGTGTGTGGTAGGAAATTGGCGCCTGCAACAAGTGTACGTAGATTTGGCTCTCATTATCGTGGAACGGTGCAAACAGAGGGGGACGACCCTCAACCCCCTATTTTCAGACCAAAGGTCTCACACAAATACTGCGGCCTGTGCACACGTCTGCATACAGCTGCTGAGTATATTACTCTGTGTCATACATTAACTCAAAAGGACCTTCACTGTGCAAACATGTATTAGAAATCACAATGAACCATCCGGATTATTAGTGTGTTCTTCTTTAATTCCGAACGATTGCCCAGCCAGCACGTATTTTGTCTGGGGAAGACGCTGCAACCGAGTTTCCACAGATCAGTGTACTCGCTGCTAAGTGCTTCACAGCTGCCAGCATTGGTCTCCTCAATCGGATCCGACACTGACCTTCTGCCATATCTCGGCTCCATTCTACCACGCAGAGACGACCACACTCTCCAGTGAAGTCCCCAGTTCGGGCTACACCGCCTGATGCATCTACAACACCATACTTGGTCAATACAACAACTTTTACCCTGGAACCGGGACGGAAGTATAACTGGTTTAGAGTGAAATCCCCACTTTCACTCTACCGTGGTCCTTATCTTGGACCCCTCCGATCCGCTAAAGAAACCTTATTGCTATTATTCAGCCGGGACGGAAGTACAACCGGCAGAGAGATTTGGATCTACTTCCTTTTGCCAGAAAGTCCTGAAGTAGTCTAGGGGTACTCCCCCAGACGAAACACGTGTTGGCTGGGCAATCGTTCCGAATTAAAAAAGAAGAACACTAAGAATCCTGATGGTTCATTGCGATTTCCAGTACATGTTAGCACAGTGAATGTCCTTTCATGTTAATATATGACTGAGTAATATACGCAGCAGCTGTATGCAGTCGTGTGCACAGGCCTGTAGTATAAGAAATTTTCTGGGAAGATTGCAGGGACGTCTTAATGATTTGTGGGGCCCTGGGAAAGATAGACTTTGGGCCCTCGTTAGAAGCAATTTGGAATTCATTACCCCATTTCAACTCATTAAAGCCCTTGTGATGGCTGGGTTGGCTATCTTTAATGGAATGACCATTGCAAGAAAAGAAAAAAACTAGGGGCTTTGAGTTAATCCACTCAAGTAATGGTCCCTTGACTCAAAGTAAACAAAGCAGAGCAGAACGCTATTTGCACTGAGGAAAGGGAATCTTCCAAGCGCAAAATAAATGTTAAGCTGAAATGTAAACACCCTTGAAAGAGTTTGCTATTCTCCCTGGAGCAAATCCTTAGTAAATGTGGCCTTACATTTCTTTTAAGCATGCTCAGATGTGAAATAAAAAAAAGCTATTTTTTTATGAGCAATGCTATTATGGCAAGAAATTTTACTTTTCACTCACTTTACTAGAGGGACCATTGTAAGATGGGGCCCTGGACAATTGCCACATTGTCCATACTTTAAAATGTCTCTGGAAGACTTGAATAAGAAGGCACTATCTATGGTTAGTGATCTCAGTATTCAGAACACAAAGGCAATCTTGAAGTCCTTTATAGGTCCTGCTAGACAGTAGTAAACCTTATGTGATTTGCAGTACAAAGAGCATTCATAAGCACTACTGAGAGAGGGGATGAGGCTCCACCTAAATGACTGCATTGAACTTTTTGTCTTTAGGGAACAATTATGCTCAATACAACAGGACTGAGTTGGGAATTTTCCAATCCAATGATCAAGGCTATAGGATTGATCCGTTTATCATTTAAAGTTGCACCTAAGTCAGTAAGGCGGATATATTTATTGTGAAAATAATACATTAAATCCAATAGGTATTTAATGGTGGATTTTTATTACACACTTCAATGCCTGAAGAGAGGTGTTTTCTTACATGACATTTGACAGATTACTGTAGTAGGTAAGGGTTTTGGTAATGGTCACAAGCTGTAGTAAGTCGTACAGGTAGAAGGTTTATAATGTGGTAATCTTTTTAGGTCCTCTTAGGAGGACTGTACTTTTATTTATTTTTTTGCACACCGCAATTTTCTATATATTTGTATTTTATGACTGTAGGCCAGCTGGCTGCCTCGTTAGAAAATTAATTTCAAACCATAGGTCTGAGTTGGTAACAGTAACAAGCCAATTATAAAGGCAGTAGGCCACATTGATTCACTGTGGAAAGTACTTTAGGTATAGAATAACTCATGGGGGGGCGTGGCTAGCAGCCGATGAGGACGGTCGCAGCCTAACGAGGCTCCCGACCCTCTGCCCAAAAATCCGCCTAATATCCTGCTTATGCCCCGGGATCCCCGCGCACTTCGGGCAGGTCCCGGGGACTGCCACTGAAACCTGCTCCGGAGCGAGTTGTACACCTGGGAACTGCTCGCAAGGACGACAGAATGCTGCGAGGGGACGGGGCTTCTGGCTCCCAAGATGGCGACACCCAGACTCCCTAACTGAGGCAAGCCGCGAATCCTTGAGGGCTCCCCAACAGCGCCCGCCCGTGCAGCGGGGACTATCGAACTGAAGCTCCGTGCCCTGGGACGCCCCGGCGGGCGATCGCCCCCAGACTACGCCGCATCCTGAACGGAGCTTCGTCGCCAGGAGTCCGGCGGGGCCCTGCCTCTCCGGGACGGTCCTGAACTTTTCGCCCCGGCTTTGAGGCCTACGCCCTGGACGGGGGCCTGCCCCTACCCTGAGCTCCCGGAGCCCGCATTGCTGCGCGTGGCTCCCCCATCGGGATCAGGGCGACGGGCGCTGGCTGGCCCCCTGGAACCTGGCCAACTGGTTGGCGGCGACCGACCACTGGGGAGGAAAAGGCCTGCTGACCACGGGACGGAGACTCCCAAACAGAGGTGAGCCACGAGTCCCCGGGAGTCCCTCACCAGCACTGCGGGGACCAGCGTTGCGATCCGTGCCCTGGGCCGACTTGGCGGGTGCCCACCTCGACCTTCGGAGAGCCCCGAGCGGCACCCCACCACCGGAGCACCGGCGGAGCCCCGCCTCGCTGGGACAGACTTCAAATTTACTCCCCGGCGCAGAGGCCTACACCCGTGGCGGGGATCCTCCCCCTCCTCCTCCGAGTTCCCGGATCCTGTCTTGTTGTGTGGGGCTCCCCCCTCGGAGTTTATGGTGGCGCGAGCTGACCGCCCCTAGTGCCTAGCTGGCCGCTTAGCGGTGTGAGAACGGGGGTGCACGGCGCTCCGCCACTGCAGGGCCGGCCCGGACTTGCCTGCAGCCCCGCTCCGTTGTGCTTTGGCCTACGACTCGCGGGAAGCCGCTGGCCCCTGCCTCACAGATAGCTTGCTGTCGGGTGCCCCCCCCCCAGGACACTGAACGTCGCCTGGCACCGCGACCCGTCCCGGGGCTGAGCCCCGCCGCCCACAGGTGACCCCTCCCACCGAGGCCACTGGCGCTACGACCATCAGCGGAGCCCCCTGAGGGAACAGCTGGGTGGCCCTATCCCTCCTGACGGCTTACAGCGGTGCTCTCAACTGGCCCGCCACCTTCCTGACTGCGGACGCCCGCAGAGTGGGCTGACCGAGAGGGCGCCTAGAGTACTCACCACCACCGAGGATTGCGGGGGGGATTCTGCTGACTCCAACACAGAGCTCGCGGAACACGGGGGCGTAGACGGCGGACACGACCGAAGACCCGGACCCCCCGAGCATTGGGACGACGGTCAGCGGAGCATAATGGGAAAGACGACAAGAGGCGCAAGGACGGAGGGGACTCCCCCTCCGGAAGAGTCCGAAGGCCCCGTGCACCCGACGACGGATCTCCAACTAATGCAGGACAGAATACTGGACGCTATTGCTGCAACGAAAGAGTCGCTGCACAGCGACATCGCTCAGGTATCAGCGGGCCTGGGGCTCCTGCGGGCCGACCATGCAAAGCTGGCAGACAGAGTCAAGATTGCGGAGGCCACCCTACAGGATATCGCGCCTTCGCAGAAATCAATGGAGGGGAAGCTCACGGAGGCACTAGACCGGATCAGCACCCTGGAAAGGCGAGCCGAGGATGCCGAAAACCGCAGCCGCCGGAACAACGTGCGCCTCGTGGGCCTGCCGGAAAAAACAGAAGGGACGGACATGGTGGGATATCTCGATGGCTGGTTGCGTTCAGTGGTGGCCCCAGAGGGACTCTCCCCCTTCTTCACTCTGGAAAGAGCGCACAGAGTACCGACGAGGCCCCCGAAGCCGGGCCTCCCACCTCGCCCGGTGGTCATAAAACTCCTGCACTACAAAGGTCGAGACTGGTTGCTGCAGCGCGCCAGGGACGCCGGCCCGTTTCAAGTGGACAACAGTAGGGTGACCCTGTTTCCGGACTATACATTTGAAACTCAAAAACAGCGAGCCTCATTCCTCTCTATCAAGCGGGAGCTCCGTGCGGAAGGAATCCAATACTCGCTTTTGTTCCCAGCTAGACTCCGCGTTGTAGTGGATGAGAACACGTTGTTTTTTCCGACATCAGATGCGGCCTGGACCTGGTGGGACACCTACAAAGCTGGCACGGACGGTGCTCGGCGCGGGGAAGAAGAGGAACGCCGGGAACAATCTCTCAGACGATCGAGACGTCACCGGGGTCGAGCCCGAGGCCCTAAGAGACCAACAAACACTCAAACGGCGGACGAACGTAGAGCGGCATTGCAGGCGGTTAAAGAAGTTTCGGGGCCTGCACTGACCCACTCGGAGAGGGGCTCGGGTTTGGAGGGCCAGGGTACGGGCTCAGACACTGAACTATCGGAGCTGGGTGGAGCCAGGGGCCCGAAAGTCACGCCGCAGACGTCAGGTGAAATCATCGAGAGCTGAACCCTCGACAAGGTACCAGGTGGGGAGGCGGGGGGCTACCACTACCGCAGCTACTGCGAACTCTGGAGCAGGCAGCTGTGAGACTGAACTATTGCAAACTATGATGAGTATTACAGGGCGGGGGCCTGAGGGCAGTACTCACAGGCGTTAGTGACTAGCGTACGCACCCCGAGGCCCATAAGGCCACCGTAGCTTGACTACGGAATAGAGGTTCTGTGAGCCGTTGCTCACTTGTTTGGATGGGAGTGTCTCTGTTGCAGAGGGGTCCTATTCTGGGGGAGGGGGAGCCCGGAGCGGTTGGGGGTTCTCTGGGCGTAGCTACAGCTACGGGGGGGGGGGGAGTTGGGGAACGGGGCTGGGGGGGGAATGTGTGTGTCAGTGCCTATGGTCTGGATGCAGATTACTAGACCGTCATCATTCACTGTATGGGACAATGGCTAATATGTGCCCGTTGAAATGTGTGACCTGGAATGTGCGGGGCCTAAACACAATGACGAAGAGACACAAAATTCACTCATACCTGATTCGTCGCGGAGTGCAGATTGCATTCCTACAGGAAACACACCTGACTCCAGGATTACTGGACCACCATAGGGGAGACTTTGAACGCGATCACAGACAGGGAGCTACTCTATGACAGTGCAGTCACTATTCTACACTGGTTCCCCCACACTAAAAAAAACAAGGTATCCAGTAAATTCATAGACATGGGCTTACTCCTTGCCAAAAGAGAATTGACTAAAGGCTGGAAATCAAGGGTGGGACCAACACACAGGAGGTGGCTGCACGAATTCTTAAAATGGGCCACTGCGGAGAGCACAATCCGTTACCAATTGGCCCGCCGTAACTCGGATGATAAGGCACGGGATGCGGCGATGGCATGGGAAATACTAGTACAAGCTCTCAGAGATAGCACACTGGGGGAGGAGAAGATAGAGGAGGGGGGTACGGATCGGCCCCAACCACAATAAATGGACCTACGACACTACCAGGGATACCACACACGCAGTATAACACGAATGATCCGGATTCCCAGACCAAGAGTGCTTACAGTTGCACCATATGCAGGCGCTGGCACCAGGGGGGGTGGGGGGGGTGGGGGTTGGGAGTTGTAGGTTAAGGAGGGGGGCAATTGCGACATGTCCATCGCTACACTAGTACGTCGGGGCTACTTAACCCACGGAGGACACAAAAAATAAAAGCAGACACCACAGCACACTGACCGTTGTTGGGGATGATCGCAGTATCTTACGTGTTAACCTATTTAGAGCATTAGCGCCGCCCTGCCTCCGGGATGAGGGCTAAATGGCTGTGTTTTCCCACGTTTTAACTGATGCTCAGAAATCGGTGCTTCTGTACCCTCTAATGTTGATGATGATCCCTGTTTGCATATATGTTACTCTGCAATAAAAATTGTTTGACAAAAAAAAAAAGGTATAGAATAACTCATTTCCCAAAACCTGGGAGTCGAATACTTGTAATATAGTAGTCCGTGCCAGAGCACTTTAGGAGGCCCTGAAAGGTTTAGGTGCCTACTAGGCTTGTAATCAAAAACAAATCAGTACAAATACGTGCACACCGACATATAAATACATACATATATATATACAGAGGGACTTTGAGCAGTTCTCTTCTGCCATTGATCTGTTCGAGTGCCATTCTAGAGCTCTCTTCATCCATGACACCTTACAACCATGGGGCAAGTACTCTGCCCACTACAACCATAGGCTCTATTGCCCTACTAATGACAGAATTGTTCCGGATCACATGTGCAAATCTGCCTGAAAAGGAATGAATTTCAGTGTCCTAAGTGGTGGACCAGTCCTTTAGTTTGCATTTTCTCCTTTTATAGTCCCCCCTTTAATTGCTTGCTTCGTTTTGATATGTAATGATTCTTTTTAGAGCGTACTGCAGCTCCCCAAACATTGCTACTAGGCCCCTTGTTTGTTTAATGTTTGATCTGAAAACAAACTGCATCTGGTGCGGCTGCTGCTTGCAAAGTAGGTAGCCATCTTGGAACGGTATTGTCCCTAGTGTACCTTTGTATTTTGTTCAAAGACAGCGAACACATTTGCTTCTTAATGTGGGGGCAATGTTGGAACATTTAAACACTCAGTATAATACCTTTGCATTTACTTTTTATACTTTTATTCTTCTACGTTATCTTACATTTGATTGTTGAGTTTGTGGGTAGATTTTGGAGAGGATGATTAAGTGGGTGAAAATAAGAATGAGTCAGTGGATGCATGAGTACAAGGAAGAGTGTTGTGTCAGATTTATAACGTGCTGAATGCCTAAACTAATTCGTGATTGAAGATGAACTTTCAGTTATAAACCAGAACTACTGGCATTGTCAACGCTTCAAAGGGCTATATTTGGCAGTGCTGCTGTATGAACAAACCTTTTGTTTTCAACATAAATGCAATGGGCTCTGAGCCTGTCCCTTGACAGTACTGCCTTTTTTTATACCAGCCTCATTCAGTCATTGGCTTGCGAATACGCCAATCATATATTGGCTTAAACCAAGTATTTATCTTTCTCCAAATGCTATTGTCTGTTTAAGTGCATCTTTCCAGCTCCAAGTTAATACATGCATTAATGGGATAAGGGACTACTTTATATCTCCCTCCTTCTTAGAGCTCCTCAGTTGTGATGGCTTGCTAATGCATACATACACAGGAATGCACAAATGCTTACATGTAGATATATTGGTGTTACCAACGCTTGGTCTGTAATAGCTAAAACAAGGGTTTTAAAGCCAGAGTTTTACTTTTTTATTGTGTTATTCTGCTCACTGATATAGCCAACAGGGAGCTGCATTTGCAATAATGTTTTAGAGAAGAGAAATAGGAGGGAAAATGTGTCAATCTGCATCACAACACCTTTACCCTGCTAATTCCAGAACTCCTGAAAAATAGTGTAGGCACCATGTGGGAATTTTACAATCCAGATATGCACCAGAGGCAATCATGTTCCTTTATTCACAGTTAATGTATTTAGAGTCTGAGGAAGCAACCATAGCAGGAACAGACATACTAGAAGTCAATGGACAAAGGGGACTACCAGGTCAGGCGTTGCAGCCCACTACACAGTTACATGATATACATGTAGCTCACAGATGAAAGATTGCCAGTAGCACTGTGTGGATAATATAACAAACCTTACTACACGACTTTGAAAACATCTGACATTGAATGACCGCATAAAGGAAAATGCAGTCTTTGAAAATTGTGGCTCCCCTTCGAAACTTCGTTGGTTTTCTCTGCTATCCAGAGGACAGAGGAAGTCTGCTTCCATTCCAGAATGGCCAGAGCTCATCTTCCATCCCAACTGTGACTGAGCACCTGGAAGAGATGCCTATTCAGTCTGGGATGCTGAAGATTTGTGCAGGAGGTAATAAAGTTTGAAGCTCTAGGGAGGGAAAGAGGAATAGTGAGTTTTGCACTCGTAACTTAAGGCACAAGGTCATTGTTGGGATGGGAATTTCCGCTTCATGGTGTCCAGTCATGTTCTCGCGCCCTGTATTGCCTGGCTGCATAAATCTGATATTCTGGTTTTTGCTTCCCCCCCAGCCTAACAATCCAGTGTGTGCGAGAAACCTAGGCCTGCCGCTTGATAGGAGTGTGGTCCAGGACCAGTCTTGCAACCTGAGGAGGTGCACCAAACATGCAGTCATAATAATAATAATAATAATAATAATAATAATAGACATTTATAAAGCGTGCAGCTACCCCCAATGGGGTGCCCCGCCACTTACACAGATGGTAGCAAAGGTAGAGGTATGTACAATGGACTGGTAGCGGACTGCTGTCATTTGCTTAGTACATGTAGCTGCCACAGTGATGGCAGCCAGCCAGGTTTTGTAAATGCATAGCTGCAACCAGACCTTTTTATCAGTGTAACTGGAATGAAGGCCTACTGACCCACTGGAGTAAAGTTCCACTTTTATGAGCTAAGATCCAAGTGTATGTTGCGTGTGTTCTTCTATGCAGTCTGCATTGGGTGTACAAGTCAGCCAGAGTAACGGAGGCCAATGTGATCCATTCGAAATGGACACCCTGGCCTTACCAATAGACAGCGGATGTGTATTTCTGACATTACTGAATCTGGAATGAGGAGTCCTAGAGATGAGCAGGGAGAGAGGAAAGAAGGCTTCTTTACTAATTTGCTTTAGCCGTTTCCTGAGACGGGGCTGCTGATTAGACTTCCGGTAGCACTATCATTTGGTAGAGGAAGGTGAAGGGTGAGACTGTAGAATCTGTTCAAGGTGAAAGGAACCCCTTTGGAGGGGCCAACCTTTAGTCTGCTGATCAATCTTCAGTGTGACTGATGACAGACAGGTGCAGAAAACTCAGATCTCTTTGTGGCACTGTAGTAGGTATTCCCGGCTGGCGACAACCCTGCTGTGAGGAGTATCATACCACACATAGGATATGTCGGGCACGTAGTCTGGAAAGGACACTTGAATGGAAAAACACATTTAAAAGGTGCAGACAGAAGATTCACATAGCTTGTCTGATATGACTGGGACCCACGGACTAACTTGCTGCTCCATGTCTTAGTTCTCTATGACACAGGAATGGAGTACTCAGCAGAGTACTAAAAGGAGTGCTGTCCAACCATAGCTGGTGTTTGCCTGACAGCCAGTTTCCCAGAGATAAGAGGATATCACTTAAGTCTTATCTTGCTGCAAGATGCTGTGCATCTCACCTGAATTGCCTAGAAGCCAGACGGCCTCCAGATAGAGGGAGGTAGCCTGCAAAACCTTCAGGAACCCAGAGTTTCCAGGAGCAGTCCGGTGCAGAAAGACCCTGGTGCTTGTAGGGTCTGACAGATGAAGGAGAAAGATCTGCGTGCCCCAGGCATTGGTGGGCAACAATCAATCAATCGATCGATCATAGCATTTATAAAGCGCACTACTTACCGTGCACGAACATTTAAATAGGGAGACGAGACAATCCACACTCTATGCGGGACACAATGAGAGGAGCGGGAGTCCATGACCTTTCTTCATATCAGGCAAGTAAATTAGGTAGAACTCCGTAAGTCATTGTTGTCAAGACTCTGTACGTATAGAGTGCAGACATTATACCAGACTCCTCTTATAACAACCCGGGGCCTCGTTTCCGATCGTCTTCCTCCCCCATAGATTCGTTATAGCGTCCATATGCTGAGCTCGCCATATGGGTTGAATTGTTTACTAACAGGGGCTAAAGATTATGGCCTGTTAGTCAAGTCAGGAGGAAAGTAGACGTAGGCAACGGTACTACAAGATTAAATTAAAAAAGGTTGAAGAATGTGGTCTATTTTAATGTTATTACATACTTATTTTTAGTGATCCAGGAACCAGGACGTAGAGGCTCCAACGGGCCATGTATTCTATTTTATTCATGATTATCTGGTATTTGAGAAGGTATTGGGCTGCCCCTATAGGCTACATGTAATCTTGTGTCAAACCTTTTTTTTACAAATAGAATGGGAGCAGTGCAACACGTGATAGCCTCTGCCCATATTATAAACTAACCATAGAGAGACCTCCGGGTACTTTTTCAGGTATGGACGTTATTGTCACCTCTCCTTTTTCGATCTAGGCGATTAATTCTAAAATAGTAAAATATTGTCCATTTTGTAATATATTTTCAGGACAATTTTACACACATAAACTTCAGGACTGTGACAGGTGTAAGCGTTTACACATTCAAATACAAGGAATTTACCCACCACATGTGTAAGTAGGAAATATGTTTTACCTCACTTTCTGTTAGTATCGAAATATCAGGAACAATAATCATGGTCTAATCTTCCATTGTAATCAGACCTTGTTTATTACACTCCACAGCATGTCACACCCTCCAATATGATTGAAAGATAAGATGTATGTAGGTATTAGCGGGGACTAATCGAATATCCATGTAGCATATTTTTTGGCCACATGAACACGTTTCTCTAAAACTGATATTAGATCATTAAGTCGTGCTCATTCTAGAACTGTCCGTATAACTAGGAACCTTCATCTATCTAGTTAGATCTCATAAGAAGGAGCAATCAACTTTACCGTGAGACGATAGGGCTCTTTGTTATAATTCATAATGAACAAGAGTTTTAGGATGGAGTGAACATACGTATTATCTTTATTGTATGATAGTACTTATTCAAATGTATTCACTATTCCCTCATAGGGCTATTTAATCCAGACCATATGTCTCGAATATATCCTCCCGTGTGATAAGTTGTCAAGATCAGATATGACAGGTAAATATTTCATATATAAACTCAGCCATAGTAACATATTGAATCTTTGTTCCTTATCAACTACAACTCTAAGATTTGGAACAATTATGCTACCCTAATAAGAGTACCGATAGGATTGTAAATAATATTCACAAGTGTACATATTCACTTTTTACTTCACTAAGTATAAATTCGTACAGCATTAGATATAATTAAGTATGAGAGTATGTATATCTGATTAGCTTTTCGGATGTTTTGACGGAGGTACTTACACTTGGTCCCCCCTCCCCCTCTCTTTATGTCCCCGATCCATCAATGTATAGGATTGTAATATCAAATCTATGCGTTTTCACTTTAGAATATTTATACACATTTCTTGTTTCACAGTTTGTACTGGTAAAACAGAAATCCTGAGGAAGGCATTTGCTGAAACGCGTTGATTTGTTCTGCACATCATTACCAGTGACCTTGTGAATTTTTGTCTTTTGATCAATTTGTATATTGTTATCAACTTTTGTGATCAATTTGGTAATTTATTTTGCACATCATTACCAGTGATCGTATGATTTTTGTTTCCTGATTAATTTGTATATTGTTATCTATTATTGTGATCAATTTGCTCTCGGTGTATTATGTACCGTTTGTACAAATATACAGATTATGTATCAATTTTTTAGTAAGTAAACCATTAGATGCAAGAATGTGTTTATTAAATATATGTATCCAATAAATAATTATTCACACAATATATATTTTGTGATGGAAAAAGAAAACGAAAAAAAGTATGACAATAAAAATAATATCTTTTCATAAATTTGATTGATGAATTGTTTCTCTTTAATGCTAACGCATAGATTGTTTCATGTACCCATGCACGTAACCCGGTGCTTTTGTTCGTCTTTCTAAAACCCAGGGCGGTCGGCCACTAGGAGTCGTTCCAGGCCGAGGGGGTGGATCCGAGGATGAGGACCTCCGTCTTGTCTGAGTTCAGCTTCAGTCCGCTGCTCCTCATCCATTCGGCGACGGCATTCATTCCTTTGTGGAGGTTGGTTATGGCGGTGTGGGGGGTCCTTGGTGAGGGAGAGGATCAGCTGGGTGTCGTCGGCGTAAGAGATGCTGTTCAGGCCGTTCAATCGGGCGACATGGGCACGCGGTGCCATGTAGATGTTGAACAGCGTTGGGGTGAGGATGAGCCCTGGGGTACGTCACAGATGATCTCGGTGGCCTCTGAGCGGAAGGGGGAGGGCGGCGGATGCTCTGTTGTCTGCCGGAGAGGAAGGAGGTGGTTCAGTCCAGGACCTTCTCTTGGATCCCGGCGTCGTGGAGGCATGTGCGTAGTGGCAGCCTGTGTCGAAGGCGGCTGACAGGTCCAGGAGGATGAGGGCCGCGGTTTCGCCGTTGTCTAGCAGGATCCTGATGTCATCGGTGGCGGCGATGAGGGCGGTTTCGGTGCTGTGGTTGCTGCGGAACCTGGACTGGGACGGGTCTAGAATGCTGTTTTCCTCGATGTAGCGGGCCAGTTGTTTGTTGACGGTCTTCTCGATGACCCTCGCCAGGAACGGGAGTAGGGAGATGGGCCGGAAGTTCTTGAGATCTTTGGGTTCCGCCTTATGTTTCTTTGGTAGGGCGTTGATCTCAACGTGCTTCCAGCTTTCCGGGAAGGTGGCTGTCTCGAAGGAAATGTTGATGACCTTTCGGAGATGGGGTGCGATGGAGGTGCTGGCCTTGTTGAAGATGTGGTGCGGGCAAGGGTCTGACTGAGAACCGGAGTGGATGGTGTTCATGATCTTGATGGTATAGTTGTCATTTATGTTAGTCCAGGAGAGCAGGCGGGTGGTGAGGATGGTGGTTGTGGGGGCGGGGGTCTCAGCGGTTGTGACGTCGAAGCCGTCGTGAATGTCTGCGATTTTGCGATGGAAGACAGACTCTCTTGTGCACGGTTCCAGAGTAAACCAAGGTATTAAGGCTGCCCAGCTCCGCTGTCATGATGATTGCGAAAACCTATGTCCTCAATGAGTTCTTACAGCTGCCTTGCACTGCTACACTGTATCCAAAGGCAGGTTTGACTGTTTTCCCCTAGGCCCGAAGAGACACTTTTGCAAGGAGTCAAGTGCCATGAGGCAGGGCATGTTTGAAGCCAGCACCCAGAAGCTGGCCAGCGTGTGGCCGTGACACAGATCCATCCATGTGGGGTTGCCGCGACTCTGGGTTCTCTGTTTTCCCAACTCAGAGCCCTTTGTCATACACACCCACAACTACTCTTCAGTCATGACTTTGCAGCACTCGAGGAGGCCACATTGGAAATGCGACGTGTGCACCCTTGCCGAAGTGGGAGAGAGGATGCATATTGCCACTGGGTGGCTGCCGCCTGAAAGCCAAACAACTTTAGCACTTGGTATACCGTATTTTCTGGCGTATAAGACGACTGGGCGTATAAGACGACCCCTACTTTTCCTTTTAAAATATAGGGTTAGGGCTATATTCACTTGCTTATTAAATGATACCGGCGTATAAGACGACCCCCAACTTTTGAAAAGATTTTCAAGGGTTAAAAAGTCGTCTTATACGCCAGAAAATACGGTAGGTGTAAGAAGCACCCAAAAGTAAACTCCGAAATGCATTTTTCTTTTAGTTCTAAATAATAAAGGTTTTGTTATAAACAGTACAAATTTACATATTCAAAAGGTCCCCTTATATATGTTATTAGATAGGTTTAATATACAAATTGACTAAAAAGTGTCAGAACAGCAAAATTACATATTTTTTTATATCAAATCAATTGTGCCTGACCATTATTGCATGTGTAGTATTTAGTTTTGTTGTATATAAAAGTATGTTTATTTTTAAAAGTAAAGCACTGTGTTAGCCAATCAGTTATTTCACTACTTTGGGATTATTAGTTCTGAGCACGAGCACCTCCACATTACCTCCCTAAGAAGCCCGTGACTACTCACCATCACTAACAGTGAGTGTTAAGTGCTGAAGTGGGTGTACTTGGCCCTGTTTGCAGAGCCATGGTACGACTGACCCTGGAAGATCCGAGGCAAACAAACAAGGCCCCAAAAGTTGAGGCCCTTCAGTTCATGATTGCCCCATAACCCCCTGAATGGGGCTTGAGTCATCCCCTGCATACTGTTCCACAAGGTGCTTCACTAAGCAGCCTGAACAATGAGGAGTCAACTGTGAGGGACTGCCTATTACTGAGAGTTGGAATCCTGAATCCAACAATATACAAGTCAATTGAAAGTCTGTGGATCAAAGGGGAGTCAGTATTATGTGAGAATTCTTATCTGCTACAAAGAGGTCTCTTTTGCATAGGATTTCAGCTCAATTCCCATTTATTTCATAATGTGTCCAAAAATCCAACAACATACATTTAGAAATCAGCTTTGGCATAAAAAAGGTAAACCATCTTTAAAAGACTTTAGCGTACATTAAAATAACAAGTTATTACATCATTACTCTTTAATGCAACAGAAGTCATTGGGGTAGACATGTACATGGCTCAAACCATTTTAGTTATTACTTTATCAATTGGTTTATTTTGTGTACAGAGAGGATAATTTGATCATAATAGAAATCACAATTAGTAGATGTCTCAACTAAAATATAAGGGAGCTTTTAATGCACCAGATGTTCTCATGAGGGACATGAAGTACTTAAAGGCAGGAGATGAGTAATCCTGAAGCACAATCTAATATTTTCCTAAGAGTAATGAAGGTTTTAATGGCAGGGGAACATTATCAGCCACATTCGAAAAAGCCCATATAAATTGTGCATATCTAGTAACTAGAAGTTAATTCTTGAGAGTGTCTGGGTAAATAGTATACCTCAATGGCTAAAACACGTGTATTATTATACCCTTAACACCATATCATCGTAGAACCATATCTTTTATGTACAAGTTAGGTTACATTTACCTGGACAAATCAAGCTGTAGAACATTTCAAAGATTGATGGAAACTACACCATGCCCCTTTATTGTCAGTTTAGTAGATCCACCATGATTATTTTCTAATTTTTCCTAATAATAAGAGTGCTAGCAAATAATATAGCAATTTTGTAAAGAATGTCTAGGTCATGTGAACATAATACCGAAACTAGCAATTCCTTGTCGAATAGTACTTTTAAACTATTGCATACTGGAACCAGCTTTAGTTTTTCTTCATTTGTGCAACATGGGTAAAAAACAAGTGACCAAGAGTTTCTTTTGATTTACGTATACAAAAACACACCGATATGATTTTTATTTATATATCTGAGTGGCACACACAACAAAATTAAATATACCTTGCCCATAGCTACTCTTAATCATAAATACAAATTAGTTTGTCATTACTGATGAGTCCACAGAAAAAAGGATTTAAAAAGTAAAAAAAAAAAGCAACTAACTTCCCCTCAGTACTGCCTTTTCTGGTGGATATTCCCTCTAACCACAGATTTCTCACCGTAGAATATTCTCCAAGTGCCAGACTGGATCTGGAAATTTTTCCTAGCAGTGATCCCAGGAGGTGCTGGGTGGCATTGTGCGGTTTGACGTTGGATACATTCCGCCCTGGAATTGAAGGAGCAGAGCCACAGCGCATAAAAGCACCGCCCATGCGCACTGATGTCAGTTACTTTATTTTGGCTAAATGCAAACCTCTGCTCCCGAATTTAGTATGGCCTTCCAAACTTTCAATACAATATGCTAGAAAAACAACATCCTCGCACAAAACAACAGGATTCAAGCTTTGCCACGACTGCAGGTAGCAAATGTCAGTCACTGATCCACATGAGCGGTCTCTGTGGTACCTGAAGTCAGGAAACAACTCCAAGTCATGTGATAACATCTTTGGATAGAAGTATTTATCAGAAAGCAATGATTTAAATGCTTTTCTAAAACTTAAGAGTGGACTTAAGCTTGATATTTTATGACAAACTTCCATTTCTGTGAGACAGGAACAGCAAACCTGAAATCCCCTTTCCAATAGAGACTGGTTTTTGGGAACATTCAAAATCATCTGGAAAGAATTTTAAGGACCAAATAGTCACCAGTTCTCAATGCTCGATACCATGACAGTTTCTCAAGTATATAGACAGGGGCATTCCCTTTCAACCTTCCAAGGACTTCTACACTAGAGTTTCTTACACAGTTTTATGAAGAAATAAAAAACAGACTTTTAGCCTGAGCAGTTGTTTTGTGGACACAATTTCTCTGCATTCATCTGGAACTGGACCAATGACAAATATCCACAGTGTTTTCAGCCTCAATTAATTAATGATACATGTCCTTTTGGCACAGAGTAAGAGGTACTTCTCTCTGAATTGCCATGCTTGACTGCCTCATATTGACACCTACTTATCTGTCCCCGGTCCCAGTGTCTTGTGGGCACTGGATTAATGGGGAAAACCCCAAAAAGTGATTGCAGAGCATTTCAGGGATGTCCTGCTGTAACAGATTGTGAATTTCGTCGTTTACCTGTTATTCTATGGGACCCCCCTGTAGTTCAGTAGACTCATAAATACACAGTATCATTTGATAACATTTGAGCTTCCTTCGGGTGTGAAGAGATTTGGAAAATTTACAGATTCTTTATCTTCAGTGTGGCATCCTGAGAAAAAAAACAGTTCAACACCCCCAGGAGATCCATTTAGACAGCAGTCCATTTACTCTGCCAACATCTTGGGTCAGCGCCAATTTGAATGAAGTAAAAGTCTAAGACTCCCAATGATCTTTGTGTAATACCACAGTATGCAAGTGGTGCTTCCAACTCTGTCGGAAAGATACTTGTGTTGGAAGACCTTTGGAGAATGTTCCAAGACAGTTTAGAACATTCCTCGTGTGTGACAAATATGATCGCCTCCATATTTACCAGAAAAGGGACGCTCTGACCAGTTATTTTAATGGCCAGCACCATCTCTACGACAATGTCTTTTTCTGTCAGCACACTGCTTTTCACTGAAAAGATATATCCACAAGATGGATTGTAAGGTTAGGAGAGGACGACCAGACAGATGAATGTTCTTCAACTTCCAGGAGATCAAGGTATGTTTTGTTGCTACTGGGTTTGACTCTTATTAGCAAGCAGAAGAGGAGCAACACTGCTCTGATGTCCCATTCCACTCAGACATATAGAAAATGATCATATAAATTACATGAATGACCTTAAGTTAAGCACTCTCCTATTATAGGGAGATTCAAAATCACAACGATAAGACTCTCTGCAATGTCATTCAGCAGACTGAGTAACATATGGTTTGGCCATGCAAAGATCTGTTCATAACGCTTCCTTAAATTTCTACTATGTGGGCCACAAAAGCAACTGCCAGTATCTCCAGTTTCATGGTTTTGTTGATGCTTCCCTGCAAACATAAAAATGATAACTCAAAACGTCCGGTGACAGAGATTAGGTTACTTCCTCAATGCCATAATTCATGGGTGGCGCATTGAGTGGAAAACAATGTTCAGAGGTCAGATTTCTCTTAGTAATGACACATCAATGCAGACTAATCTTGAGCTTTGTGTTTTACCACTAGTTTCAGCAAACTCAATATAATGACCCATATAATGAATCAGAAGTATTTTTTTGCGTTATCATTTATGCCCATGGCCACAATAAAAACACTGCATCTCAGTCTGTCTTTCCTGGTATTATCATCATCATATATTTTCTCTTCTTATACATGCTGTGGGGTCACACTTTGAAGAGGACTTTAATCCCAGATTGCCCGGATCCTGATTACCCAGCTGGTGGGGCTGTGATTTCTGAGAAAACACCTTGGGGTGCATAAAACCAGCCCTGTATTGCCACAGCATGAGATGCGCTTTGAAGGGGACTCTATATCGCAGATTGCCTGGATACTGATTACCCAGCTGGTGGGAGCTGTGATTTCCGGTAGAAAGCCATCAGGTGCATAAAACCAGTCGTGCTTCGCCGCAGCACGTGATGTGCCTGGCCAAGGACAGGCCCGTATCATGCCCTTCAGCGCCAAGAAGAGGCAGGGCAGGGCCCTCCCCATTGCCCCGACCCCTCCCCCTCCCCCCACAGCTTCAGTTCTCATTCTTAGAGTTATCTGGCCTGCAGTCTCCCAAAGGTATAGTGCTTTATTTTCATTGTTCGCTGGCACGGAAATGAGAAAGAGAAAAGCTCTGCACAGCCCGGCGGACAAGTCTGTGTAACCTAAATTACCAAAACTTTTAAAGCAGCCATGTTCGGTGGCAGAGAACTGTGTAGCTAATGAAATTGACACTTTGATAGAATAAGTAGAGTTCATTCTAGGTAACAAAGTTAATACTGGTGAGAAAGTCTATACAGCTTGCAGCGGGTCGAAAGTCCCAGATTTATTTAAATTAAAACCAGACCCTTAGGAAAACTTCCACTACACAATCAATCATTTGTAGAGCGCACTACATACCTGCGAGGGTCTCAAGGCACTAGGGAGTGGGTGGGGGGCTGCTACTGTTCGAAGAGCCAGGTCTTGAGAAGTCTTCTGAAGGTCTTCGGTCTGCCGTAGGCGGATGGGGAGGGTGTTCCATGTCTTGGGTGCAAGATGGGAGAATGATCTACCGCCGGCGGTCACTCTTCGGATGCGGGGGACGTTGGCGAGGGTGCGGTCTGAGCAGCAGAGCTGGCGGGTGGGGGTGAAGAGGCTGAGTCGGCTGTTGAGGTACGCTGGTCCGGTGTTGTGGAGTGCCTTGTGTGCGTGGGTGAGGAGCTTGAAGGTTATCCTCTTGTTGACAGGGAGCCAGTGCAGGTCGCTCAGGTGGGGTGTGATGTGGCTGCGGCGAGGGACGTCGAGGATCATCAGCTGACTATCAGTTGACATTGCTGCTAGCCTGGTGCCAACAGGAACAGTGGTTGATGGAGAAGATATAAAGTTTGCACAGAACTCACTTATTAATGTGAAATGTTCAAACAGGTATGCAGTGCTACAGGAAGAAGGTGTCCCTCCTTTTTCCCCTCTTCCCCAGCAACTGCCTATACCAATTCTAGAACGTTTACCTGAAAAGGAGCCCTCAACCCTGCAATTGGACTAACAATAATGCTAACGAAGAAGGTTTATACTCTTGAATATGGCAAAAGCCCGTAAAACAGGGCCATCAAATGTCTCATCGCCAGTGAAGTGCAATGCTCGGGCCCTATAACCCCAGAAAATTCCCCAGGAGCAGTGCACAACCTTGAAACTAGTTGTGCCCCTATATACCTGAATCCTCTTCACATACAATTCTCCCAATACAGCGAGGTTTGCATGTTGATACTATGGAAGTGAAAGGACCTTCAGTGGTGTAATGGGCCTGTTAAGTGCCACCAACAGTTTTCTAACTATCAACCCATAAGATCTGGTAGGATGAACCTTATCTACAAAGAGCGCAAGGCTTATTGTAAGCCTCCTTTTGTTACAGCTTCCCCCAAAAGATCATGGGGTGGTTTGGAGTCCTGACCATGCCACTTGATATTCATGGTGAAAGAGCTACAATTGTTGCGAGGCTCTCTCTCTCGTTCTAGAGCAGCCAAGTTCGGTGGCAGTGAACAGTGTAGCTAATGAAATTGACACTTTGATAGAATAAGTAGAGTTCATTCTAGGTAACAAAGTTAGAGAGAGTGAAAGAGAGAGATTCCCTGAAGCATAAAGTCTGACATTGGGTGAGGCAATTTAAGAAATGCCATTCGATCGTATACTCTGATACTATCCATGTAAAGCCCCTAATTGTGCCTGTAGGAATAAAAGATACAACTTAATTGTATTTAACCTCTCTGGAGTTGGTGAATGGTTTGATCGCATTGGATCGATGGACTCTCTATCAATCAATCAATCATATGATTTGTAAAGCGCACTACTCACCCGTGAGGGTCTCAAGGCACTGGGGTGGGGAATGATGCTACTGCTCGAAAAGCCAGGTCTTGAGGAGTTTTGTGATGGTCAGCAGGTCTTGGGTCTGCCGTAGGTGGATGGGGAGGGTGTTCCAGGTCTTGGCGGCGAGGTGTGAGAACGATCTGCCGCCAGAGGTCGCTCTTCAGAAGTCGGACTCTCCCCTTAATGGCTTAGAAATGTGTTTAAATTAAGTCACCTACCCATGGAGATGTTCTCAGATATGGATGAGTGTGGATTGGGGTTACTGGGAAAATGATTCTGCCCAGAAAAGTGGAGCTTATTTGGGTATGGCTCAAGAGAGTGGCTTATCAACGGTTGACTGACTACAGGCCGCATATGCTGTTTTACCAGCTCTGAGCATACAGCACTTTGTACCAATGGTGAGAATTGTGTCTGCCGATAATGTGATGGAAGATATGTCCTTAATCAAAACACAATGGGGGGTATTTAGGTTGACCATTTGATAATCACTAGCCACAGACAACGCAAAATGTTTAACAGAGAATTGTATGCATAAAAAAGGAGATTTACTCGCTCCATTTAATATCTTGGAATATTGCTGGTATTTGCTCAAAGTTGGGTGACAAAGATTGGTGCTCCTTTACTGAATTAATTCTATTTGTGTATTTTTCAAGAGACCTGGGCCACTGTTGAAATCCATAGGCAGGGGTTTACAACCTACGGTATTAGGGCTACCCCATTGGTCGTCCGCAGACATTTGGAGGTCTCATTATCTGGTTAAAAATATCCTTAGAGAGTATCATCAAGAAAATAAATGTTGGCTTTCCAGATCTATTAGCACTGGGGTTTTACCCAAGTCAGCCCCCTGTACTTAGTGATAAATATTTACAATAAATTGACACCTTTTAATAAACAGTCCCAGACTTTAAAAATCATGAATTCCCTCCTAGAATGTCACAGTAGGAATCATACTGTAATTACTGCAGGTGATTTTAACGCATGTTTTAAACCATATTCCCCGCTCTTGGATTTACTTGGGGAAGAAGACTTATGTTGAGCAAATCCCTCTTATCCCGACCATAGAAAATCCCCCAAAATGAGTTCAACTACTCTTCAGATTATGGGCATTGTGGTCCCATAAGGTCTGAGACCCTACAATGGCTGACTTCCTTACAGCCATTGTAGGGTCTCAAACCCTACAATGGCTGTTACAGCTGTTAAACCCACATTCAAGAGGGCTAACTGTAAGAGCCACATTGACCACATACTGATGGATTTGCGGTGGTGGCATGAAATTAGTGACATGAAAGTGGCTGATCATTACGAGAGCGACCATTTTCCTATTATACTCCAGTGGAAACAGGTGTAACACAGGCCCCCGCAGCCCCCGCGTTGCGGGAGGGGCCTCGTGCTCCGGGGGGCCCCGGTGAGGGCCCCCTCACTCGGTCTCAGTGGAGCATTGATTAGCAAGCCTCTTAGTTGTCGTAGTTCATAAATTAAATGGTGCACATGGCCTCTGCCTTCTCATTAATTAAATGGTGCACGCAAGCCCCAGGGCAGTGTTAGGAGGGGGGCGTGCTCCAGGTCGGGGCCCCCTTCAGGTCAGCCAGCAAGCCTTTTATGAATAAATGGGGCGCATGGCGCATGCCCGCCCGCCCCGGCCTCTTCTTAACTAATGACATTTGAAATGGTGTGCAATTGCGCATTTCCGCCGGGCCCCGGGTGGGCCTCTGAGTCTCTTAGTCTTTATTATAAAATGCGCAGGCGCGCAGTCTCCATGTATTCAGGGTGGGGCTGGGGCAGGTACCCCACCTCCCCCGCCGACCATAATTTACTACTAGCCCCTGCATTGCCCTTGCCTGCTTCTGCTGCCCCTCACGCCTGCCACTGAAGGAGCTGCAGGCCTCTCAGGTGAGTCGCTGCGAGCCAGGCGTGGTGAGGCGAGGAGTCTCAGTGGGTGGGTGGGTGAGTTAAGATCATAATTTGGATCAGGGAGGGAGGGCATCATCATGGTGGGGCCGGCGGGGAAATCAAGAATAAAAGAAAAACGTTAGGTAGGTAATATGTGCCGGGCGCTGTGCACTAGAGTTTCAACACCATGCAGCTCTCATTCAGGGACTGGACGGCGTGGGATGTGCAAAACCATACCAGGACTCTGTATGGAGTTACCTAAAAGCTCTGCTGTGCAAGAGTTAGCTGCAGAGAAGAGAGGGGATCGGGGGAGGGGCGTTCGCTGTGCACTGTAGCACTTAAGATAAAATCATTCCTGCAGGGGCCCCCAGCTCTAGAGATCCCACCAAGTACACCTCAAACGGCTGTGGGAGCCAGCTTAGATACGTTTACTAATCAGTCAGTGTTTACTGCCTGAGCCCAGCATGCTTCTAGTGTCTGCGGATGGTGACAGCATACTGTGTATTTCATTCCTCACAGCAGGGCATCTTCTGACAACTCGTAGCTAAAGATACGAACATGTGTATCTAGGTTACTACGTCTCTTTTACTGCCAGCCTGGTTGGTATTGTTAGTTCATCAATTTAAGTTCCGAAACCTTTTTTTGTTTTTTTTAATTGAACCTTCTGCTGCTGTTTGTATATAGCGCTTGGTTACCTCTGAATATTAAGTGCTATAGAAGTAATGATGATATATTTTCTGACGCAGAGGCAGTGGCATCCTTAGAATTCTTTTTTTTTTTAGGGGTGGGGTCGCACAGATAAAGCTAGCGGGGCTTCTTCCAAATAGCAACCATCAATATTGTGAATGCTTATATAAATGTATACGCACACTCTCTCTCTCTCTCACATGTTTAAATCTGTATGGATGTGCGGAGAGCATACGCCTGTATTTTCTACAGAGGAAAGCCAGGCCTAGCTCTCCCAGCTTCATTTCTGACACTGGCTGTGAGCTGCAGGTCACCATCTGGCATCTAGACTCCCAGCTTGGCCGTTTCAGTCTTCACTTCTTCCGAGGATGGACCATTAAACTGGACATTAATACCACCTACTATTTAAACCGCTTAGAAAATGTAGCAGTTGGGCATGAAATTACTGATTTTAAAGTGAAATATCACCAATACGTTTTTAATGAGGAGGGCTAGGGCGAAACTCAAAATGGTTCATTTATTTATTTTAGTTTATATGCAGCTGATCTTCCCTTCGTGTTATCATAGCGATTTACATAGTATAGTCAGTTTAAGAGCTATTAACAGAACTGTAACTAAACAGTACCAGGATCGTCCATGAATCGAGATCACACTTTCCTTGTTCACACCCTCGTGTACAATCGCAAGCACACAGGGGATTTTAGCCATGAGGAAGGTACTCTGAGGGAAGAGTGGCAGTGCTTGTGTTCAGGCCTAAATTAAAGTAGTACCGTTGTGAGCTGCTTGTTGTGATACACTTAATCTACAACGGACAACTTTTCGACAGTAGCAACAACTTTTTTTCTTACCACTGTTTCGAAGCGCAGTAATTAGGAGGTGGCGCCAATTTTTAATTTGATGCTACCCAATTTATGAAGGATGAAGAGCTGAGGTGGCCTTGGCGGGACTCCTACTCATACGGTGCGGGCAATACAGATGTCATGGACCAGAGTTCAAAGTGCTCTTTGAGCCAACCTGCTTACACTTACACAGTGCGTTCACCAACAGCCACAACCCCTTCACAAGGGCTAGCGAGCACCCTCCCCCCTGCACGCATCTGAACACATCTCAATACACTGTGCATTGAGCTGCGGCGCGGTTTAAACATGTCCTCTCCACAGTGTGCATTGCTTCCGTCAGCAGTATATACACTTCTTTATAATGTACCTTACAGGCTCCATTTTTGACATAAAGAAACAGTCAGTCCTGAATAAATAAATTAAATGAAAAGCCATACAACCTTCTGATGCCAGTAAAGCAATTTGCACCACATTTATACATATTTAAGAATAAGGTATAACTTTCATCGTGCTCCAAAGCTCACAAATGATGTAATAAGAAAACAAGACATTATTAAAACTCACAAGCGCGACGTCCAAAGAAGCAAAGTCTTACAATTTATTTAGGGATGTAAGTGTTTATTTATTTACGAAATGGAGCATATTGCTAAATTGTTTTATACATTTGTTTTACGTTCACTGCATTGTAACTGTTGTGTTCCACCAGGTCGCGTTTTAGAACTGTGTTAGATTTCCAATTTGTTTAAATACAGTGTGTCCTACTTTTGAAAACCTTTGCACACAAATGTCTACGTGCCAATAAAAACAAGCATTGGCGTAGCCAATAGGTCTCGCCTTTGGGACCTTATACGTGTTTAACCGTGCAACAGTTAATGTTGTTGCACCAAGGATATTGTGCTGCATAACTATAGCTTGTTGTATTACTCTCCTGGATTCATTTGTCTGGGAATCATGCCATTATTCCTCTTGTGTATTCCTACTTGATGTCGATATTAGATCTATGCTCTTCTTTTCCTCATTAGGTCAGTCCCCTCGTAGCCTGCTTTATACCTGTTTTTAGGTCTCGCCTGTCGATGCGCATGCGCATCGAGCAAGCGAGACTATAGGGGCTCATCGACTCTTTATCTAACTTGCAAGGAATCGTGGCGATTCCTTGCAGTGCCCGTGACTTTTAAGCTCAATGCGCATGTGCATTGAGCTTAAAAGCGCGTGCACAGCCGCCCGCATTCCTCCGACACCTTTGAAGTGAAGCTTAGCTTCACTTCAAAGGCCCGGCTTCTTCACACCCACATGCCGCTCTGCCCCGCTCCGCCCCCTCCCCTGAGTCATCCTGCCTGCCCCTTCCCGCCGTGTCGCATTTCTCCTCCCCCCTCCCCTCTCTTCCCTCCGTCTTGTTTCTTTTGGCGATGTTCTTGTGTTCAAAAGCGGTCTTCACAAGCCTTTAGCATAAGTACACGGTCTGAATTCCATCGCCGGATCTGAAACGTTGACAGTGTCAGGGGTTAGCTAACACCACTCTCCGTCCGTCTACTAATGGTTATGTAAAACTACAATTTCATTTAATGTATCGCCTCACACAGCAGTCCAGTCCTGCTGTTTCTATACGCTGTAAATCATATGTTACTGTTAACCAGCTTAATAGTAATCGACTCAGGAGAATGGCAGCCAGCCTCGTCAGGATTCGAACTCAGGACTTGCAGATGCACCACATGCTTCAGAACGGGCATTCCCCTCACTGAACATCCCAGAGAGGTTTCGGACCAGTAATCCGTTTGCAACCAACACTCCCACACCGAGTGGTCTTAGTCAAACGTTGTGTAGAATGTCAGCCATGCTTTCTTGTGTAGGTCGGACAGAGGCAGTGAACTGAACCCAGCCCGCCTATCATGAGCATAAGTTGTTGGTACTCTGGTCGGTGCAGTGTTTCTCCTGCGCCCCCCTTCCTAGCTCAGGGTGACGGGGTTAAAGAGCTTCGAGTCGGGCTGAATGCAAGGACTGAACAGGATATTGCGCAGCCTGCTGTTCAGGACGTTTCCTCGGATTCCGCCTTTTGTTTGATTCAGCTGGGCTGAGATTTTCCAGAAGTGTCCCCGACCTTAAGATATCTCTGGGTTGCTGACCCTCCCATTCAAAACATCATTAGCGCTCTGTCGATGCTTAGAGTTCAGTCAGCTGGATTTATTTGCAGTTAGTATTTTATTTATTGAATAACATGTTATTCTCTATTTCTTATGCGGCCTTTGATTCAGGGTTGTAAAATCCTATGCAGGTATAAACGTATTTTCATAATGGCGTTGGGGCTTGTCAGTGAGTGGCACTTGGGTAAAGCGCTGGAAACTGAACAGTACGTAGGTTAAACAAACCTGCTTTTGTAACGCTGCTCCATAGGTATGGGAAGACGTTAAGTACATGTACTTCCGTTCACTGTGATGGGGGTGCTCCAGTGAACGTGCCTCGCATCTAATCGCGTGTTTGTGTCTATCCCACGCAAGGTCTGCCCCATCCATATTTCCATAAACTTGCGGTGTGTCGTCATTTTTCTGGCGTATTGGTACATGGTCGCAGCGTGCGGTTGTGGTCTGCCTCATAGTACTTTGGTGGTGACAGTCACCAAAAGCATGCAACCCTGTCCCTGGTAGCCGCTCCTCCGCACCTAGAAATGACACTTGCGTGAACCTAGAGTGGCTTAGTTTTGGGGAGCGTGACCTGAGCATATGCCAAGCATGCTTGCTGGACCTGAAGGAATCCTCGTAAACATGAAACCTTTCCTTCACCGAATTCAGTCAGTAATAGTACTGTGTACATATGTATATAATCTACTTCACTTGTTGCGTCCGATTGTTAGTGACTTTAGATACACGTTATGAGTTGTACCCGTGTGCTGCTAATAAGTTGAACACTGAGACTCTTTCCCACAAGCCTATCCTCAAACTCCCATGATCACTCAACAGCAACACTCCACATCACACCTCGCTTGTTTGAACACATAAAAATATCCTCAAGCCAGTGTATTTCTTATTTATGCGCCCTCCTTTTTACTTGTTTTGAATCTCCCAAAGGGACAACAATTGAGTGTTATTGTTCTCCTTGTTTTGAATCTCCAAAGGGAACATTTATTGAGTGTTATAGGGGCGTTCCTTTCTAACCTCTGCTACTGCCCTGTGGCTTTTGAAGGAAATGGTGTCTTAACAGTTAAACGAGGCAGACAAGTAGTGAGGCTGTTATTGTATGTACATAACGTGATGTATAGGCTCCGGATGGCAAAACCTAACTTGACCTGAAAATACACCCTGACTTTTGGAAGTTAAATATGTCTGCCGATCAGTTTTATTCCAGGATGCTTGAAACGTAATGCTCCTAATATTTCTAAACTGATGCGTGGGAAGCAGCGTTTGGATCACTTATGTACTTTGCACAGATTACGCTGTCGTATGTGTGCCTTGCCTGCACTTTTAGAGTATTAAAGGGCTAACTAGCTGGCATGTGAGATGCACGTGCAGATCATAGCAGGGGGTCATAGATACTGTAGACAATTTGTAGACAGCCAAGACCCAGGTAGTCCAGTGTTTGGGGATCCAGATTACGACTCAGATCAGTGGCTAAATATGCAGTGAAACCCAAGATAATCGTTAGAAAATGACCATGAAGGCCGATGGGATTAGCAGTGATGGGATAATGGCTTTTCACTTGGAGTTGTTACTGGCCGCAGAGATGCTTAGATAATGAATAAGTCATGTGCCTGTTAGTTTCACCAGGTTCCTTGATGGCTCTCTGTATGTAACCCATTCCTGCAGCTGGATGCTTGTTTATTTACTTCATGGGTGCCCTCGGAATTCTCACTGGCATTGCTATTATAGTCTTCAAAACGAGTTTCACAGGCTCTGCCTGGTTCATAATCTCTTGATTTTTGGCTTGGATATGGGTCCTATATCGTACTCTGAATATGTAATACCAGTGGGTGTGTGTTTGCTTCTAAGTGTCTAAGTAGAAGTCTTCCTGTCCCGTCTCATGCTTTCTAGTTTATCTGTCAATTCAATGTCCCAAAGTTGGTGTGTATGTAAACCAGCACCTCTTTCTTGCTCCCATACCTTTGATACATTTACCTGCAGAGCAGGAGGTTGAGACATGGTGAGATGAAGGTGGAGCGCCGGCGCTGATGCCACAAGCCCCTCTTTTTCTTAAGCGCTTCTGCCTTGTTTTATTTGTAATTCTTTAGCATTGGCTACAGGAAACAAAAATGCTAAACATTTACAAAAAAAACCCATAAACAATTCTAAAAGCACTAACTCTAATGGTGCGAGACCTATTGCATTTCCAATGCTTGTTTGTATTACTCACCTTGATTCATATGTCTGGGAATTATGCTATTATTCTTGTGGTGTATGCTTACTTGATGTCGTTTTTAGATTTATGTCCTGCCTTCCATCCTTAGTAAAGCCCTCTGATATCCTTCGGGTTCTTGTTCACGCCATATAAAACTTTATAAATAAATAAATAAATAAATGTAGGCCGGCCCTGGGTGTAACTAACCCCCACAACTGCCGTGTTTATTAATTAAAATACTGGTGCGCACTGCCTCTTAATTAATTACATGGTCTCCTCGGTCTTCAGGGCATGTGTAGGGCTGGTGACCTGACCAATGCCATAGTCATGCGCATTACACAGCTTAATTTAAAGTGCGCGTGATTTTAGGCATCCAGGACCAGACTACTGAGAAGACGACCGTCACCGTGCGGCGCAGGGCCCCGGCCATAATTTAATTATTAATACTATCCCCTGCTGCCTGGCTAGCCAGCCTTGAGCCTTGCCCTGTCTTCTGCTGCGGGCTGCCCGCTTGCGCCTGCCTGCATGCCTCTGCTCTGAAGCTGCAGGCCAGGACTCTCAGGTGAGTCTGTCTGATTGAGGCAACATTATTGTCCGCTTGGAGTTAAACGTGCATTATATTATATGTCTTGATTCTGGCTTGGATGCATATTTATTACGAAATGGGATAAGAATGAGTTGGAAGTTAAATTTCTCCATTGGATGAATTTTTCATAAATCAGCATTTGTACTTTACATTTGCGTTTTGACTTGTGTTTTAGATTTTCCCTACATGGTGCAGCGGCGGTTTCTTTGTAGGGGCGTTGGCCCCCCCTGTGTGTCTTGCCATATTAAACTGTTGCTTAATTGATTCTTTTTTTCCAAAGCCGCAGAGCGCGGCATTGGCCCGGAAAAAGTTACGAGAGTGACTGGGGGGAGGGGGGCAAGGGGTTGGGAACCTCAGAGCCTGCTTGATGATTGACAGGCCTCGGCAGGTCAGGAGTGGTTCGAGTCGAGCACTTGTCGGTCCAGGGGGCGGGGAGTGGATAACAATACAAAAAGGACTGTCAATGGTCTGTACAACTAATGGGGGCAAAGAAAAGAAAAATGTGACGGACTCTGTGTCTACCTGGAAGGTGTGTACAACAAAAAGGAAATGAATCCCATCAGCCCACCCATATGGCAGAGCTTCATCATCTGGGATAGAACCAAAGATGGTCCGGTTAAGGAGCCACACACCTGTGGGAATTATGTGCTTCTCCAAACCCAAGGAACCACCAGTGATGGATCGTACCAAAAATCAAATCAGTTTGAGATGGTGTGGGATATTAAATTGCAGTGAGAAAAGAATCAAAAAGTGAGATGTAAAATTGGCTACCATGATTTAAGGAAAAGTTTATTAGGGAAAATCATGGTGTCAAGATTAAAATGAGTGTGAGACAGTTTGAAATAATAACTGTCTGTTAAGGATGGTATTTGGTCAACATGTTTCAGCCTTTGTAGGAAAGTTTAAGCCTACCCGGCTTTCGTCAGGACCTCTTGAACACTACTGCAATAAAGCTTGACCTAAGCTTAGTGAAAAAAGCAAAAATTAACACAAATTAATGATACAAAACATCCTACCGTACAATGGATTTTCCAGACGGGGGATGTCTGTTTCATAAAGTATTTAGGATTCTTTCCTAAAAGGAAGATACACAACAACAAATAGGTATAACACAGACACACATTTTAACTGTTTTGCGCCATATATTTCTTTATGCCAATAGGTCATTCTCCAAAACGATAGAGAAATGTTTTTTATTTTTACTCACCCAAAAATGCTTGGGAGAAAGCCTCGCCTCTTCCTGGCCACTGCTCAGGGTTGGATGCCCCGCTCTAATTTGTGAAATAGAATAGTGGGTGTCTGGTTAGATCACATCCATACTAATGATTCACTGGCACAAAGTGCCAAAAACCTAGGCATTGTTTCTGAGTACATGACAGACAGCAAATGCAAGGGCTGGCGTGAGAGTGAGACACAGTTAGTAACAGATCTCTGATTCTAACAGTATATCAATGTAAGAGCAGTAAAAAAGCTCTTCAAGGCTAGCTGGTAGCGAACCTAGTTCATTTAGTAACAATAATACATAAGGAGCTCATCAAACTCCGCTTTATAATTGTAATCCAACAGCCTGTATGTTGATATCCAGAGCGCTCTCCTAAGAATAAAAACGCTTCGCTGTGTAAAGCTGGAAAATGAGCGCTCTCCTAAGTATAAAGTAGGAAACCGCTTCGCTTTAGAGCGCTGAATGAGCTTGGCTTGCGTCGCTTCCTCACCTGTCCGTCGGAACCCCTGGACTAATCCTGAGCCGAGGGGGAGGTATCGACTGGAATAAGGAGGAAGTTAATATATGTTACATTGGCCAATGGGGATGCTCCATAGCTGTAGGACCAGAGTGGAAACTGCATTATCAGCCAATGGAATCGTTTCCAAAAAACGGACAGGTGAGGAAGCGACGCAAGCCAAGCTCATTCAGCACTCTAAAGCGAAGCGGTTTCCTACTTTATACTTAGGAGAGCGCTCATTTTCCAGCTTTACACAGCGAAGCGTTTTTATTCTTAGGAGAGCGCTCTGGATATCAACATACAGGCTGTTGGATTACAATTATAAAGCGGAGTTTGATGAGCTCCTTATGTATTATTGTTACTAAATGAACTAGGTTCGCTACCAGCTAGCCTTGAAGAGCTTTTTTACTGCTCTTACATTGATATACTGTTAGAATCAGAGATCTGTTACTAACTGTGTCTCACTCTCACGCCAGCCCTTGCATTTGCTGTCTGTCATGTACTCAGAAACAATGCCTAGGTTTTTGGCACTTTGTGCCAGTGAATCATTAGTATGGATGTGATCTAACCAGACACCCACTATTCTATTTCACAAATTAGAGCGGGGCATCCAACCCTGAGCAGTGGCCAGGAAGAGGCGAGGCTTTCTCCCAAGCATTTTTGGGTGAGTAAAAATAAAAAACATTTCTCTATCGTTTTGGAGAATGACCTATTGGCATAAAGAAATATATGGCGCAAAACAGTTAAAATGTGTGTCTGTGTTCTACCTATTTGTTGTTGTGTATCTTCCTTTTAGGAAAGAATCCTAAATACTTTATGAAACAGACATCCCCCGTCTGGAAAATCCATTGTACGATAGGATGTTTTGTATCATTAATTTGTGTTAATTTTTGCTTCTTTCACTAAGCTTAGGTCAAGCTTTATTGCAGTAGTGTTCAAGAGGTCCTGACGAAAGCCGGGTAGGCTTAAACTTTCCTACAAAGGCTGAAACATGTTGACCAAATACCATCCTTAACAGACAGTTATTATTTCAAACTGTCTCACACTCATTTTAATATTGACACCATGATTTTCCCTAATAAACTTTTCCTTAAATCATGGTAGCTAATTTTACATCTCACTTCTTGATTCTTTTGTCACTGCAATTTAATATCTCACACCATCTCAAACTGATTTGATTTTTGGTACGATCCATCACTGGTGGTTCCTTGGGTTTGGAGAAGCACATAATTCCCACAGGTGTGTGGCTCCTTAACCGGGCCATCTTTGGTTCTATCCCAGATGATGAAGCTCTGCCATATGGGTGGGCTGATGAGATTCATTTCCTTTTTGTTGTACACACCTTCCAGGTAGACACAGAGTCCGTCACATTTTTCTTTTCTTTGCCCCCATTAGTTGTACAGACCATTGACAGTCCTTTTTGTATTGTTATACTGTGAATAAGGGGTTTGTCTGTCCTTTGGTCTTTAAATATTTTTCCCCTTAGACCCTCCACCAATCTTGTTTTTGACGGCGGGGAGTGGATAGTCTTATCATAGTTTGATATTTCTTCACCCAGAGTTGAGCACAACGAAAATAACCAGTTTAAGTTCATCCGTTACTTCATTTTCTTAAGATGGCGTGGAGAAAATTTCAATTCGTTGGGCAGAGAAGTTAAAGCGGCATAGGCGTGCTCTTTGAGTCTGAACTCGTGTCCTAACTCAGCAAGGGCCCTGCACAGCTCATGACTTATTTCCTACATGCACGGTTGTCCCTTCAGGTTTGATCTGCACGAACTGTAAGTTCACTATGTGAAGCGCATCCAGAGAGTGGACACAGTGGACGTACACTTTGATAATTAGGTATCTGTGTTCCCGAATGGACGTCTGCTCGGTGCCAAAACACACCGCTCTTGGTGCAGCGATGCAAGTGACCTCCGAATCATGCTCTCATTAGCACGCGCACAAGCAAACATATGAAACCTGTGCAATTCCCAAGTGAAATGTATGAATCACTGTGGCCAAAACGTTTCTGGTGTTAGGAGTCCGGTCTAGGCTAGCAAATCTCTTTTTCTCTCTAAGCAGCACATGAACATGTAAATACATTCCAGCGTTAGACTCCATTGCTTAATAGTTCTAGAGGAGAAAATCGCAAATTCAATAGATGGAGTTTCTATATGCCACAGGTCAGTTTTGTATGTGCATGGATGAATGAGTAGGTGAATGCAAGACCACATTGAAAAATGGACGAGTAAGTCAGTGCGTGGATCGATGAATAGTTGAGTGGCTGAGTGCAAGGATGAATGAGTTACTGGGTTCATGTATGGCTGGCTAAATGTGAGCAAATTAATGCATAGCTACAGTACAACACAGAGTACAAGTACTACGTGGACATGAGCAGTGCAAACTCCCCTACCTCACAGAACAGAAATCAACTAAACAGGCAGTAGGAGTGCAAGCTTCCCACTCCTACAGAGCACCACACCTTGAGGAGGGGATCGAGCTTTTCCTCTCTAGTCACCTGCCTACATTGATGTTGTAGTGTGCAGTGCCTAAAATGGCCACCACTCCACAAAGCATGCTTTGGCCTCATATGTAATCAAACTAAATAAATGTAGCCAAAACCCCAGCCAAGGAAATCTGCCCAAAGTGGGGTAAGCAATGTCATAGAAGACTCAGTAGCGTAATGATAGAACCCGCAGCACCCCTCAGGCACTGTGCACGGTTGGCGGGTCCCTGGACTGAGAGCTCTTGTCTGGATCCGGAGTGTGGGGGCCCCCTCCATGTACTTTGCAGGGGGGGCCCCTCAAGTTTCGTTACGCCACTGTTAAGGATTTAGAATGGGTAGACTACCCCTCGCTATTCTCTCCTCTTGCTTTGACTAATAACCAGTGGCGGTGCGTCCATTGGGGGCGTTGCCCCACTAGCCATGGACAACCACACTGCCAACAACATGCGTTTAAAGTCAGAAGGATTTTGTAAAATAAATCTGAGCGCACCACTGACTCAGGCAGCGCGCTACCATCCCCGGGACAAGCCCGACAGAATCGGGCAGCGTATAAGGAAGTGGGCCGTGGGGGGCGGGGCTGCGGCAGACGCCAGAGCAGAATAGCGGAGTAACTGCGGGCCAGTCAAAATATTGAAGACTCCTGGATTTCACATGCGCAGTGTGTACTACAGTAACTGTAGTAGTATAGACTGCGCATGTGAAATCCAGGAGTCCTCAATATTTTGACTGCCCCCCCCCCATAGCACTCAGAGACTGTAGAGACACAGGCAAGGACCCGGGGCCCCGGTCTCATTAGGGGCATATAGCAGTCTGCTCGTAGCCAATCCTGGTGCAGTGGCGCTGTTAACGCTGCGCCAAAATTTGCTGCTGCAGCAGGATGGTGCCACGCGTGGGTGTTGGGTGCTCTGGTGCGGGCCGCACTACATGGCCAATCACATATGGCTATATCCAGCCATGCCGAGGTGATTGGCCATTACCGCGCGTGGCGCACCACTGCCCAACAACAACTAGGCTAAAGTGAAAGTAGAAGTAGTCAGTAGAGTCAGAGTCTGTCTGAGAGAGTGTCACGAAGGAGAGTGACCCGTCGTCGTGACTCGTCCTGGTTGATGTGTGCCTACGGACGGTCCGGACCGCCTGGTGCTTTTGTGTGCACACTGACTGAGCAGTACTGCAGTGTAGTCTGCGACTCAGACTGAGACTGTGTCGGTCCGGTCGGAACGGAAGACAACAAGTCGACGTCACACGGTCACCACCACCACTGCGACACCGTAACTTTTACCACGCAGTGCTGTTACAACGCATGTTTTACTACGCATACCATTACAACGCATTACACTGGGGGGCGCTCTAGGATAGGGAATACGTTTAATTTACTATCCAACACCTTCCCTAGTGTCCACGGGGACTGGAGTTGAAATAGTAAATTAAACTATTCACTATCCAGCACCCCCAAGTGTAATGCGTTGTAATGGTATGCGTAGTAAAACCTGCGTTGTAACAGCATGCGTGGTAAAAGCATGCGTTGTAACGTCATACATTCACCTGATAGCATTTTATCTGATGGCAGATACAATGCTGACAGCCAGGCCACCGCCAAGTGTTAGAGAAACAGCCTGTGCCCCAAAAGACATGCTGAGTTGTAGACAGCTGCATGGACGCAGTACAAGCGTCCGTGGTGAGCTGTAAAATGAAGAAGTAAAGGTGGTGGTTGAGAAACTGCAGTTCAACACCAAACCCAAATCTGTGTGCATTGGTCGTCGTTTCCCTTTCTCTATGCACCCAATGAATTTGCTCAACTTGGGGCTCGTAGTACAAGGCACAATGACACCCACTAGGGACCTGAGTAACCCTCCATTTGAATCAAACTGTACTATTTTTGGCATGCAATAAATGGTTACTGCATTTAATGCACAATGTACTTATTATCTATTGGTAACTTGTCGCCTAAAAATAGTGCTTCAATTTGAGTCTATAGTATCTTATCTTATCTTATCTTAAAGGGGTTTTCTATAGCGCTCTGTCACCATAAGTTTCCTGGCGCTGGGTGGGTGCTGAGAGATGTAAAAAGGGGAACTAGCCAGACTGTGTGAAGAGACTGGTTTTCAGAAGTTTTCTGAATTCCAGAAGGGAATTGGAAGATTTAAGCGAGAGGGGCAGCTGGTTCCAGAGTTTGGGAGCCAAGTGAGCGAATCTACAGCCACCGTATTTTTTTAGCTTAATTGGAGGTGCAGCCAAGAGTTGGCGATGAGAGGACCGTAAGTTACGTACCGGACAATAGGGGGTGACTAGGGATTTGAGGAAAACGGGAGAAGTTCCAGACACAGCTTTGAAAGTCAGGCAGCCGGTCTTAAATGCGGCCCTCTGTTCGACCGGCAACCAGTGGAGTTTGCGAAGTAGTGGCTTTGCAGACTGCCACTTCGGGATTTTATAGGCTAGTCTGGCCGCCTGGTTCTGCACGATTTGAAGCCTATAAAGAAGGTATTTGGGTAGGCCATGGTACAGAGAGTTGGAGAAGTCCAGGCGGGAGAGCACCAGGGCGATCAGGACTTGTATCAGGGCCTCGGGTGAAGGGAGATGGGAAACTTTCCTGATTTTCCTTAGCTGAAACATACAGGATGACACGACGGCACCCACCTGAGGCTTGAGGGAGAGCTCTGTGTCTATGATAACCCCGAGGCTCTTTGCTGACTTTGCCGGGGTAGGTGGGGAGCCGAGCTCCAACGGCCAAAACGGTGGGCCCCAGTAAGTGGGGCTATTGCCCGGGAGGATTAGCTCTGTCTTCCCCGGGTTCAACTTAAGTTGGTTGAGGTTCATCCATTGCTGGATGTGTAGCATAACCGCCTGACAGTCGAGGGCTGCCGTAGGAGTATTAAGGGGGAAGATGATTTGCAGATCGTCTGCGTAATTGAAGACGGTAATGTCCCACCTCTTCAGAGAGTGGATGAGCGGGTGGAGATAAAGATTGAAGAGCAGGGGGGATAGAGAGGATCCCTGGGGCACTCGGCAGATGGATGGTACCTTAGCGGCCCTGAAAGGGCCTAGGCGAACCGCCTGGGTTCTGCCTGTCAAAAAAGATTTGATCCAGGCCAGAGCAAGGACCCGGATGCCGGCTTGTTCGACACAGTGGAGAAGGATGTTGTGGTCCACCGTGTCGAACGCTGCCGACAGATCCAGTAGGACAAGCGCCTGAGGAGACCCTTTGTCGGCGTTGCCCCTGAGAGAGTCCATAACTGCCAGGATCACAGCCTCGGTAGAGTGGGCAGGTCTGAAGCCAGCTTGATTGGGTTCGAGGTAGTTGGAGCACTCGATAAACTGAGAGAGGCAGCTGGTGACGTGTGCCTCCAGGAGCTTGGATAGGTAGGGCAGGAGAGAAATAGGCCGATAGTTGGCAAGGTCCTCTGGGTCAGCTCCAGGTTTTTTCAGCAGGGGTACCAAAACAGCCTCCTTGAAGGAGTTAGGTACCATGCCAGCCTCGAGGGAGGTGTTTAATAGTAAACCCTTGTTTACAGAATGTTGAGCCGACTGGCGCCGAGATTCAAATCTGGTTCCCCAGCTTCGAAATCGGCAGCTCTGGACAGTAGCCACATCCTCTCCCCACTTTCATGGTTAGTAGTTGGTTCTGTGATAGGTGGCGCTAACAGGTGAAATTGCCTGGTGCAAGCTGCCTCCTGACGAGAGCCCGGGCACTTATTATTTTTACAAATTTACCACTGGCCGCAAGCTAGACTGCCATGCGTGATGCGCCTCTGAGAAGCATACACACTGAGTGCCAGCACTGGGCCTAGCTTCAAAAACATAACAATAGAAATGTTTCTGACGCTAAGCCCTGCTGGCACCCAGTGTGTATATTGCTCAGAGGTGAGTGGCACTGGCAGGGCCTAGCTTCAGAAACATTTCTATCTACATGTTGTTATATGACTTCCCTTTATTAAAGTAATAATTGCACTGTCACAATTGCTTTAATAACCTTCTTGCTTCTCAAATTTGCTTGAAAATGCACCATTTACCCACTCTTTTTTCAAAAAAGTTTTGGGGGGGGGGGCTGGGGGGAGATGAAGCCCCCCGAACTCCCCTTAAGATGCTCCGGATCGCCTCGCTGCGCTTGCTCGCCACAGTGCACTCCGGCTAAAAGTTTACGCCTCACCACTTTCAAATGTCACCAGCCACCACTGCTAATAACGAACGGAATGTCAGGTGGGAGGTTTTTTCTAAATCGAAGAAAGCTATCCACAACATTTATAGTATTGTCATTAGTGAATTGGAAGTATCTGAGCTGCTGAGCTTGACTCAGTCTCAGATTACGAGTCTCCACAATAAGATTTTTGATAAATATAGAAATATAAATATTTACAAATGACTGTCAAATGAGTAGGGCTATTCACTCAATGAGCGCGGACGAACGTTTTAATGAGTCATGCAAAATCGCTAAGAAGGCTCCGATTCTAGCCTTGAGGAGTAAACAAAGATCTGAGACTGTAGGTAAGAGATATGAGTATGGTGTAATACAATGAGCAATATGGTGACCATCTACTCAATTTTGTGTGCACAACTTCATTTTGTGCTTTCTAGCAGCCACAGGATGGGAATGTTGTCATACTTCACAGCACAGATTGAAGCAGTTTCTGAAATATGTAGTGTGAGATGAGCAGTTGATATCGTTCACAAGCGAGAGAGAGAAATGTACTGCCCTGCCTTGGAGCAAACAATGGAGCCTGGCTAGCTCTTGTGGTTGACCTTGACGCAAACTGGTGCAGACAGCTTTGATTTTGCAACCAAAGGAAGGGGGAGAGGTTTCTACAAATCTCTCCTTGAGTCGAGTAAAGGTATTAAAGATGGGGACTCTTGGCTCTCAGACAGAAGTTCACCTGTGGAATGGACGCGTTGCCCACTGACTTTTTGTGATCCCATTCAAGACTTCTGCCTGACTGTGAGGGCTCCCCAGTCGTGCTGGCCAGAATGTTGAAGGACACTCCATCGGTAATAAATATATTTTGTTTTTATCAAAAAAGTGTTGCATTAATAAAGGCATTTGCTTCATTTTGACATTGTATTGATAAAATAATTTGCCTCATTTTGAAAGTGCATTAATAAATTCATTTGCCTCATTTTGGGAGTGTGTCCTAATATTTCAAGCCTGAAGCAACACATATGGTAAGATTATTAGAACTAGTAAAGCCCAGTGGGAGGCTAGTATCTGGGAGGAATTGTTGATTGCTACCAAACAAGGGGATAACAAACGCTTTTCGCACTTGGTTGCACACAGTGGATGCAGACAGCCATCTTGCCCCGATTGCCACTTGGTCCCAGAAGAGTGGGTTCAACTTTTTTCAATTCTATATGCAGATGTTAACATTGATGAAGCCTCAACAACTATCCTATACCAGGAATCTAATGATTCCATGGAGGAAGAAGGTGAGGTCCTTAACTTTAGAGTAAGCTATTGTCACCATACCAGTCCATAAATTATGGAAGGTGCCTGGGTTGGATAAAGTCCCGACTGATCTTTGTGTTTCGAACCAGAGATTTGGGGACTGTATGTAAATGGCTTGCTTAATTGGAAGGGGCCCCCGCTCCGAGGTCCTGGAAAGGAGCTGTAATAATTCCCATATATAACAAGCATTTACAATGCAACGGTCTCGGCATTGCAAAAGTTAGAGCTATTAGCATTGTACATGACATGATTAATTTAACACGTGAATGTCGAAACATTTTTAGGCAATGAGCTGTCCTTAGCCCCAGGTGTATGGTATGTGGGAGAATGCACTGAACTGCCCGCAACACATATCATTCGTTTGTTTTTGTATTTTGTTCCTCGTGTATCACTATTGATCCTTTTGTGAAGCGCTCTGACACCTTCGGGTAAAGTCCGCGCTATATAAAATTGCATAAATAAATTCACGCGGTCTTTGGGAGGCACGGCGGCCTCATTAAGTGATTACTTGGGGGGGGGGGGGGTGTAATGAGGAGGTAATGTCCTGCATCCTATTAAAGGTCGCTAGGTTTATGGTATGACATATATCGGTCGCAGATGCTTCGGGCACTTGCACAAAGCAGCGCAGCAAACTGAAAGCAGGAAAACTCGGTGTATCTTATCTTGACACCTTCGGGTAAAGTTTGCGCTATATAAAATCGCACAAATAAATTCACGCGGTCTTTGTACAGCGCCTCAAGGGACTCTAAAGCGCTACACGTTAAAGGGCTGCATCAACCAGAGAGAGTACTGTGGAGACGGGACCGACGAATAGGAGAAGGAAACCGTGAGCGCCAGGCTGAGAGTAAAGACTCTGGATAACATCCTCGGTAGTGAATATACACAAACGCACACACATAAACAAACGGGGACACACAGATAGAAGGCACTGCCGCAGACAGGCACACAATGAGGCAGACAGAGAAGCATACACAATCACACGTACAGTCACACACACGGTCAACCACAGGAATGGATTACACTGCTTTTGCTAGATACTGGTCAGACTCATTTTGCCCTCTGGATATGGATAGAAAATATTTTTCCAGTAAGGGTTCAGAGCACATGAATTTGTGGATATGCTCGCTGTTTCCTAAGGCCTTGCAGGGAAATGTCATTATTATTAGCGGATACGGAGGTAGGGCAACAGCTGCGTCTGTCTGGCAGCTGGTTAAGGAAATTGGAATCTCTGTTGCTATACCAGACTTTGACGATATAATGGTGTATGCTGTATCCGGTTGATAGGAGGCCATGGTGGTGTGGGGTGGAGGGCAGGGACTTGTTGGAATGGCTCGAGATTAGGGTGTTACATGTACTAAAGTTAAGCGCAAATTATTTTATGTCTCCCTAGTGTGAAATATTGTAATTTGGACATGCCATTGACAAGATAAACATACGCCAACAATAGGCAGTCAAGCAGTTAGTCTAAAGCTTCATATTCTACAAGAAACAGTAGCTTATATCAAAGAGGTTCTGGTCCGCACCACAACATGTTTTATCTCAAAATCTTGGACGTTTTCTGCGCTAGTGCCTGTTAGCTGCATTCCTTCGGTACGGAGCAGAATTGCGAGAGGCGGCCCACTTCGAGTATTACGGTAATGTCGAAGGGAAACAGAAAGTGCGCTTCCAAAGGCAGAGGAGCTATAGGGATCTCGGGTGCCGGAGGAAATCTCTTTGGATGTTTCAGGAAAGCCTCTTGGATATTGCATTGAAGGCGAGCGGGGCAGCCGGGCTAGGAGCAACATGTACCCTACACGTTTCCTTTACGAGTTCAGGATGGGAGCGAACAATGGCAAGCAGTACGGGAGTGAGGGTAGGTGAGGGTGCCGCTGCCTGCTTGAGGGGGCAGAAAGGGGCTGCGCTACTTACTCCGTCCTCTGCAACATAACGGTATGCTGTTGCGTGCCATGGAGCCCCGCTCTGCCCTCGGTCGCTTTCGCCATTGAATACGCTAACTTTTGCCGATGTCTGCATCGAGTCCCACTGGTTTCCTCAGTTTGTTTTTGAGCAGCGTTGTGCGATCGCTATAGTAACAAGCAGTGTTGTAGGCGGGAGGGGTGGTGCGCTTGTGCGTGCGCGTGTGTATGTGCGCTTGTGTGTGTGTGAGAGAATGCAGCGTGGGGGGGGCCTGTATGTGCGTGCGTGCGTGCATGGGCGCTTGTGTGTGTGTGAGAGAATGCAGCGTGGGGGGGCCTGTATGTGCGTGCGTGCATGGGCGCTTGTGTGTGTGTCTGAAAGAATGCAGCGAGCGCGTTCGCGTGCGCTTGCTCGTTTCGAATCGCCTCCAAGGCGATGCACGCGGCCAGGAATGTCTCCTGGAAAGGAGACACCGCCACAATAAGTTCTCGGCGGAGACGCGCTTCCGCGCGTTCAGCCGAGCCCTAAAAAGGGAGATAAATTAACCCTGGGTAATTGTAGGCCCATAAGCCTAATTGATAATATTCAGAAAGTTTATAGCAAGGAGATTTTGAACAGGCTGTGGGAATGGATTTCCACGAGTCAAGTGGTGTCTCCTCTCCAGGCGGTATTTCGCCAAAACACTAGCACTATTGATCACACAATAAGGTTCCTATACATTGAATCTAAACATTTAGAGATTGATCCTGGGCCTTTATTTGTGGCCATTGTGGACCTCTGTGTCACATTTGACCATGTCCTAAGAACAAAGTAATGGGAGGTCATGCAAGGCGTAGGGATCCCTTTGAGTTTAGACCCCGTAGTATGTCCGTGGGGCAGCCGCTAACCAAAGGGATGGGATAAGGGGTGGGACCTAGGGAAGGCTTATATGGGAGGTCCGCCCTCCACGTGCCCTCTTTGCTGCTGCCCACCCCCTAGATAGGTCCTTTATCCGCTCCCCGTCACGGTCCGGCCGTAGGCTTTCCCCCCCCCCCCCGCTTCCCCCTCCCGGATCGTAGACCGAGTTTTCCCAGCTCCGACGTCGAAGAAGCGGACTCGCCGTGTTTCCCTCGGGCCCGTCCTTGGGTAAAAACCCAAGTTGTACAGGGCTCCGTGGCCGCGTCCACTGGGAAGCACGAGGTCCGTGTCGGGTCGGGTGGAGGCTTGTCGTGTGGAGGAAGCTAAGTACGGGAAGTGGGTAGAAGGGCGGAGCATTACTTGTGTAAGGTGCTGGGGCCAGCGTCAGCTTCTTTGGTGCGGTTATAGGTAATGCGGGCAGAGCCTGGTTCAAGTCGATGAAGTAGTAAAGTCTGATGAAATATTTGACTTGATGGTTTTTAAGTAGCATGAGCACCACGGTAGGGGGAAGCGAACTTGACTGGGTCATTTCCAGGGCATTTAACGTTGTACGCAACGGCGCTCCGCCCTTACCAATATGGCGCCTGGGTGGAGCGCGAAACCTAAGCATCTCAGGTGGGTGTTTACATGCGGGCCGCCCGCGTTGCTGTGTGTGCTCGGGTCAATTAGCCCCAAATAAGCAAGGCAGCCTGCTGTGTGTCGGTCCGCCCGCGTTGATGTGTGTGCTCAGTCGTGCTGTGTGTCGGGCCACACGCATTGATGTGTGTGCTTTCAGTCATATTATAATTTAGCCCCGAATATTCCTAATTAATTCAGATAACCAGGGCAGCGCCCGCGTTGCTGTTTGTCGGGCCGCCCGCGTTGCGGTGGGTGCTCAGTCACCATTCTTTTAGGCCCTGAATAAATATGGCAGCGTGTGCTCAGTCGTGCTGTGTGTCGGGCCGCACGCATTGATGTGTGTGCTTTCGGTCATATTATAATTTAGCCCTGAATATTCCTAATGAATTCAGATAACCAGAGCAGCGCCCGCGTTGCTGTTTGTCGGGCCGCCCGCGTGCGGTGGGTGCTCAGTCACCATTCTTTTAAGCCCCGAGTAAATATGGCAGCGCCCGCGTTGTTGTGGGTGCTGGGTTCGGCATTACGAATCAAGTTGCGAGCGGGTGGCGGCGGTGCGGGTCTCGGTACTGGTGACGTGGATTGGGCCCCTGTTCGGGCCAGGGGGCCTCTCACGGGGTACTTCGCCTTCACTGTGCGAGGTACGTAGCCTTGACTGCGGGGTCTAGTAACTAGGGGTGGGACTCGGGCAGTGTTGCCGGATTCGCCTTGCCTGCGGCTAGGGTAGGCATTTTGGCTGTAGCAGGCAGGGTTCGATTCCCTTTAAAGCGCTTTGGTCATGGCATTGCGTGGGCTTGTGACTAGGGCGGGGGCACGAGCAATTTTGCCGGCGCCGCAGGTCGGCCGCACTGGCCTCCCGGCTGCGGCGCAGCGCGTGTCCTGGCCGCATGGAGGAGCGTCAACTACTGCACTTACAGGCGAACATTAGGAATATGGAATTAAGCACCGGGTAAGGAACAGCCCCAGCGACGATGTATTTATAAAGAATGGCATAAAGGAAAGTGTAATGCCTCGGGTTGCCGCCACAAGTTTAAGTTCATTTCTTTGGCTGCGGGTTGCTGTGCCTGCTGAGTCAAGTCAATCTTGTCTCAATAATCAAAATGTGGAATTTTCAAAGCAGCACTCATTGTCCTGACCATTGCTTTGGGGATTCCTAGACATGGCGTGCCCAAGTTAGGTATATGCGTTAGCTTAAAGGAGTCCGCTATCGTAGGCTCGCACAGACGAATTAGCACCCTTGAAAAAACATCAAATCAAGCAAAGTAGCAAAAAAGCCCCCTGGTTCAACGATGACCTTAAGAAATCCAAAAAGTTCTGTCGCACCCTTGAGAAAGCCTGGAGAAAAACCCCAACCACTGACATCATGGCCACCTTCAAGAACGCCACCCGCAAACACCACCAACTGATCCGATCCACCAAGAAATCAGCATTCAAGGATCGGCTCAGACAACAACGCCCACAACAGCAAGGAACTATTCAACATCGTCAAAGAATTTACCAACCCCACCGCCGGCACCAACGACATCCCCCCCTCCCAAGACCTCTGTGACTCCCTAGCCTCATTCTTCCACAACAAAATCGCTGACATACATAACAGCTTTGAAAACCAGTCCGAAGACCAGTCCATCCCACCCACCTCCGAACTAAACCCCCCCTCCAACAACCTTTGCGCCTGGAACCCAATCACCACTGAAGACACCATCCGCCTGAAGAACTCCATCCACTCAGGATCGCCAACCGACCCATGTCCCCACCACATTTTCAACAAAGCAGACTCCATTATCGCACCCCATCTCCGAGACGTCATCAACTGCTCCCTCAACTCCGCTACCTTCCCGGAAAGCTGGAAACATGCCGAACTCAGCGCCCTTCTGAAGAAACCCACAGCAGACCCCACTGAACTTAAGAACTACCGCCCCATCTCGCTCCTCCCATTCCCTGCCAAAGTCATTGAGAAAGCCGTCAACAGTCAGCTCGCCGCCTTCCTCGAATCCAACAAATCCCTCGACCCTTCACAGTCCTACTTCCGAGCCAAACACAGCACCGAGACCGCTCTCATCGCAGCAACAGATGACATTCGACCTCTACTGGACAACGGAGAAACAGCTGCCCTCATCCTACTTGACCTCTCCGCAGCCTTCGACACAGTCTGTCATAGCACCCTTATACAACGCCTCAGCAACGTCGGAATACAAGGAAAAGCATTGGACTGGATCATCTTGTTCCTCACTGGAAGAACCCAGAGAGTCCGCCTCCCCCCTTTTAAATCAGAGGCCACCGAAGTCATCTGCGGCGTACCACAAGGATCATCACTCTGTCCCACCCTCTTCAACGTATACATGAGTCCCCTCGCATCCATCGCGCGCCAACACAACCTCAACATCATCTCCTACGCCGACGACACCCAGCTAATCCTCTCCCTCACCAAAGACCCAAACACCACCAAAACCAACCTACACGAAGGGATGAAAGAAGTAGCCGAGTGGATGAAGAACAGCCGTTTAGTACTGAACTCGGACAAAACGGAAGTCCTCATCTTAGGTTCATCCCCCTCCGCCTGGGACGACTCATGGTGGCCACCGGCCCTGGGAAACGCACCCATACCTACGGACCACGCACGTAACCTGGGCTTCATCCTGGACTCCTCCCTCTCAATGACCAGACAAGTCATCGCCGTCTCATCATTATGCTTCAACATCCTACGTATGCTCAAAAAAATCTTCCGTTGGATCCCCACCGAAACAAGAAAGACGGTCACCCACGCACTGGTCACAAGCCGACTGGACTACGGAAACACCCTTTACGCCGGAACCACAGCCAAACTACAGAAAAAACTCCAACGCATCCAAAACGCCTCAGCCAGACTCATACTAGACATCCCCCGCCAAGCTCACATTTCCGGTCATCTGAAAGACCTCCACTGGCTCCCCGTCAACAAGAGAATAACGTTCCGTCTCCTCACCCAGGCACACAAAGCCCTCTACGACCTAGGACCCGAATGCCTCAACACGCGCCTGTCCTTTTACACCCCCACCCGCCAACTACGATCGTCCAATCAAGCCCTCGCCGCAATTCCACACATCCATAGATCCACCATGGGGGGGGAAGATCCTTCTCCTACTTAGCTGCCAAAACCTGGAACTCTCTCCCCACCCACCCCCGCCTTACACAGAACCACCTCTCCTTCAGAAAACAACTAAAAACTTGGATATTCGATAAGTAAAGCACCCCCTCCCTCAAGCGCCTTGAGACCCTCTGGGTGAGTAGTGCGCTATACAAATGTTAAACTTGACTTGAACTTATTGATATGCTCATTATTGCGGGCTAACCCCCCCATAATTCGTTTATAACAATGTACTTATGTCACAAGTGATTGCGGGCATTATATGGCAATCTCAGTATGTATAACGCGTGTTCCTTATTACAGGCAGGGGTAGGCAAGCTTCAACAGAGCAGCGGGAGCACGGTGCCAAGGCACAATCAAAGGGTAAGCGCGAGAGAAAGGTCCGGGGGGGATGCCCGCCGCTTTGTCGGGGAGACAAGGGCTCAGCCCTGGGGGGATCGGTGTTCATGGTCCGGTCCCCCTTGGCCCTCCTCAGGTCCCATAGGCATGGATTGTATAATTTGATTATATTTTATCACGTTAGATACAGGAGCTGGCTCACAGTCAGAATTAGCGGAGACAAGGGCGCAGCCCGGGGGGGGGGGGGGGGGGGGGGGGGGTTTATAGTCGGTGTTCATGGTCCGGTCCCTCTTGGCCCTCCTTAGGCCCCCTAGGCAAGGAATGCATAATTTGATTATATTTGTATTACGTTAGATACAGGAACGGGCTCTCAGCCAGGATTAGCGGTCGCATCGCTATCGGAAGGCCAGTTCGACGCTCGTTTGGCCCGTCAGCGTGCAAGTGCACGAAGTAAGTATATGAAAGGCGGGGGAGCAGCGTCAACAAGAGGTGGGGTGGGTTGCCGGACCCACATCGTACAGCTAGCTTGGGTGGTCACCGTTCATTTTTCTTGCAGGGTTTTAAACACCGCGCAGGATGTCCGGACGTAAAGCATCTTCGGGAACAGCGTCGGCTTCGGATGCGCAAGCGACAACCTTTTTGCAACTCGTTAGGGCCAATGGCTTGGCCTGGGCCAATGATCTGCTCAATGCCAGCAACACAGAACCTTTGGGTACCATTGACATTACACCCCTGGATGGCGAGGACACAGAGGGGGCAGGACACTCGAGGGGGTCAAAGAGGCTGCGGGTTGCCACGAGCAAAGAGTCCCCCCCCCCCCGCCAAAAAGAAGGGCGGCGCAAAACCGACAATCGCAATGGTACACAAGGCACCCGGTCCTTCGGGCATGCACGTCCCCGCACACACTTCGGCGGAATACGCCACAAAGAGCGATCTTGGTAAGATCATGTCCACTCTACAATTATTTATGACGGAAATGAAAGAAAGTGTAGCGAACATTAGTGGGGGGGGGGGCAAACCCAACGAATGTCTGGGGTACCGGGGGCTCAGCCACTAGCCCACTTGCACCAGCCTCCCCAGTGTCAGGAAACCGCCCTCCGGGGCCACCACTAGAACAAATTGTAACTCTCGAGCCGGTGGGAACTACCCCAGCCACACCGTCCTCACCTGCGCCAGCCACACCGTCCTCACCTGCGCCAGCCCCCCTGGCAACAGATGCACCAGTACCGGCATTATCACCCATAGCACCTGAGTTACCAGCGCAACCATTGCCAGTTATGCCAACAACACCGACCACGGCGACCCCCCCCTGGTTGCAACGAGCCCCCCCGTGATGCCGGTGTCAGCACCCCTCCCGAAGATGTCACCTAGTGAGGAGGAGGTTGTGTTGGACGCACCTTTATTGTCAGGGCACTCTTCTTTGTCTTGGGAGGTCCCACTGGCGGCAAAAGAACTCGTCTGGAAGAGGGAGTTCATCGATATTTTTTCATTACTCATGTTAGGGCAGCAAGGTACAGATGTGCGCAGGGCAGGGATAAAAGAGGACGAGAAAAAAAGTGAAGTTTCAACCATGGCCTGAAAAATCCATTGACACTTGGTTGGAGGCCTTTGCTATATTGTCTTCTGTTATTATGGAAACATTTTCAGACCAGGGATCAGCCCTGGTACAGTACGGCAGACTAATACATAATGAAGCCAAAAAATGGGGGGGCGTAGGTTGGTTGAACTACGACAGGGAGTTCAGAAAGAAGATGTCCAGATCCCCTAACATGCGCTGGGATCACAAGGAAGTACAACTTTGGATGGACCACATGGGGTCCAGAGCACTGCAAGGCGTAGCTACAGACAGCAAAGGGCTGGATACAAAGATAGCAACCACTGAAAAGAGCCACACTCAGCAACAGTCTGACCAAAGCAACCCGCCCTTTCGGGGTGGCCACAGGGGGAGGGGTCAGAAAAGAGGCGGTTGGAGGTCCCAGGCTAAGTCCTGCAGATCATTCAACAGCGGGCACTGCCACTGGGGGAATTCCTGTAAGTTCACGCACACATGCAGCAATTGTGGAGGGCAACACCAGGCAGGAGCATGTAGGGCGCTAGTCTGCTGCAGCCCCCCCGTCCATCCCCCCCCCCCCCCGAGTCCCCACATCCCTCCTGCACAGTCTACAGCAGTGAAAGGGCCCTCACCTGTCAGTTTAGGGCGATTGATCCCCCTGTTGAATAAATACCCCAACAAAGTGGATGGGAGACTGCTCTTGGGAGGTTTTGCAGAAGGCTTTGTCATACCTTACATAGGGACTCCGCGACCACGGGATGCTGAAAACCTGAAATCAGCCAAAGATAACCCTGAGGTGGTAAGAGCAAAAGTGGGTAAAGAAATAGAACTGGGCAGAGGGGGGGGGGGGCCGTTCCGGCGGCCACCGCTAGCTAATTTTATAGTCTCCCCCCTAAAAAAGAGCCAGGGGCCTTCAGACTGATCCACCACCTGTCTTATCCCGAGGGCGAGTCGGTCAACCACAACTTGGAAGATGGGGTGTGCTCAGTTTCTTACTGCTCATTTGATGTGGCTATGGACTTGGTAAGAAGGGCAGGCAGGGGTGCCTGGCTAGCTAAAGCAGACAGAGTCGGCCTTCCGCCTCTCACCGGTGCACCCCAGCAGCCAGCATCTACTGGGTTTCAGGTTAGGCCAGGAATACTACTACGACAGGTGCATGCCCATGGGGTGCTCCATTTAATGCGCGTTTTTTGAAGCATTTAGCACCTTCCTCCAGTGGGTGCTGCAAGCTACCGAAGGGGTTGAAAACGTGACATTACTTAGACGATTTCCTGTTTGTGGGGAGAGAGGACACGCAAGATTGTGCAGAAGCGTTAGTGAAATTCAAAAAAGTAGCGGAGCAGTTGGGTGTGCCTTTGGCGCCAGGGAAGACAATAGGTCCAGCACAAGTGTTAGTCTTTCTGGGAGTAGAGATCGATACCAAGGTAGGTGAAGCCAGGCTGCCAGCAGAAAAAGTCAGCGAATTGGCAGCCCATCTCAGGACGGTCCTGGGACAAGAAAAAGTATCTTTGAATGACATACAGAGCTTGCATGGCAGAATGAGCTTCGCTACCAAAGTGATCCCCGCAGGCAGGGCGTTTGCGCGTAGATTAGCCAAACCGCTGCCAAGATAAAACGCAGACATCATGAGGTAGAATTGAGCATGGGGGTAAAAGAAGACCTGAGGTTGTGGGGTGAGTTTCTAGAACAGTTCAATGGCTCTGTGATCTGGAGAGCCCCTTGGACTAGCAGCCAGGAACTGACGCGGTTTACGGACGCGTCGGGCAGGTATGGCTTTGGAGCAATCCTGGACAGAGAGTGGTGCGCAGGGAAATGGCCTAACGCATGGAGGAAGAAAAGGATAACAGCTAACATAACTGTGCTAGAACGGTTCCCAATCGTGGTGGCCTTCCACCTCTGGCCAGTCATGCTATCTGCAAAGAGGGTGGTCCTGTGGTCCGATAACCTGGCCGTGGTCCAAGTGATCAACACCCAGTCTGCCAGCTGCGCTCTTGTACTTTGTTTGCTCAGGGAATTAGTGAAGGTATGTCTGTACAACAATGTAGAATGTAGAGCTAGACACATCCCAGGGGCGCAAAACACTGCCGCTGACGCTCTCACGTTTTCATTGGCAGCGTTTTCGGGAGGCATGGCCCAGAGTGAGGGAGGAGATGACACCTTTCCCGGCCCGGCTCTGGCACCTGCTGCGGTGGCGCAGCGTATTAGAGAACTAGGCGAACTGTCACTGGCCCCCCGGACGATGAAGAGATACCAGGCATGCGTGGAGAAATTCTGCGAAATCATGGGCCCATGGGAGCAAGAGGTTCACTCACGGGAGGACAGGGTTCAAGCATTTATGATATGGGCCAAAGATGGGGGGGAAGAGCGACTCCTGGATGGCCGGCCACCTGGCGGCCATCGGGCACCACGCCAGGCTGCTGGGACAACATGACCCCACCGCATTGTTCACGACCAGGGCAGCACTCAAGGGCTGGGCGAGGGTGGTGCCCAAATCACTAGACATAAGAGCCCCCATTGATTATGAGACACTACAAAAGATGTTGGACGCACTCCCCTCAGTTACCCATTCTGCATACGAAGCAACGCTCTTCGCTTCGACATTCAGCTTAGCATTCTTTGGGGCATTTAGGATAGGAGAATTGGTAGCACGGTCCAAAAAAGAGGTAAACTCCAAGGCACTGCAGATGAGGGATGTGCGCCTGACAGCTGATTCAGTGGAAATCCTTTTACGAGATTCTAAAACGGACCCGTCGGGCAGGGGAAAAGGTATCTCCCTGCACCGCCTGGGTAACAACAGCTATTGCCCGGTGGCCCTGATTGCGCATTCCTGTCTTGCCGACCATGCATAGACGGTTTATTATTGATACACCTGGACGGCTCCCACGTAACAAAATACCAAGTGGAACACATAATGCAGGGGTGCCTTTTCCTGGCGGGCTACACAAAGGATGGGGCCAAATACAGCTCTCACTCTTTCAGGATAGGGGCCGCCACCACCGCTTACAGGGAAGGCCTGTCAGCGGAAGCAATAAAAAGGGTGGGGCGGTGGGACTCCAATTGCTACAAAACGTATGTGAGGCCAGTGAGGGCTATACGCCCGTCTATCAGAAGTGTCACAGAGAGCAATTAGGCAGGGAGGGATTGGAAAGTGTACATCGCCACGTTTTGGGTGCCCCCCCCCCCTTTTAACTGTACAAAGTTTTGAAGTGTGGAAATACATATGCCATTGTTTCATGGGCAATTTACTGTATTGTGGTTTGAAGTGTGCAATAAACGAAAGACTTACAACCATTGTGTTTCATTTCAGGAACAGAGGTGTGGGTGATGGGGCACTCTTATGTCTCAAGAATGGCACGATGGGTGGATGCAGTCACCTGGAAGCATGGCTTCAGCAACATTAATATATCTTGGTTCGGCATCCCCGGAATGCTTTGGGCTAAACTACTAGGGACGATACGTAGGGCATTGAAGGAAACGGCAGCCAAATATCATAGTGGTACACCTGGGGGGGAATGACTTAGTAACATTAGGCAAACCACGTCTGTTGGATGCAATGAGGGGAGACCTAAGCACTCTGAGCGGGGAGCTGGGAGCGTGTAGCATATGGTGGTCAGAGATAACGCCTAGACCTATTTGGCATCGGGCGAATTCTCAGGGGGCGCTAGAAGTTACTCGCAGGCGCGTAAACGCAGCCATGCGTAAATTCACGGAGATGCGTGGTTTGGGTTTTATAAGACACGGTTTGCTGCATGCGAAATCTACTGGCTGCTGGGAATCTGACGGGGTGCACTGGTCCAAGGTAGGGAGGGCGATATTCCTCCTAGACTTGGGGGAAGCTCTTGAAACAGCGGGGTGCAAATAGAGGAGAGATAGGGGCTAAGTGGTGGGAGCTCTGGGCACAGCGGTCACCACGCCCAGGGCTGTGGAGGATTTACAGGGCGATCCCTATACAAGACAGGCGCAGGAACTGGACCTGAAGCCTCCAGTGCAAAGCGCACCGTGCAGAGTCATACATACTCCAAGGGGTCCTTCTTGGGGACTTGGGGTACGACGGCGCCCCGTTAGTCCTTAGGGCGGTTGTAAGCCTGAGCAACCGGGGGCTTGCCATATAGCGCTCCGCCCGTCTGGGGAAGGTGTGAGTTAACTCTCCCTTGTTCAGGGGGCCGAGTGGGTGGACGATAGGTCTACCGGTGGGAGGAGTTATTCTCCCAGGTTCTACACCGGGCTATGGCCGCTGGTGTTCTTTGGCTCATCTTCAGGTACCCTGCAACGAGGGGGTTGCGGGGCGGACGGGGTCGCCTGTAAGTTAACCCACCTTTTATTTGTACAACAAATAAACCTGCAGCTTCTTTACTCCAATAACTTGTCTGTGTGTATTTTTTGGTTCTGGGGCTGTGGGTGGCGGCGTACCAATGGAAATACTATGAGAATAGCAGGCACTTCTACTTTGCTGAACAGTGGTTATATTTTTCAAAAGAGGTATGAGGGTATAAACCAGTTTTGAAACTCTAAGTAGGCCACTTTTGGCTCTAAGTTTAACTTTGTTAGCTGAAAGTAAGGTGGGGTGGGAAATATCAATATAAATAAGATTTATAAGACAAACACAATGCTACTATATTTTTGTATTATCCTCCATCGTGCATCATTGCCACTATTTTGCTTGTTTTATTAATAGTTACTATTCACATTGTATGCAGTAGGGTAGGGTTTTGATTTTAAATACATTTTGAAAATATATTGCTGGTTTTCTGGTGTTCTGGTGTTCTTGAATGTGCCTTTCCCGGATGAAAGAGGGTTTGGATTCCACAAATCATGCCTGTGATGTCTCACAGGATTGATTGTTACCTAGAACGCATCTCACTCAAGTAATGTTCAGTGAGTTGCGGTGGTTGCAGTCTATCTGGCTTTCAGTCTCAGGCTGGCACAGTGGCAATGTCGTTTGTGTCAGAGGGTCTCGAAAGGCTATTACCAGTCCGTGTTTTAAAAAGGAATCTAGAAAAGGTATGACTGGATTTAGACAGGCCAAAGTAAGGGGACTACCAAACTCGATGTTTTCATTGGATAGGGAGCTACCCGTATTACTAATACCTCCATTTCTCCACTCACCTCAGTGAGGTCATTTCCCCTTTTGGACATGCCACAAAGCTCTGTTGCTCTTCACATGATGGCATATCTTCAGCACAGTGGAGAGTCAGGGAAATGCCACTCGCCGAAGTCTGCTTTGTCACCAATGTAAGGTTGTCAGTTAAACAATTACATTTACAGTGCGACTACACAGCAAACTCTATTCATGACTTCAAGAACATTTTAAATATAACGTTTGTATGAAGGAAAATGGAGTAGCTCAAAAGTGCTGCAAGTTTCTGCTCTGTTGAGGCCCTGCAAGGGTTGTAGCAGTCCAGAAGATGTCTTACTTAACCTCGCATCTTTGCTAATGCTCATGCAGAGCCTGACCACGCTCAGAAGAAGAAATGACATTACAAGTAGCCACAGTGGACTTATTTACTTTCCTTTCAATTTATTTTTTATTGGTCTGTAACAAGAACAACAGGAAACGAGAAAATAAATTACATGTTCCCTGCAGTTTAGCACATGCATTCATGGTTTTAAGAGGTTTTTCAACCTCCCCTTCAGGTGCTGAGAAGGTATGTACTGTCTGTTGCAGAAGCACTCGAAGAACAGAGTGCGAGAGAGGATGCAATATCAAAGAGTGAAGTTATGCCTCGCTGTTCACCTAGTTAGTTGCAGAATGCTCACAAGGCAGAAAGTACTTTTAATAACTGTTTCTCCTTTTTCCTTACACCCGCGTTCGAAGTTGCCAATAGGAGAAAAACACAAAGAAGAACCAGCACACAGACCGTACAGCTGCCTCCAGGGCTGTCCCCTTCTTTACAGTCTACTATAGCATAGATTAAAAGGCAGGTCATTGGTTGCTACAAACAGCAATCGGGAGGACAGATGAACACAGTGTCAAACCTTGTTGCACACAATAGTTGTATCCCAGTCGCACAATTGCACCATCTTACCATTTACCACACACATACAAATCACAACACTAAAACCCAACCATACATTGACACCGCCAACATTATTCAATTATGCAGTTTTGTATAGCACAGACATGGCTGAAGGTAATTAGAGCACTTTACAAAAGCAAGAAGGAAGTATCAATACAAGATAAATTGCAGTACAGTGAATAAAAAAGTTATCATGGGGTAAACTACGGGGCAGAGTAACACAAGGAACATGAAGACTGACTAGTGGTGGTACCAATGATACTGAGGCGCAAGATCCTACAGGTGAAGGGAAAAGGCAGAGCAGTGGAGGTAAAATATTAGAAATAGATTAAATGATATACAAAAGCATGGAGCAAGTATTAGGAGCGTTGAAGTGTAAGGAAACACATTCAGATGAGTCCTCAGTAAAAAGATATTTGAAACAGCAAAAAGCCAGAGCTTTTTATCCACATGCGCGCTAGCGGTTTTCCTGCTGCGCGCTGCGTTTTTTAAAAAGCCGCGTTACATGACGAGCTGAGCTCGTCATGAGCGTGCGAGCGGCACAACTCATGACGAACGCGGAAGGGGTTAACGAGTATAGCCCAAGATGTGGAGGTGCCTAATAGAGGCGGGGGAGTTCGAGATTCAAGACGCACTGTCTAAGAACAATTCAGCTATTGTGCGTTCTTTCTTGAACATGGTAGGCTCTAAGAGAAGCATTCCCGAGCTGCAAAAATAGAATTGGCCACCTTGCTGGATTAACTGGTATGTCTCTGTCGAGGGCTGGCAGTGTGAATAACATTGTTAAATAGTACAAGTTGTCTAACTTCCATGGTGAGACAATGAAGCTTAATTATGATCAGTGTTCTAAGGTAAATGTGCGTCTTTCGGTCACAAAAGGAGCTGCTACATGAAAGCACTGCTTTGAGAGGAGCCAGATGAGATTTGGGAGAGGTATTCAGAAGAGAGGAGCCGCAGCAAAGTCTGAACCACACCATGGACTAATTTAGGGTCTTTAGTTGTTTAAATGGAATGAATGATGGCTCCTGTAAGAGAGTCTTAACTGGAACCAAGCACTCTTCTACATGGTTGATTTGTGATAGAAGATTCAGTCTTTGGTCTTGAATCACACCCAGAGATGTAGCAGTATCAATGATGGTGAGCTTGGAGTCAAGAATGTTACAAGACTCAAGCCAGGATTAAACCAGCATATTGACATGAGACAGTGAAATGAGAAGGAACTCAATTGTAGAGGAATTTCATTTCAGATGGTGTTCAGTGATTCAACCTTGTACTTTTGTCAGTATAAGAGCAATGAGCCGAGCATCAGCAGTCGAAGAGTTCTTGAGGTACATCAGCATAATAATGGTAAAAATGTCCTAAGCCTTTACCACATAACCAGAGAGGTGAGAGAGGTAGGCCACTGCACATCCCCCCGAAATATCAATGTCATCACAAAAATGAGCATAGAAGTGCAAGGAGCGAGAAAAGAGATAGAAGATAGTTTTCAATCCCACAGAAACAATTAGGAGCCCAAAGTTTGAACATCTACGATAGGATTCCAATATCCCAGGTGAATCCTACCTGATCTATGCAAGTACATTAACCCTGGACTTTAGGGGATACCAGCTTCCTGGTCAAGGAGGGGGTGACGTCCTTTGTAGTCACACATCCGTCAAAACGTGCATCACTCGGGTCACCTATGTGTAACCTCTCTCAACCGCAGTGCTTGATCCAACTCTAAGAGGGTCTAAGTAAAGTTTGAGTCAAATCTGACCCCTTAAGAGCACCATATTACAAGAGGGTCAAGCTTGAGATACAGCTGCCAGGTTTCACCTGCGTGTATCAATTAGTCTGATAGGAAATCAACCTACTAAAGGAAATTGGCCTTGATACCATATGTTATTTGAGAATGGTAAACAGTATTGAAGGTGGTGGAATAATTCAGTGGAAAAAAGAGACTAGTTGCATGCATCAAGGATGGATTAGGTGTTTATCCAGGGCCCACAACAAGGCTGTTTCAGTACTGGAGCCTTGTTTGACACTGAATTGTAAATCATCTAGAAGAGCATTTTCAGTGTTACGTTTAGAGAGTTGTGTGACAGCATAGTTTTCAGTTATCTTAGCAAGGGAAAAAAGCCCTGACAGTGCAGTAATAACATGCGCCTCTTGAATAAGCAGGGGGTTTCTTCATTAAGGGTTAATTTGACCTACTCCAAGACAATGTAGAATACTGCCTTACACCAGGATATGTTCACTAGGCTAGTTCAGTAATGTAGATGATGGACATCCAACTCTTTATAGAGGTACAAGCCAGGATCATGTTAGGATGGTGATTGGAGAAATGCACATAAGCAATAAGTTTTAGGAGCGTGTCCTCTGGGATCACATGAAATTAAAACCAAGGTAATTGAGTTGTGCTAATATGGATCAGCTGTGGACCCAGGAGACCGGATGGTGTCCTTGGACTTGCAGGAGGTGAATTTACATATACTCGTCCAGCGGTCCCATGGCGTTGCCTGTGGTTCAAGGTGGGTTGGGAACACTTCCAATTTACTGTGCTCCTCATCAGGCTTACCTCTGCCCTATGGGTGTTTACCAAAGTGATGGTAGTATTCGTTGAGCTTCTTCGGAGGTTAGGAACACACTTATTTCAATCCCTCGAGGACTTGCTGCTAACGATTTGCTGCCAGTCAGTCTTAAACTACCCTCCTCCAGACTAAAGGTGCACTCCTAAGATCGCTGGGTTTCATCAACAACAAGTCAAAGTCCCACCTAAGCGCCTCACAAAAACTTCCACTCATTGGGCCATTTCTGGTCACTGTAGCATTCAGGGCCTTTCCTCTGCCGCAGTGAGTCCTGCACATTCAAGATAAGCGCCCAGTGTTTTGGGATTGCTCCTGGGTCTTGGTTAGGAAGGGTCTGCAGTTTTGTAGTCTCCTGGCCTTTTTAATTCTTCTAATCTCAAATGTCAGGCAGCATATGTGACCCTGCAGTGGAACCTCAGATCCCACAGTGCCCAACATCAGGGATGCCTCTCTGACTCCATCCCGATCTCGCAGGAGACTGGTAAGGATCTTCTCCGGTGGTATCCTTCTGTGAAGCAAGTTTGTTGATGGATCTGTTCAAAGATAATTAGCAAAGAGTGCTACTGGTTTAAATGAATAACGACTGCTTGGTCTTATCTGTGATCTTTGAGATCTGTGCTTCTCAGGGGGAGAGCACTGTAAGACATTCCATGTAACAAAGGATAACTGTAATCTGTTATATAGTTAGATGTCCCCAGAATGCCATGAACATGACTCCTGTACTCTTATTGTATCCGTTATGTCTAGTTTATTTATAAAGTGCAAAGTAAACCAAATTGTTTTTTTGTTGCTACAATTATTAAGGAGATTAGGATCAAAAACTGTTATAAAACGTTTGTAGCATGAAAACTACTTAAATAAATGTGTCTACAACTTAACATTTCCACACAATACTTTATCATAATGTAGTGAAGAAAAGTAAACTACTCGCGATCACACAACACCTACATTTACTAACTGCGTTTTTTATTGCATGGTTAGCATCTAGTAATATCATGGTTCAGAGCACGAGCATCCTGAAATGTAAAAGTGGAGGCTCTAAATATGGCATCAACTGTGAGCTCAATCACCTCAAAGCATTAGGGCTTCAGGCTTCTTGCGCTGTGGGCCTGAAATCCCCAAGTTCCTTGCACTGTCTTCCCATGGGCCCCAACCTCCTAGCATTCTAACCATGTGTCCCCTAAGACTCGTAGACTGTCTACCAAAGTATCCCACGCTCTTCTCACTTTTTGTCCTTGGGTCCTAAACCGCTCACACAATCTGTTGGCATAGTCCAAGTGCTCTCAAGCTCACACTACATGAATGTTCCCAGAGCTCCTTACACTGTACATCCATGTGCCTCAAGCTCCTCACTCTGAACGTCCATGTACACCCCACACTTCTCAAATTGTATGTGTAAATGTCCCAAATTCCTGCCAACCCTCATGACTGCTCGGAAGGTTGTGCTGGAGCTTCGGTAATCAAAAAACTGCTGAAACAATATTTTCTTCTCCCAGACTCTCCCAAAACTATGTAGGTTTATGATAGTCTCCATTCTCAACTGGATGGTCCACAGAGTGTAATTCACTGATCTCTGTAGTTTGTCAGCTCTTAAATAATCAAACAAGTCTCCTGACCTTACTTGTCATGATATGATCTGAACTCCATCCCCATCTTCGCACTTCAATAATCTATCATTCCAGAACCTGCTTTGGGAGTCGAAAAACACTAAATCTTTTTCTCACGTACTCACCTGTTCTGGGCAGTAAATGTTTCTCTCTGAGGATGAAGGTCACTGTAGACTACCCTGATGAGGTCATGGTGACTTAGAGCTCCTTCCGTCAAGGCCATGGACCCAATCGTGTATGGCTATGTAACAACAAACAACACATAAATTAAATCACACAACTTGATGGAGCACAAAATATCCAGCCATCACAGGAGCATGAGTGAAACACTAGGTTAAACACTTAAAACAGACATTTGTTCCAAGTACCTTCACACCCTTGAAATTTATGGAGGCAGTCATGGCTTACCTAAAACCAACAGTAAAACCCACAACCTATGCAGCACCAAGGAACAGGGATTGGCATTCTAATTTACGGACATGTCCTATATTGACACCAAGCATTCATTACACGTTATTAACTTATCAAGCAGGATAGTTCATGTGACAGGTATTGCCGGAATGTGGAGTAAGTCACATTACTAAATAACAGAAGTATGCAACAAGAACTAGATCTTTGACTTCACAGATAAATACACCGAACAAAAGTATATCAAATTTCCCCTTGCTTGCTTGTATGCTTGTTGTTTTGCTCTATCAAAAAGCATAGTACCAGGCCAGACTCAAGGGTGCTGTAATTAAATATTAATATAATGCAAATAAAGTACCAACAATTGTTTAAGAAATTACCTCTGTCATCTTAATCCAGGAATCAAAAAATCAAAACAATGAAATTAAAGCACAACAGAGGGCTGCTCTTTAAATAGGGTTCAACTTACTCATCACTTGAGCTGCAGAGGGAGATTTGGCCAGAGATTAAGAGAAAGAGTGTGTTTGTGTCAGTCAATCACAGAAGAAAATTGTTAAATATAAGTTATGGTTAGATATACAATTATGCAAAAAAAACTAAGATTAAGTGATGTTATGGTTATGCTTCAATATCTAAAAATTAACTAGCTATGGTGAGCTACACTAACATACCAACCCGGACAAGCATGGCTCATGACCTCACATACGGCATGTAGAATGATATCATAAATGATCCGAATAAAAATCACCAATAATGTTGAACAACAGTACTTTTGTGTACTGTTTATAGATTTCCTGGACATCGGCTATGGATTTAAACCTTTCCTCCTTCCCTTAGAGTACCCATTATTTTCTGCACCAGATGCTATCCTTTGTAATCAGAACTCATTCAATTGTCACACGTAATATATTTGTACGGGTAATTCACGGCAAACATGTTGCGATAACATGGTCCACAATAAACAACTAAACTGATGACAGCCTTCAGATTTTCGGAGGAAACAAATGTATACCTTCCAAAGGCCTGACTCAAGCCTCAATGCTAGGAACAGAATGCAGTATCTATAATCACAGTACTGGAGTGATGTGTGTTATATAACCCAATAATTGAATCTCAAAATCAAAATAGGTTTGTGTTGTGTTACATGTTTTCTCTGAGTTTACGTAGTCGTTTTTATAGTAGGTATTCTGTCTTGTGCTGTGTTTTGGTAATTAGCTTTACGTGGTTCTCTTTGAAGAATCTGGAGGTGATGGGTAGGACTGAGTGAGCGTGCTGAGGTATCTCTGGGCTGCGTTTGGTAATGTACGCAAGGAAAGGGGGTGATGTAGTGTCTTGTGTCAAAGAGACGCCTGGAGTAGAACTATAGAAAATGACCAACTTGTATTGGCTTATGGTACCGAAAATAACATCAACAGTTCGATTCCCCTTTTAACACAGGACATTGCATTTTCTCAAAGACGGTATGTGAATAAGAGTTAGTGAGTAGACATGTTCTTGGCTATGCAAGTAGCTGAGTGGGCGAATTATTGAACAGATAACTTTCTGAATGGCTAGCAGCCTCTAGTAGTAATATTTCATAGTGGAACAATGCTTTCTTTTGTTTAAAATCGGCTTGATTTTCCCAAAGTGTACCTTTATGTAGTAAATAACTTTTTTCTTATTGCCATTGTATTCCTGAACCAAACTATCTAATAAGGTGTATTTTGACAATGTCTTCAATTTTCTCTGACCATATGAATAACAGCACTCAGATGGTAATCAGAAGCACAAAAGTCTGCCGCTGCCTTAGTAACCACCATTTTCTGTTTGATTGTCATATAGTAAAGGAGAGCAGAAACATCCTCGAAAAGAGACATTATCCTCTCATGGTGATATTATGAATCTTAAAGTATGAAATGCTATGGTAACATATGCTCATAGACTATTTTCTAGTTCTAATCCCCAAATTAGACTTACGACTGCACTTGTCATTATTTCATATCACGAAGATTGTAGTGTCAAATAAATTACGGTATTAGTCATATTATTAATATAATTAATGATACTATTAGCAGAGCATAGTAGGGAGGAGTGCGGGTGATGGTTGTTCTGCACAGTGCTTTTCGGGAGGTTTGGATCAAAACTATAACATCACTACAAATTAAGTTCAGGGGTTTTTAAGTATCATATGATTGTGTTCTAAATAGCTAAAAATAACTTCTCATTAAAGTTGTATCCGTGAGCAGCAGGGTATGGCTGCTGCCCACAGTATCAGCTGGCCATTCATTGCCTTGTGTTGTATCCTGCAAGTACAGTGCACTGTCTATTCATCAACCATGGTCTTTGAACAGTACTTGTCAGCACAGTCTATAGATGTGCCCATTACTCCCATCCCATGCTCAAATGGCATGGACTGCGATCCAATGCTGTGGGCGTCCTTGGCACAAGACAAAGCCCATTGTCCAGAAGGTACTGAACAGAGCATGTGGCATTTGGCTCCATGATGTGCCCTGTAGCCAAGGATCAAAGACAGCTGCCACGCCACTGTATATATGAGACCAGAGGGGTGTAAAAAAGATACCCAATATTGTTATGTACAGCACTCCATGAGCTCCACTTTAGTGAACACCAAGTTATTCACTGCTATCATGTGGAAACAGTGGGAAGAATATGTAGTTTCACTCTGTTGTTTCCCACTGTTGCAACATCATAAATGAATGCCAGGTTGCCCAGACAAGTCACTCTGTGAGCCTTTCAGTGCAGTGCGGGCTCTCTGATTTGATGAAGAGCAGAGAGCACAGCTTTGGGAAGGGAGGGCAGGATGATAGCGGATCGTGGATGGTGGGTATGGGTGGTAAGCAGCCGGGCATTTTGGTTTAACAACTGGGACAGAGAGAAGAGGCCATGTTATGTATGGCTCCCACATTACTTTTTTGCACCTACAAATGCAATGTTTGAGTGTTTATCAAAATGGTGGGGCTTGTGAAGGCATGGTTAGTCTGAAGTAAGCTGTAACAGAAGAACAGCAAAAGTAAGGAATCTCAGAAGCCTAAATCATTCAGAGCTCTGTGGCCTGAGCCCAGCCCGTACTAGGCACAACACGTTTCTTTCTATTGCAACTTGTGTATAGTAAACCTACTCCCAGTGGCTGCTCAACAGGTCTACAGGAAATGTTCAGTAAGCAATAATGATATCTGCACTGCTTTCAGCCATGCTCCATGATCACATGTGGGCTTTAACCAGGTGCCTGCTGACCATGATATGTAGCCATGCACCAGAAAAAGAAATGCAGCCATAACCACAGATGTGCTATTGCTAATAAATGAGTATACTTAACCTCAACATCTAAAACAAGACCAAAGACAAAGGCATTACAACCCACCAGTACATGCTTGGGGTAATTTCCAAAAGCTTTCCTCGCTTGGTATTCTCACTTACCTCATGGTAAATTGAGGGCTTAGACAGTGATGGGATGGTGAAAGATAACACTTTGTTGTTTCCATCTTTGTCAGCAATTTCCTACATGAGACGAAAACTGGGATTATTAACACAATACACTCTACTCATATCTACATGAGCAAGTTAGTCTGATAACTGAACACTGACGTCCAGCTATGAGGACACTGAAATCACCTCATATGCAAGAGCAGGAAGCTCTAGAAAATAGCGGTCAGAATGAGCACAGCAACCTGTTTGTTACGCAGCTCATGTACAATGAGTTCTCTAATCAATCAGAACTTACTTACCTAAAAGAATAGATCAGCTAGTCTTAGATTGGGGCTTAAAGTTACAGAGAGAGCCTCTTAGAAATATACTTTTTTTATAAACACCCAAACTAATGATTTAGCTTACTAAACTAAAAATCAAATATTTTACACAACAGTGACTGACTGAGATGGCTATCCTGTTGTAGTAAAGAAGTATTCAACGGTGTTCACCAATGTCCAAAACAACCTTTTGTTTACTCTTAGGAATACATATGTGCTACACTTTTTGTTAATCAAGTGCCGTCCCGCACAATACATACCTGAATATAGGCATGTATGTCATCTTAAACCTGAGCATTGGACCAACAAATATACTGAAAGATCTGTGCAACTGTGTGTATTATTAGTGACATGCTATATTTATCTCCAAATTCATTTGAATGTATTCATCCACTTTGATCAACTTGAGTTCCAGTGCAGTCCCACTAGACGGCGGTATGCGGGATCTGATGCATCACTCTGAATCACAGTTAAGCTACCACTCCATCGACATCTACATCAAGACAGAGTTGTAACGGGAAAACAAACCAGCATTCCATTGGAGTGCTGCTTGAAAGTCTATCGGGCACCTGCAAAACCAAGCACAGTGGCAAATAGCTCTTGTAGAGGTGATCGGCTCCAGAAGTAAAGACCATATCTCCATGATAAGTGGGCCACACTTGAGAACGGTATCAACTAAACAGTGGGACTAGACGGGTGATGGTTTATCCATCTCTTCCTTGTTGCCAAGGGACAGTGTAGTAAACAAGACTAACTTCAATTAAAATAGAAAAGTGGTGTATTATAAACTAACAGCACCATTTGCTTCCTGTTGACTACTGAATGTAGCCCTGTTCTATGCTTCACTCTACTCTCTGCTTTTAATGCCTCACTAGCTTCGCAATTGCTAACTGAACCCCACCTGTGTCCCTCCCATCAATCTCATGCACTCAGTTACCTATCTACTCAGAGTACTACTGGTTGCCTTTTACATCCTGGACCTCATTACCAATCAGACCTCTGCTTCCTGTACGTTGATGCCTCCTGGTCTCTCTTTGCAGTTCCTGTCTGTGGGGGACATGTGTATATCAGCACCCATAAGGATGATTTATGTATGACTACTTTGGTTATCCATTCCCACTGGCTAGGGTTTTTAAGTTATAGCAGAATAATGCCAGAGTCAAGTCTCAGAAAGTCCAGATTTTGGAATCTGGCTACCTGGTTGACCTCAACCTCAACACAGGTACCAGTATCCAAAATCGAATTTTGTAAAGACATGTCGAAGTTATTTTAAAATCTTTAAGGGGTAGCTGAATTATTCTAAGGTGTGGGGCTTTTTTCTTGCTCTGGATTTTCTTCCTTGGCCTTAAATTGGATCAAAGACTTTACTGTGCATTGTTTAAAATGTGCTGTCCAAGCAGCATCTGACCTCGGTTGTCCCTTTCAGATTCTAGAGTGGAGACTTCTGGTACACCATCTTCTCATTGCTCAGCCCTAGTCCTTTAATGTCTTCCCTGACACACTCCACATGAGATTACTTTTGCTTCTGTAAATTGGGTAATCGGTTGTTGGCCTTTTAGAATTGAAAACATAGCCTTCTTTCCCCGAGTCAAAACCCCTAAACATAGGGGTTTTGAGTACCTAGAAAAGCCACTTTCCTTTAGGTTTCCCGATTAATCTCCTTCACAGACATCTTCAAGATGTATGTGCTTTCTCAACACTCAATTCAGCCAAGGAGCACAGTGTCAGGTGATCCACCATTTGAGTTTTTCAAAGTGCAATCCTTCATTCAATTGAGGGTTTAAATGCCCCCATTCATTGGACTTGTGTGGCCGCTCTCACAGACAGTTTCCCCCTCAAAGGTGTCAGTTGTTGGGGCTCCCTCTCTGAGCAGGTACACCAGAAGGCTCAGTACTCCAATTCCCATACAGTTTGTTGCTGAGGGGCTACCGCCATCTTGACTCCCTGGCAAATCTTAGAGGAGAGCTATAAAGAGATGTGCCAGGCCCCCAAACCAGGGAGGTGGAACCACTTCTTATCTTGGAAGAGGCCGCATTCGAACTATTTCTATGATGCCCAATGCCTGTACCCAGCCAAGGGTTTTCCTCAAGATCTAGGTAAAATTCTTGTGGGAATTTGAGTGGTGGTCGTGATTTCCAACGTCGCTCAGATTATATCAAGGACAAAGGCTGCTACTACTCCATCATCATAGATGGACAGCCGCTCTTCAAGTATGCTCAGCATATGGTTTTTAAGCTGTGGAAGTAATATTGTCACTTCTTAAAAGGCCAGGTAAGAATTTATTTTATTTATTTATTTTAAAAAAATATATTCACTCCAAGGAGCATCGTGGAATAAAAGACTAAAATATACAGATCCTAACATAGGCAGACGTACAAGTTAACAGGAAAGCTCTGAGTGCTTTCCTGAATAAGGGAAGGCTTTCATGTTTCTGAAGCGTGAGCAGAAACAAGTTCCAGAGCAAACAACCCAGATATTAGAAAGTAATACCATTGGTCCTCAATGTATTTATTTTGGGCACTTGGTTGAGTATTACGATCTTAAGGAGCACTGGTGGGACATATTTGGTGAGATGGTCTTGATAAACTTACTGACATTAGAAGATTTGAGCAAAAATACATGGCACTTTTAACTGGATCCTCTGTTTGACTCTGAATCATTTCAAGTTTCTCCTGGTCTCAGATACACGACTAAACATACACAGTCCAGTGGCCACTCGGACTGCAAAGTTTTGAATGCACTATAATCTCTCCACTGCTTTAACTTTTAGGTGAGATCTATTTTGTTTTTTAAACGTGATCTAAATGAACTTTTTTATTATTTTTCCTTCACAGCATGGGGTATCTAAAAAGGTACTTTCTTGGTGTGGATACATCCTTTGTTGATTTTTTGATGGCCTCTGGGGTTGGAGTTTACTTTAAAAACGTTCTGAAGTCACAGTTAAATGCAAATGGATTGTGCAGGAACTCGGACACAGAATCATAGTTTTGATTTGTGTAGTAAGAAAACAACCAAATTTACAGAAAAAAGGTTTCAGAGCTTGTATTCGCTTCTGTATGTTAAGAGTGGAGTCATGGGCACAGTTGTTAAACGGGATTACAGAGATTTTGTTGGGTTGCTTGTAGGGGAGAACTACATCTAAGATGCTATACCACATTTTTGGTACGTTGGGGAAAAGGTGGAATTCAGAAAAGGTTTCTATTGAAACAAGTGACGCCATTTGTAGTAGTCTGAAAACACCGATCTTGATAACTATCAAGCAGGGAATGTCATCCCTGATAAAATGTATAATGAGGGATGAAAAACTAGCTGAAGATTGAATTGCCTGGGTGGCAATGAATCAAGTCTTATTGGATCCCCGGATCCCCGGCCTCCATAAGCATACATGGGCATTTGTAGGAAGGATGTTGGAGTAGGAATTGTCTTTGGTACAGGGAAGCAGAGAAGTTAATATGGAAATGAGATGTTTATACACATCAATACTAAATTCTTTGGCAAGCATGCCTACTCAGGTCTATGGTATTAACGGGCTGTCCACAAAACATGTGGAGGGGAGGCAGGTGGTCGGAAGCAAGATGGTAAGTGACTATAGGATACGCAGGTGGAGGCTGCTGGTCACTTAGCAGCAGGAGCACCTCGACCATGAGAGCAGTATGGTGTGTGTGGATGAGCTGGGGCTGAATTACAGTAGAAACCGTTTTTCTCATACGCACATTTCATCTGAGGCTCAGAAATATGTGTTTTGCACACAATCGCAGAACAGTTTTAGTCAAGTTTATAATTTAGCATTGAACATCTGTCCAAAAATCGGACGACTTTGGACACCACCACATGACACAAATTATTTCCTTGCCTTCCAAACCCCTCCTCCCCCGGTATAAGTGGTAAATGCCCAGTTTCATCTTTCTTAAACTGAGAGTTGTATGGTGCCATCGGTGCAGTAAATATTAACCTACATCTGTGCACCAAGTGTTATTTTTTAGTCTCTGTAAACAGATTGAGGACACTACAAATTTCAGATCTCTCTCAGAGTTAGATTTCTAGGATCATGCTGAATCCTAGTACTTTAGCCAATAATGGAATTTTCCTGCGACAGGCAACCTGCTGAAAAATTGTTATTTCATTGATCAAGCAGCCGGAGAGTGACGGTTGCACTGTTTGGGTCATGCAAAGAACATATTTTGGTGGCCTGTGATTGGGTTTTTGAATTGCATTTACGCATAAACAGTGCCCATTGGTGGCCTGGAATTGGGTTTTTGAATTGCATTTACGCATAAATAGTGCCCAGATTTTCAGTGCACATTTCAGATGATGAACTCTCAAATTATATCTAGAGGTCAAACCTCTGCTGCCATATATTCACCCAGATTAAATGAGGCGAACTTTGCATTGATTACAAAACTGTGCATCCTGGTCCCTAATTCCCTATCTCTATAGATATATATATATATCTCCTCCATGCTTAGGTTACAGCCACCGCTGCTCCAAAACAGAGGGTGCGTCGTTGTAAACGGACCACCCAAGCAAGGTCCGGTAACATATACAAATACCTCGTGAAACAAAGAATGACAACGCCGTGTTCCGGCCAAATTTAATTTATTTAGTCAGCTGATAGGATCAAGCCTGCTAGACAGGCAAAATGTGTCCCATCAGCTGACTAAATAAATGAAATTTGGCCAGAACAAGGCGTCGTCATTCCTTGGTTCACGATATATATACATATACATATACATATACATATATATATATATATATATACATATACATATACATATACATATATATATATATATATTATATATATATATATATATATATATATATCCCAACGTAGTTTTGCTCAAGCAAATGGAAGAGCCTCAGTCGGTAAGTTAAAAATTGTCGTTTTATTTCAAGGAGGCCGCATACAGATTCAGCAAAAACCGACATCCTTTCTCATATGGCCAAACACTTTTTAAGTTTTCCCTCTTTCTCAACGGCACAAGTTTTTCAGGAATGGTGACTGCAGCCCTTATTTTTTGGACTTCGTTTAAACCGCCATAGTGGGCGTGGCCACTTTCTCTGGCTTGCTGGTACTTGTAGTTTTAGTGTCTCTTTTAAGTACAGATTATTCAATGGTTGCAGTTCATAATAAATCTCAAGTGAGTCCATTTCACTGGAAAACAAAATAAATTTTGATAAAACCTCAGTGGGGCGATGTTTAGGCATACTTCAATCTGTTGCACCATACATCCTCCAAGTACGATCTCTCACCAACAACAGTGTTAACATCCTGTGGCGTCACCCTGATTGCGCTGCTCATCCAGCGGGGCTTCTTCCGCGGCCTAGAGCCGACCGCTAAAATCCCAACGTAGTTTTGCTCAAGCAAATGGAAGAGCCTCAGTCGGTAAGTTGAAAATTGTTGTTTTATTTCAAGGAGGCCGCATACAGATTCAGCAAAAACCGACATCCTTTCTCATATGGCCAAACGCGTTTCAAGTTTTCACTCTCTCAATGGCGCAAGTTTTTCAGGAATGGTGACTGCAGCCCTTATTTTTTGGACTTCGTTTAAACCGCCATAATGGGCGTGGCCACTTTCTCTGGCTTGCTGGTACTTGTAGTTTTAGTGTCTCTTTTAAGTACAGATTATTCAATGGTTGCAGTTCATAATACATCTCAAGTGAGTCCATTTCACTGGAAAACAAAATAAATTTTGATAAAACCTCAGAAGCCCCGCTGGATGAGCAGCGCAATCAAGGTGACGCCACAGGATGTTACCCCTGTTGTTGGCAGGAACCCCCACCCCCCGGAGCTTTTAAATGTTGGGGGGGGGGGGGGGGGGTCGCGCGGCCCCCCTCCTGGAGCCTTGTGGTGGCCCTGGGGACCGCCACCCCCAGGGCCGGCTCCTGCAGTGTCCCGGGGTGCCCACCCCCGGGACACTGTAGCTTGCTATGGTAGGGCAGGAGCCTCGCGGCTCCCACCCTATCATAGCAAACCGCTTTCGTTTCTTTGGTTTTTGGAAGAGAGAGCAGGTTTCCGGACTATTGCTGTCATGATGTCATGAGTGATGTCACTGACCATGTCATGAGTGATGTAATATGTGACGTCATCAGCAGTGCATTGCGGGCGTGCGAGTTATAGTTAGCAGAAGTAACTATAACGGGGGAATTTCAATGGTTTTGTATGAGTAAAATATCCACCTAACTATAACAAGTTTAGCGCACACACAAGGACACATGCTGTCGCGTTTCTTTGCACCAGACATTCTGTGCAGTCCCTCGGTGGAGCTACTTTTCTCTAGTAGATCTCCATCAGAGGTCACTAGGACGGCCGTCATGTGCGTTTTATCTGACATGCACAACTTACCGAGTGCGCTTTGGGGGTTGTTAACTTGACTCCCAACAGCACCACACCTGACAGCAGTGTTTTGTTTTCATCAATTTGACATGTAGCTCGATCTGGCCGTAAGCTATTTAGAGCATACATTATCACTTTAATAACAAGAATTGTTGTATTGTATTAGCTCATGCTTGCAGATATCTATGTATGTGCAGCACTTTGCATATGGAGACGTTATTTGTATGTCTCAACTACATTCCAATATGGCCACCGATTATCATGCCATTTGACTCTATACACAGCCGTCTTCTATTGTTAACATGATTTCTTTTATAAAACAATCACTTGTGGTGCATGTTTACACGTGATCAAGACTGCGGAAGCAGTTGAAACGCGTGTGAATTAAAGAACTTGAAATCTATCGATGTTTGGACCTGATTTTTCCTGAGAGTGCACGTTATCCGAGGCTCGTTTGGGGAATTGTTTTGCTCCGCCAGCGTGTGCGCCACCTCCCATGGGCCCTACAGAAGGAGCGATGTGGGGAAAGGATATATATCCTTATTGCTTCGCTCCTTCTGGATCTGTAGGGCCCATGAGAGGTGGCGCATATATATATATGTGATCAAGGGCATCCGCCCGAAACGCTTCAGTCCGCTGCGCTGTTGAACTTGGTTCAATAAATTTCTTTGCCTCATCTTTGGGATTCGTTTGGTCTTTGTTCGCCAGAAGTTCAGGACTACTTGTTTGTGTATATATATATATATATATATATATATATATATATATATATATATATATATATATATATATATATATGGGTTGCTTTGCCGATCCACGGCAAGATCACTTAGACTAAAACTATATGTTTTAGAACGTTTAAAGGCGCAATACAAATGCGCGATTTGGACTTAAAAATGCGGCATGAATATGCATGTAATGTATTTTGTATCTACTAGATGGCGCCCATAAATTTTCAGAGAGCGCATAGTCCCTCATTTGTGTTACTAGATTGCGGGTTACTTTTAAAATGTCGCTGCGCAGCGCGCAAATGTTTGACACAGAAGAAGGGAGTTTATCCCGAAACGCGTCTGTCTAAGGCGTGATTAAACCCACTTTGCTACTGTTCCCGTGAGTGCTGTTTGTGTTTTTCTCGGAAGGGAGAGAAAACGTTGGAGATATATATATATATATATATATGTTACTTACCCCGTATGCATCTCTTGTTGGTATGTAGAGCTGTAGATTCACATGCTTTGCATACTCCTGCCATCTAGTGAAGAGGTCTGGCTGTTTGCAAGTTGTTATTCTTCGAAGAAGTCTTTATAGTCACAAAGTAAGGTGGTGACTCCTTTCAGTGATAGTGCACATGGGCATCGACACCATTGTTAGATTGTTTTCCTGCAAGAGGATGGAGAATGGAGTAAGTGAGTGCAGCATAGAGATGTCCATGCATTAATTAATAATTTAAATAATGAGAACTGCAAAAACTACAGTTGCCCGGGGTGGTGGGAGGGTGCATGTGAATCTACAGTCCTACATGCCAAGAACAGATGCTTACTGGGTAACATAGTCCGTTTGAGGCATGTATGCTGCAGATACACATGCTTTGCACAGACTATATAACAGTATTCTCCCAAAGCGGTGGCTAACCAGTAACCAGTAGATGCTGCAGTTGTCTGAAAAAGTGTCTTTAGCACTGCTTGCCTTACATTGGCTTGTAGGCATGCTAATACATCCACACAATAGTGTATGGTAAATGTGTGTGGTGTAGACCATGTTGCTACTTTACAGAGGTCAGCTATAGGGTTGTTACCTAAGAAGGCCATAGATTGTTATTGTTATTTTGATTTTGTATGGCTCGCAGCTACCCTAGGGTTTCCTGGCACCGCCTGAAAAGAGCCAAGAGGAAGATGCCCTTATTTGGCGAGTGAAATGCACTCTAGGGGGATATAGATAAAGGTATTTTAGCTTTTGTGAGGCAAATTTGAATGCACTTAACAATCCATCCTAAAAGACCAGATTTAGAAATAGGATTGCCTTTGTGAGGTGGTGTAAATTAAACAAACAGTTGCTTTGTTTTACAAAAAATCTTTTGTTCTTTCGATATAATACAATAAAGTTCTTCTGATGTCAAGTGTGTGAAGAGCCTGTTCTGCTACTCAATCAGGATGAGGAAATAATACAGGTAACTCAACTGATTGGTTACTATGGAAAGCAGAAACCACTTTGGGAAGGAACCTGGGATTGGTACAAAGAACTACACTATCTTTATGGAGTTGAAAGAAGGGTTCTTCTAAGGTTAATGCCTGTAGCTCACCAACTCGTCCTAATGAAGTGACTGCAATGAGGAATGTAACCGTCCATGAGAGAAACTGTAAAGGACACTTGTGTAGTGGTTCTAAGGGTGGACACAAGTCTTGTAAGTACAACATTAAGATTACACACTGGTGCTGGGGGAATTCTTGGTGATATAACTCTCTTTAAGCTCTCCAATAAAAGCTTTAATGACAGGAACTTTGAACAAAAACAAATGCAGTCTGTTTTGTAGATTGGCAGGTACTCCTGCAAGGTGCAACCGAATAGATGTGTAAGCTAGCCCACATTGCTGTAGGTGCAGAAGGTAACAAAATGTTCTGAACAGAAGCATCTAGAGGTAATAACAGTAGACAACAAATTGTTTCCATTTTGCTGCTAGCAAACTCTGATAGTAGGTTTTCTTGCATCCTTCAGCATAGTCATTCAGTTTGGTGGCAAATCTAAATATCCGTGACTAAAGGAGCTAAATCTCTAAGTTGAGCTCCTTGGGATTTGGATGCTTGATTTCTCCATGCTTATGAGGGAAAAGACTGGAGGTGAGATGTGGCTTTTGGTGTGGAACTACAAAGAGAGCTCTAACAGAGTGGTGTACCATGGATGACTGGCCCATGTGGGAGCTACCAAAATCAGTGTGAGTGATGTTTCCCTGAGTTTCCAAACCACAAACAGAAGTAGTGGGGGATGCAGAAAAGTGTGGACAAATATCCCTGACCAAATCATCCATAGGGCATTGCCTTTGGATACAGGGTTTCGGAACCTGGCGATGAAGTTTGGGCGTTGTACATTGTTTGCTGTGGCGAACACATCTATTTGCGGGTATCCCCACTGTTGAAAGTATGGAAGGATAATTAGGGCGCTGAAGTTCCCACTCGTGTATTTGCTGTCTCTTTCTGCTGAGTAGGTCTGCAATTGATTGTTCACTCCTGGAAGGTGTTCTGCCAGAAGGTGAATCTTGTAATAGATTGGCCATTTCAAAATTGTCTGAGACCGTCGTGACAGTTAGAGAGTGTGTTTACCCCCGTTTTTGTACATAGTAAATCACTGTCATGTTGACGTGCAGACTAGGACAACTCTGCCTGTGAGATGAGACTGACAAGCTTTCAGCGCTAGAAATACTGCTAAAAGCTCTTGATTGTTGATATGTTTGTGTTTGTCGTCCCAGAGACCCTGAATTGTGTAATGATGGAGATGTGCACCCCAACCTGTGAGAGTTGCGTCTGCTGTTAGCACGACTTGTGGAGCAAGGTTGATGAAAGGCTGTCCTTTTGATAAATTATGTGTGCTCCACCACTGCAGAGAGCGATGAGTGCGGCTGTCTACCAAGACTACATCTGTTAATTGACCCTGTGACTGATTCCACTGACATTCTATGTATTCTTGTAGTGGACGCATCTGTAGTCTTGCATGAGCCACTATTGCAATGCATGATACCATCGTTTCCAGTAGCCGAATGAAAGTCCTGGCTGGCAAGGTTTGGGACGGCAACAATAGAGTTTGGATACTGGAAATTCTGGCTGCAAGGGTGGAGACTAGAGCTGAGTGTTGAGAGTGGCTCCTAGATAGGATTGTATCTGTGAAGACTGTAGGTGAGACTTTTGAATGTTGACCGTGAAACCCAATTGGTGGAGTAGGTGTAGCATGGTCTAAGTGTGTTCTAGACACTTTTGGTGTGCTGACTTTGTTGAGCCGGTCATCTGGGTACGGGAAGACATAAATTTGTGGTCTTCTGAGATGAGCTGCGACTACTGCTAGATATTTCGTAAATACTCTGAGAGCAGTAGTCACTCCGAATGGAAGTACTTTAGACTGATGGTGTTTGCCTGCTATCACAAATCTGAGGCATTTGCGATGAGCTGAATGAATGGAAATGTGGAAATATGAGTCTTAAATCCAGCGTGGACATAAAATCGCCTTGCCGTATAATTGGAAGGACTTGTTACAGCATTACCATGTGGAAATGTTATGACAGTATGTACTGGTTTAACTCTCTTAGACCAAAAAATGGTCTAAATGATCCATCCTTTTTAGGGGATTGGAAAATAAAGAGAGTAAACTCCTGAACCTTGGTAGTAGTATAATGGAAGTGGTTCTATTGCTCCCTTTTCTAAGAGAGATTAGGGCTCTTGTTTAAGTAGCTGTAAGTGGTCGGACAACTGTTTGTGGATGCGAGGTGGAATGTTTGGTGGATTGGCGGTGAGCTCCAGGCAATAATCGTGTTGGATAAGGTGGAGCACCCATTTGTCGGTTGTTATAGATTGCCAAATGAGGAGAAACTGTTGAAGTCTTCCCCGACATGTGTTGAATGATGGGGGAAAGTGTGGGCAAGTCACTGTTTGTTAGGGGAAGGGGTGTTACATGGTGAGGCGCCATTACCCCTACCCTTGGAATGGTTTCCTCTATATCCTCCTCTATAGAAACCTCTAGAGGGAAAGGATTGATTGCTGCCTTTATAAGAGGAAGCATTTGGGTCCGACCCTGCTCTGTAAGATGAGCGGTGAAAGGAGCCTCTATTGGATGGTGACTGAAGCGCTCCCATGAATTTTGCCACTTCAGTGTCCTTTTTCATCTTTTCTAAGGATTGGTCGACAATAGGACCAAGCAGGTGTTGTTTGTCAAATGGGGTGTTCAAAATGGACTGCTGAACTTCAGGCTTAAACCCAGAGATCCTAAGCCACGCATGCCGTCTGAGGAGAATGCTGGGATTGATCTCTCTAGCTGTGGTGTCGGCTGCGTCTAAAGCACATATTTTATTTATTTATTTAAAAGGTTTTGTATAGCGCTAGCTGGACCCAAGAGTATCAGAGCGCTTTACAGGATTTGGTTAAACAGACCAAACTTAGTAAAATTTGCTAAAATATGGTAAGGCAGTCGAGCTTTCAGAGTGACTATAGATAAGAAGTTCAAAAGCATGTAGCATATTGTAGATTGAAGATCGGGAAGAACAGAGAAGAATTATATAGTAAGTCATTAGTGGGGGAAAAGGCGAGGGATTTAGGTAAAATAGTGGGAGGGAGGGATGAGGAGACTTATAGGTAGAGGGGAGTCAGTATAAGTAGTGAAAAGAGGAGGAGTACATGGTCGGAGACAGTAAATATAATTAAGAACCCCAATATTTGTTGAGAAGAAGCAGCTTGAGTTTTTTTTGAAGAAGGGGTAGAAAGGGTTACAACGCAGGTCTTTGGGAAGTGAATTCCAGATAGACAGGGTATTGCCAGAGAATTAGCGAGATTGAGTTGCTTTCTTTTTTAGCTGAGGAGGAACAAGGACAAGAGTGTTAGTGCTCCTCGATGTTCTAGTACACCCGGCTTTTTGGAGTTTGTCCGAAAGGTAAGAAGGGGTATTTTGGTAAAGGGCTTTGTGTGTGGTGCAGGCAATCTTGTAGGTGGATCTGCCTACGACTGGAAGCCATTTGAGGTTTTTGAGAACTGGTGAAATGAATGAATGAATGAATGAAATCCGATTTATATTGCGCAACTTAGCCCGAAGGGTATTCAAGGCGCCTAGTCCAAAAATATCCACAGAGCAAGCTTATTGATAAGCCTTAATAAAGCACTACGTTTTTAATGCCTTTCTGAAAAGAGACAACGAGGGTTGCACCTTAATGTCGGAGGGGAGGACATTCCACAGACGGGGGGCCACGGAGGCAAAGGCCCTGCCTCCCCATCTGACTTTCTTACTACGCGGGATGCAGAGAAGATTCATATGGGAGGAACGAAGGCTCCTACTAGGAGAATAGGAAGTTAGGAGGGGGTCTAAGGCATCTGAAAGTCCTGCTTGAAGCGCTCCAAAAACCAGGCACAGAATTTTAAACACAATTCTGTGCTGGATCGGGAGCCAATGGAGACTCTTCCTGGCTAGGGTAGCGGAGAAAGACTTAGGGACGTCCAACACAAATCTCGCCGCAGCGTTCTGCACGCTCTGAAGGCGTTGAATAAGGCCCTTATTGATATCTGCATACAGAGCATTGCAGTAATCTAGTCGGGAAGACACCAACGCGACTACGATCTGTTTACGTGCCTGAGGGGAGAGATAGTGGACAATTCTCCTCAGAATCCTGATGACCCCCCAACAGGTGGCCACAGTTCGATTTACCTGAAGGTTCATGGTCAACGAGGTGTCAAAAATGACACCAAGATTCCTGTCCGAAAGCGATGGTGTAGGACAAGCTCCCAATGATGAAGGCCACCACTCACTGGACCAAACATCCTGGTCCTTACCAAAGATCAGCACCTCAGTTTTGTCGCCATTCAGCTTCAGGGAATTTCGAATCATCCATTCTGCAACTACTTGCATGCAGTTCCTGAAGCTGGATGCAGTGATGCTGACCGAGTGGGCCAGGGACACCATAATTTGTGTATCATCTGCATATGATACAACCTCCATCCCCTGCGATTTAACTAACCTAGCAAGTGGGGCCATATAGATATTTAACAGGGTCGGACTTAACGCCGACCCTTGAGGAACCCCACATTGCAACGGTTTAGCAGGGGAGAGGAACTCTCCAAGCTTAACCCTCTGCTCCCTGAGTTCTAAAAAGGAAGACAGCAGGCTAAGCGCTGGGCCCCGCAACCCTACCTCCCTCAGACGAGTTGTTAAAATCGAGGGAGATAGGGTATCAAACACTGCCGTCAGATCTAAAAGGACTAGCAGGGTGGACTGTCCTTGATCAACCTTAGTTCGGATATTATTCATCACCACAGTAAGTGCTGATTCCGTACTGTGTTATTTCCTGAACCCATGTTGGGACTGGTCCAGGTAGCCAGAGGAATCAAGAAAAGCGGTGAGATGGGAATTAAGGTGAGATTCCAGCAGCATCTTAGCAGGGGCAGGGAGCAGGGAGATAGGCCTAAAATTTTTGAGGTTTTCTGGGTCCAGGGTAGACTTTTTAAGAAGGGGCTTAGCAATCGCCTTTTTTCCAAGCTGCCGGGAAGGTACCCTGAAGGATAGCGCCGTTCATCACCTCCAGTAATGGTGTTAACAAGGTATCCTTACAGTCCCTCAGAACTTTTAAAGGGCAGGGGTCCAAAGGAGAGCCAGACTTTGTTTTGTTCAACAGGGAATCAAGGTCTTCGATGGTAAGAAGGGGGAAGACCATAAGGTTCTTAGCCGAGTCTCTGGACCAGGGCTCTATACTATCTTGGGTAGAACTGGAATTATTATCAAGAGTCTTTCTCTGTGCTTCTAACATGATGTAAATATCCACAATTTTAGAGTGGAAGAATTCAGAGATGCTGTCGCAGAGATCTTGCGAGCCTACGACTGGGTCCGGTTCCTGTAAGGAGCACAGGGAATCGACAATCTTAAAGAGCTGCCTAGGTGAAGTAAGGGACATCGTGCGTTTTGAGAAGAAGTCCTGTTTTTCCTTGATGATCGTGGCCTTATACTCTCGCAGTAACCGCTTGTGGCAATCTCTTTCAGCCGGCTCCCAGGATTTCTGCCATTTCTTCTCCTGCCTCCTACACTTCTGCCTCACGAGTCTCAAGGACTCTGTGAACCAGGGGGCAGAGGGTTTAGCCCTTGCTGAGTAGCAAAGGGATGCTGGAGCTAGAACATCAACTGCTCTCAAGATGGAATTGTCGAGCTCCTGTGCAGCCGCACCGGCATCTCTGGAAGCCAGATCGGCCACAGATCCTAGTAAGGGGGCAAGTGCCTCATTGGTAATATTCCTAAGGCATCTCTTGGGGATTCTGTTAGCGGAAACCTGGGAAGTCAGAGGTCCTGGAGAGAAAATCAACTCTAAGGGCACGGCCAGATGATCAGACCAAACCAGTGGTACGGGGGGGCCGGAGGAAAGCCTGGGGTCGTTGGAAAACACCCCGTCCAGGATGTGCCCTGCCAGGTGGGTGGGGCCGGTCACCAGCTGAAGAAGACCACAAGCCGTGAGAGGGTCCATCAAGGAAAGAGTGTCTTTAGAATTCAGGTCATCAAGATGGAAATTTAGATCCCCTAAAATGGTAAAGTAAGGTCTACCAAAGTAAGGTTCCAAAATTCTAAACAAATCATGACAGAAATTAGATCTAGGACCCGGGGGTCTATAGATAAGAAGACCCGTGAAGGACATCGAAGGCGAGGAAGATATGCAGAAATACAGGGCTTGGAAGGGGTCAGAGTGCTCAGAGAGGACTTTAATGCGACATAAAAGAGAAGATTTATAAAGAATCGCCAGTCCTCCCCCTCTACGTTTCACTCTATCAGATCTATGTAGCGCATAACCTTCGGGATAGCATTCAAAAGATCCGGACCCGACGAATCCGAAGCCCAGGTTTCCGTTATAAAAACCCATGAAGGGTTCCTAGCCGAGACAAAGTCATGGAAAGCGATATTTTTGATGAGTGATCGAGCATTAATTAAAAAGCCCCTTTCTGAGTAGAGGGGGACCCCATCAATGGAGGGGGCTTGTAAACTTCCGAAAGCAGAGATGTGGTCGTATCGCTTACAGTCAGAGATAAGATTGGCAGCGAGGTGAAGAACGGATTTGATGGGGGCTAGGTGGATTTTGGGGTGCCAGCAAGAGTGGCATTGCCATAGTCAATTCTAGACAGGACCAGTGATTGTACAACTGATTTGAAGTCATCAGCTGGAATGAAGGGTTTAATTTTTTTAAGGTGATGTAGAGTGAAGAGAGCACCTTTTACCAAGTTTTTTATACGGGGAGTGAGATTGAGGTTCTGATCGACGCAAGTTCCCAGAGATTTGACCAAATTGGAGATGGTGAGAGAGCAGTTGAGAGCTTTAATGTCAATGATCCAGTGTTGAATAGGGAGCGAGTTGCTCTTGGGAGAGAATATGATGATTCCAGTTTTTTGGGGGTTTAATTTGAGATGGTTTTGATGGAACCACACTTGGATCTTAGTCAGGGCATCGTTAAGATGTATGATGTTGTTGTGGGATTTGATCTTGTAGTATAGTGGAGTGTCATCGGCATAAAGGTGGTAGCTGATTTTAGCTTTTTTAAGAATAAGGGCAAGGGGTTCCATGAAGAGGTTGAGAAGAGTTGGAGAAAGGATAGAGCCCTGAGGAACGCCCAGGTTGACATGTTGAGGTTTAGAGAGGCAACCACTGACTTTAATTTGTTGGGTTCTATTTTGGAAATAAGAGGTGAACCACGTGAGGACATCACCGACAAAGCCGATGCGGTCTTTGAGAATCTTGAGTTAGGCGACATGGTTAACAGTATCAAAGGCAACCGAGAGGTCAAGAAGAATGAGGAAGGATGATTCGCCTTTGTCCAGGGAGCGATGTATGCCATCAGTAATGTTGAGCATTGCTGTTTCTGTGCTGCATCCCTTTCTAAAACCTGATTGGAAAACGTCTAAGAGGTTGAATGTGTCGATGTGTTTATCCAGCTGTATCTGGACGCATTTTTCGAGGGCTTTGAATGGGAAGGGAAGGTTGGAGATAGGGCGCAGATTGTTTAAGTCATTGGGATGAGCCACTAGATTTTTGATGATGGGGGTAATTTGGCCGAGTTGGAGGGGAAGCAGCAACAACACCAGTGGCAAAGGAAGAGTTGATAATATTGGTCCATAGTGAGGCAATGATGTGTTTTAGTTCTTGTACCAAATGAGCAGGAAGAGGGTCTCTAGTATGCGAGGATGGTTTAAATTTGGTGATGATTTTGAGAACATCGCTTTCAGATACTGAACAAAAATCCCTCCATGAAGCATTGTTTTTTAGCTGGGGGTCGATAGGGTTGGGTTCAGAGTCAGTGAAAGAGAGGAGGAGTTGCGAGGTATCATGAGGGGGGATGGAAGTGGTAAGAGGCACAGGGGGAGTACTGAGTAGTGGGTGTTGGTTGAGTAAAGAGGGCTTTGGGTGAAGGATTGATCAATCTTGGTGACTTTCAGAAAAGAAGCTAGCAATTTCTTCACACCTCTCAACTGTAGCTAGTAATTTTTGGGGGGCTGAGGTAGTTTGGTTTTGACAATCTTAAAAAGTTCCCTAGGAAGATTTTTAGCCTGGTCAAGTTGAGAACGGAGGAAGGAGGCTTTTTCATTAAAGAAGTGTTTTTTGTAGCTAGCCCTAGCAGCTCTGAGGAGGACAAGATTCGAGGTGGACGGTTGATTTCTCCAAGTGCGTTCAGGCTGCCTGAGAGCTCTTCTCTCTTTCTTTAGGTCAGAATTGAACCAAGTTTTCGACTGAATAGTTTTTTGGAGTTTTATTTTGGTAGGAGCAATTTGGTCAAGGACTTCGAGGATAGAGTTATTGTAATGATCAGTAAGGCCTGTGGTACTTGAGGGGAGAGCTGTAGCTGAGCTTTTATTGTTGATTCCAACTCGCCTGGGGGAATTAGGTGAAGGCTTTGTTTAGTTTGCTGGTGCAAGGAGCAGGAGGAGATATAGAGCTGTTAATGGTGAAGAGGATGAGATGGTGATCAGCCCAGTCAATGTGGATGATGTGGGAAAGAAAAGCCAGATCCTTGCTGGTGATAATAGCATCAAGGGTGGCACCTTTGGAGTGTGTTGGAGAATTGCTGAGTTGGGTCAAGTCACTGATGTCAAGAAAGTCCTTGATGAGGTTAACTGCAGGGTCATCAGTTTTGTTCCAGTGGATATTGAAGTCGCCAAGGAATAGATTTCTAGATTTGGAGAGCGATGCTTGAATAAGGAGATCGCACATCTCCTCAGCAAAGGTGAGAGGATTTCCGGGTGGATGGTAGATAATATGTAGGCAGATAGGAGGGGGAACCCTGAGTTGTAAGTTCAGCTCCGAGGTATTCGATAGTGGATAGGTCCTGGTGATGGACAGGAGAAAGTTTAAGTTCATCCGTATAAATTACAGCCCCCCCCCCTAGTTTTATGAGTTCTGTCTTTCCTGAGTATGGAGTACCCTGGTGGAGAAAGCATGTCAAGGATTGATGAGGAGTGGGGGTGGAGACAGGATTCAGTCAAGAAGGCGATGTCAATGCTTTCGCTGAGAATGGTTTCAGCGATTTCCGTTGCATGGCAAGAGGCTGATCGGCACTTTAGCAGCATGCAGTTGAGGGGATTTAGAGTCAATGTATTTAGAGGAGGAACATGAGTGGATAGAAGTGAGTTGTTGAGGGAGTCTGGGTGAAGCTGGGGAAGACGGGGTCCTACTGATTCGCATGATCACTGGGATAGCAGAGTGAGGTAGGGGGGAGTTTGCAGAAGAGGTGGAGAAAGGGTGGATTTTATTGAGGTCAGTGAGGTCCTGGGGGGGAAGATGGCTATGAAAGGGGGAGGGCTGTGTGAGCTAATACTATCAGTCAGTATGGAAGGAGAGAAAGGAGAGGACGGGATCCTATTTCTTCCCAGGATCACTGGGATGGATGCATGAGGTGGAGGGGAGTTCAAAATCAAGTTGGGTAGGGGGTAATCTTTCTTGGGGTCATAGTGGTCAAGGGGGGGAAGGTGGCTGAGGGGTGGGCTGAGTGAGCTATTACAGTTGGTAGAACTAGCAGGAGAGTTGACGGTGGGGGAAATAATTCCTTGGACGTAAGGTGCCTGGGAATTTGGTACAGGGATGGAGGAGTAGGAGTTATTGGGGGGGGATATTAGTGGAGAGGAAGGAGACGTCATTTCTGAGAGAAGAGAGCTCTAATACGAGGGTCGGGAGGTGCAGTTCAATGTTGAGGAGTAATTGGGAAAGCAGTGTGATGGGGAGGGGGGCTAGTAGATCAAGAAGGGGATGTGAAGAGTCCGTGTTGGTTGGGGGAGGAAGTCTGGAAGGTGGCAGGGGGGAGCCGGGAGGAGTGGGCGGTTAAGGTGAGGAGGTAGAGTCGGAGTAGAGGTTGGTTTCATAGAGTGAAAGAGGGGGGTCGAGGGAAGTAGGGATGGCCTGGGACTTGAATTTGGGAGTGTTAGTTAGATAATGGGGAGAGGGGACAACAGGAGAAGGAATAGGGGAGATTGGAGGAGCCTTTGGGGGAATATGGGGAGGTGTTAACCAGGGATGGTGTAGCTTTTGTGTGGATGGGGGCAATTTGGTAAGGTTACAGGGAGGGAGTGGAGTAGATTGTGGATCAATGGGAGGAGTAGATAGAGGAGAGTGGGTTTGGGAGGCAGAGGAAGTTGAGGGCAAATCACTGGAGGGGGAGGAGTTGTCAAGGTAGCGGGGGGTGACATTGGAGAGTGAGGCGATCAATGAAGTTTGAAGAATTAAGGGCTAGTGAGGACGCGAGTGGGTGGATATGGGGATTAGGACCATTGGATAAGATTAACGGGTCAGGGAAAGGATGTGAGGGGGTCGTAGGGTGGGGGGACAAGAGAGGGGTGGGGAGTGGAGTAGACCGCGGATCAAGGGGAGGAGTAGATGTAGGAGGGTGGGGGAGTTGAGGGAGGATCGTGATGGGGGGCTGCTGGCGAGGTAGTCCGTGTTTGGAATTGGAGAGTGGGGCTTTCATTAATGATTATAGAATAAAGTACTAGCGAGGTTGATTGTGATTGGGCATGTGATTCAGTGCTTTCAGTTAAGGTTAGTGGGTCAGGGAGTGGATGCGAGAGGGTCATGGAGTGTGGGGACAGGAAGGTATCTTGCAGTTTGGAGGGTTGGAGGTTAGAGTTCGGTTTAGGTATAAGGTTTTGGGATAGTGAGCTGAAGTGAAGTGAAGTGAATTTCACCAGGAAAAGAAGAGGAAGGAGTGGTGGAGAGTTTCCGACCATAGGGATTTTTGCGGGAATTTGAGGTAGGGAGGTGTTGGATAAAGATGCTTTTTCATTTAGATGGGCGTTTGGTGAAGAAGATGTAGTTGGTTATTATGTTGGAGGTTAGGCTACTGTAGTTGTCCACAAAAAGTGTTTCTTGATGGAGTATAAGAAGTTGGTGTTTAAAATGTTTCTTACTGTGCTTAGAGAGGTTTGAGGGGTAAAGGATGGACCACGAGTTAGGGCCGTGTCTGGAGATGGATGATTCTAACAGCAAGGGAGTAGGTATGTGGGGAGGCATGATGTGTCAGCTGAGTTAGAATGGAGGGTGGGAGGAGGTGGTGAAGGGAAGGCTGGGGTGGTACGGAGTGGGGAAGGGGAGAAGGAGCAGTGGAGTGGAACAGGTAGGGTGTCAGAGAGGTAGAGTTATCAGCAAAGCTCGAACTGATTGCGCAGAAGGGAAGATTAGTGAGGTGGCCAATAAGGTGGTGTAGTGGGAGAGGGGGGAGATTTCAGGGGAAGAGGAAGTAGGTATGGTCGCAGATTAAGAAAGAGAGAGGTGAGAGTGGAGAAGGGATCAACGAGGAGAGAAAGTATTTGAGAGGAGTGGTGAAATTACTGATAGAGAGATCAGTGAGGTCAAAGAAAGAGAGGATAAATCAGGGCAAATAAGATGAACAAGATTCACATTACAACCAGAAGGTTAAAGTGAGTAATATAAATTACCAGTGTAGATTAAACTTACACAGATCAATGAGGTAAATAGGAACAAAAATGAAAAAATCATAAAGGAAATAAAAACAAAAATATACAGGTTTCACATTACAAATAAAAGTAAAAAGTGAGGAATTAAATTACGAGAGCATATATACAGGTTACATATTACAGTTTCATCAGCTAATTAGAGGTAGACCCTTAATAGAGCATCAGAAGGAAATGTGACGAGTTCGTAATGGGCATTAGTAAAAATCATTCAACATAAGTAAACCAGAAATTGGGTATTTTCATGTACAAGATGGCGTGGAATAGAACACGTAAACTACGGTTCAGTGTCTGATTTGAGAAAGGTCGTTTCTTACAATGAGTTCCAATATTGTCTTTGTACAATATGCACTCTCCGATCATGAGGCAGAACCTGCAGGCAGGACACAGGCGTGGTCAACCAGGTATTACAGGGCACGTTGGTACCCGTGATTAAAGGCTCGCTCACCTGGTCATTGGCTTCCCCAAGTCAAATGTTTGAGGAACAGTGCGTGGAAGCTATTTGTCCAGTTTCAGTTCTTCAGCCATCTTAGTACTGACTGAATTAGTGCTGAAGGACTTAGGTGCTCAATTGGACAATACTAACTCAAAACTGAATTGAAGTAGAGGACTAACTCCAGGACCGTATTGTAGCAATCTAGTGGTGAGGCATGACACAAAATACCTTTCTTGTTCCTCGCAAAAAGGTAAGGAAGTATCTCAACAACTCCCCGAATCGTTGACCTGTGCTGCACTAAAAAGACAGGTCCAGCAGTTTCCCCTCTTCAACTAACTACTGTGCCTTAGTTTTGGGGATTAGGACCATCGGATAAGATTAACGGGTCAGGGAAAGGATGTGAGGGGGTCGTAGGGTGGGGGGACAAGAGAGGGGTGGGGAGTGGAGTAGACCGCGGATCAAGGGGAGGAGTAGATGTAGGAGGGTGGGTTAGGGAGGTCGAGGGAGTTGAGGGAGGATCGTGATGGGGGGCTGCTGGCGAGGTAGTCCGTGTTTGGAATTGGAGAGTGGGGCTTTCATTAATGATTATAGAATAAAGTACTAGCGAGGTTGATTGTGATTGGGCATGTGATTCAGTGCTTTCAGTTAAGGTTAGTGGGTCAGGGAGTGGATGTGAGAGGGTCATGGAGTGTGGGGACAGGAAGGTATCTTGCAGTTTGGAGGGTTGGAGGTTAGAGTTCGGTTTAGGTATAAGGTTTTAGGATAGTGAGCTGAAGTGAAGTGAAGTGAATTTCACCAGGAAAAGAAGAGGAAGGAGTGGTGGAGAGTTTCCGACCATAGGGATTTTTGCGGGAATTTGAGGTAGGGAGGTGTTGGATAAAGATGCTTTTTCATTTAGATGGGCGTTTGGTGAAGAAGATGTAGTTGGTTATTATGTTGGAGGTTAGGCTACTGTAGTTGTCCACAAAAAGTGTTTCTTGATGGAGTATAAGAAGTTGGTGTTTAAAATGTTTCTTACTGTGCTTAGAGAGGTTTGAGGGGTAAAGGATGGACCACGAGTTAGGGCCGTGTCTGGAGATGGATGATTCTAACAGCAAGGGAGTAGGTATGTGGGGAGGCATGATGTGTCAGCTGAGTTAGAATGGAGGGTGGGAGGAGGTGGTGAAGGGAAGGCTGGGGTGGTACGGAGTGGGGAAGGGGAGAAGGAGCAGTGGAGTGGAACAGGTAGGGTGTCAGAGAGGTAGAGTTATCAGCAAAGCTCGAACTGATTGCGCAGAAGGGACGATTAGTGAGGTAGCCAATAAGGAGGTGTAGTGGGAGAGGGGGGAGATTCCAGGGGAAGAGGAAGTAGGTATGGTCGCCGATTAAGAAAGAGAGAGGTGAGAGTGGAGAAGGGATCAACGAGGAGAGAAAGTATTTGAGAGGAGTGGTGAAATTACTGATAGAGAGATCAGTGAGGTCAAAGAAAGAGAGAATAAATCAGGGCAAAGAAGATGAACAAGATTCACATTACAACCAGAAGGTTAAAGTGAGTAATATAAATTACCAGTGTAGATTAAAATTACACAGATCAATGAGGTAAATAGGAACAAAAATGAAAAAATCATAAAGGAAATAAAAACAAAAAAATACAGGTTTCACATTACAAATAAAAGTAAAAAGTGAGGAATTAAATTACGAGAGCATATATACAGGTTACATATTACAGTTTCATCAGCTAATTAGAGGTAGACCCTTAATAGAGCATCAGAAGGAAATGTGACGAGTTCGTAATGGGCATTAGTAAAAATCATTCAACATAAGTAAACCAGAAATGGGGTATTTTCATGTACAAGATGGCGTGGAATAGAACACGTAAACTACGGTTCAGTGTCTGATTTGAGAAAGGTCGTTTCTTACAATGAGTTCCAATATTGTCTTTGTACAATATGCACTCTCCGATCATGAGGCAGAACCTGTAGGCAGGACACATGCGTGGTCAACCAGGTATTACAGGGCACGTTGGTACCCGTGATTAAAGGCTCGCTCACCTGGTCATTGGCTTCCCCAAGTCAAATGTTTGAGGAACAGTGCGTGGAAGCTATTTGTCCAGTTTCAGTTCTTCAGCCATCTTAGTACTGACTGAATTAGTGCTGAAGGACTTAGGTGCTCAATTGGACAATACTAACTCAAAACTGAATTGAAGTAGAGGACTAACTCCAGGACCGTATTGTAGCAATCTAGTGGTGAGGCATGACACAAAATACCTTTCTTGTTCCTCGCAAAAAGGTAAGGAAGTATCTCAACAACTCCCCGAATCGTTGACCTGTGCTGCACTAAAGAGACAGGTCCAGCAGTTTCCCCTCTTCAACTAACTACTGTGCCTTAGTTTTGTGTTCGTCTGGGAGATATTGGAGCAGTTGCTCCATCTCATTCCAGTGTGCCCTGTCGTACCTAGCTAGTAGGCCCTGTGCGTTTGCGATGTGCCAGTGGTTAGCAGCTTGAACAGCCACTTGTTTTCCTGAGGCATCTATAATTTTCAACTCCTGTTCTGGAAGAGGTGCATCCCCAGAGGTTTGCGAGTTAGCTCTTTTGCAATCATTGTACACTACTAGGGAATCCAGAAGTAATTTTCCTTTTATAAACACAGGATCTGATGGGGAGGGTTTATATTTTTTGTCTACTCTTGGAGTTAAAATACATGCCCGGTCAGGGTCTTTAAAGATATAATCTGCATGCCTCATCATGCCTTTGAGCATAGGAAGTGTTTGACATGACCTGTGTGTCGACCCAAATATCTCTAATAAAGTCCCCTTCTAATGTCTCTTTATATAAGGCCAAGCCTTGATACTCTGCTGCTCTAGCAAGGAGCTGTTGGTAAGTCATATTATCGTCTGGTGGTGATGGTTTTGCAGGGTAAAGGTCTGGGTCATTATCTACTGGAGGATCAATGGTGTAATCATTCCATGGGTCTGCAGGCAAATGAGTATCATCATCACCATGATCCCCATCTGGATCTGTATGTGGAGATTCCTGAGGTGTAGTGTGTAAGGGATATTCATTATTAACTGTGGAAAAGAAGGTGAAGACAGAGAGGGTTGTGGAGCAGGATAAACAGGGCTGGTAGCCCTGTCCTTCTTCTTCGGAGGAATCTTATTGGCGGTTTCCTCTGAAGGAAGTTTGTGTTTTGCCTGTGTTTTAGCAGAAATATGTCCATTATCAGGATTACTATAAGAAAAATGTGTTTAGGATCCTATTTGGCTGGAAGAATGTCTAAAATTGGTTCTGGAGGCTCCGAGACACTGTCCTTAGATTTCAGCGTTGAAATGGATTTGTCTTTGGTAGTAGGTTTTGGCTCCGTAGCATGTTTTTGTTTCGAAGCAGAGGATTTCGGCTCAAAACTAGCTTTGTCCTTGGAGCCAGATGGTTTCGAATCCGAAGGTAATTTCCGTTGACACAGTCCCGGTGCCGGAAGGCTTGACTATTTGTTTTGGTGCCGAGCCGTGAGGCGGGGCGTCGCAAACATTGTCTCGGTGCCGACCTTGGCCAGAAGGCAGAGGTGGTGTTGTAGCCCTTTGTGCTTTGTAAGAGGATTTAGGGGGCAAGGGGTCTTTGATACTCATGGCACCTTGTCCCGGAGGTCCATCTTCAGACTCCAGATCGATCTCAAGCTGGGAATCAGACTCTGGAATGGAGAAGGCCTCTTCTTCTGTGGCAGACGCTTCGATCTCATCTTGCTCTGATTCTTCCCCATAGATATCCGGAGTGTGTTGGATGCTCTGACATTGCAACGCTCATCGTCGAGCCCGACGATTACGTAGTGTGTTCTTGGACCAAAACAATTTACAAGAGTCCGAGTCTATATCCTTGTGCTCCGGGGAGAGGCACAAGTTACAAACTTGATGTAGGTCTGTGCGATGGTACTTGGCGTGGCATCCAGGACAGAATTGGAATGGAGTCTGTTCCATCGGCAGAAGGCTGGACCGACACAGCTAGGCCCGACGGCCCCCGCGAGGTTTTCGATCGAAAATGGAAAATTTGTCGAGCGAGTCGATACGCGCAGAACAGGGAAACCCGTACGGAAACAATATCGTTGAGGGTAGAGTGGATTGCGCACAGAGTAAGCCGAAGAACAGTTTTGAACTGGAGCGCAGCAATACACGTCCGAACCCGATGGTGGAATAAAAACAAAAAATATGGAGTCGATGCCCATGCGCACAATCACCGAAAGGAGGAATGACCTTACCTTGTGACTGGAAAGACTTCTTCGAAGAAAAACAACTTGCAAACATCCGGACCCAACACTAGATAACAGGAGTATGCAAAGCATGTGTATCTTCAGCACGCATGCCTCCAACATGTATATATACATATACACTTTCTTAAGTCTGCACTTTTTTACTTTATCACTAATTTATTTGTAAATTTTTGAGTTGATATAATATAGGACTTGTGAATAGAACTATTTTGCTAATGAGGTAATGCTACTTAGGGGTTGTGTAAATAGGTGACATGGAGACAATCAATATGCCCATAAACTTTTGGACCATTGTTTTTTTATAATGTACCACTCTAGATCCCCTTTCCCTTTAAGCGTCATGCTCTCTACTTCCTAAAATGAGCAAGAAGAGAATCAATGGTTTGGCATAAAGGATGCAGTTAATGGAGTGAAGACCATTTAGACAATGTAGTGCGAGTATGTCCGGTACTGCTGTCATTCACTCAGAGATCAGGTCTGAGGAAATGATGTGGGGCTATGAATTTTTGGCAGCCAGTCCCTTCCTGTCACTGCCTGTTCCACATGCCCCCAGTGTATGTCAGATTTAGATTTAACAACGTCAAACAAGGATCTTAGCTTATGTTGCTAAAATTTACTTATGATTTTTTGGACTGGGTTTTCTGGCCGGTTTTAGGCAACTTTCACAATTACTTGGACATTTTTTATTTCATCATATTCCAAAAACAATTAATTAACTTCCCTCGTATTGTTATTAAGTCCCCAGGTAGTGTCTGAAATAGAGCCATATACCATTTTCATTTTAACAAAACTCTCAGTCTACTGTTGATGTATAAAATTGTTGCCATATTCCTTGATCATGGTCAATGCCAGTCGGGTTAAGTAGGTCAGATGCATTTGTTTATTTGAAGCCCATGCAAGTTATCAGACTTTATTATACTCTGAACAACATAAGGGGGTTTCCGTGTATTCGTATAGTAGCAGTTCCTTCACTTATACACTACACCTTCTCTAATGAGTACCAAAGCAATACCGTCTGCAGGACTGCTCTGAGCAATAAGCAAGAACTCTGCCGCTCCTCCTGTCTACTGCCCATCACCATTTGGAAGGAATACAACTGGCCCAGTTCTCTCTTGGGACTCGTCCTTCTCTTCACCTGCTTTACTTCTACTCTGACCAGCCTCTGCGCTGGTCCCAGCTACCCGGCGTCCTGCCTGACCCGATGTTCTCTCTCAGGGCCCACTCCCTGAACGGGACCTCTTTCGCTTTTTTCTTACCACAGGATAGTCTGGGCTCTCCCAACAGTTTTAATGGAGGTTGTTTCAAAAAGCGGATACTATGGTGACTGCTTTGCTGGAAGCTTGCACCCGATGTATGAAACCTGACATAGGTGCAGCAGCAGAGACAGCGCGAAACGGTGTCTCGATCTGGCATCCCTCATCAGGGCAAGTGTTGAGACAATACACATGAAAAGGGAAGGAAATAGGTGAACTGATATAACCCTTCTTACGGTTTTTGGCTTTAAAATTCTGGTCACCCTACTTCTTTGGCAGAGTGTTACTGTCACTTTCTAACAATACATTTAAGACGAAAACGTACTCCGTGGAGCACCGTGGTGCTATTGTTTATACCCACCTGAGCGTCTTTGAATTAAATAACAGAGAGCAGAACAATAGTACATTTCGCGCTACTCTACTTTTCTCGGACCATTATCTGGTGCCATGTCCGCTGGACGGCGCCACTTACCAGGTTGTAGATGCCGAGGAGCAGCGCCTCGATGCAGCCGTTGCTCTGCCTGTCGCGGCTGGCCGTGAGGCGCAGGTACACCCAGATGAGCTCGGGTAGGAACTGGAGCGTGAACCTCTTGAGCCGCACCTCAGAGCTGCGGTAGAGCTCGAAGAGCTGGTGGCAGACGGGTTCCACAAGCTGCGTCACAAACAGGGCGACAGGGTTAGCGCGGGCCTCTACAAGGACTTCAACAAGAACAGGAGGGAGCTTGCGCCCCACCCACGGAAGGGGCCCTTCAGAGGCCACAAAGCAGGACTTGTTAAAGGCAAGGACTGACAAATCTATAGCATTCTGGATCAATACGCAATGAAATTAATATACTACTTTGTGAAAAAACAACATTGAATTTGTAAAATATTTACATTCACCTCGTCAAGGAAATGCAAAAAAAGTGAAACTGTTATACCCTACTAAGTTGTATTGGCATGTACTCCAGCCCTGCTGCCTCTAGCTGCTCAGCAGAGTGAGAGATGGTAATGGAATGTTGATGTGACTGTGATGCTTGGATTGCCTGGGTGCCTGAGTGGATGAGTGGTGACAGTTAGAGATGGGGCTGAGCAGCTAGGCAGGCAGCTCCTGGGGGGCTGGTACCACACCAGTGCTGGCTGGACACAGATTGCTATAACTTGGACTGAGAGATAATAAAGAAGATATTCCAAATCCTGACACGATTAGGAGTTCCCTTTTGTGTGCACAGTGAGAAATGTATACAAAATAATTCACCCTTTAAATCTTAAGTCACTCAGCTGACGCTCTACTTGCAGCAGCCCACCGTCAAAGCCACTAAAACATTAAAAAAAACACTCACCAAAGGAGCGTCTATGTAAACGATTTCATGCATCAAATCATGCAATTATTCAAAAGTCAAACAACAAAGTTCACTGCAGGCTTCCTTCATCAATGTTTTCTTTAATACTTTTATTGTGTGGTTTCATTCCATTCGAAGAAAAAATCCACTTTACGAATGAATGTTCACACTATTTTCACAAAATACACAATTCCACAGCTACAGCCTACGCGTTTCGTCCCATCTGGGACATCATCAGGGCTTATGTTTCAAATTAATTCTGAGTCGATGATAAACGTCACAACAATGTTCAATATTGTAGATATTCTTCGTCAATGCCTATAGTTTATTATTAAAGCTTTTACTATACTTTCAAATTCTTCCCATGTCAATTCATATGTTCATGCCGTCTGCAATAATTGTTACTTTCGTGAAAAATGTATCCTCGTTTCCAGAATCCCAATATCGACCTAGTTAGTAGTCACACATGTAAAAGCATTGAATTTGAATTTGAAGGGATTTGTATAGCGCTCATACACCTGGCGGTTTCTTGGCGCTTAACTGGCAACTGCTACTCGGCGGGTAGGAGAGGGGGGAGAGGTGAGCATTCAAGATGGGAAGGCTTGGGTGAAGAGGAAGGTCTTAAGGTCTCATTCCTGACTCCTTTTTCCAAAAACAGCACCCCTGTCACTCCAAAAGTTTTTCAAGTGCACCAATTTCAGCCGAGGTAGCCTCGAGTTAGAAACTCCTATTCCCCAAGGCTTTGCATGATTTGATGCATGAAATCGATGTTTTCATAGATGCTCCTTTGGTTAGTGTTTCTTCAGATAATAAACCAGATGTGAAATTACATCCTGGCTCCTGGTATCTACCTTAACAGTGAAAAGTTTGGGGCAACATTTCATCCCCACCCAAAGGCACAGCTTACTGCATGCTTGTTGCTTTCGCTTTTCTGACAATGTACTCCGATTTTTTCATGTGTAAATAGGTGTGCATTCCCTCTCTATGATGTACTTTCTTTTGAATTGAATTACCCAACCAGGGCTTGCACCTGCTCATGGTTTAATAGGAGTACAACGGATACACCAAGGACTGTTGTTTCCACAAACACGGTGGAATAACGTGTTTGCGCAGTATGATTTAAGAATGGGACATATCATTCACACAAGTAATTGTTCAATAAGTATGACATCAACTGTCGTGCACAATGTAAAACACTTCGGATCATTTAATAATTTTTTAAGAATTCACAATTTATTTTATTCATTGTTGAAAAATTCGTATAGTGTTGTTATTTTGTACACTCATTGCATTGTGGGAATTGTAGTGCGTAGTAACTGAAGGAAGGGTGTTTGAATCACGAGATGAGATCGGGTGGTACAATTAGGAGTAACGGTTACCTGGGAGGGGTTTAAGAATCGAGGTAGGGTACAAAGTGTAAGGGAGAAAGAGATGAGGGACATTTCTTTGTAAAACAAGATCAGAATGGAGTGCTCGTGGCAGGTACGAGAGATACAGATCTGGTAATGACTAGCAGTTGAGTGTTAGGAACTGCGCAATTGTGAAACCGGGGGAATTCAGAAGGGTGTGAGTTTAGGAACAGATTGATTTAAATTATATGAGAGAGATTTAGATCTCAGGGGTAAAGTGCGGTTGTTGTTTTTTTTTATAATGACAGTGAGAAAGAGGAGCATCGTGTAGGATTGAGATCAGGCAAGTAACAACGAGGCAGATGAAAGAAGAGGGGAGTCTGCGGTTTGAAGTAAAGTGATTGAGGCGGTAGTGGACTTGGTGCGAATGGAGAGGTTTGGGAGGTTAAGTGGGCAGAGGGTAAGAGACGTGTTTAGCGGTAATTACTGTTGAAATGGAAGTTATCGGTAGAGTAATGTGCATACCTCAAAATAAATGAGTTGGGGAATTATCGCTGTTAGAAAAAATGTTGCTGTTAATTTTTCCAAAATGTTGGGGAATTATGTGATTCAATGCACTGGAAGACATTAGATTTCTTGCAATATGGTAGTTACGGAATTGGGGTGGAGCTAAATGGTATTTAGATAAAATATTTTTAATATTTTGCATATATTTTTGCACACTCACAATGGTCAAATTATAACTGTGTGTTTTCATTGTTACTTGTAGTGAACCTCTGACGTAGGGCCCTTAGTGGCCCGAAATGCATTGGGTCTCAATAAATGCTGCTACATGACGAACAAATGCGCTTGTACGTGTTTTTGAGTAGAGGTCCGGAGGACACATCATTAGCATGAGAAACTTTGAAAATTGGCATGACTGTGCGCGTGGAAACTAAACAGATGAACAAGATAAGATGGAATAAATGAAGGATTACACATGAAAAAATCGGAGTACATTATCAGAAAAGCGAAAGCAACAAGCATGCAGTAAGCTGTGCCTTAGGGTGGGGATGAAATGTTGCCCCAAAATTTTCAGGATTCAATCTCAAGTGCCGTTTGGGTAAGGTGCTTTCCCATGGAGCACGCACAACGTAGTAATTGGAAGTAACAATTTATAAACATTAAAAATAGGTGTGCATTCCCTCTCTATGATGTACTTTTGAATTGTACAACATATTTTGGCGACGAGCAGACTAGGACCCTGGAGACTCTTGGTACAGCACAGAAACAAAAGGTCTACAAAGAAACTTTAACAGAAACCAAGAGATCCCACAAGCAACATCTACAAAGAAAGTATTTCCAGGCAAGCCAGCGCCAGCCCCACCAGTGTCCTTTCCAAAGAACAGCCCCACCGACCAGAGTCATCACCAACTGACACTATAGCCTGGGAATACTACAGTCACCTAAAGGATTACAGTGAGTTGGAGGAGTAGTTCAATTATAGCCACATCTGGTGTTCCAGCCACATCATACTCTAATGGATTTACAAAGCTACAGTCAGTTGGTGGAGTAGTTGCACTACAGCCACATCTGGTGTTCCAGCCACGTTGTTACCTACAAAAGGGTTTATTGAGTTGGATGGGTAGCTTCACTACAACCAGTTGTTCGTGTTCCAGCCACATCGCTCTACAGAGTCTACAGTATATTTAAGAAAAATGCACATTTTGGGATTCTTCATCATAATCATGTCAGTACAAACATCGTGCAGTGACTGCACAGATGAAGAACTTTTGGTGCTTAATTGACATTTGCAGCATAGCATGTTGGAACCGGAACTAACGACAGTACCTACTAGCGCTACACTGCTGCTGTGTGGCATTGCCAAGATATGCACTTTGTTGATACATGGAAGGACATGAAACCAAGTGGGTAAGTGGTGCTACTCCCACTGTTCCCATAGCAGTATAGCTTTCTTACATACAATTAGATCTACATTGTTAGTGGTGTTTAGAAGCTTTAAACCTGGGTAACTGTTGTCTGAACCTCCTTGCTTGCTACTAAGGCAGTGGCTGCTAATGGATACAACGGCTGTACAGAAGCGGCTTAACCGCCCACACTGTTGAGGGGAGGCTACGAGGCGTACATTGTTGGTCTGGGAGCCCTGCATTATGGACACTTCCTGTGGCTTAGAATCGCTACCGGGTACTTTCGAGTTGAGACAAACTTTGTTTTTAATTTTTATTTTTTTTTAACTTAAGGTCTTGTCTTCTGTGACACACGTGGATCTGTTGCGCATCGCGTTAAATGTACATTGTGGCATTATCCTGGCTTGGCGCATCGATCCACATATTTTTCAACATTTAACGTTTGGGCCGTTTTGTCGGTTAATCTGCAACATGCCATGTTTAAAAACGAACACGCGAACACGCTTACCTTCTCCTTTGGTGTCTCGCGCTGTATCTCCTGTGACGGTCCTCCGTCTCTATCTTCGAGCCTTCAATTGTGACGTTATGGTTTGAGCTCAGAGGTATTTTCTTCATGTTTTCAAGCACCCATGTACCGTGAGCCCTCCAGCACGACGTCAATAGTGTGCCGCCATGTTGGGGCTGGCACACCCTACCTGATGCGGTCAGCCTTCGTTATGCCATCCACGCTGCCTCACGCTTGCCTTTTCAAATATAATTTTATCTAAACGAAATGAAGTCCGGGTACAAGGTGGTGCTTGCGCCACCTGAACATGATGAAGAATCGTCTTTTGGAATCTTCGTGTAGATCCGCCGTTTCATGGATGTGGAGGTATTGTACATGGTTCATTGTTCCCACAGTTGTGTGCATGCTTGCTACACGTCTCAACCACGATCCCTGCTACGACAGTTGTGTGCATGCTTGCTACACGTCACAACCACGATCCCTGCTACGAGTTGTTTTTCTGCCAGCAGCTATTCTTTGCAAGCAGTGTAACCGTTTTGAAGGTGACCCAAGCTTTCTGTACATTACGCTGGATAGTCGCTGTAGTTGATGGCACTGGGGTACGTGTCA